>NC_090326.1:136592149-137207327 GCF_035084215.1 Heptranchias perlo
ATGCAAACAATTTGTTGCTGACAACATCTAGACCCATTAATCTTTTCAAGCGTTTGTGAATTCTTTTAGCATGAACGGTCAGAGATTGACACATATTCATAGCTTTTGTAATTCATCATCATTGTTTTCTACCTATTGCTCAGCAAATAAGTCTCACTTGTGTGCAAAATATCTGCAGACACACAGCTTGTGTCCAGTGTCTATAGTTTTCATTGCAGTTGCAATCACTTCAGATTTAATGAACTACGTGGTACACAGGAAGTCGCTTCATATTGTACACTGTACATCATACCCAGAACTGGAGCATTATCCACCTGGATGGGTTTGTTTGTATTTTCTTAATTATCATTCGAATTGAAGAACTAATGAAATCAAAGTTACACACCCAGTTGGACCAGAACTAACTCACTCTCTTTTCAGTATCATTTGACTGTGATCATTTTGGATTAGAAGTGATTAATGCAGCCTCCTTATTTGCTCATTTGATCCTGGAGGGAAGAATTTCTCTGGTCATTATGTGTAGCAACATTGTACACATGTTCCTTTATGATCCATTTACAATGTAGCTGCATGCAGCTGCACAAAGCAATTCTTCTCCCCAACATATCATAGTAAGTACAGCACAGGAGGAAGCCATTCAGCCCATCGTGCCTGTGCTGGCTCTTTCAAAGAGCTCCAATCAGTCCTATTCCCCTGCTCTTTCCCCATAGTCCTGTAAATATTTTCCCTTCGAGTATTTATCTAATTCCGTTTAGAAAGTTACTACTGAATTTGCTTCCACCATCCTTTCAGGCAGTGCATTCCAGATCATTACAACTCGTGGCGTAAAAAAAATGTTTCTTCATGTCGCCTCTGGCTCTTTTGCCAGTCACTTTAAATCTGTGTCCTTTGGTTATCGACCCTTCTGCCACTGGAAACAATTTCTCCTTATTTACTCTATCAAAACCCTTCATGATTTTGAACACCTCTATCAAATCTCCTCTTAACCTTCACAGCTCGAAGGAGAACAAACTCAGCTTCTCCAGTCTCTCCACATAACTGAAGTCCCTAATCCTTGGTACCATTCTAGTAAATCTCTTCTGCACCCTCTCTAAGGCTTTGACATCCTTTATAAAGTGGTGCCCAGAATTGAACACAATACTCCAACTGAGGCCTAATCAGTGTTTTATAAAGGTTTAGCATAACTTCCTTGCTTTTGAACTCTATGCCTCTATTAATAAAGCCCATGATCCTATGTGCTTTTTTTTTTAAAACAGCCTTCTCAACTTGTCCTGCCACCTTCAAAGATTTGTGACTGTACACCCCCAAGCCTCTCTGTTCCTGCATCCCCTTTAAAATTGTACCATTTAGTTTATATTGCCTCTCGTCATTCTTCCTACTAAAATGCATCACTTCACACTTCTAAGTGTTAAATTTCATCTGCCAAGCGTCTGCCCATTTCATCACTCTGCCTATGTCCTCCTGAAGTCTGTTACTATCCTCCACATTGTTTACCACATTTTCAAGTTTTGTGTCATCTGCAAACTTGGAAATTTAACCTCTATACCCAAGCCCAGGTCATTAATATATAACAAGAGCAGTGGTCCTAATACTGACCCCTGGGGGACACACTGTATGTGTGACCCCTGGGGAACACACCAATCTGAAAAACAATCGTTCGTCACTACTCGCTTTCTGTCCCTTAGCCAATTTTGTATCCACGCTGCCACTATCCCTTTAATCCCTTAGACTTGTTAGCAAAATTAAAGCCCATTATATGGTACTTTATCAAATCAGAGAATCACAGAACAGTTACGGCACAGAAGGAGGCCATTTGGCCCATCGAGCCCGTGCCGGCTCTTTGCAAGAACAAACAAGTTAGTCCCATTCCCTCGCTCTTTCCCCATAGCCCTGCAAAAGTTTCCCTTCAAGTATTTATCCAATTGCGTTTTGAAAGCCACGATTGAATCTGCTTCCACCACACCTTCAGGGAGCCCATTCCAGATCATAACTACTTGCAGCATAAAAAGGTTTTCCTTCATGTCATCTTTGGTTCTTTTGCCAATCACCTTAAATCTGTGTCCTCTGGTTCTCGACCCTTCCACCAATGAGAACAGTTCCTCTTTATTTACTTTATCTAAATGTGTCGTGATTTTGAACATTTCTATCAAATCTCCTCTCAACTCTCTGCTCTCAGGAGAACCCCAGCTTCTCCACTCTATCCATGTTATTGAATTCCCTCACCCCTGGAACCATTCCAGTAAATATTTTGAAAGTCCAGACAAACATCAACCGCTCTACCCTCATCAACCCTCTCCGTTACGTCATCAAAGAACTCAATCAAGTTAGTCAAACACTATTTTTCTTCAACAAAACCGCGCTGACTTGCATTTATTAGCCCATACTTTTCCAAGTGTCAATTAATTTTGTCCCTGATTGTTGTCTCCCACCACCGACGTTAGGCTGAACTGGCCTTTATAAGAACATAAGAAATAGGAGCAGGAGTAGGCCATCTGGCCCCTCGAGCCTGCTCCGCCATTCAATAAGATCATGCCTGATCCCCATATCCCTTAATTCCCCTAGTGGCCAAAAATCCATCGATCTCAGTCTTGAATATACTTGAGCATCCACAGCCCTGTGGGGTAGTGAATTCCGAAGATTCACAACCCTCTGAGTGAAGAAATTCTTTTTCATCTCGATCCTAAATAGCCGACCCCTTATCTTGACCCCTAGGTCTAGACTCTCCAGCCAGGGGAAGCAGCCTCTCAGCATCTATCCTGTCAGGCCCTCTCAGAATCTTACATGTTTTGATGAGATCACCTCTCATTCTTTTCAACTCCAGAGAATATAGGTCCATTCCACATAATCTCTCCTCATAGGGCAACCCTCTCATCCCAGGAATCAATCGAGTAAACATTCGTTGCACCCCCGCTAAGACAAGTATATCCTTCCTTAGGTTGGGAGACCAAATCTGTATACAGTACTCCAGATGTGGTCTCACCAGAGCCCTACATAATTGCAGCAAGACCTCCTAACACTTATCCTCCAACCCCCTTGCAATAAAGGCTAACATACCATTTGCTTTCCTATTTGCTTGCTGTACCTGTATGCCAGCTTTATGTGATTCGTGTACAAGGACACCTTAATCCCTCTGACTATCAACATTTCTTAGTCTCTCACCTTTTAAAAAATATTCTTTTTTATTCTTCCAACCAAACTGGATAATTTCACATTTCCCCACATTATACTCCATCTGCCACCTTCTTGCCCACTCACTTAACCTGTCTACATCCCTTTGCAGCCTCTTTGCGTCCTCCTCACAGCTTACTTTCCCACCTAGCTTTGTTACTGCCGAGTTTATCCCTCTGCCCTTTTTACAACAGGGGTCCAACATTTGCAAACCTCCGGCACCATCCCCATATATAAGGAGGTTTGGAAGATTGTGGCCAGAACCTCCGCAATTTCCACCCTTACTTCCCTCAGAAACCTAGGATATATCCCATCTGGACCAGGTGACTTTTCTACTTTGAGTACTGTCAATCTTTTAATTACCTCCTTTTTATCTATTTTTATCCTATCCAATATCACTACTACCTCATCCTTTACTGCTACAATGGCAGCATCCTATTCTCCAGTGAAGAATTTTCTTAAGTGTTCTAATCTGAGACAGTACGGTGGCATAGCAACCTGGAGACCTAAATCAACGTACTACTGTATGCTAGGCTGCAGCCCAAGCTGATGATCCTGGACATAGAGTTCCCGATTTCAGCTCTGAGGTTATGGACAGGTATAAGCAACGGCTAGGTCCATTCAGAGGGAAGTAGTTGTTCAAGGATAGTCACCCTGGCCTCAATGGTGCATCTGACTGCGATCACTCTCTGAGACGTTGTTTTACATAAGGAGTACAAAATGTAAATTGTTGATACTGTTGTTGCGGCTTCAGAGACATATTGGTGGGCCCTGGCAATAAGCCATCTGCCAATAAATGTGCTTAAAAAAAAAACTACAGGGCACTATTTTCAAATTTCCCCCCAACACACCATTGTATGCACATGCCTTTAACATCTTCAGGACATCCTAAAGCTCTAAACAGCCAATTATTTGTTTTCTTGTAGGTGAACAAGGCAGACAATTTGCAAACAGCAGGATCCCAGAAACAGAAGTGAGATAATTGACCGGATAATCTGTTTTTGATGGTGTTGGTTGATGGAAAAATGCTGGCCAGGACATCATGAGAACTCCCCTGCTCTTCTTCGAATAATGCCATGGGATCTTTTACATTCACCTGAGAAGACAGGTGTGGCCTCTGTTTAATGTCTGAAGTGAAAGACGGCACCTTCTATAATGCAGCGCTCCCTCAGTACTGGACACAATTGTCAACCTAGATTATGTGCTCAAGTCCTGGAGTGGGGGTTGCATCCATGACCTTTTAACTCAGAGGCAAGAATGCTACCACTGAGCCAAGGCTAACAAAACCCAAATTACAAAAAAAAATCAAGGAAAAACAGGGAATAAGTTATTTTAAGTTTTCCCCCTACTATTTTAGAGATCTTATGAAACAGAGGAAACAAAGCAAAGGACTGTACATCACATATTTAATGTGAATGGATAATCTCCCATTGTGTTTCTCATACATTGTATAGTTTGGGCCCTTACCTTATTGCCACTGCTGCTGCTGGGCAGTGCTCAGCATATCATTATTTGAAGTGGAGCCCTTAGAATCATAGAAAGTTACAACAAAGAAGGAGGCCATTCGGCCCATTGTGTCCGTGCAGGCCAAAAAAGAGCTATCCAGCCTAATCTCACTTTCCAGCACTTGGTCCGGAGCCCTGCAGGTTACGGGACTTCAACTGCACATTCAAGTACTTTTGAAATGAGTTGAGGGTTTCTGCCTCTACCACCCTTTCAGGCAGTGAGTTCCAGACCCCCACCACGCTCTGGGTGAAAAAATTACACCTCAGCTCCCGTCTAATCCTTCTACAATTACTTTGAATCTATGCCCCCTGGTTACTGACCCCTCTGCTAAGGGAAATAGGTCCTCGCAATCCACTCTATCTAAACACATCATAATTTTATATACCTCAATTCAATCTCCCTTCAGTCTCCTTCGCTGCAAAGAAAATAACCCCAGCCTATCCAATCTTTTCTCATAGCTAAATATAAGTCCTTGCTTTCTTGTATCTTATTCTCTCTGCCTCCAAACTTTTCTCATCCCTCTGTGAGCTCATTCACCTCCTCTCTCCGATATTATTATTGTCGTTTATAATTGCTCTTTTCTACCGAACAGCTGTATTACAATTTGATTAACTGCTCAGTTGTATGTATGGTTGTGATCTTGCTTTGTTTTCTCAAATACATGCAAAGTTAGGAATTCAGCTGGCTGGTTTTCATCGGTGTTGTAGGTGCCAGGAGGTCATTGAACATCAGGAGCCAGCTAACGGGTTTACACATGCATTAGACCCCCAGCTATATCGGAGTTCCTGGGAAGTGTAGTTTCATCAGGATCAGCTGAACGGTTTGCTCATGTATTGGAAGGTTTCCAATTTTGGCCTGCAGTCCCTTCTGGGAATTTTCGGGGATGAACATCAGAAAGTATCGGGAGGCTTTTGAACATGGGGAATCAGTTGGTCACATGGGAATCGTGAGTACAAGGGTTGCATCTGGAATGCAGGATATTCAGAGGTCCAGCAAATAGGTTGTGTTATTGTGGAGATGGGGCAAAAAGTTCTTCGATCCAGGTTGATACGCAAGTTTCTGACTTTCCCCCCTAAATGAATTGAATTGCAGAATGCTACTGCCAAAAAAAAAACCCAATAAAAATCCTGAAATTCCATTTAATATCAACAGAATTTGACTTAGTCACTGTAAATTAGTGGTCCTGAAAATTACCAATTAGAAAGGAGAAAAACACAAAGGATAAACATTAAACCAATGAAAAAGATGACAGTTTACCAATGGCTAGAGGAAGGTAACAGACTCAACAGTTTGATGATCATAACATCAGCTCAATGTACCCAGCACATGAAACATTACATATAAAGTTGTAGAACACATTGTAGAAAACCAGTTTACCTTTTAATGGCTTTAACAATCTCGATTAACCAAAAAAAACTGTTTAACTTACAGTACTAAAATAGCAATTTTATGACTTTCTAACTGCATTTTAAACATTAAGTTAGCCTTTCCTGGCCTCAGATAATTGTTAATCAAAGAGCATATGGATGTATATTTGAGTCTGCTTGAAGTCTAATGTCATTGGTTCCCATTGAAAATGCAGAGGGAGTTGTGCACAACATATTCCCAAACAAGGTAAACCCAGTTGTCTTCAATTGAAAAGCCATATGGGAGGGCACACAAGTCTTTCTCCCTGGAGAGTTGCCCAGTTCAGTCCTTGTCATTATAGTTAACCTATATATTCCACAAAATGGTTTCAAATGCACAGCAGTGCAATCAGCATCCAAGAGAAAGAAAGACGAATGTTTCAGTTAAGATGCTTCATCAGAACTGAAGGGTCGCACCTTTCCCTGCAGATACTGTGCATTTCCAGCACTTTCCTTTTTTTTTGCAGATTTCAAGCATTCGTGTTTTTAATACATCTCTTTGCATTCCTTACTCTGATGTTAAAACTTGGTTATTTTAAGTATACCATCTATAAAGTATTCCAATTCCACAGCCTCTCCCTTGTGAAGTGGTAACCTGAGCAGTAGCTGCAGTTCTTTCCTTTGACCATTTCTTCTAAGCTTCCTCCCTTGGTTTCAGTGAATCACACTGAAAATCTTTTCTTTCCTATAGTGATCTGAAAAGAATAGCCATCCTGCTGTTTGACATATTGTTGAACAGTCATTGAGTCTCCAATGCTGACAGGACCGTCCTCTTCTGAATCAACTCAATATCTCAATTAATAGAGCAAATATTTGCATTTTCTGTACTTGTACAAAGTACGCACCAGGTTGCAGTTCTGGAATAAAATTCAAACTACCGTGCCTCTATATTAAATCATCACAAAGCAAAAACTGAAACTTTTTTTTTTAAAACGGGTACAAAAACCTCCCCTTTTTCTCCTGTTACCCCATCAAACCATACACACACACCTCTTGTAAAAAGCATGGCCAATATGCCCCCAGACATCAGAGAATGTTGCTGTTAAGCCAGCTGCTAGGAGACACATGACAGCAGCTCAGAAAGAACTCGATCCAATTATAGGGCAAAACCAAGCCTACATCCTTCCACTCTGCAGTGTCGAACATTGAGGTTCCAATAGCATTGGTGCCACCCGTATAAAACACTCGGTTAGATGGCAGTGGCGGGTGGATTTGAGTGGTGTATTTCAGAACACTTATAACATTACATATGAAGTATCTTATGGGTTAAGTTTTTATTTTAATAACCACCATTGTGTCAATTTCATTTGCATTATTGAGGTCTAGAATTTTTTTTTTTTAAGATTCTTGTGTTTTATCAATTATTATTTTTCATTTGTTTTCTTTTATTTTCAGTACCCAAAACCTTTGACATTCAAATATTAATTTGGTTGCATTTTTTGAATACTGATTTTTTTTTTAACTTTCCCCTTGCTGTTCTATTCTTCTTTATTTCTTTATTGAATTTTATGTTATGTTCAGTTTCTCATTTTCACCACTTGATTGACTTTTTAAAAAATGATTTTATATTAATCCTTCTGACTGCAGTGGTGCTTTATTTTGATGTCTATTCTTGTTTGCAGTTTTCAGTTGGCTGCAGAATTGTCCTGTGTTATGCATGGTTCAGCTAGTCCCCTATTGTACTTTGATGCTTCTTTAAACTCTTTACAAACTTACTGCCTGAAAAAGAATTTCTTCACTGCTTTTTTTTCCTACAGACCCTGGGTACTTTGACCCAGCAGGATAAGCAGGATCTCGATATTCAGTACCTGGTAGAATTTAGTCCCCATGCATGTCTGTTACTTTGCTTTGGGTCAGGAGACAAGCAGGAGTAAGAGCTTTGATGCAGGAGACCAGCAAGAATCAAGATAGTAGCATTTTATCCAATATCGTCTTATTTTCATAGCAGAAAAAGTTGGGTCTTATTTGCTTTGTTGAGAACTTGAAGAAATAATATAAATTGACCGAGCAGAATCTAAAACCTTACTTTACCAAACTAAATATGGGACTCTCCATAATTTGCCATTTTCTATTGTGTGTCGGGGCAGATAATCAAGGTTCCATTATTTTTTGTTGTTTACATAATACTGCAAAATTTAAAATATACTTTTAAATGTATTTAACTTGCCTAAAAACGTTTAAGCATTCTCTTCTGTGGTGCAATTATAGTTTACGATTCTCATCCATTTGTTTTTGCTCCAATTCTTTCTCCTCCTGTCTCGAAGGCACAGGCGCAACTCTTGGTCGTATATGGTGCAACAAGCACAGTGAGCAAGCCTTCCAGCACCTCACCCAAATGGCCTTGCTTCATATCTGAGCACATACAATGAGTTTCAGTGGGCTATTCATTCATATGGAACATTACAACCGCACCCAATGTACACAACACTTGCACTTTCCGCCAGAGGAACCTGGATAACGATCACAAGTGGGAACCCCGGCTCATTTTTCCCTTCTCAGGCTCAAGGGACAGTGCGGCCATCACATGTTCAAACTGATTCGCCAACTCAGCACAAACAGGAATCAAACCCCAGACCTTCCTAATCTATATGGTTTGTTGCCAGACCTAGACAGTGCATTTTCCTACTGAGCCATAAGGGAAGCCCACTTCTCAACCAGTTATGCCTGCTTTTTCATTTTTTCTTACATGCCAGGTTTATACTGCAGAGAAAGATTTTCTTTTTGAATGTTGTGCTAATACCAATAAAAAGATTCCAGGTGATGGGGATCTTAGCCAAACTGCTCATTTGCCAAATATTTCCCTAATAAGATAATGGTGCAGAATTTTGACACTAACAGGGTAATTTGGCTGATCTCATTTTTTTTTAAAAGTAAAATAAGTGAAGAGAAAAGCTTAGCTGGCCAGGTTAGCCAGCCTGTTAAATCGTGTTCATAATTACAAATGGGAGTAGAATCATTTAGAAAAAAAATTAAAAGCAAAGGCAGCTAGTTGGCTGCCATTTACAACTATAGTTACCGCAAATTTAGTAGATTCAATGGGTTTTATTTAGTCTAACTCTACTAAGCATGACCTCTTCCAGCTATAAAACACTGGCAGAACCACTGCATAATCTACTCTGGTACCCCAGCTGTGTCCCACAATAATCTCACTTTCCCTCAAGGATCATTAAAAACTTTTTTTTTCCTCCACCATAAATTCCTGGATTTTTTTTCCAGATTCACAGATTGGTAAACACCGATTTTCTCCCAATTTTTTAAAAAACAAATTCTCCCTGAAAATCAGATGCACACACAATGTATTTATGACTCCATTGCAGTGAGAGAGAGAGAGAGAGAGAGAGAGAGAGAGAGAGAGAGAGAGAGAGAGATATGATGTCATGAATGCAAGTCACACGATCCCAACTTGGAAATATATTGCCATCCCTTCATCGTCGCTGGGTCAAAATCCCGGAACTCCCGACCGAACAGCACTGTGGGAGAACCTTCACCACACGGACTGCAGCGGTTCAAGAAGGCGGCTCATCACCACCTTCTCAAGGGCAATAAATGCTGGCCTTGCCAGCAACGCCCATATCCCATGAACGAATAAAAAAAAACAGGTACACATCTTCAATGGTTAATGGCGGAGTGGCGCAAATCAACCAACAATTTGTGGTGAATCACAACTCATGGCGTATCTCTTCCTCACTACAAATTGCTGGGTTATTTACACACTAAAAGTAGCATGCACATTAAACTCGCCATTATTTCCCCAGCAAATAATGGCCCATTAAATATGCTTTGCTACTGCCTTCAACCCTCTAGGTGTTCAGCTCGCCATTGATAGTTGGGCGCACCTAACAATGAATTTGAATTAATTTGAATTATTAGTTTATCCAAAAAATCTCAATTTGAATGCTTTTGCAAATTGTACTAATTTTGAAAATCTGGATATACAATACCGTATTTGTTTTTTCTCCACAACAATAAATTTTAAACATGTCAAAATGTGGTAATTGATCAGCAAATACTCCCCAAATATTCTAAACCACCAATGCAGGGACTGCAATTAAAAGCAGTGCTTGAAAGATAATAGAAGTACACAGATTAGTGAGTTCAATGACTAAGAAGACTATACACAAAAAAACTAGCATTTATATAGTGCCTTTCACGACCTCAGAAATCCCAAAGCGCTTCACAGCCAATTAAGTACTTTTGAAGTGTAGTCACTGTTGTAATGTAGAAAAGCAGCAGTAAAGCCCACGCCTGCCAGAGTTTTTGAAATGTCCAGAGGCCTATAAAAATGGTGTCCATGAACTGTGTCTGTGCTTTTTTTTTTTAAGTACCTGTTTGTTTGAGTTTTTGTGATGTTCCAAATAAAAAGTGATTTTTTTTCTGAATTTACTCAGATTTTTGGGGTCAATTGTGTTTTCCTTGATATTCTACCAGTTTAGAAGCTAAAATGAAATACTGAAAAATACCCAGGTTTTATAATGGGCAACAAAAAACAACTTTAATGATCATTACTCCTGGTTTTGATGCCACTCACCATACGCTTTAGTCATACAAAATCTAACGCTTTTTTAAAACAATTCTGTGCCTACATTACTTTTACCACATCTCATTGCACACACCTGAATCATGCTGGTGCACGCACAGAAATATTTTCCATCTTTGGTTCAGTTTCATTCGACGCGAACAGAAGCCTCGTTGAGTGATGGCAAAACCGTAGCAAACGGAAGTCATAGAAACGTTACAGCATGGAAGGAGGCCATTCAGCCCATCGGGTCCATGCCGGCTCTATGCAAGAGTAATCCAGTTAGTCCCACTCTCCCGCCCTTTCCCCGTAGCCCTGCAAATTTTTTCCTTTCAAGTACTTATCCAGTTCCCTTTTGAAGGCCATGATTGAATCTGCCTCCAACACCCCCTCAGGCAGTGCATTCCAGATCCTAATCACTCGCTGTGTAAAAAAGTTTTTCCTCACATCACCTTTGGTTCTTTGGCCAATCACCTTAAATCTATGTCCTCTGGTTCTTGACCCTTCCGCCAATGGGAACAATTTCTCTCTATCTACTCTGTACACCCCCCCCCAGTCCAAAAAACAACCATTCACCATTACTCTCTGTTACCTGTTACTCAGCCAATTCCGTATCCATGCTGCTACTGCCCCTTTTATTCCATGGGCTTCAATCTTGATCTCAAATGATGCAAAAAATCATGCCCATTGCCACCTTAAGCTTCCTTCTCCCTCTTTGTGCAACTGTGCCCCAATTTTAAAAAAACCTCAAGTTTCACAATCCAGCAGTCCTGGAAATAGTTCAGCCTGGATTCTGGGTCCAATTCACAGCATAAAGGCGGGAGAATATTGGCACACGGGTGCATATGGATAATTCAAATTCTGCTTCCTGGGGGTAGGAACACATTCGCACACTCATGCACACAGTCACAATGCTACATACAATAGGTGCATAAGCCCATTGAATGGTGCCCTCAGTTTCAGAGGAAGCTGCAGCCCAGTGTGCAGAGTCAGTTCCGGTAAGCTTGCACAGGTTAAACTTCCCTATCTTCATACCGTCTGTCACCTAAGGATTTGCAACAGCAGTTAGCTATAAATTGCAACATGAGGGTCATGACATTGTTGTGTCATGGCCGGATTAGATTCTGGGACTCTATCAAAATCCACCTTGAGTGGGCCTCGTTCCTGCCAGCAGTTCAGAGCAGCAGCGGCTCGCATGTCCCATGTTTCATTTCTAGTGCTACTTTTAATGTTATGAAGACACAACTGTACTGCTAAAAAGAAAGGATATGAAAAGAAAAAGCAAGGGAATAACTTTAAAAAAGGGAAAATCCCACCAATCTGGATATAGATTAAAGGAGACAACAAAAAGAATATGGAACATTTACTGTGTGTCTTGGAATGAAAGTTAAAACCCAACAAACAGCAGCTCTGAGTTTAACACAAAAAGATTCAACAGATATTTGAAATACTGGCCCATCAATTAATTTTACTTTACCTATAAATTAATACAAATAACATGAAAAGTTGTACTGAACTGCAGGCTTTATGTTGTCTGTCATGAGATCACCATGACCTATTACCCAGTGCATCTGAGCTACTTTTAGCTCATGTTCCTGAATACCTCTGTCTTTCTCACTAACTCGGAACCCAAAATCAAACACACACAAGTACCCTGCCCACCAGTCAGCTGCTGCTAACTACTAAAGAAAGCAAGGGGGCTGTTTATCCAGGCCTTCTTGACACCTCGACATCTGACAAACATTTAGATGGCGTCATGAATGCAGCTTGCTATTGTCTCACTTGGTGTCTATTTTGGCTCAGACCAATGGATGGTGGAATTCGGCTGAGTTCACTCCCAACGTGACAAACAACACAGTTGGGTAGCGCTCTCGCCTCTGAGTCAGAATGTTGTGGGATCAAGTCCCACTCCAGAAACTTCAGCACAAAAATCTAGGTTGACATTCCAGTGCAATACTGAGGAAGCGCTACACTGTCGGAGATGCCGTCTTTCAGATGAAACGTTAAATCAAGGTCCCGTCTGCCCTCTAAAGTGAAAGTAAAAGCTTCCATGGCACTATTCGAAGAAGAGCAGTGGAGTTCTCCCCGGTGTCCTGGCCAATATTTATTCCTCAACCAACACCACTAAAAACAGACTGTCTGGTCATTTTCACATTGTTGTTTGTGGGACCTTGCTGTACGCAAATTGGCTGCCGTGTTTCCAACATTACAACAGTGACTACACTTCAAAGGTACTTCAGTGGCTCTAAAATGTGCTTTGGGATGATCTGAGGTTGTGAAAGGCGCTATATAAATGCAAGTCTGACGTTTCTTTAAAAGGTGGGGGATGAGGAATACATTTGTCCAAACTGAAATTTAGTGATTAACAGATGAATGATTTATTATTGCATAGTCTATACTTGTATTGATCAGGTACAAGGTTAAGAGCTGGACTCTCACACAGCATCAAACAGATCAGAGAGTTAAATGCGTGGCTCAAAGAGTGGTGTGGGACACAGGGGTTTCAATTCATGGAGCACTGGCACCAGTACTGGGAAAAGAGGGAGCAGTTGGGACGGGCTCCACTGGCTGGGACCAGTGTCCTGGTGAATCGAATAATCATGGTGGTAGATAGGGCTTTAAACCAAAAATGGGGGGGTGGGGTTTAGGTAAGGTTAAATTTATAAATCTGAAGAGAAAAGTCAAGGCTATAAAGCAATGTAGCGATTTGAGTAAAGATAAGCAGAGCATGCCAGGACGGGACAGAGACTTCAACGGTAATAGTGCATCGGCGAATAAGGTCAAATCAGGGAAAAATAGTAAAAAGTTAAAATTAAAGGCACTTTATCTGAATGCACAAAGCATTTGTAACAAGATAGACGAATTAATGGCACAAATAGAGATAAATGGGTTTGATCTGATGGCTTACATCCTAGGGTCTTGAGGGAAGTGGCAGTAGGGATTGTGGATGCTTTGGTAATAATTTTCCAAAATTCTCTGGACTCGGCAAAGGTCCCGGCAGATTGGAAAACTGCTAATGTAACACCCTTATTTAAAAAGGGTAGTAGGCAGAAGGCTGGAAATTATAGACCAGTTAGCCTAACATCTGTGGTGGGTAAAATTTTGGAGTCTATTATTAAGGAGACAGTAGCGGAACATTTGGATAAACATAATTTAATAGGACAAAGTCAGCATGGCTTTACGAAGGGGAAGTCATGTCTGACAAATTTGCTTGAGTTCTTTGAGGACATAACGTACAGGGTGGATAAAGGGGAACCAGTGGACGTAGTGTATTTGGACTTCCAGAAGGCATTCGACAAGGTGCCACATAAAAGATTATTGCTCAAGATAAAGAATCACTGGATTGGGGGGAATATTCTGGCATGGGTGGAGGATTGGTTATCTAACAGGAAGCAGAGAGTTGGGATAAATGGTTCATTCTCGGACTGGCAACCAGAAGCCAGTGGTGCTCCGCAGGGGTCGGTGCTGGGTCCCCAACTCTTTACAATCTCTATTAACGATTTGGAGGAGGGGACCGAGTGTAACATATCAAAGTTTGCAGATGATACAAAGATGGGAGGGAAAGTAGAGAGTGAGGAGGACATAAAAAACCGGCAAGGGGATATAGACAGGCTGGGTGAGTGGGTGGAGATTTGGCAGATGCAATACAATATTGGAAAATGTGAGGTTATGCACTTTGGCAGGAAAAATCAGAGAGCAAGTTATTATCTTAATGGCAAGAGACTGGAAAGTACTGCAGTACAAAGGGATCTGGGGGTCCTAGTGCAAGAAAATCAAAAAGTTAGTATGCAGGTGATCAAGAAGGCCAACGGAATGTTGGCGTTTATTGCTGGGGGATAGAATATAAAAACAGGGAGGTATTGCTGCAGTTATATAAGGTATTGGTGAGACCGCACCTGGAATACTGCATACAGTTTTGGTGTCCATACTTAAGAAAAGACATACTTGCTCTCGAGGCAGTACAAAGAAGGTTCACTCGGTTAATCCCGGGGATGAGGGGGCGGACATATGAGGTGAGGTTAAGTAGATTGGGACTCTACTCATTGGAGTTCAGAAGAATGAGAGGCGATCTTATTGAAACATATAAGATTGTGAAGGGGCTTGATCTGGTGGATGCGGTGAGGATGTTTCCAAGGATGGGTGAAACTAGAACTAGGGGGCATAATCTTAGAATAAGGGGCTGCTCTTTCAAAACTGAGATGAGGAGAAACTTCTTCACTCAGAGGGTGGTAGGTCTGTGGAATTTGCTGCCCCAGGAAGCTGTGGAAGCTACATCATTGAATAAATTTAAAACAGAAAGAGACAGTTTCCTAGAAGTAAAGGGAATTAGGGGTTACGGGGAGCAGGCAGGAAACTGGACATGAATTTAGATTTGAGGTTAGGATCAGATCAGCCATGATCGTATTGAATGGCGGAGCAGGCTCGAGGGGCCGATTGGCCTACTCCTGCTCCTATTTCTTATGTTCTTATCTAGTAGCCATTACTGAGACGCGGTTGCAAGGTGATCAAGGTTGGCAACTAAACATTCGAGGGTACTTGGCTTTTTGAAAAGACAGACAAAATGGAAAATGAGGGGGTGGCAGCCCTGACAATGAAGGATGACGAAACAACAGTAGTGAGAAAGGATCTTGGCTCAGAAGATCAGGAAGTAGAGTCAGTATGGGTGGAGATAAGAAATAACAAGGGGCAGAAAACATTGGCAGGAGTAGTTTATAGGCCCCCATCAGCAGTTATACTGTTGGACAGTGCATTAATCAAGAAATAAGAGGATCTTGTAACAAAGGTAATGCAATAATCATGGGTGACTTTAATCTTCACATAGACTGGGCAAATCAAATTGAGAAAAGTAGAGTGAAGGACAAGTTCATAGAATGCATTCAGGTCAGTTTCCTAGAACAATACGTCATGGAACCAACCAGGGAACAGGCTATTTTAGATCTTGTCTTGTGTAATGAGACAGGGTTAATTAGCGATCTCACAGTAAGGGATTCCCTGGGGCAGAGTGATCATAATATGATAGAATTTCATATTGAGTTCGAGAGTGACGTACTTAAGTCCGAAACTAGAGTCTTAAACTTAAATAAAGCCAATTACATAGCTGTGAGGGGCGAGTTGGCTAAGGTTGATTGGGAATTTAGATTAAAAAATGATGATAATGGCAAACATTTCAAGAAATATTTCGTAATGCTCAACAAATATGTATTCCATTGAGGAATAAAATCTCCATGGGAAAAGTGATCCATCCGTGGCTAACTAAAGTAGTTAAGGATAATATTAGATTAAAAGAGGCTTATAATGTTGTCAAGAAGAGTAGTAAGCCTGAAGTTTGGGAGAGTTTTAGAAACCAGCAAAGGATGACCAAAAATTTGTTAAAGAGGGATAAAATAGAATACGAGAAAAAACCAGCAAGAAATATCAAAACAGATTGTAAGAGCTTCTATAAGCATGTAAAAAGAGATTAGCGAAAGTAAACATGGGTCCGTTAGAGGCTGAGTCAGGAGAAATTATAATGGAGAATAAGGAAATGGCAGAGACGTTAAACAAATATTTTGTATCTGTCTTCACAGTAGAAAACAAAAAAAAACACAGAAATAGTGGGCTAATGAGAGAGAGGAACTTAAAGTAATTAATATTAGTAAAGAAAAAGTACTGGAGAAATTAATGGGACTAAAAGCCAACAAATCCGCCGGACCTGATGAACTACATCCGAGGGTTCTAAAAGAGGTCGATGCAGAGATAGTGGATGCATTAGTTGTGATCTTCCAAAATTCCCTCGATTCTAGAACGGTACCAGCAGATTGGAAGGGAGCAAATGTAACCCCGCTATTCAAGAAAGGAGGGAGAGAGAAAAAAGGGAACTACAGGCCAGTTAGCCTGACATCAGTAGTCGAGAAAATACTGGAATCTATTATTAAGGACACGGCAACGGGGCACTTAGAAAATCATATGATCAGGCAGAGTCAACGTGGTTTTATGAAAGGGAAATCATGTTTGACAAATTTATTAGAGTTTTTGAGGATGTAAATGGCAGAGTAGGTAAAGGGGAGCCAGTGGATGTAGTATATTTGGATTTTCAAAAGGCATTCGATAAGGTGCCAGACAAAAGGCTGTTCGACAAGATAAGGGCTCATGGGGTTGGAGGTAACATATTAAAAATAGAGGACTGGTTAATGGACAGAAAAGAGAGTAGGAAAATATGGTTCATTTTCAGATTGGCCGCAAAGATCAGTGCTTGGGCCTCAGCTATTTACAATCTATATTAATGACTTAGATGAAGTGACCAAGTGTAACGTATCCAAGTTTACTGATGTTACAAAGCGAGGTGGGAAAGTAAGCTGTGAGGAAGACAAGAGTCTGCGAAGGGATGTAGACAGGTTAAGTGAGTGGGCAAGAAGGTGGCAGATGGAGTATTATGTGGAGAAATTCACTTTGGTAGGAAGAATAGAAAAACAGAATATTTTTTTTAATGGTGAGAAAGTATTAAATGTTGGTGTTCAGAGAGATTTGGGTGTCCTTGTACACAAAACACAGAAGGTTAACACGCAGGTGCAGCAAGCAATTAGGAAGGCAAATGGTATATTGGCCTTTATTGCAAGGGGGGTTGGAGTACAAGAGTAAGTAACTCTTGCTGCAATTGTACAGGGCTTTGGTGAGACCACAACTGGAGTACTGTGTACAGTTTTGGTCTCCTTACCTAAAGAAGGATTTACTTGCCTTAGAGGCAGTCCAACAAAGGTTCACTAGATTGATTCCTAGGGTGAGGGGGTTGTCCTATGAGGAGAAATTGAGTAGAATGGGCCTATACTCTCTGGAGTTTAGAAGAATGAGAGGTGATCTCATTGAAACATATAAGATTCTGAGAGGGCTTGACAGGGTAGAAGCCGAGAGATTGTTTCCTCTGGCTGGAGAGTCTAGAACTAGGGGTCATAGTCTCAGGATAAGGGGTCGGCCATTTAGGACTGAGATGAGCAGAAATCTCTTCACTCAGTGGGCTGCGAATTTTAGGAATTCTCTGCCCCAGAGGCCTGTGGATGCTCAGTCATTGAGTGTATTCAAGGCTGCAATCGATAAATTTGTGGACTCTAAGGGAATCAAGGGATATGGGGGATCAGGCATGAAAGTGGAGTTGAGGTCGAAGACCAGCCATGATCTTAGTGAATGGCTCGAGGGGCCATTTGGCCTACCCCTGCTCCTATTTCTAATGTTCTTATTATAAGTTGGATCTCTCATAATATCAACAGCAACTAGCATCTATATAGCATCTTTAAAATCGTAAAACATCCCAAGGCCTTTTACAAAAACGTAATCAGACAACAATTGACACCAAGCTGAAGAAGGAGATATTAGGAGAGGTGACCAAAAGCTTGGGCAAAAAGGTAGGTTTTAAGCAGCTTCTCAAAGGATGTGGGAGAGGTGGTGAGGCTTGGAGAGGGAATTCTCAAGCTTCGGGCCCAAATGCCAATGGTGGGGCGAAGGAAGTGAGAGATGCATAAGAGTCCAGAGTTGGAGGAACGCAGAGTTCTCAGAGGGTTGAATGGCTGGAGGAGGTTACCGAGGCTATGGAGGGATTTGAACACGAAGATAAGATTATTACAATTGAGGTGTTGGTGAACCAGGAGCCAATCCATCGTTATATCGTACAAAGCACAGCAACGAAGCATTTTGGTGAGTAACTTTGAATCCTCATTTGTGAAGTCACATGCTTAATTTATCACCACCATATCATAGAATCATAGAATGGTTACAGCACGGAAGGAGGCCATTCGGCCTGTCGAGTCAGTGCCAGCTCTCTGCAAGAGCAATCCAGATAGTCCCACACCACGCCCTTTCCCCATAGCCCTGCAAATTTTTTCCCTTCAAGTACTTATCCACTTCCCTTTTGAAAGCCACTATTGAATCTGCCTCCACCATCCCCTCAGGCAGTGCATTCCAGATCACAACCAGTGTTTAATAAAGGTTCATCATAACCTCCTTGCTTTTGTACTCTATGCTTCTATTTATAAAGCCCAGGATCCCGTATGCTTTCTTAACCGCTTTCTCAACCTGCCCTGCCACCTTCAACGATTTGTGCACATATACCCCCAGATCTCTCCGTTCCTGCACCACTTTTAGAATTGTACCCTTAAGTTTATATTGCTTCTCTTGGTTCTTCCTATCAAAATGTATCACTTCGCACTTTTCTGCGTTGAATTTCATCTGCCACGTGCCCGCCCATGCTACCGGCCTATGTCCTCTTGAAGTCTATCACTATCCTCCTCACTCTTCACTACACTTCCAAGTTTTGACTCATCTGCAAATTTGGAAATTGTACCCTGTACATCCAAGTCCAAGTCATTAATATATATCAAAAAAAAGCAATGGTCCTAGTACTGACCCCTGGGGAACACCACTGTATACCTCCCTCCAGTCGGAAAAACAACCGGTCACCACTACTCTCTCTTTCCTATTACTTAGCCAATTTCATAGCCATGCTGCCACTGCCCCTTTTATTCCATGGGCTTCAACTTTAATGACAAGCCTATTATGCGGCACTTTATCAAACATCTTTTGGAAGTCCCTATACACCATATCAACCGCAATGCCCTCATCGACCCTCTCTGTTACCTCATCAAAAAACACAATCAAGTTGGTTAAACACGATTTGCCTTTAACAAATCCATGCTGGCTTTCCTTAATTAATCCACACTTGTCCAAGTGACTGTTAATTCTGTCCCGGATTATTGTTTCTAAAAGTTTCCTCACTACCGAGGTTAAACTGACTGGCCTATAGTTGCTGGGTTTATCCTTGCACCCTTTTTTGAACAAGGGTGTAACAGTTACAATCCTCCAGTCCTCTGGCATTACCCCCGTATCTAAGGATGATTGGAAGATTATGGTCAGAACCTCCACAATTTCCACCCTTACGTCCCTCAGCAACCTAGGATGCATCCCATCCAGACCGGGTGACTTATCTACTTTCTCGTAACTCCTCTATCAATTTTTAGCCCATCCAGTATCTCAACTACCTCTTCACTTACTGTGACTTTGGCAGCATCTTCTTCCTTGGTAAAGACAGATGCAAAGTACTCATTTAGTACCTCAGCCATGCCCTCTGCCTGCATGCATTGATGATCATTTTGGTCCCTAATCAGTCCCACCCCTCCTCTTACTACCTGTTTACATATACAAGACTTTTGGATTCCCTTTTATGTTAGCCGCCAGTCTATTCTCAAACTCTCTCTTTACCCCTCATTTCCTTTTTCGCCTCCCCTCTGAACTTTCTATATTCAGCCCGGTTCTCACTTGTATTATCAACCTGACATCTGTCATACGCCCTTTTTTTCTGCTTCATCTTACTCTCTACCTCTTTTGTCATCCAGGGAAATCTGGTTTTAGATGCCCTACCTTTCTCCTTCGTGGAAATGTATCTAGACTTGGCTTGAACCATCTCCTCTTTAAACGCCGCCCATTTTCAATTACAGTTTTGCCTGCCAATCTTTGATTCCAATTTACCCGGGCCAGATCCATTCTCATCCCAATGAAATTGGCCCTCCTCCAATTGAGTATTTTTACTTTAAAGAGGTCCTTGTCCTTTTCCATGGCAAATCTAAACCGTATCATACGATGATCGCTGTTCTCTAAATGTTCTCCCACTGACACATGCTCCACTTGGCCCATCTCATATCCCAGAACCAGATCCAGCAATGCCTCCTTCCTCGTTGGGCCGGAAATGTACTGGTCAAGAAAGTTCTCCTGAGCACACTTGAAAAATTCCTCCCCCTCTTTGCCCCTTATATTATTACTATCCCAGTCTATCTTAGGTTAGTTGAAGTCCCCCATTATCACCACTCTATGGTTCTTGCACATCTCCGTAATTTCCCTGCAAATTTACTCCTCTGTATCTTTCCCACTAGTTGGTGGCCTATAGACTACCCCCAGTAGTCTAATGGCACCTCCATTGTTTCTCAACTCTAACCAAATAGATTCTGTCCTTGACCCCTCCAGGACATCCTCTCTCTCCAGCACTGCAATATTCTCCTTAATCAATACTGCTACCACCCTCCTTTCTTTCCTTCCCTAACTTTCCTGAACACCTTGTATCCAGGAATATTTCATACCAAATCCTGCCCTTCTTTGAGCCAGGTCTCAGTTATCAACACATCATCACACTCCTGTGTGGCTAATTGCACCTACAGCTCACAAAACTTGTTCACTACACTTCGTGCATTTACATATATGCACTGTAAACTTATCTTAGGCCTTCTTGTACTCTCTCTTAGTCTGATCCCACCTATTACTGTACTATTTCTTACTCTAGTGCTATCTGCCTCTCCCAATCCTTTGTGCACCTTGGTTCTCCTTTCCAATGCTACATCCTGGTGCCCAACCTGCCAAATTAGTTTAAACTCTCCCCCACAGAACTAGCGAACCTCCCCACAAGGGCACTGGACCCAGCTCCGTTGAGGTGCAACCGGTCCGGCCGGTACAGGTCCCACTTCCCCCAGAGCTGGTCCCAGTGCCCCAGGAATCTAAAGCCCTCCCTCCTGCACCATCTCTCCAGCCACGCATTCATCTACTCTATCCTCCTATTTCTATACTCACTAGCGCGTGGCACCAGGAGTAATCCGGAGATTACTACCTTTGAGGTCCTGCTTATTAATCTCTTTCTTAATTCCCTAAACTCTTCCTGCAGGACCTCATCCCTCTTTCTGCCTTTGTCGTTAGTATCAATATGGACCACGACCTCTGGCTGTTCACCCTCCCCCTTCAGAATGTTCTCCAGCCGCTCAGTGACACCCTTGACCCTGGCACTAGGGAGGCAACATACCATCCTGGAATCACATCTGCGGCCGCAGAAACGCCTGTCTGTTCCCGAACTATTGAATCCTCGATCACTATTGATCTCCTGACCTTTCTCCTCCCCCTCTGTACAGCTGAGCCACCCATGGTGCTGTGGACTTGGCTCTGGCTGCATTCCTCAGAGGAACCCTCTCCCTCACCATTATTCAGAACTGAATACTGGTTAGAGAGTGAGATGCCCTCAGGGGACTCCTGCGCTACCTACCTGGTCTTCCTTGTCTGTCTGGCGGTCACCCAGTCCCTCCCTGCCTGCGCTCTCTTAAGCTGTGGGGAGACCACTCCAGAAACATGCTATCCACGAAGCTCTCAGACTTGCGGATGCACTGCAGTGACGCCAGCTGTTGCTCAAATCTGAAATCCAGAGCTCGAGCTCCTCCAGATGACGACACTTCCTGCACCTGTGGTTGTCCAGGACACAGGAAGCATCCTGGACTGCCCACACGGCACAGGACGTGCATTCTACAGGAGTGCGGGATCAGTGATAAAAGGAAGAGCGAGAGAGGAGACCAAGAGTGGAGCGTGGGATCAGCGATAAAAGGAGGAGGAGCGAGAGAGTATATAATAGAACCTTTGTGGATGACCCACATTTTGGAACTGTGCTCAACATTTCAAAATCTTAATAAGAACAATGTTGTTGTACAAACGTTTTAATTCAGACAGACCGAGATACAGGATTTTCTGAACCCATATATTCGATGCAACTTGGAACGCATTTGTATTCATCTATAGTATTCTACATCACTTATGAATAAATCCTTTGCTCACGACAAAAAAAATCCATATTTTTACTCAAGTATTAAGGAGACATTCAATGCAGAAATTCTAGATGGGAGCTGTATTTGGTTCCCAGGGTTCATTAGTTGGCAACTACTAATGGGGGTTAGAAGGGGCAGCGTTGCAACTTCTTTCCAGGAGAGGATTTGTATTTGAATATCTTCAAAGCCTAATTTGAGCAGGAACTAAATTTAGCTCCCATAAACAGGGCTTGCAGGAGACATTACTCCTGAGGGGCGGGGCTGGGGGGGGGATCATTTTGGACTTGGATTCCCCCTTAAATTTGAGTCCTGGCATTATGATACGATACTATATTGCCTCAAGAATAAAAATATCACTTTGTGTACATGTGCACGCAATCGTCCATATGGCATTTCTCAGCACAATGCACATTTCAGTTACGGTATTGCATCTACATTTTCACCTTCACAATTTATTATTATTGTCTTCTGCCTTTTTGGGTCTTCTTGTGCCACACAAGATTCCCTATCAGGTAGATAACTTTGTCCCAGGGCTCTGCTAATACCAATCAAATTGTTCCTGAGAGAGGCACAAAAGGAGCGCAACTTAAGCTTTTCTCCACCCTCCACCCTCCCACCTCCCCCTTCCTCCATCTTTTGGCAGACGCATCTTACATCACAAGGCTCCATCTTCCAAACGGCCCAAGGGAAATATTATACTATTATGGTTAACACACCAGATTACGAAGAGGAAAATTGGCCAGTTCCTATGCTGATCATTATCCTAAAACTGCTGCACACACGTGCAAACATCAAGTGAGGACAGGTTCAGGCTTGGCCATAAAGCCCTGCAGTCGAACAGTCTACTGGCACTGTGAAAGATCACACGTGAAGAATGACCACTTGGTTGGGGCACTAGAGGGTGACTGACCACCCCCTATGGAACCACACCACAGCAGAGGAAAAGAGGAGGGAAGAAAACTATTAGAAAAAGAGGGTGGAGCTTAGTTTATTGTATACGCCATATTTTCAATATGGCATTTACTTGTACACTGTGGAAATTCCCACATACAAGATTTGAACAGGTTCTGACAAAGGGTCTATACCCAAATTGTTAATACATCTTTCCTCTTGTCACATATTGATGGAATTGCTGTGTATTTTTCTCTTTCTATTTCCATGCCCAGTATTTTTTTTGCTGTTATTAAAATTATTTTCTGTTTGTTTAGAATTAATTGTGGCAAAACAAGAAGGGTCACTATTACTGGGAGAGTTACCTTTTGCCGAGTTCTCAGGTTTTTTTGGCTGCTAATGAAAATTCTTTGGAAACCTAAATAACTACTGCCTCCACATTATACGAGGCACAAAGAATAACAAAAACTGCTATTCTGAATAAATATTTTTACTGTCCAATGTATAGTTTAGAAGTTTCCAGATCGCCCACTAAAAAAAATCAAAAGGATTAAGAACCTGAAATGGGACAACACAGATGCCTTTCTCAGCAGTACATCCCCAGTCAACCTGGGGCCTCACTACCCTTTCTGAGTTCAGGCCTCCCCTAATCTGCAATTGCAGCTTGAGACAACTGAGCAAAAAAAAAAAATTGCAAAATACAGCAATGAGCAATCACGTAACACAGTCTAATTTCAGTTGCCAGATCTATTGTTCAGGAGGGTGGAGAAGCCTGGGTTATACTGCCTTGAAGCGTTGTAATTTGGCAGCACATAGTAATTGAAGGTACTGAATTTCTGAAATTTATTTTTCTTGCTTTGTGTTTCTATAGCAATACCCTTCAAAGTTGCAGAAAGATTCTCGTTTTATCCACCCCAAAAATCCTTATGCAAGTTTCAGTTAAAATCCTGCTAAATCTCATTCCATTTCCAGAACTTGTAAACACTAGTTGAAGAGTTGGGTAATTACTATTTCGTATGTTTTAAGCACAAAGTTGGGAATTATGAAATGCTGAATTAAATTCACAAAGCTAAACTCTGGCTTCAAACCAAACACTCAGTGGTGCTACCTTTATAATAACAGAAGTTACCACCTGGGCCTAGTTTCTCAGGAGATGGTTCAAAGAGCTGAAAGTAAAGCAACAGAGACTCTCCTACACAGGAAGAGGGTGAACAAGTATCCTCCACAAAAATGTCCTGCCCACACATTCACCTGGGACATTCTTGGCCGGAACTTGCAAGCCAGGAGGCTAAAGGAGCCTGGGAACATTCAACACCAAGACAATAATAACAAGAGAGAGGGAGAGCAAAGGGAATAGCACAGGAAATATGAATGTAACTCCTTCATACCAAAAACATAACAAATGGTTTTTCTGCTGCCAAACTTTCAAAAACAGTTGGGTATGGTTATCAATTGCAAAATATACGTGCAGACTCCAAGAGTGAAAACACATAAAAGCATTCTGGTTTAAATTAAAAATTCAGAGCAGACACAGTTCAGAGTACTTCAAGCACATTTGAAAAGCCATACCCTGCCTGCTGTTAAAAAAAATTCCAGCAAATATACAGTTACCTCTAGTTTTCGTCACAAGAATATTCGCTTAAAAAATAGAAAGGCTTCTTGGAAACCTCAACAGATACCAAATGGTAACTGAATATTTTGCATTTCTGAAAATTTAGTGGTACATTTTTGTCACACTTCAAGCACGGTGACTAGCAACAGTATGAAAATGTTATATTTGAGAGAAAGTAGAGTAATTTAGCACAACTGCCAAACTACAATCATTATTTGCTTTAGTGTGGCTCAGTTATAACCACCTACAGCATTACTTTGTAGGTATCTATTATCCTGTAGACACTGCCAACAAGATGCATAGAATTGCATTTTAAGTACAGCTTTGCAATGTGTGCTTAACGTGTTATTTTGAGTCCATGAAATCCATGTCACACAAATCTATTTCAAGAAGCCTTTGCTGAGCCCTTGATTCTACTTGTCTTTTGAAAGTGAATTCTGTTGCAGAGATAATTTTAGTTGATCTGTACTGTTTCTTTTCAGAAATATGATCAATGGCCAATTCAACTACACATCTGAAATCAGATGCGCAAAAAGAAACAGAAGTAACACGTATTTTTTGTTCTGTCCTGCCATCAACATCCTGGGAGTCACCACTGACCAGAAACGTAACTGAACCAGCGACATAAATACTGTGGCTACAAGAGCAGGTCAGAGGCTGGCTATTCTGCGGTGAGTTACTCACCTCCTGATTCCACAAAGCCTTTCCACCATCTACAAGGCACAAGTCAGGAGTGTGATGGAATACTCTCCACTTGAATGGATGAGTGCAGCGCCAACAACACTCAAGAAGCTCAACATCATCCAGGACAAAACAGCCCGCTCAATTGGCAACCCATCCAACACCTTAAACGGTCACTCCCTCCACCACCGGCTCGCTGTGCACGGATGTACTGCAGCAACTCGCCAAGGCTTCTTCGACAGCACCTCCAAAATCCGGGACCTCTACCACCTAGAAGGATAAGGGCAGCAGGCGCATGGGAACAATACCACCTGTACATTTCACTCCAAGTCATACACCATCCTTCATCGTCGCTGGGTCAAAATCCTGGAACTCCCTACCTAAGAGCACTGTGGGAGAACCTTCACCACACAGACTGCAGCGGTTCAAGAAGGTGACTCATCACCACCTTCCTAAGGGCAATTAGAGATGGGCAATGAATGCTGGCCTTGCCAGCGAAGCCCACATCCCATGAATGAATAAAAAAGATATATATTCTCCCTTCCTCTCCTTAAAGGCCTGTGGTACCAAACCCCACGGAGCTACTCTCCGTATGTGAGCCTAGATACCAAGTAACGACCGGCTGTTCAACCGTGGGGACACCAGAGCCGAGCCCAAACCTGCTCTCACCCAACGCTCATGCATTTACAATTTTCAGCACGAGGCACTGGAGCGGAGCCCTGTCTGATTTTTCCATCCCTTGCTCGGTGATGCTGAGGCTAACTGTAGCATCATTATTGCTGGTTTGACCGAGATCAACTAACTTGGCACAGACCAAGGATTAAACAAGAGACCTTCCCGATCAGTACAGTCCGGAAGCACGCTGGTATCTACGTGATATATTAAAAATCTTACGTCTGAAAACATTACCTGTCAACCTTTAGAAATTCCTATGCCTACATTTATTATGGGAATTCTAATTACTTCTGCCACTGCCCCTCACCCCCCGCCCCGCCCCAGAAAAGGCACTGCAGCACCGCATTGCATCGGCAGGTTCCTAGACTTATTACATCATCAGTCCTAGCTCACTCTCGTCTCTGTGTCAGAAGGTCGTGGGTTCAAGCCCCTCTCCAGAGTCTTGAGCGCATAATCCAGGTTGACACTGCAGTACTGGGGGAGTTCCAAATTGTCAGACGTGCTTCAAGATGAGACATTAAACCGGGGTCCCATCTGCCCTCAGGTGGATGCAAAATATGCCTAAGCACTATTTGAAGGAGAGCAAGGGAAGTTCTGTGTCCTGGCCTATGTTTATCCCTCAATCAACACCAAAAACGGATGATCTGATATTTATTTAACTGCTGTTTATGGGACCTTGCTGCGTGCAAATTGGCTGCCACATTTCCTATATTACAACAGTGATTAAACTTCAAAAGTACTTGATTTTCTGTAAAGTACTTTAGGATGTTCTGAGGTCGTGAAAATTCTTTTCTTTAATGTGGTGAAATCGCTCTTGAAAATATGCAAAAAACCTTTTTGATCCTCAATACACAGGGATCATTTACTTTACCAAAATATTATCCTCATACCATGTTTGGAACATCAATACTGTAAATGTGCAACATATTTATTTCAGAAAACATATTTTAAATCTGTTGTATAATGAAAAATATTTTTGTTGCAAACAGACAAAATCACATCAGTACAGTCTTCCCTCAAAATATCAATCTCCATAATGTGGACCAGGGCTTCATTATAAATAGCAACTTTTGTCAGTGGGGGAAAAAGTCCTCCTTTCACAATATACAATTCGTATTCACATTAATACTCACATTAATCTAAAAGTTAAATTTATTTAACGAGACCCAATGTACTGCAACATTTGGGGGGGGGGGGGGGGGGCGGGGAGGGGGAGGACACACAACAGATCCAACCCCATTGTGATCTGCACTTTTTTGACCCAACTTGGTCATCAGTGGGTAGCTGCAAGCAAAGATCAGAAAAAGATTACCTCTTCAACATACATACAATACCTGAAGGGGGTAAACACTTTCTGGAGTAAACAAATTATACATTCATTTTGGTGACAAACTTTCAAATTTTCAGATGCAATTATTATGTGCACACTAGAATTATATGGAAAAGTTAACTTTCAAACAACATAGTCAATGTAGCTAAAATACTTTTCTTGCAAAAAAAAATTCACATCAGCATAGCTTTCTATCAAAATATTAATCCCCATAAGCAGCAATTTTCATCAATAAAAAGCTCATCGATAATGTACAATTCATCTGCAGTACATAAATATTCCAGTATTACTCGAATACAAAATTTATTTCATTTTTAAAAATAATCACAAGCCCCTAATATGGAACAGAACATAAACAACAATTGTGTAAGTAGATCCTTTGCTTATTCAAGGACAGTGATGCTCCCTTAATTACAGAGCATCCTTAGTTATGGTGTCAACTTTATGCAGGGTCACAAGGTTCCCTGTGGACATTATAAGCTGTAAGTTTCAAAGGAAATTTTGGACTAAAAGGAGTTACGTAGTTTGAGGAAATACAGTTACTGTATGAGGTGAAGGAGGGCAAGGGATTGGGGGGCGAGGGGTGGGAAATAGAGATAAAGAACTTGTGCTGACCAAGCCTAATGATGCTGGTTTTAGATACTCCAATTAACAGCATCATGTGCATTTGACACAACTATGGAACTCAAACAATTTTACGGAACAATTTTACAGAACTGATGGACATAAAAGAGCTTCCAGATTCCAACTAACCAGCTGTATGCTATTATCCAGTTAAAGGTTCACAGGAAGAGACAAATCACTTTGTACAGACAGGAACACCTTTAAAACCTTCATTTTTTCCTCAAATTCTCCAAGGTGATAAAGTGTTATTCTGGAAGTAAATTTTGCACATATGCCAAGGTCAAACCAATATCTTGCAAGAGTTTGAGGAGGGGGAGAAAAATGTGAAAGCAAGTTGCCAACATCAACGTATGCAGAACAGGAAACAGCACTAAAAGCTCTTTACTGGCCATGAAAAGACATGTCAGAGTCTCTTGTGAGATGTACTGTAAGAAGCTTGGCATACCTGATGCTGGATGATGTGAACCTTCAAAAAGGTATTTTGAACAGACTGAGAGTCAGCATTCAATGATAAACTTGTGGATTATGCATCCTCGTTCTGGTTACAGACTTTTAGTCACAAATATCCATCTTTAGGAGGCTGTAAAGTCCTTACAGATGTTCAGACTACCTCATTTTAAAGCACAAGAAAATCAGGTCAGCTCAAATAAGTTTTTTTCTGCTCTGATGCAAAACGGCTTACTCTGTAACAGATTCTTTTCACTACCCATTGGGAGGCCACAGGGGACGATCCGACTTGCTTAATAAAAAATGTGCTTGTTGAGTTCCATCGATTTTTAGCCAAGCCACTGTATAAGCTATCCTATCACAAGAAAGGATAAGAAACAATAATGGAATGTCTTGTTGATCGTAATGCATGATGGGAAATTCCACCTCATTCCTTAAGTCAAAATTTGAGTCTGAGACTCACTCTCCATTTAACAATATCAATATTTTTTCAAAAAGTTTGTCATGCTGGTCAAAGAGTGTTTTTTTAATCTCTTTTATCCATTTCTGACAAAAGGTCTTCGACCTGAAACGTTAACTCTGTTTCTTTCTCCACAGATGCTGCCTGTCTTGCTGAGCTTCTTCAGCATTTTCTGTTTTTATTTTTATCTCTGGCTTGTCTCAGCCAGTCTTGTATGCCACACAAAAATAAATTGTGTGCATTCATATAGCTACTACACAGCAAAGAAAAACAATGATGGAGTAAAGTATTTGGAAATAAATGATGGCTCAATCACTTGTTCTGTATTTAACTGGATAGTCCAAGAAAGTTATTTCAGACATTTTAGTAATCAAATAGTTGGAGACTTAATCCTCCAAACATATCAGGGCTATTGATTTCTGATTTTCATGGAAAAATGGATGGAATTACTAATGCTTTGGGGATTGAATTCCATAACGACCCTAAAATTTTACATAATGAAAAAGGAATTTGATTTATTAATTCACTGCAAGTCGGTGGCTATGAACATCACAGATGAAAACGCCCATGTTAAAGGCAATGTACACAGAACTATTGCAATGTTACTGAGTTCTGATGACAGTTCATCTAAACTGTTAGCAGAAAATTCCAAAAAAAATAATTCCTCAGATCAGTCAAAAGTCCTGTAGACTTAAGTCATCAAGCCAAGGTAGTAATGATTCATAAAAACATTTAAACTGCTCTGTGTCACCGTTTTGTGCAGTATCGAGAGAACCTTTGCAAATTGACATTGGCCCATGATGTGCTTAGAAATACAAGCACAATGGCCTGCAATTTTCGTGATATTGAATAAAATTCGTAACAGGCATTCTACTACCCACTTTGTTAATCCCCATTTAGCAAATATACTTAAAGTTCTGTTTCCAAACAGAACAAAACAAACAACTGCCTAGATTGGCAAATGTCTTTGATTCTATTGGCATGAATTTTAAGGCTCTGTAACATGAACAAGGTTAGATCTTCTTTCTAACGAGGAAGCATATGATGTTCTTCCATGAAGTAATGGAGAGGGTTGATGAGGGTAGTGCGCTTGATGTTATGTATATGGACTTTCAAAAAGCATTTGATAAAGTACCACACAATAGACTTGTCAGCAAAATTGAAGCCCAAGGGATTAAAGGGACAGTGGCAGCGTGGAGACAAAGTTGGCTAAGTAACAAAAAGCAGAGAGTAATGGTGAACGGTTGTTTTTTTAGACTGGAGGGAAATATACTGTGGTGTTCCCCAGGGGTCAGTATTAGGACCACTGTTCTTTTTGATATATATTAACGACCTGGACTTGGATATGGAGGGCATAATTTCAAAGTTTGCAGATGACACGAAACTCGGAAATGTAGTAAACAATATGGAGGATAGTAATAGACTTCAGGAGGACATAGGCAGATGGGTGAAATGGGCAGAGACATAGCAGATGAAATTTAACACAAAGAAGTGTGAAGTGATAATTTTTGTAGGAAGAATGAGGAGAGGCAATATAAACGAAATGGTACTATTTTAAAGGGGGTGCAGGAACAGAAAGACCTGGGGGTGCACATAGGCAAATCTTTGCAAGTGGCAGGAAAAGTTGAGTCGGCTGTTCAAAAAGCATATAGGATCCTGGGACTTTATTAATAGAGGCATAGAGTACAAAAGCAAGGAAGTTATGCTAAACCTTTATAAAACACTGGTTAGGCCTCAGTTGGAGTATTGTGTTCAATTCTGGGCACCACACTTTAGGAAGAATGCCAAGGCCTTAGAGAGGGTGCAGAAGAGATTTACTAGAATGGTGCCAGGGAATAGGGACTTCAGTTATGTGGAGAGGCTGGAGAAGCTGAGGTTGTTCTCCTTACAGCAGAGAAGGTTAAGAGGAGATTTGATAGAGGTGTTCAAAATCATGAATGGTTTTGATAGAGTAAATAAGGAGAAACTGTTTTCCGTGGCAGAAGGGTCGGTAACCAGAAGACACAGATTTAAGGTGATTGGCAAAAGAACCAGAGGGGACATGAGGAAACCATTTTTTTAATGCAGGAAGTTATGATGATCTGGAATGCAATTCCTGAAAGGGTGGTGGAAACAAATTTAGTAATAACTTTCAAAAGGGAATTGGATAAATACTTGAAGAGAAAGAATCTACATGGCTACAGGGAAAGAGAAAGGGAGTGCAACTAACTGGATAGCTCTTTCAAAGAGCCTGCACAGGCCGAATGGCATCCTTCTGTGCTGTACACTACCTGATACTATGTCTGAGGCTAAAAATCTCACATTTGTGATTATCTCAGCTAAGTCAGGACAGCTAGGTTATCATACAAATGATATCAATTTTCCAAGCACCAATCGATGAACCTCATATCCCAAGATGCAAGGCTTGGCTCAGTGGTAGCACTCAGTCAGATGATCATGGGTTCAAGCCCCACCCCGGTGCCTTGGGCACATAATCTAAGCTAACACTTCAGTGCAGTACTGAGGGCCAAGGGTCTTTTACATCCAACTGAACGGGCAGACAAGGCCTCAGTTTAACATCTCATCCTTTAAAGATCTCATGGCACTATTCAAAGAAGGGCAGGAGAGTTCTCCCAATGTGTTGGCCAACATTTATCACTCAATCAACGTTACTAAAGACAGATTATCTGGTCATTTATCTCATTGCTGATTGTGGAACCTTACTGAGTGCAAATTGGCTGCAGTGACTACACTTACCAAAGTACTTCATTGGGTATGAAGAACTTTGTGATGTCCTGAATGTTGCTATATCAATGCAAGTTCTTTCTTTCTTTTCTTACACAGTTGGCTAGTCCTATCAAGAGAAGGGTAGTCAAACAGAAGCTCTATGTCGTAATATTTACCTACATTCCGACAGTGACTACACTTCAAAAGTATTTCATGAAGCTGTGAAGCACTTCGGGATGTGAAAGGTGCTTTACAAGTGCATGTTCTTTCTTTCTATGTGGCATACAAGACCTTCTGAGACAAGCCAAAGATAAAAACACTCGAACCAATATGACAAACATTTTGAAAAAATATTGATAGTTAAAATAATTACAAATGATGTATTCTATAGTACAAGCCTAAATCCAACATTTTAGGTTTTGCTAGCCCACATTGCCAAGAAAGCAAATTAGCTGGTTTCCCAGCCTCCACAAGTGCTGCTCTTCAGTTGGCTGCAAGGATGTGTCCCCAGTTGTCCCATGGTGAATCCCCCTTAGATTTTTCCTCGCTCCTCATGAGAAAGCACCAACCATTCTATGATCTGCACTTAAAACCACAACTGTAATCCCATCAAATTGGTAGTTTTACAGTGTACACTGAAGTCGAGACAATGTAAGAATCTTCAAATATCTTAGCCTCAAAATTTAGCGTAGTGATGGGACATCGATTCATGCACACAATCCCCACACACACAAGTGCCAATTTTACATGCGCCACTCTGCAGCGAGTAAGATTAAAATCAACGGCCAATCTCATGGACCTCTAGCAGCAAGTTTAAGAGTGTCATTGGTAGGGGTCTGGAAGCATGTCCATACCTAAGGCACAGGGGGCTCAAGAAGATAACTGAGGAGCGGCACAGACAGCAAGAATTATTTCAAAAATGTTCTGAGTTTTTCTTTGACTGAGAGCAATAGCTCCAGTTTAGTCAGGGCTAATATTGTTCCTTTTAAGTGTGGAATACAAGAGACTTAATTCAGTCTCAAAGTAACAGGATACCACTATAACGTACAAGGTCATCACTATATTGCAAACCAGTCTGAGAGTTTACAACACGGGATAATAATAGTAATATCCCTTCAATGTGGCAATGCCAATAACTTGCAAGAGGCTAGTGACACACACAGATGCCCTGCGCCAGAGTGATAAAGATTTGGATTCTCACCTGTGATTTCCCATACCTCGGTTTGTAATCTCACCCAGACTCTGTAGCTCTGACACTGAACAGGTGGGAGGCAATTTTTTTTTTTTTTAAGGGAAATAGAGAAGGAATTTTATATGAAACAAAGAAAGAAAAAAACAGCAAATTTGCATTTATAAAGTGCCTTACTAAATCTCTCAAAATATCCCAATGATACCTAAGAAATTACTTTGAAGTGCACTGACTGTTATCATGCAGGCAAATGTAGCCGCCAATTTGTGCACAGTAATGTTGTAAGGAGAGCCAAATTGCATTGATCTTCTATCCCCTGTAAGTGATTCAAGGGCTGCATGGCAGATGATTGTTATCCTGAGTCAGGGGATGGTGTGCTGCATCTCAAGATGGAAGAGAAATTAATGAAATGCACAAAGGAAATAAAGATTATCATGTTACACTGTAATTCACTGTCTTCCAAAAATAACTATGTCGGCAAAAATATAACTTCATAAGAAAACATTTACTAAAAAACAGAAATAAATATTAATGCACTGTAGGGGCTTACTAAAGAAGTGGTTAAAAGTTAATTCAAAACAGGTAGTTGTATATTTTCTTGGGTAGGTACAGCAGCTAATTCAAGTTCTTGAGTAAGCTGCGTTGGGTTAGATTAAACACCAAAATTTAGTGTATTCATGAACAAAAATGCCAAAAAATGGCTAAAATACTACCTGCTAGAACTCAATCAAATAAGTTGAACTGCCTTAGATTTTCTCATTCAGTTTTAGTGTAATTTATGAAGGGGACTAAAAAATGTTTCATAAACCTTTGAAGACTAAAAGGCTCTACTGCAGCAAAATGATCAAAGGAAAAACCAAAAAGTTAAAGAGATTAAAGACTGGGTCAGCCTGGCAACGTTACAAGTTTATGTACCATTGCACTGCAGCACAGAGAGGTAGGACATGAGTTTGTGCAGATTCTCCACACAGCAAGTCCTAATCTTGGTTTGAATATAATGGAGAGGAAAGTGGTTCTTCACAAAAGGAGAAAGGAAAAAAGTTACAGGTCTGCATAGGCTGGGAGCAGTGGCTGACATTCATTTAAATGCTGCCAAGTGGGACAAAGGAGAAAGAGAACAAAAATGGGTAGAAATGCCGAGAAGTATTCCAAAAGGTTTTAGCAATCTAGCGACTTAAGGGTTGACCAAAGATAAATCAGTTCAAGCGAAAGACTCCACAGCAACCAATTCTCAGCCAGCACGAGAAAAGTTCAGGCAACACTCTGGAAACGAAACCAATCACTGGGGCAGAAACTGCTCAGAGTGGCGAACCAACAGAGCTCGCTGCTCCATAGATTTATACTAACCCACTAACTTACCACAGTCTTTTCTTTGGGCACTTCCTCTAATAGGAAGCAGAGAAGAGCTCAGCGTCAGTTCAGACAAAGCTAGGACCCTGGGAGGAGCGAGAGGGTCACACTCTCCCCTCGACCAATCAGATCGCAGCATTTTTGACAAGCTGCGTAACTCTCTGCAAGTATCCTGCGTTAAAATCAGGAAGTGAAAGGTACAACATTAAAATCTTCATAGAAACAGTCATAGACAGCGAAAAAAAGTCAAAAAATAATTTAATTAAAAGAGACAGAAGGGAAAAGCAAAAAAAGTTTTCATTTCTTAAAAATTTTTTTTTTAATGACCAAAAACTATTAAAATAAGGAGTAATGAGATTTTACATTTTTAAAAGTTAATTTTTAGTTGTTTGGCAGTCATTAAGAATTAGTTTAGACTTGGTATTTTTAAGTGTACCTGTTTTGTGGCGTAATTAATTACTTTCCAGCTAGGCAGATAAGCAAGTCTGTACTTTTTCAATGATTTCTCTGATTGCAGCATGCGATATACCTTTAACTCAAAGCTGTCATATCGCCGGCGAGCCAGTAGGAGCAAGTTCCGGATTTCCACATTTCACTGCACACTTGCTCCCCCATTTCGCCACTAACAACGGTGAGCGCTGTTGAGCTCACCGTTATTTCCCAAGCAATTTCTGCCCCAATGGTTGGCTTGGTTAAGAAAAAAGCTTGGACGATTTAGGATTAGTCAGAACAGAAATTATGCAAGGCTGCATGGAGGTAATAAAAGTCTATTTTTTGCTTTTTTTTTTCCAAAGGCCATTTACCACTTACTCCACAAGCAATAGCTTTTAATTCAGCAATATGCAGCAGCTGCTAATTTTTATCTGCAAAAATTTGCATTGATTTCTCCTGTGGACTTTAAAAAATTCAAAATGATGAAATTAAATGTCAGATTTGATTCGCAAAATTGGCTTGGGCAAGCTTATTTTATGACTGTTAGGGTCACAGCGGTGGAATTCTTTTCCGAACAGATGTTTTTATTTCATTTTAAGATCTATTAAGCTCTTGCATCTACTCCTCACAAACCAACCCTTCATAAAAAAAAACCTAGCACTGACATACCTATCCAGCAATGACATACGTGAAAAAACTGTGCTAATAACTTTGCAGTAATATATAACCTCATTATCCTGCAAATTATAATAAATGAAATTCAGGGTTTTTTTCCCATTTATATGTAAAATATTCTATAAGCGACTGCTATGTTGTTGGAATTGTCATCCTTCCAATTAGATATTAAAGCGAGGCCCCGTTACCCTGTTTTGATGCACATTAAAGATCCTAAGGTACTGTTTCAAGAACAGGAAGTTGTTCCACTATCTTGGCCAACATTCCTCCCTCAACCAACATCACGTAGATTAACTGATCATTTATCTAATTGCTGTTTTTGGGATCTAGCTGTGTGTAAAACAGCTGCTGCCTTTGCCTACGTAAGGACAATCAATGCACTTCAAAGTAATTCATTGTATTTGAACTGCTTTGAGATATTTCTGAGACATTATATAAATGTAAATCTTTATCACTCTCTCTCTGTCTCCCAAATTTGCTTTCCAGAAATCCTTGCCAACTAGTGGCGATAGTCTATCTAAGTCACTCTTGGGACAAGGCCCATTGGGTGCTTTGCAGATTTGATTGAATTTTGCCATCAATTTTAGCTACCCATCTGTTGCTCCAGCGCCGCATCTGCACTCAGTGATAACCCAACTAAGATAAATGTCTCATCATTCAGACAAGTACAAATGTCAGTACATAGTAGGATTCGAAACAGGTCTCCCAATCTTTGACATAGTTTATTAACTGTGTCTGGGGTCTTTTCTTCCCACATTTTTAATCTATTATTTTACTCGTGAAGCTAAAATTAATTATTAATAATTGCTAACCTGGCATAGCACAAAAGGAGGCCTTTCGGCCCATTGTGCCTGTGCCGGCTTTTTGAAAGAGCTGTCCAATCAGTCCCATTCCCCATAGTCGTGTAATTTTTTTCCCTTCTAGTATTTATCCAATTCTTTTTTGAAAGTTAGTGAAGTTTCAACTTGACACTGATCTAAAGTATGCAATCTGCCATCAGAAATATCTCTCTCAATGTCAAAGCCAATTTTACTTTAATAGTAAAAGCTACCAACTGGGAAGCAGAAATCATAGTAATTTTATCAGAAGAAAAAGCCAATTACTGATTTACTAAAAAAAGGTAGAAAGACCAGTGATGTTGCAGTATGTTAAAGAATTTCCAGAATCTGGTTGCGTGTCTTGTGAGCAGTATGAAATCATTACTGACTCAGGTATTTATGCAGTTTTTCCCATTTCCTCTCCAAAGGTCTCCACAGTCACTCACAGAGCATTCCTGCCAACTCCCACCTAAACACACACTTCCTGTTTATACCAAAATTGGCTTTTATCTGGCAAGATCCCTAAGAGCAGGTGATTAACAACATAACTCCCAGTAGTTACCAAATAGCTTGTCAATTGTTTTCATAATTTAAAAAGAACATTTTATTTTTAACTCTTGGGCACTTCAACATATCACTGCTTGAGCAATCATGCAATTTATGCAAATTGAGCAATAAATGTTTACCAAATAAATAATGACGAATTTCCTATCCTTCATAACAATTGCTATCACAAAGCAGATTGGGATAGCTCATTAATTCAGGACAAAGCTATAGCCCTCTCCTTCCCCATCATAACAGCATCCAAATGTTTCTAAAATTATTCCAGTATATTTGCCTCCATTATCCTATCCAGAAGTCCCACTGTTGATCACTGTGTGTGAAGAACTTCCTTACATCAATCCTAGTTTTAACCTGTGCCCTCTTGTCGCATTGTTCCAGTTTAAACTTGAAGTTATATTCTGGGTGGACCTTTCTATACCATTTACTATTTTATACATGGCTCCATAAAATGCCCTCTCAGCCACCTCCTTTCATTTTTCCAATCTGTTCAAAGCTCAGTCTTCTGATGTTAGGGTTCCATTATTGGTATAGTGTAAATAATTATCTCTCCATCTGATTAATGGGACAAGAAAATATTGAAAATGCACATCAATATTTTGTATATACAGTCTACTCAATATGAAGTTATTCAAATTACGTTATCTTAAATTGAAATTGTGCACAAAATGGCTCCTGTGCTGTTTTGTTAAAATTGCTCAATTCAAATTACTGGATAATTCAAACCTTTTCAAGCAATAAAACAACTTGGAATTAACAGGATTAGACAGTAAGAAACAAAATTAATTAGGTACTGAAAGAATGGGACTGATGTCTAGGCTATGAGATGAAAAAGAGACAAAAAACAAATGACAGTAAACGAAATACACTTTTTTTTTAAAAGTATATAAAAAGGATTTTTTCTTCTTCTTTGGGCTTCCTCATCTGGCTGTTCCTAGATGATAAGGCAGTCAGGGAACCTAATCCCAAGACTCTGCCAATATCATTGCATCACCAGTTTCTAGGTTTGCAAGCAGCGGCTAGGACAACAGCTCTTTCAACACCATGTGTAATTCTAACAGGCTACATTTGATTGTGCATAATCCACTGCATTAATGGAGTAATATGCCTTGATTGCCAATGCATAGCTGCTGCATACATGATCCAATACACTTTAACACTGCTGTCACTGCCATTACAGGTTAAGAGACAGTCAGACTCAGATTAGCCGCGTTATCCCTCCGTCCCAGCCGTGGAGTTGCCGGGCCTACTTGCCAAAGACAAAAAAAACCCTTGTCGTCTGTGGATTAGCACAGCTGCTAGTTACAAATAGGTGTATCCATGCTGGGGTGGGGGAGATCAAATTGGCAGAGAATACTGGAAGAAAAGAAGGTTTAACTTAGGGAAATAACACAGCTACTGGAGGCCAGAATGAAGCTGATTAAGGTACACTGATGCTGGTGGAGGGTTTTGTACTGCCCACAGACCTGCTTGACAGGACTACAGATACAGTGGGCTAACGTGAATAGTTATAAAATCAAAAAAAAACTTGCTTTTATGGGGGAACTAGATAAGTACATGAGGGAGAAAGGAATAGAAGGATATGCTAATAGAGTTAGATGAAATAAGGTAGAAGGAGGTTCGTGTAGAGCATAAAATGGCCTTTTGCTGTGCTGTGACATCTATGTAAAGTGAAACAACAATATAGTAACAAAAGCTAAAAATCAGGAGGAAAATAAATTCAAGGACTGCAGCTTATATTTTGAAACTAAAATAATTTAAAATATAAAAGTTATCATAGAGGAATACATTTTACTATCAGACACGTTTTCAGCTTACATTTTACACTCAAAGGCCATCCCATCCCAAGTCTGGTTTAATATCAGAAGTAACAAGCTGTTATTTTTTTTAAAAAGGGGGATTTGGTCAGCTTTGGGCGGGGACTTCCCCACTGTTGAAGTTAGGGTTAATCTTCCACCACCTGCAAACTCCAAATGGGAATTGGAGGCAGCGTAACAATTCCAGTTTCTTCCACAGACACATATGAATTAAATCTGTGTCTGCACAGCTGACTGGAAGAATTTAAATCTGACATGCATGAACATTCTTCCTATATAAAGCACAGCCAACGGTTCAGTGGCAGCTGAACTGAAGTAAAAAGTACAAGTATTTAGGAGGAACCAAAAAAAGAGGTGGGCAGATGAAACTGTGTGGAAAATTAATCTCTTTCAGAGAGTTTCCAAAGTAATATTCTATTCCTTTCAAGGCCATTTCTTCCTCAACCATAAAAAAGGTAGACTCCAGTATTGCTTAAAAATAGGTTCGTGTCAGAAAAACACACTTAATTCCTTTCTTCCTCCTCCCCCTCCCCAAGGGAGAAACAGTGACCCAGGAACGTATAATACATGCTGCCAATAATAACTTCTTGTAGGCAGCTGTAAATCTGTCTGGAACTTCCACCGCGTAGGATATGAGCAGCATGGGAAATGTATGCAAGGTAGACCACACCTACATATCACTGCAGATAGAACTTCAGCCACTGCTGCAAAAAGGAATCTGTCCCTTTAGTAACGTAGCCCCAATTCCTGATGGAAAACATTTACCAACAGAGGAAATAGACCTAATGATCTATTTTGTGTTAAAAGTCTCCTGCACTTTGCCTGATAATAGATCATGAAACCATAAGGCCATGTCACTTTGGTACAAGAGGAAATGGCACTGCGCATATCCAGAAAGTGTTAATCACTATGTCAGGAAAATAGGAATTATGCATAATTACAGATTATGGTACCATTTGAGAGGCAAATGGCATTGGGCCAAAGCACAACCTATTCCTTAAATCTCTGTTTAAATGGAAAATGAACACATGCAGCCTGAAGCACACGAATACATCTAGCTTATATGATGGATAGAAATAACCCTTTTTCATGACAGAAACAATGTCATATGCAATATGAGCATATGAGCATGGATAACATTAAACTCAAATTCTACGTTAGATGGATTAGATTACTGGAGTTGCTGCAAAAAGGTACCACTCGCAAACAGTGTCCATCTTTCTAACAACTCCATGTTTGAATCTCTCCAATCAGGTTTCTGTCCCTGTCACAGCACTAAAGCTGCCTTTCACGAGAGTTACAAATGACATCCTCTGTGATTGTGACCATGGTGCATTATCCCTCCTTATCTTCCTCGACCTCGCTGCAATATTTAACACAGTCAACCACACAATTCTCCTACAGTGTCTCTCCTCCGCTGTGCAGTTCTGTGGGACTGCTCTCACTTGGTTCCACTTCTATCTATCCAATCATAGCCAAAGCATTTCCAGCGATGGCTTCTCCTCCCTCCCCATTACCTCCAGAATCCCCCAAAGATCCATCCTTAGTGCCACCCTCTTCCTCCTCTACATGCTGCCCCTTGGTGACATCACCCACAGGCATGGGGTCAGCTTCCATGTGTACGCTGACGACACCCAGCTCCATCTCTTCACCACAGCATTCAATCCCTCCATTGCCGCTGTAGTGTCAGACTGCTTGCCTGACATCCGGTCTTGGATGAGTGCCTTTTCTTTTCCCCAGTGAAACACTGGCAAGACAGAAGCTGTCTTTTGCCGCCACCAAAAACTCCCTACCCTTGCCACCAATTCCATTCTCCTCTCCGGCCACTGGCTCAGGCTCAGGCTGAACCAGACTGTTCGCAACCTTGGTGTCCTATTTGACTCCAAGCTGAGCTTCCAAACCCATATTCTCTCATTGACAAAGAATGCTTACGCCCACCTCTGTAACATTGCCCACCACCGCACCTACCTCAGCTCAGCTGCTGCTGAAACCTTATCCATCGCTTTGTCACCTCCAGAGGCGACTAGTACAATGCTGTCCTAGATGGTCTACCATCCTCCATGAAGTGAAGCTCATCTAAAACTCTGCTGGCCATCACTCCCACTCACCCATCACCCCTGTACTCGCTCACCTACATTGGCTCCCGCTCCAACGCTTCCAATTTAAAATTCTCATTCTCCTGTTTAAATCCTTTATGGCCTCACCATTCCCTATTTCTGTAACCTCTTCCAGCCCTATGACCCCCAAACTCTCCATCCCTCCGACTCTGGCATTTTCTCCATCCCCCTCCCTTTGCACCACCATTGACAGCCGTACATTCAGCCGTCTATGCCCCATGCTTTGGAATTCACTGCCTAAGCCCCTCCACCTCCCGCTCCACCTCAAAGACCCTCCTTAAAACCCACCTCTTTGACAAAGCTTTTGGTCACTCCACCTAATCTCTCCTTCAACGTCCGTTTAGTTTTGATTACATCTTCTTGACGCACCCGGAGATATTTTTCTACATTAAAGGCGCCATACAAATGCAAGTTGTCTTATCAAAGTCTTTTGAAAAATGCAGGCAATGGATTCATGCGAACACCAATGGATATAGTTTTCAATCCAGACATGAAATTACAACTCAAAGTCAGCTGAAGGACGTGTTACCAGGTCAGTGAGCAGAATACAGTAAAGAGCTGATGACGATCCAGAAATCTGAAAATCATGTCTGCCTGGGTTAATATGGGGCACTGTGGATGAAAATCATCCAATCCACTTCACCTTCCTCAGAACATGCATAATTAGCTGAAGAAATGAAAAATATATTGAGCGCCCTGGTTCCATGGACAAACGGTGTGAACTTGGTTAACTTTTCCAGGTATAGATGAATCAAAGAGATGCCTCTTTAGACATTCAGTCTGGAATATCTTCAAGAAAACTTGCCTTCAGAATTCACTTCTGAGGCTACACCAATTGCCTGTTTAGTTGATTCACTAAAATGCAGCTTTGCTTGCCAAATTACTGTCTGTTACCAATTTCCATCTCGCGCTTGACTCAGACAGCTTGAAAGCTGTGAGCCCCAAAAGAACACAACAGTCTCAATCTTTACCTCACTGCGAGACTGAATCCTGACTTTGCTCCAAGTATAGATCTCAAATCTTTGACTAGCATTTTCTACATGCTGCCAATCCTAATCTGTCAGTTACTAACATTTACACTTCAAAAATGAACACATGCATTTGTTCATAGCCTACTTTTTCATGGCAGAGGGCAAGACTCCAATTAATTCAAACCTGCTAACACAAGGTTGACATAAATAAAGACAGATTTTTCTCAAGCCCAAGTGCAAAAATAATTGCCTAAGAGGAGCGCCTACAGGAAAATTGGGTAAGGAGGATTGCAATCATGTAATGGAGCGTACCCGATTTTTTGCCCAGTTAAATTAACTAGCAGGGGTTTCGATTCATCGGGCACTGGCTCCAGGACTGGGGAAAGAAGGAGCTGTTCCGATGGGACGGGCTCCACTTAAACCGGGATGGGACCAGCTTCCTGGCGAATCAAATAACTAGGGCTGCAGATAGGGCTTTAAACTAAAAGGGAGAGGGAGGGAGGGAGGAGGGGTCAGGTGAGAGGAAATTTAGAAATCTAATGAGGAAAGTTAAGACAATAGAACAGTGTAGTGACTTGGGTAAAGATAAGCAGAGTGTGGCAGGAAGGGACAGAGTGTTTACCAATAATAGTGCAACAAGTAACAACAAAGCAGGAAAAAATGGTAAAATGTCAAAATTAAAGGCTCTTTATCTGAATGCATTCGTAAGAAGATAGATGAATTAATTGTACAAATAGAGATAAATGGGTTTGACCTAATAGCCATTACAGAGACGTGGTTGCAAAATGACCACAGTTGGGAACTAAATATTCCAGGGTACATGATATTTAGAAAAGACAGGTAGAATGGAAAAGAAGGGGGTGTAGCCTTAATAATGAAGGATGACATAAGGACAGTAGCGAGAAAGGATCTTGGCTCGGAGGATCAGGAAGTAGAATCAGTATGGATGGAAAATCTGAAATAACAAGGGGCAGAAAACACTGGTGGGAGTAGTTTACAGGCCCCTAATAGCAGCTATACCGTTGGACAGAGTATTAATCATGAAATAATAGGTGCTTGTAACAAAAGTAATGCAGTAATCATGGGGGACTTTAATCTTCATGTAGACTGGGCAAATCAAATTGGCAAAGGTAGTTTGGAAGACGAGTTCATGGAATGTATTCGAGATGGTTTCCTAGAGCAATACGTCATGGAACCAACCAGGGAACAGGCTATTTTAGATGTTGTATTGTGGAATGAGATAGGGTTAGTTATCTCAGAGTAAAAGAACCTCCAGGGAAGAGCGATCATAATATGATAGAATTTCACATTGAGTTTGAAAGTAATGTACTTAAGTCAGAAACTAGAGTCTTAAACTTAAATAAAGCCAATTACATAGGTACGAGGGGCGAGTTGTCAAAGGTAGATTGGGAAATTAAATTAAAGGGTTTGACAGTTGAAAAGCAATGGCAAACATGTGAAGAAATATTTCAATATTCTCAACAAATATACATTCCACTGAGAAATAAAAATTCTGTGGGAAAAGTGATGCACCCGTGGCTAACTAAAGAAGTTAAATAGAGTATTAGATTGAAAGAAGAGGCCTATAATGTTGCCAAGACAAATAATAAGCTGGGGATTGGGAGAGATTTAGAAAACAACAAATTGATAAAAAGGGAGAAAATAGAATATGAAACTAAACTCACAAGAAACATAAAAGCAGATTGTAAAAGCTTCCACAAGTATGTAAAAAGTAAGAGAGTAGCAGAAGTAAACATTGGTCCCTTAGAGGCTGAGACGGGAGAAATTATAATGGGGTATCAGGAAATGGCAGATGCGTTAAACAAATATTTTGCATCTGTCTTGACAGTAGAAGACACAAAAAGCATACCAAAATAGTGGGGAACCAAGGGGTAAATGAGAGTGAGGAACTTAAAACAATCACTGGAAAAAAAGTACTGGACAAACTAATGGGACTAAAAGCATACAAATCCCCTGGGCCTGATGGTCTACATCCTAGGGTTCTAAAAGAGGTGGCTGCAGAGACAGTGGATGCATTGGTTATGATCTTCCAAAATTCTCTAGATTCTGGAACGGTTCCAGTGGATTGGAAGGTAGCAAATGTTACCCCGTTATTCAAGAAGGGAGGGAGAGAGAAAACAGGGAATTACAGGCCAGTTAGCCGGACATCGGTCATCAGGAAAATGCTGGAATCCATTATTAAGGAAGTGGTAACAGGGCACTTAGAAAATCATAAAATAATTAGGCAGGGTCAACATGGTTTTAAGAAAGGGAAATCATGTTTGACAAATTTATTTTTTGAGGATATAACTAGCAGGGTAGATAAAGGGGAACCAGTGGATGTAGTATATTTGGATTTTCAAAAAGCATTCAATAAGGTGCCACATAAAAGGTTGTTACACAAGGTAAGGGCTCATGGGATTGGGGGTAATATATTAGCATGGATAGAGGATTGGTTTGAGGACAGAAAACAGAGAGTAGAGATAAACAGGTTTGCTGATGATTGCACAGTGTTCAGTTCCATTCGCAACCCCTCAGATAATGAAGCAGTCTGTGCCCACATGCAGCAAGACCTGGACAACATCCAGGCTTGGGCTCATAAGTGGCAAGTAACATTCACGCCAGACAATGACCATCTCCAACAAGAGAGTGTCTAACCACCTCGCTTGACATTCAACGGCATTACCATTGCTGAATCCCCCACCATCAACATCCTGGGGGTCACCATTGACCAGAAACTTAACTGGACCAGCCACATAAATACTGTGGTTACAAGAGAAGGTCAGAGGCTGGGTATTCTGCAGCGAGTGACTCACCTCCTGACTCCCCAAAGCCTTTCCACCATCTACAAGGCACAAGTCAGGAGTGTGATGGAATACTCTCCACTTGCCTGGATGAGTGCAGCTCCAACAACACTCAAGAAGTTCGACACCATCCAGGACAAAGCAGCCCACTTCATTAACACCCCATCCACCACCCTAAACATTCACTCCCTTCACTACCGGCGCACCGTGGCTGCAGTGTGCACCATCCACAGGATGCACTGAAGCAACTCACCAAGGCTTCTTCGACAGCACCTCCCAAACCCACGACCTCTACCACCTAGAAGGACAAGAGCAGCAGGCACATGGGAACAACACCACCTGCATGTTCCCCTCCAAGTCACACACCATCCCGACTTGGAAATATATCGCCGTTCTTTCATCGTCGCTGGGTCAAAATCCTGGAACTCCCTTCCTAACAGCATTGTGGGAGAACCTTCACCACACGGACTGCAGCGGTTCAAGGCGGCGGCTCACCACCACCTTCTCAAGGGCAATTAGGGATGGGCAATAAATGCCGGCCTCGCCAGCGACACCCACATCCCATGAACGAATAAAAAAAAAGGCATTAAAAGACAATTCAAGTTATGTACATTTTTGATTTTTTTTAAAAATTTTGTTTAAAACCTTATTTTGGGACATTAGAAACAGAAGAAAAAACAGGAGAAATACATTTGTTTAAAAAAAGCTTTTTGAGCTGTTTGTCAACAACAAATGGCTAAATGTTTCTGTGCAGATTTATCCTCTATAAATGTTCACATCGGATTTTTTCTGTTGTCTTATGTTGATCTATGGGTTTTGTATTATATAAGTGTAGCACAGGAAATAAGATTAGTGTGTACAGGAAGTACACACCATACACAAGAATTTTAATAATATATAGGTAGGCAGACAGAAAATTGGACAGGCTGTGTTACGGCCCTGAATCATTTACCCCTTCCCCACCCCACCCCCTGCACAAACCACCCACCTTATTTTCCTGTACGCACTCCACATCAGATGATTACACTCCACATCAGATGATTATTTACACTGGAGTGCAAAATAGGAAAATCTGTCCCATGTGTCAACTGTCAAATTTTATTGATTGCACACAAAATACAGATGATTCATCAACTGTCGACGGCTATAGAATAAAGTGGAAATTATAACTATCCGGGGCCACTGGAGAGCTTCAAACCTGCCTGGAAGTGGAACAAGAAGGTGGGTGGAAACCACCACCAGTGTAACAGGTGCCCCTCCTCCATATCACATCAGTTTCTTGTGCAGGGTCCATCACAGGCAGGTGGCTTGTGCTCTGTATGATTCACTTTTATCATTTGATCTATTTACACAGTAAAAACAAGCTTCAAAATCTCTCCCACTACCTGACAGCAGCCAAAGAGTTAGAAAGTAGTGATAAAACATACCATTGAAAAAGGCCGTAATTCTCCTTCCAAAGCAGGCAATGGCTGCTCTGAGCAAGTGAAAAACCACTTTGAAGCGTGTTTCATTGTGTAGGCCAAATGATAAAAATTTGTGCTTCATGCAACAAAAATAGAATTACCCAGAAGTTGCGAGGAAACAGGCCATTTGGTCTAACCAGTCCCTGTCAGCATTTACCCTTTGCATGAATCACATTTACGCACCCTGGAGTAAATGCAGCGTATTAAATATCTTAGACGACTGGACTTCTCCAAATGAAAGGCAAACGGCTTTAGTGTGTTCACATCTGTCCAGCTTTCATCTCCTTTCATCTACCCACACAGACGGAATCTGGATAAAACTGGTTAGTTCATTGCAGGAGACATCTCAGACGGCAATATGGGGGATCTTGTATGTCCAAGTAAACTAATTTGATAAGTGACATTTTTTCAGTTGTGAAACGATGGTTGGTGACAAGAATATTTATTCTCCCTATGGCTCACAAACAGTAGATATTCCTGCACTCCAACAGGAACTTGAAACACACAGGGGTGGGGTGCGGAATGAAGGGGAAAATGCAATGCAAGATGTGAGACATAAGAAACCAGCAGAGTAATAAAGGAAAGGAAAATACTTGTCTGTCAAACTGGAATCCACTATTCATTTATACTTTAACAATCAATACAACATGTGGGATAATGTCTGCAACAGACAAATTAAATAGGGATGAGATTCCTCGACCAAAAGTCACAAAGGCCAGAAAGACGTGACCAGATATCTTAAGAGACCAGGGAGCTCAAACGGATCCCCCATTTTCAAAGCTGAATTACAGGGCTCAAAATTGAGATGGCAGAATTTACTTTTAACAGTCAAGCGTCTGGCAGCTTAAAAAAAAATTACAAAAGCAAACTTATTGTTACCTTCTCCAAAACACAGGTGTTTGGAGGCGGTATGTAGAAGTCTGCACATAAAGCTTCCTGCGTGTGGGAGGATAGCAGTGTTGAAATTAGAATAGTCAGTTGAACTAATCTCATTCCCAGTATCACTGATCCATAGCTAAAACTTACTTAGTTCAGTCGACATTGTTACCTTTGAATCCTGAAACAAGTAACACTCCTGAATAAAAGAAATGTCTAAAAGGAGAGCAGTGACTATCTATTCAAAAAGGACAGTTAAATGTCACGTAAAGCCCAGTGCTTGCTGCTATACTGTAGTGAACTGTGCCACTCCGAAACATGTGTTGCTGTATCAGATAGTGAAGTTTTGCTGCTGTATAAGTATTAAATGTCAATATAAAAATGCAAAGCACAGCTGGAATAACCATATACAGTTTAAATATTAACAGAAAAATGTGGAAAATATACAAACCTCATGTAAAATTGTTGAACAAATTAATGCTTTAAGCTATATCAATTTATTAATAAAGGTGTTTATTGAATGTCAGTTTTTTTGTGGGTTTTTTTTAACGTCACATCATCAAATACTACAATCAGATCAGGAATTTCCAAGCAAGATTGCACTGTGCTTTTACAATTTGTATTAGCAGCACAGACCTGTGAGAATGCCTACACTGAAGGAATGAAATTCACTAACCTCTATATATGTGGTTTATGTATGTCTTACAAAACATTACATGTATTTATGAATCATTTTAGCTAACTTTCAGAACTGAGGTGAACTAGGGCAAACCTGAGACGTTCCCCCTCCGCTTCTCCCTTCCGATAGCAGATGGTTTGTCTACTGAAATTTACAGAGAATAAACTTCTCCTTAACACTGGCAAACCTGATCATAATACAGCTATACATTTCAGACAAATTATTCACATTAAATCCAAAAACGATTTCAGAAAAATGCCACAAATTAAATGCTTCCTTCATCTCTTTCAAGCTCCTAACAGAATTAAAAAAATAATTGTTGGAGAATATATATTCATTCTCTTCATGATGTCACTAGTAGCACGTTTGGAAATTTTTTAACCAGGCAAACTACGACCATATACACTTGCATTTTGACAGTCATGTAGGTCAGTGTGACGAAATTAGTCAGCAGGAGCTGGTCTAGCATTTGCAACTTGTAGAGCCGTACCAAGCACTTAAGAAAATTAACTAGTTTTAGTTAAACTAGGATAAGTAGGAGGCTTCTCTTTATGATGCAATTGTTTTGCCCTAAAATCTTAATTTAATGTATGAGTATCATCATCTGTGTGAAGAGTTAAAGGAAGTGACTGATCCACAAGCTGTCTGACGATAATTTTTTTTTGGTGAATTCTTGTGCTAGTCAAGGTGATGTCAGTGGTAGGGAAGGAATGCTCTCTCCACTCTCCAGTGCCACTCTCAAGTGGTCCAGGTATAAAACAAGTTCAGAAGAATGCCCCATCCCACTTCACCAGCCCAGGTTTCCCACTTCTCACATCAGCCACTCTATCACTTCTCTTTGGGAAAGAGACAGCTTGATGCTGTAGGGCAAACCTGGTAGGAATTGGACCAAGAATACCAGAAGGAGCATGAACAAAATCGAGAGAGACAAATATGTACATTCTATCTCATTAAGTCTAGGGTGGAATGAACCTAAATTTCAAATGCGAAAGAACAAGGTGCAACCCACTGCAACACCCAAGCCCCTGAACCAGTCAATAATTTGGATAAATATGCATAATACAACTAGGGTGGTATTGTAAGCACAGAGTATGTTACATCATTCCTGCCATGCTGCATTGATCAAGGCAGAACCTTTGCTAAAGAGTCCATTCAGCACATGGTAGATTCCTATTTGTCGTGTAACTTTACAGCCATTGCCAATATTCTGTCTTTAGAAAAGGTCCTTAGCAAGGTGAAACTTCCAGTGCCAGAGGACAATTTGGGCTTAAACACTCCTGTAAACATATCGGACAGTCAACTTTTTGGGGACATGGTCCACATGCATGTGTTTGCAAAAGAAAATCATTTGGAAGGAGTTGTGCAATTCCAAATTTGTTGCCTACAGTCCAAACTGGAATGATCCTATGGTCAATAAGACTAGTCACTTTTTCAAAAAAAAATTGACCAAAACTTTCATCCCTTAGATTACCTTCTGCTACCGCCGGAAAGAAAAAAAATAATTCATTCTCAAATGGGAATGAGGTAGTAGTTTTCGATAAAATTGAGCTGATGCCCCAAGCTCCCTTTTTAGATGAAAATCAATGCAAGGTCCATTTTCATGCAGATTCAAAAAAACTGGAAAATGCACTCAAGTGTCATCAGTTAAAATTTTCTGGGGAGAGCATGCCCTCAGAAAATAATTTTGTACATTCAACATCTGTAACCCCTTTTAGATTTTCATGTATTTATGTTTCTCCCCCCCCCCACCCCTTAATACAACTGAAATAATGTTGAGTTTACCAACAGCTTAAGTTACAAGTCCATGTCTCACTGTACTTTATGTACCTTCTCATTTTCCCATGTCATAAGCTTATATTCAAGGCGTTTTTGAGTTGTCAACATTTTTTGGAAGTGGTTAGTCAGCTTTTCCTAGTTCTCTAGGTTGACACACGTTCCTATAGTTTCTTGTTAAGTATTTCTCACATTACCAAATGATTAGAAGAACAATTGACAGGATAGAAACTGGTTCCTCTTCCATATTAGACTAGATTCTGGAAATATACAACGTTAACATTTAGAATTTATGTTATACCTAATCTGTAAAAAGAAACTCAAAATTTGAAAGGGCTTCAGAAGCACCGACAAGTTCATTAAAGCAAAACTCTACTCTTTCACTCCCTGATATATTGTGAGCACCCTAGTTTGCAATTCTTCGAATGAATAAACAATGTAATTTCTTCCATCCCATCTTTAAAGTGCTCACACATCATGGCTTCTAATGCAAACTAACTTTTCCACCGAAGTAACAGGCAAGAAGCACTTCAGTAAATGACTACCTTGATTACAATTATTCAGTTTCATGAGCATCACTGTTGATACTTCATTTAATCTGTAAAAGTAACCAATTTAGTCATGATAGATTTCGGTACTCAGGTGTCCTGCATATCAGAATTTGTGTAATTTCAGCAAAGAGAAAGGGGAACAAAAACACAATGGATTTTTCTAGCCCTGTTCCAAAGTGTGAGGAGATCCTTGAAGAACACCAGAGTCTGAACAAACACATCACTGATCAAAGAATAATTCTGATCGAAGCAAGGAATTCCAATATAACCTCCCATTTAGGGCCGTGAAAGTCATGATCTGAACACAATCCTTAAACCAGCATAAAATATCTTGTTAAACCAGTTATGCATTTATCAAGAAATAACTGCACTGCTATGTTGCACACTGAAGTTGGTAGTTCAGATAAATGACTTTGGCAGTTACAATAGTCTGCACATCAACGCAACTTAATCCTATCTGGATGAATAAACTACATTTGTCCAATATCTAAGACAGATTACATATTCATAAAAATCAGTTACATTTTATTCATTTCAAAAAAATCAATGGAAAATTCATCTTTATTCACACTTTTCTGAACACATACAACATGGTCACATTATTTTACCGAGCTCTTTGCCTTACCGAAGATAAGGCAAAAACACTAAAATTGAACGCAATGCTGTGAGAGTTGGTCTCCCAACCAGGGGACCAATGTTTAATCCCAATCCCCAGGGGTGGGGGGGTAGACCATTCTACTCTTCTGATTAAGAACAGAATCACGGCATGGATCTAAAATTACAATGAAAAATCAAGTGTTCCAGTGAACGTCCGAGTTGACAAATTATAAGATTACATTCCTTTCCTTGAGCATCCCAAATGGTGAGCAAAAGAAAAAATAAACTTGACAGTGGATGTAACTATTTAGAAGACAAATTTATACTTTTCTTTCCAACTGTCACCCCAGCGCCTGTTTATTCCTTGCTGAAAAACAGCTTCACAAGGTGGAAAATGCCCTCCACGAGGTCACTAATAATGTTTTCCTCGCCATTTTAGTTGCCTAAGACAACATTAACTCAGACATTGATGATGCCTTGGTCATATTTTAGTACAATTGCTACAAGTGGTGCCCTGAGGCAGCCTTTTAGTTAAGTCCCTTAATAAACGTAGCTAATTTTAGGTGTGCCAGACTTACCAAGAGGAGTCGCCTGGGGTGCTGCATGTGTTTACAACAGGGTCTGAGAGTGATTGGTGTGATACTTGACTATACACGGCTTCAAACTTCATTCCTCCACTTTATGTCACTGTAACAACCACACCCTGGGATTCTGATGTCACGGGTAAGAATTGTGAGAATTTTCAAGAAATAAACTATGCTGATTGGAAAATTTAAATCAAAATATTAAAATCTAAAGCAGATTCCCTGCCACTCCAAACAAGACAGCAGCTTAAATTTGACATCACTTAACTGGATCACGTTTATGTAGGAGCTGGAAAATATCAGCCTCTACGTCAACAAGCCTAAAAAGGCCCAAGATAATCCTGGAAGCTAAAATACAAGCATAAACAAGAACGTTTTTTTAATATAAATATAAGTTCCAAAGTTTAATGCACAAGGGGAATCTGCAAAGAGACTGCTTTCAAAAAACTTGCATTCTTTCAGACCAGACCATCAACCGTGGAAATCAAACAGGATAGCCTCGAGATCAAATCAAACAGTAACAACTGTTTGGTCTGCTGAGACAATGGGGAGCAGCAATACAATCACCTTCCTCAGGAATCGCTTCCCAAATGACTGAACTTGTGCGAGGGCTCCATCATCCTCAAAGACCTTAGAAATAAGGTGAGCCTGATAACATTCGCTTAGCGCTTTTGTATATTTAACCACAGATCACAAGCAGCACCAAAATACATTTTAAAACAAGCAGGATTTGTTAAGCCTGAGAATCAAACTTCTTCATATCAATGAATCAAATGGACAAAGTCCTTGCTGAATTTTATCCTGAGTTTTTCCACATAAATCAAAGAGGGAGAAAATGACTTTGTTCAATTAAATTGAATTGCTTGTAACTCACCAACTGATTTAACAGCTGGTATACGTCACATAGCAAGGTGTGCTCCATTGCAAACACTCCTTACTCTCAAAATGTTCATAATGTTAATGGAAGGTAGAGAGAGATGGTGCTAAAATTTGACAGAGATGTATAACTGTTCTCAGTTCAGAGAACCAATGATGGAAGATTAAAACTTTCTGTTCGTTCCAACCACCACTTAAGGCACAATCCAGGTCCGACAAGCAGCAGCCTGTGACCATTTTGTGACAGCTGTGCATAAATCTCCTACAACAGCGGTACGATGTCAGGAAAAGAGAACTTTTTTCCTCCCTCACTGTTCAAGTCTTTCAACCATGAAACACATGATATAAAGGGGAAAACAAAGATACCCACACAAAGGAGATATTATAAATATAAGAATACCGTTCTAAAATAATAACGTTGGATGCTAAAAGTAACAATTACAGCAACAAATCATAGCAGTATTTGCACAAGGGTTGGGAAAGGGAGTTTCAGTAAGCATTTTTATCAAATATCACTTGGTTTTTAAAGGAAATTTTCATAGGTCTAAGGTGAAGGAAGGAAAGGGAAACACAGAAAAGGTCAAGGATGCTAATACCCAGGTGGAAACTGCATATGGAAACCTATGCAGTAAATTAGATATGCTTTGATGAAATCCTGGTGGTTCTACTATTTGACTGGGAAGTATTTACTTTTATGATTAGCAGGTGTATTCAAACACAGTTGAATCTGATCTGGTGTTGCAAAACAAGGTATTATTTAAGATGCGGGAGTGCAAATTTAGACAGATGCTCACAAGATGGAACATAACTAAACTAAGGCAACTATTAGCATTAATAAAATGGAAAGGGATTTGATAGCCTGATTAAACATTTCGAATACTTGATCACATTCAAGCCCTTAAAACATGGACTTGCTTTTATGCAAGAGACACAACGATATGGAACCAAATCCAAGCACTGAAATGCAATGAATGAGTGGGCCAAATGCTCCCATCATATAACAAGAAGCCAGAGCTCCTCTGATAGCCCAGTTGGTAAAGACCGCTTGACATAGCACGAGGCCACACAAACTAAACTGGCCCAGTTCAAATCCCCATCTATGCACAGTTAGATGTAGTCTAAGCAGCATTTGGGGTGTTACAACTGGTCTCAGCGCTCAGGCTTCCATCCTTAATTAACTGCTATCCAGCAACATTCCTGTTGGAAAGTGTACAAGTGTGAACGTTGGACAAGATAGTCAATTGTCAAATAGCCGACCGATACCAACCGTCTGGACTCACACTCGAAGAATGGCGTCTTGGGCAAGTTCCCGGGTGCTGCTGGGAGAAGAGTGTGAAAAGTGGAGAAAAATAAGCCAGCCCTTTACTTCACAAACACAGGGGACTATTTCCAAGCGGCCAGTTGGCTTCTTTAACTTGGCCAAGCGTCACTCATAAATGTTCATGCTCCTAATGTTAATCAAGTGATCAAACTACAACAGGAACTTGCATTGACATAATGTAGGAAAACAAGCCCGAGGCAGTTCAGAGGCAGAATCAGACAAAAATGAACGCCAAGCCAAAGGAAATATTAAGAGTTGTGATAAAAAGCTTGGTGAAAGAGGTGAATTTCAAGGGAGGTGAAGAGGCGGAGGGTTCAGGGAAGGAATTCCAAAGTATAAGGCCTAAATGGCTGAAGGCCACCAATGGTGGAGCAAAGGGAGGGGGGAATGCATAAAAGGCTGGAGTCGGAGAAACGGCAGGTTCTGGGGGAAGAGGTTGTAGGGCTGGAGGAGGTTACAGAGACGAGGAAAGGCGAGGTAATTAAGTGATTTAAATGCGAGGATGAGAATTTTAAATTGAAGGGGTTGGGGGACCAGGATCCAATGTAGGTCAGCAAGGACAGGAGTGAGGGTGAGCGGGACTTGTGTGGGATAGGATACAGGCAGCAGAGTTTAGGATGAGCTGAAGTTTATAAAGCATGGAAGATATGAGGCTGGCCATGAGATGTTTGAATAGCCAAGTCTGGAGGTGACAAAGGCACGAATGAGAGTTTCAGCAGCAGATGGGCTGAGGCAGGGTCGGAAGCGAACAATGTTATGGAGGTGAAAGTAGGAGGTCTTTGTGATGGATAGGATATGGGGTCGTAAGCTCAGCTCAAGTTCAGGGTTGAATCGGACGCTGAGGTTGCGAACAGTCTGGTTCAACCGGAAACAGTGGCGGGGGAGGGTTTGGAATCGTTGGCAATGGTAAAGACTTTGCGGCGGGAGCTGAAGACGATGGCTTCAGTCTTCCCAACGTTTAACTGGAAGAAATTGCGGCTCAGCAAAACCGGATGTTGGACAAGCAGTCTGACACCAGAGAGATAACGAAGGGATCAAGAGAGATGGTGGAAAAGTAAAGCTGGATATTGTCAGCATACAAGTGGGTGGTGACCCCCTTCATACCAGGGGCAACATGTAGATGAGGAAGAGGAGGGGGTCAAAGATAAATCCTTCGTAGATTCCGGATGCAAGAACAGAAGAGAAGGCATTGCTGGAGATGCTCTGGCTAGGAATAGATCGGTAAGCGTGAACCAAGCCAGGGCAGTTCCACTGAGCTAGACGATGGAGGAAAGGCATTGGAGAAGGATGGTGTGGTCAACTGTGTCAAAGGTCGCAGAGAGGTTGCTAAGGACGAAAAGGGAAAATGCACCATGTAGAGTTTTTATCATCCTGAAGTGCTCACAGCAACTGAGGTCAGGGGAGGAGAAAGAATAGTGTAATTCTCAACTCTAAGTCTCGACTCTGTCACATCATTATTAAGTGCAGGTCAGATATTGACTGGGTAACCAGGAATGTTAGAATATCTACCAAATATGCAGTCCTGTTGCTTAGAACAAAATAATTCATTCCCCTTACCACAACGTCTATTCCCATGTAATTAACGTTTTGGAGCCCCAAGATATGAATCAGTTCTCAATAGGATAATCTCTAGCCACACCACAGCTGCCATCACTTTAGGCCCTAAAGTGGAAACCAAGAAAAGTTCCAAACAGAACCTTAACACTTGATCACAGGACCCCAACATTGTGCAGGAAAACAGCTGAAAATTGAAATTATCACCAGTGAGGAAAAGAGCTTGGCACCTATTGAAAGGCAATATTAAAGGAGTGCATAAGAGGGCACCCCTCAGCAAAAAAGTAAGTGCAAGCACACAAGATGAATGAGTTGCAACTGTTTCAAAGTAACTATGCAGAGGTCTGATGGCAGAAGATAATCAAAGCCAAGTCTTCACTTAATGCTTTATTCACATTCCATGCTAAGAGTCTTCACTCTTCAGAGTTTGCCCATGTTTCTGTGAGCAAGGAGAAGGCAGCCAAAAGCTGCGGGCAATAACACTGAACAGAATTAAATTCCAATTCTTAATTGCAAAATCGGGGCTAGGAAAGGCAATTTCATGTAAAAAAAAGAGCGCATGGAATTGGAGGTAAACTTATGGTATAAGTCAATAATTAGTTGGGAGGTAGAAGACAGCATGGGGATAAATGGTTCTTTCTCTGATTGGCGGGAGCAAAGGGATTTAGGTATCTATGTATACAAATCACTTAGAACTAGTGCACAGGTACAAAATGTAACCAAAAAGATTAATGACCTTTAACTCAAGGCTGTTGGAATTCAAAAGTGAGGAAGAGATACTTCAGTTGTCCATAGCCATGGTCAGACCCTATCTGCATTCAGTTTAGGACACCGAACCTCAGAAAAAATATACTGGCCTTTGAAGGGGTATAGCGGAGAGTCACCAGAATGATACCAGGGCTTAAAGAGTTAAATTGTGAGTACAGGTTGCATAAACTTGACTGGTATGCCCTTGAATATAGAAGATTGAGGCGTAATCTAATGAGGTGCTTAAAATGCTACAGGGATTTGATAGGGTAGATGCAGAAAAGCTATTTCCTCTGGTGGGGGAGTCTAGAACAAGAGAGCACAATCTTAAAATAAGAGCCAGGCCATTTAGGAGTGAAATCAGGAAGCACTTAGTTGCACAAAAGATAGTGAAAGTTTCACTCCCCAAAAGGCTGTGGATGCTTTTGAGGCAACCAGAGGCCTTCAAAAAGCACCCATTAAAAGAGACAAGACACAATTCAATTGATAAAGATGATCATTATTGTCGAATGTTATTCTTTGAATTTATTTGTTTTCTTTGAGCCCTTATTTTGGACTTTAGAAGTATCACGTGAGAGAGAAAATGGCGATTCAAAAATTTTCAGAAAGCATTTTGAATGATTTGAGGGCGAACAATAACAGCACCATCTGGTGGCAGGTTGAATTACAAGGTGACAACTTTATATAAGAAGTTTACATTATAAATGTAGAATTTATGATGAAAAATTGTTGTCACTTTTTTTGTTATAATTGTGTCAAGAAGAATAGGTTTGTAGACTGGAAGTGTCTACAAACAGAAGTAAAATTAACATTATAGATATATTTCTGATTTTCTCAAATCTTAATACCTCTACTTTGTATACACCTGTCTTGTTTTCATATCTCTACTGTTATGCTTCCCTTCTTCAGTTACAATTGCATAATGGTCTGGCCTATACACTGCTCCACACCACCTACCATCACTGCCATGCATCTGATGAACAAAAGAAGATAGTCCGTATGATGTTACACCACATGGAATGGAATACTTTGCAACTACCGTCTTTGGTCTTGCAATCCAGCCAACAGTTGATGTTTCTTTCCCATCAACGGCTTGCAAGTTCATCTGAAAGTCTACTTAATACTACTTGTATTTGGCTTAGTCCGTGTAGAGTAATACATTGCTCTTACAGGGCTAACCATCTGTTAATATAGTTCTAATTTTAGGAACAAATTCTAGAAAAAAAATAGTATGAAAATGTCTAGGTCTGCCAAGATTCTATTAGGTTAGGAGAATTCACAGTTGAAGACTATGAAAAAAGGTTAAATGACCGTGTTGTTATAAGTCATACAGCATATATATGGTTAGTTTCAAGAAATGCAATTAGTTGCTTAATTTAATTGTTTACGGTAATCAAAAACATTAGAAGCTAGTGTTTTAACTGTGTATACACATAAATGTACACCTTAATGTTGTTGCTGGTTGACCCAAGTTGACTCCCTATTTTAAATTGAAAAGTGAATAACTCCCTCCTAAACCCTCACTGTAACAATTGCTGATACACGGTCTCTCAGGTATAATATGTCTTTTTCTTGTTCAAGCTTTCCGATAAAGAATCCACTTTATTTTTTAATAGCACAACTTTCACTGCAAAACACCAAGGTACGGACTTTAGCGACAAACTTAAAACATGTCTTGTGTATTTCTGCTCATTGTTACTTCCTAACGTAATATTAATTCTCCTCATAGTAAACTGAATCATATTGATGTAGAAAAGTTGTATACCTCTAACTGTTTCTCTTGAAATAATTTGAGATATGCCCCTCTTATGTCGACAATATCTACAATAGATCACACAAAATATTAAGTTGCATCAATATATACAGTTTGAGTGAATTTGGTGAGACTCCTTGATGGAAGGTTGTTGGCCAGGACACTGATTTTCTTTAAATGGAGCCTTGGGATTTTTAACTTCCACATGGAACTACATCAAAGGACCGCACCTCCAGCAATGCAGCACTCTGGGTGTCAGCCGATATTATGATTCTGGTATGGGCTGAAACCCACAACCACTTGAACCAGAGATGAAAGTGTCACCGAGTGAGGCAAGATGACATACATTATATATTTATTAGTATATTATACATTTCTAGCAAGTTATATCCATACTGAACTTAATACCACCTCACTGATCTAAATACTTGCGTTCTTGTTTTCAACAGCATCCATCATCTAGTATTCTGACTTTACAAAATTCCTAGGACTTAGTTAACATTTTTATGCGACTAGAAGCTCACATCTTGAAGCAGAGAAACTGCAGACTTTCAATTTCCTAGACAATTTGATTTTCCTTTCCTGAGGGTTACATTTTGCTTATCTTTTAGAATTAAAAAATGATTTGCCTCTAAGAACAGTTATTTTTTTTTTTAAAAAGCACCTTATTTCAAGTTTAAAATGCAAATTAGAATCTAGATAGTATTCTAAGCAATTCTTCTCTTCCCCCATTCAATCTACACCAATGCAAATTTTACTCGATTTCAAGTACTGTTTTCTACAGCTGTGGTTTCAGATTATATTCACTATCAAGAAAAGTGACAGTTTATTTCACTGAACATGCTGTGGTATTTTACCTGTACCTGGTTTAAGTGCATGTGTTTCATAGCTAGAAAATAGAGGTTTCAAAATAGCTGTTCTCTAGGATGGGAAACTGAAACTAGTATACATTCCTTGCAACATCTGCAGCAGTTCCAATTTCAACATGACACAATACAGCAGAGTTGAATTCACTGTAGCACCAGTAATTTTATACACACGCACACAAACAAGTCTGAATGTCTCACCTGTCAGAGAACTGCAACCAGATGACATTTTTCATCCAAACAAGCAGATTGTGCTGATGGTCAAGACTATTTTCTCGCACTGTGTTTACAACTAATCAAGATAACAGATGTTTCACAGACAGATGAAAACAAACTCCACTATAAAGGGAGTACAGCAAATGAACTGCACCTTGCCACAGGTAGAACTCAACTGACTCTATTTGTATGGATATCCTAAATGCCGCCAGCACTTCACACATTGAATGTGTGTGAAAGGTCTGCAGACACTCAATAATCTGACCAGATAATCATCTCTTACAGTGAAACCCAATTGATATGAATGAAATTCAATTGTAAATACAGTACTACTTGACATTTTGTAGCTCTATTTAAAGCTGCACCCCCTGTAGCATCATGTACTGTAGTACTAAGCTCCACAGATAAGGAAGGTCCCTGCTTCAGTCTCTGCTCCGTGTTCATTCATCCAATAGATGGGAGAGTATCTGCCAGGGTTGCTCATTCCTCATTGTTATCCAGTGATTCTTGCTAAAAGGGTAAATGTGCAAATACTATGCAGGATAAGGTCTGGCCATAACACACCCATGATCGAATAGTCTACCAACAATGAGAAGACTTCTTCATCTAATCCCTACCCCCTCCCCACAAGTGTGGAGATGCTTCAACTATACTCAGTTGCACAGCTGAGCTTACAAACTCAGTGTATGGCAATCAAGAACACAAACCAACATCGACAACCATGGTGTACACAATGCTCACCATTTTCTTTCATATCTGATAATCCTGGCCAAAAGTACAGGATGGAAAATTACAAGAATTTACTTAGTGCCATCACAAACAGCAAGAAATCCAATGAATTGTTTTTGAAGTGTACTCACAATTTTTATGTAGGTAAATGGTGTGCACAAATGATTGGCGGGGTCTCTCTTGGATTTTCTTTCCCTCCCTGCAGGGAAGCAACTGGCCTCCACCCCAGAACCTCCCCACAGTACAATGGTTCAGATCAGAAACTTACCATGTCGGGAACTATGGTCCTGAACTCACTTTATATCACTCCAAGGTACAGATCATGGGGTCACCAATGCACTGCAGCATGTTGTCTCCCACACTTGGCTTTTTTTTAAACTCCAAAACATACGGTGCAGTCCAACATCATTTCAGAGCAAGTCTCGAGAGTCACAGAAAAGATTTTTTTTTTAAATTGGGTTTCTATTCTTCCCCTCCCTCCACACGAGGATATTAATACTGCTGGATAGTTCCTTAAACCAGGTGCACCAAAATAATCTTTGAAAAGCCATGCACATTCCCATCCATTGCATTCCCCCACCCATGGTCCCTTTATCTGCCAGCTCTGTTGCTTCTACCAGTGGTGCACTGAGTATGTACATGCAGCATGCAGGTCTTTTGTGATTAGCTTTTATGGAACAGAAGCTGCAAAACCAACATGTAAAGGGAAAGAGAAGCAAGGCAGGAGATCAAACTAGTAATAGGAGCATCAGGGAGCCTATGTAACAACTCATACAAAAATCTAATTTTGAGGGGATGAGAATGGAACTAGGACAGGTAAACGGGAAAAAAAATTTTGACAGACAAGAAAATAGAACAGCAGGGGATAATAATCAAAACAGTGATCGAGAGAGTTCAGGAGAAATATATTCCCCTAAAAAGCAAGAACAAACTAGCCAATAATGAAACACCATGGATGGATAAAGAGATATGGGTAAAATTGAAACTAAAAAAGGCATACTCTAAGGACATAGACAATAAGGAAGAGGATGACAAAAGGGAATATGAAGAGGTTAGGAAAGAAGTCAAAAAAAAAATTAGGAAAGCAAAGAGGAACTACAAGATTAAATTATCAAGGAAAACAAAAAGATATAGTTAAGTATTCCACAGACACACAAATTAATTTCAATATAGATAAGTGTGAGATGGTGTATTTTGGTAGGAAGAATAAGGAGGCCACATACTGCTTGGATAACTAAGAGTCTAAATGGGATAGAGGAGCAAAGGGATCTAGGGGTACAGGTACACCAATCACTAAAAAGTAGCCATAAAAGAAACAAATCAAGCAGAAAGGTTCAATTCCAGAGGGATAGAATTGAAAAGCGCAAGAAGTTATGTTAAACTTGTATAGAACCTTGGTTAGACCACACTTGGAGTACTGTGCACAGTTCTGGTCTCCATGTTATAGAAAGGATAGAGAGGCATTGGAGAGGGTGCAAAAAAGATTCACAAGGATGATACCAGAACTGAACAGGCTGGGGCTCTTCTCTCAAGAAGAGGCTGAGGGGTGACCTAATAGAGCACGTTAAGATAATGATAGGGTTTGATAGGGTAGACGTAGAGAAAATATTTGCACTTGTGGGAGAGTCCAAAACTAGAGGTCATAAATATAAAATCCAATAGGGAATTCAGGAGAAACTTCTTTATCCAAGAGTGGTAAAAATGTGGAACACGCTACCACAAGGAGTAATTGAGGCAAATAGCATAGATGCATTTAAGGGGAAGCTAGATAAGCACGAGGGAGAAAGGAATAGAAGGATATGCTGATAGGGTTAGATGAAGTAGAGAGGGAGGAGGCTCGTATGGAGCAGAAACGTCAGCACAGACCAGTTGGGCCGAATGCCCTATTTCTGTACTATAGTTTTGATGTACTCATAGGACTGTTCAGATCCAAATGGCCTCCAGGACCAGACCAACTCTTCAGGTGGATGATGAATCGAGTGTCAATGAGTATACTGATGGTATGTGGTGTTTTGGAAAGAAAAACATGTTTATACTTCAGATAAATAGAGTCTCCTTTGGTTACCATAAATGATCCCCAGAATATAAATTACAGTACAACTGTCGAAATTGGTCAAAAACACAGATCAAAAATACAGCACGTAGAGCTGCACACTTAAAGGCTAGCTCCGTTGACACTACAGTCCTCTGTTAATAGTAACAGCAGACAGTGTATTAATATTACTGTGACTCTGGTGTAAGTGGTCTGCACAAATCCACTTGGTGGGAGTTCCGAGTTTCATTTTACTTCAGTTAAGTCCAACAACACAGTTTTAAAAAAAAAACTAAAATTCTACAATAGACTAAATTATGTAAACAGTTCCTGTTGTGCAGGTTAGGTCATTTATCCACATTTAAAAACAAAATTCCAACTAAACTGTTGCATCTGTGGTTTTTAATTACCTCTTCAATCAGATATTGAATTCTCCTCACTTTCAGGTCTTTTTCATGATGCACACTATTCCCCTTTAGGGAGGTATGTAATAACATCCCAGGATAACTGGCCCAGACATTTTCCTTCCCTCCAGGGACATGTCTAGCCTCCACTCATCAATTCACTCCAATGACCTGGACAAGTTTAGGAATTTCCCTTGTGGCAAACTGCTGCACAAACATACATGTGATCACTCCATTTTTAAAAAATTCATCCTCAGGATGTGGGCGTCACTGGCAAAGCAAACTGTACTCCATGGTATAGTTCATTAGCGCACCAGCACATTATGCTAGATATTAAATTTTCACAGACTTATTTGAATTCTGAAAACACTGAAAATATGTTTCTACAGTTCTTCCTGAATGAGAATATAAATGCACCAGGTGAAATATTACAATACCGGTTTTAGTTGCAAAATAATTTATTTTTATGTGTAATTATATTTAGTTTTAGTTGTTGAATAGTGTTTTTGTAAAAATTATTAGTGCCTAACAAGATGAGGGATATTAACAGTAAAGAATGGAACTCTTCCCATTTTAGGCCCCCAGTGTCAGCATCCCGAGGTCATGTGTAGCACAGCCGGATGCAGAGGAAAAGATCCTCGACTCTGCACCAACAATATGCCTCAGCCCCAACCTCAAACAAGCATCTCTACTGCACCAGTGTAACATTTTTTCCCACTTTCCACACAAACCATCCTGTGGCCTAAGTTAGACAGCCAATTCATGACAAATTAGCAACAGTTTCATGCTGTAGGCCCATGCCCACTAGCAAATGGATCAAGACATCCCAAATGAATTTCATATTGGACCCTTACAGCCAGCAGCTGTAAGGGTCTTATCAACCTCAGCCTACACAAGATTAGGGCTCATGGGATTGGGGGCAATGTATTAGCATGGACTGAGGATTGGTTAACGGACAGAAAACAGAGAGTAGGAATAAATGGGTCATTTTCGGGTTGGCAGGCTGTAACTAGCGGGGTGCCGCAAGGATCAGTGCTTAGGCCTCAGCTGTTTACAATACATATCAATGGCTTCGATGAGCAGACCAAGTGTAATGTATCCAAGTTTGCTGTCGATACAAAGCTAGGTGGGAAAGTAAGCTGTGAGGAGGACGCATAGAGGCTGCAAAGGGATATAGACAGGTTAAGTGAATGGGCGAGAAGGTGGCAGATGGAGTGTAATGTGGGGAAATGTGAAATTATCCACTTTGGTAGGAATAGAAAAGCAGAATATTTTTTAAAAGGTGACAGACTAAGAAACATTCATAGTCAGAGGGATTTGGGTGTCTTCTCAAGAATCACAAAAAGTTAACATGCAGGTAGAGCAAGCAATTAGGAAGACAAATGGTATGTTAGCCTTTATTGCAAGGGTTTTGGAGTAGAAGAGAAAGGAGGTCTTGCTGCAATTATATAGGGCTCTGGTGAGACCACACTTGGAGTACTGTGTACAGTTTTGGTCTCCTTACCGAAGGAAGGATATACTTGCCTTAGAGGGGGTGCAACAAAGGTTCATTAGATTGATTCCTGGGATGAGAGGGTTGTCCTATGAGGAGATCTTGAGTTGAATGGGCCTATGGGTTCACTAATGTCCTTAAGGGAAGGAAACCTGCCGTCCTTACCCGCTCTGGCCTATATGCGACTCCAGGCCCACAACATTGTGGTTGATTCTTAATCACCCTCTGAAATGGCCTAGCAAGCCACTCAGTTGTAAAATCTCGCAAAAAAATGTCATAAGAAGAATAAAACCAGACGGACCACCCGGCATCGGACAACTAGGCACCAGACACGACAAAGGCTGATCGAGCCCAGTCGACCTGCAAAGTCCTCCTCACTAACATCTGGGAACTTCTGCCAAAATTGGGAGAGCTGTCCCAAAAAGACTAGTCAAGCAACAGCCTGACATAGCCATACTCACAGAATCATACCTTTCAGCTAACGTCCCAGACTCTTACATCACTATCCCTGGGTGTGTCCTGTCCCACCGGCAGGACAGACCCACAGAGGTGGCGGTACAGTGATATGCAGTCAGGAGGGAGTGGCCCTGGGAGTCCTCAACATTGACTCCGGACCCCATGAAATCTCATGGCATCAGGTCAAACATGGGCAAGGAAACCTTCTGCTGATTACCACCTACTGCCCTCCCTCAGCTGATGAATCAGTCCTCCTCCCGTGTTGAGCACCACTTGGAGGAAGCACTGAGGGTAGCAAGGGCACAGAATGTACTCTGGGTGGGGGACCTCAATGTCCATCACCAAGAGTGGCTCGGTAGCACCACTACTGACCGAGCTGGCCGAGTCCTGAAGGACATAGCTGCCAGACTGGGCCTGAGCAGGTGGTGAGTGAACCAACACGAGGGAAAAACCTACTTGACCTCGTCCTCATCAATCTACCTGTCACAAACGCATCTCTCCTTGACAGTATTGGTAGTAATGACCAACGCACAGTCCTTGTGGAGATGAAGTACCGTCTTCACACTGAGGACAGCAACCAACGGAGCACTACCACCGTTCTAGATGGGATAGATTCAGAACAGATCTAGCAGCTCAAAACTGGGCATCCATGAGACGCTGTGGGCCATCAGCAGCAGCAGGATTGTATTCCAGCACAATCTGAAACCTCATGGCCCGGCATATCCCTCACTCTACCATTACCAACAAGTCAGGGGATCAACCCTGGTTCAAGGAGGAGTGTAGAAGAGCATGCCAGAAGCAACACCAGGCGTACCTAAAAATGAGGTGCCAACCAGGAGAAGCTACAACACAGGACTACATACATGCTAAACAGTGGAAGCAACATGCTATAGTCAGAGCTAAACAATTCCACAACCAACAGATCAGATCAAAGCTCTGCAGTCCTGCCACATCCAGTCGTGAATGGTGGTGGACAATTAAACAACTAACGGGAGGAGGAGGCTCTGCAAACATCCCCATTCTCAATGATGGCGGAGTCCAGCACGTGAGTGCAAAAGACAAGGCTGAAGCGTTTGCAACCATCTTCAGCCAGAAGTGCCGAGTGAATGATCCATCTCAGCCTCCTCCCGATGTTCCCATCATCACAGAAGCCAGTCTTCAGCCAATTCGATTCACTCCACGTGATATCAAGAAACGGCTGAGTGCACTGGATACAACAAAGGCTATGGGCCCAGTCAACATCCAGGCTGTGGTGCTGAAGACTTGTGCTCCAGAACTAGCCGCGCCTCTAACCAAACTGTTCCAGTACAGCTACAACACTGGCATCCACCCGACAATGTGGAAAATTGCCCAGGTATGTCCTGTCCACAAAGAGCTGGACAAATCCAATCAGCCAATTATCGCCCCATCAGTCTACTCTCAATCATCAGCAAAGTGATGGAAGGTGTCGTCGACAGTGCTATCAAGCAGCACTTACTCACCAATGCTCAGTTTGGGTTCCGCCAGGACCACTCGGCTCCAGAACTCATTACAGCCTTGGTACAAACATGGACAGAAGTGCTGAATTCCAGAGGTTCGATGAGAGTGACTGCCCTTGACATCAAGGCAGCATTTGACCGAGTGTGGCACCAAGGAGCCCTAATAAAATTGAAGTTATTGGGAATCAGGGGGAAAACTCTCCAGTGGCTGGCGTCGTACTTAGCACAAAGGAAGATGGTAATGGTTGTTGGAGGCCAATCATTTCAGCCCCAGGACATTGCTGCAGGAGTTCCTCAGGGCAGTGTCCTCGACCCAACCATCTTCAGCTGCTTCATCAATGGCCTTCCCTCCATCATAAGGTCAGAAATGGGGATGTTCGCTGATGATTGCACAGAGTTCAGTTCCATTCCCTACCCCTCAGATAATGAAGCAGTCTGAGTCCGCATGCACTAAGACCTGGAGAACATCCAGGCTTGGGCTGATAAGTGGCAAGTAACATTCACGCCAGACAAATGACAGGCAATGACCTTCTCCAACAAGAGAGAGTCTAATCACCTCCTTTTGACAGTCAACGGCATTACCATCAGCAAATCCCCCACCATCAACATCCTGGGGATCACCATTGACCAGAAACTTAACTGGACCAGCCACATAAATACTATGGCTACAAAAGGTCAGCGGCTGGGTATTCTGCAGTGAGTGACTCCCTTCCTGACTCCCCAAAGCCTTTCCACCATTTACAAGGCACAGTCAGGAGTGTGATAGAATACTCTCCACTTGCCTGGATGAGTGCAGCTCCAACAACATTCAAGCAGCTCAACACCATCCCGGACAAAGCAGCCCGCTTGATTGGCACCCCATCCACCACCCTAAACATTCACTCCCTTCACCACCGGCGCACAGTGGCTGCAGTGTGTATCATTCACAGGATGCACTGCGGCAACTCACCAAGGCTTCTTCAACAGCACCTCCCAAACCCGCGACCTCTACCACCTGGAAGGACAAGGGCAGCAGGCACATGGGAACATCACCACCTGCACGTTCCCCTCCAAGTCACACACTATCGCGACTTGGAAATATATTGCCATTCCTTCATCGTTGCTGGGTCAAAATCCTGGAACTCCCTACCTAACAGCACTGTGGGAGAACCTTCACCACACGGACTGTAGCGGTTCAAGAAGGCGGCTCACCACCACCTTCTCAAGGGCAATTAGGAATGGGCAATAAATGCTGGCCTTGCCAGCGACGCCCACATCCCATGAATGAATAAAAAATATATATTCTCTCGAGTTTAGAAGAATGAGAGGTAATCTCATTGAAACATATAAAATTCTTATGGATCTTGACAGGGTAGATGCTGAGAGGCTGTTTCCCCTGGCTGGAGTGTCTAGAACTAGGGGGCATAGTCTCAAGGTAAGGGATGGGCCATTTAGGACCGAGATGAGGAAAAATTTCTTCACTCAGAGGGCTGTGACTCTTTAGAATTCTCTACCCCAGAGGGCTGTGGATGCTCAGTCATTGAGTATATTCAAGACTGAGATCGATAGATATTTGGACATGAAGGGAATCAAGGGACATGGGGATAGTGCAGGAAGGTGGAGTTGAGGTAGAAGATCAGCCATGATCTTACTGAATGGCGGTGCAGGCTCAAGGGGCCGTATGGCCGACTCCTGCTCCTATTTCTTATGTTCTTCGGAGTTAAAACCCAAGTCACAGAGGTTTAGGCCAGCATCCAATCCACTGCACTACCCTGTCCCCATAATTTGAGTTTTAACGAAAAAGGTTACTTATCATTATAGCTAATGAAAACCAGTTAATTTACGATGATTTGATGATGTTTCAGACATCTTATTAAAATAAATGGGAGCACAAAAGGCAGGAAAAACAGACATTGCATTAAGTAATCTAAGAATAAAGAAACATTTTGTGAACTTTCCCGCAGTTGGCTAATTTTTTTGGTAAAGTTAATCTATTTTATCCCCTCTGTTTGAGCTACATTACAACTGCTTCAAAGCAACTACCAGCTCCACTATGAGCTAACTTCAAGGAGATGCACGAGAACAGACAAGCTTGACTCTCCTTAACGTCTACCAGCAGCACTCATTTATTTTCCACAAACTAGTCCCAAGAAATATCTTCTCTATCCTCCCCACATAAGCTCCATCTGCACAACACATAAATCACTGAAATCTTTGAGAAATGTAATAGTTTTAGTCTAGTATGTCAGTAAATCAATAGCTAATGCAAACGCAAGGACTACCTAGGAGGTCAATAGAAAATAAGTAAATTTTAGTGCAATAATGATCAATCTTAAAAGGTTGCTATAATTTGACACTGGGTAAACAACTGCTGTATGAAGATACAAAGTCAGGAGAAAGTCAGGTAAAAGATGGTAGTGTGAACCTAACCACACTGATACCAATGATAAAAGTTAACTTTTCCCCTAAATATCAATTTCATAAAATGTTTATCTGAACGTACAAACATGAAAATTTTACAAACAGCAATTTACATTTATATAGCACCTTTAACATAGTAAAACGTCCCAAGACGCTTCACCGGCGTGTTATCGAACAAAATTTGACACCGAGCCACATAAGGAGGTATTAGGACGGGTAACCAAAAGCTTGGTCAAAGAGGCAGGTTTTAAGGAGTATCTTAAAGGAGGAGAGAGAGGTAGAGAGGTTTTGGGAGGGAATTCCAGAGCTTAGGACCTCGGCAGCTGAAGGTAGGCCGCCAATGGTGCAGCGATTAAAATTAGAGATGAGCAAGAGGCAAGAGTTGGAGGAGTGCAGAGATCTCAGAGGGCTGTAGGAGGTTAGAGATAGGGAGGGGTGAGGCCATGGAGGAATTTGAAAACAAAAATGAGAATTTTAAAATCGAGGTGTTCCCAGACCAGGAGCCAATGTTGGTCAGCAAGCACAGGGTGATGGGTGAATGGGACTCGGTGCGAGTTAGGATATGGGCAGCAGAGTTTTGGATGAGCTTGAAGATCCCTGAAGGGAGGACAGGTAGGTAAGGTGGTTAAGAAGGCATATGGTATTATTAGTCGAGGCATAGAATATAAGAGCAGGGAGGTTATGCTAGAACTGTATAAAACACTAGCTAAGCCACAGCTAGAGTGCTGCGTACAGTTCTAGTCACCACATTACAGGAAAGATGTGACTGCACTAGAGAAGGTACAGAGGAGATTTACGAGGATGTTGCCAGGACTAGAGAATTTTAGCTATGAGGACAGATTGGATAGGCTGGGGTTGTTCTCTTTGGAACAGAGGAGACTGAGGGGAGATTTAATTGAGGTGTATAAAATTATGAGGTGTCTAGATAAGTGGATAAGAAGGACCTATTTCCCTTAGCAGAGAGGTCAAAAACCAGGGGGCATAGATTTCAAGTAATTGGTAGAAGGATTAGAGGAGAAACTTTTTCACCCAGAGGATGGTGGCAGTCTGATTCTACGATTCTCAAGTTCATGGAGGGTGGAAGATGGGAGGCCAGCCAGAAGAACATTAGAATAGTCAAGTCTAGAGGTAATGAAGGCATGGATGAGGATTTCAGCAGCAGATAAGCCGAGGCAGGGGCGGAGACGGGCAAAGTTACGGAGGCGGAAGTCAGCGGTCTTAGTGATGGAGCGGATATGTAGTTGGAAGCTCATCGCAAATAGGACACCAAGGTTGCGAACAGTCTGGTTCAGCCTCAGACAGTGGCCATGAAGAGGGATGGAGTCTGTTGCAGGAACCAAAGACAGAGCCTTCGGTCTTCGCAATATTTAGTTGGAGGAAATTCTTGCTCATCCAGTACTGGGTGGTACTAAATTATATACTCCAAAGATCAAAATGAACAGACAGGTGACAAGGGGGCCTGGTGAGGTGTGTAATCTCCTTTCAGTCCCCAAATTCCAATTTGTCATTCATGTCAAATAAATAATTTACAATATATAATTGGAAAACTAAGATTTGTGATACCATAAAATTGTTTTAAAATATGAAAAACATATTGATACATGAGTTGTTTTTATTACCTCTATAAAATAGAATCGGCAATTAAATAAAACTATCTGCACCAAACTAGCTGGCCCTAGTTTACTTTTTGGGATTGGGAGAAGTTAATATTTCATTGCTGGCGATGACAACCTCCATTTCTATACTGCAATTGGAAAGAAGGTGATTTTAAAAAAACATTTTGGCAGCATTAGGAAAGATTTAGGATAGAGACAAGCAATGTTTTATAGACACTGTACATACTCAAAGGTGATGAATCAATGTTGAAGGAATTATCAGAATGAATTAAAAGTATGCGGTCATATTTATTTTTATGGATGACGTACGTGAAATTTGTTTTTTTTTTATTAAAACAAAACCTCAATGCTTGGCACATCTGCATTGGTTTTCCTCGGGCATTAAAGCTACTCACTCCAGCGACTTGCTGCACTCCCCAATGTCATCTACTTATCCCATCGTCATTACACGAATATGCATATAAACCTAGGGACAATAAATCAAAAGATGGCTTGGAGGGAAGAGGAAAAAAAAAACCCAACACATCAGCTGCCTGAGGGTGTAAGCCTCTCTGTTGAGTGCTACAAATACTGTGTGAAACCCTAAAAAACCTCAACTATACTCAAGACGCTGCATACTGCAGGTGCGATCACGTCACTCGCCCACGCTGGCCTGGGAATGGAAGAAAATGTTGCAAACGGTGAGAGTTCTAAACTCCAAGTTTTCTGTTCTGATCAGACACCCGGGAAGGACGAGCCGTGCTTGTGACCGGCAACAGAGCATCCGACATCCTCACGCACCAATCTTTCTCTTTCGCCTCTCCGCCCCACGGGGCGACGGCTAAGGCTGATACCACCTTGGTTTTTATAGGCATAACAGGCAAATATAACGAACACCATTCTGCAATAAATTCCCCGTTAGGTGGAAAGCGCTTTTGCAAAAGAAAAGGTCAATCGCGACAGAGGCGAAGCTGCAGAAAGTGCACAGGCCGGCCGGCCGGCCGGCCGAGCGAGCAGCCAGCTTTTTAAAACCGTCTCTTCAGTCAGGTCATTTCTTGCTTCACAGTTTTTTTTAAAAAAAATCCAACTCGGTCAAGCTCCAGGAAGGATTTGACCCGCCCCCTAATGGGGATGGGGGTTAAAATACAATCCCACTCACCGTGTTTTCTCCTCGGATTCGCCTGTTTTCTGTGCTTGCACCTTGAGGCATCCGCCATGATCCGCTCTACGTGGGCGCCGCCATCTTCTTTCATTTCATCCATAAACTCCAATGGGAAAGTAGTGGGGCCGCTCCTGGCCCCGTGAGCACTCGTTGGTTTACATCAAAGGGTATGTTGTGAATGGGCGAGAGAGTGTGTTGCTGGACCTTGGAATAGAATAACTAAATTGAAAGGAATTAAATGAAGCCTGCCAAGTACAGTCATTAGGGTTTAAAATGCAACCTATTTTGATGAATGTTAAAAATAAACACAGCTCCATATGTTTAAATAGGTTTTCAATTCTGTACAACTCTTGCCTAGCACAAATGTAAATTCTAATATCTGTATCTCTTATATTGACAGTCCTAGGATTGACAACACTTCAGGATTGTCCAGGAGTCTCCAGGAATTGCAAATGAATCTCCTGGACACCGGTGCAAACAACCCAGAAGAAAAATCATAGGGGAAGAAGGAAAAAATTGTGGTTTTTTTTCATCTTCTTTGAATATTTTCATTTAATAGTTATAAAAAATATTGGAGATGGAGGGAAAAAGGCTGTTTGGGTAGGGCAGTTGGAGGTGGGAGGTCATGTAATGAAACCTCCAAAAATATGTCCAAATAGAGTTGGCAACTTTAGACAGTCCTGAGGAACATATGGCAAGAAAAATCAGAATATGTTTCACTGCAATAAAATATATATTTTTTGTTTTTGTTACATAAGATTTAAAAACCCTTTTGTTCAACAAATGGATTGGATTAACAAAATTACCATTCTCCTGACCCACATTTACTCCCACTCCCACACTCAAATCTGAATGAAAAACTGAGACAATGTCATTCTGGGTGTCACAACATTCGTACCAATGTCATTGGGAAAGTTATCACCTTACTAGTTGATAATGTGTAAGTTTCTAATTGACCTCAATGACCCAACCCAAAAATTAGCATCTCCCATGATCACATTAAGAAGATTAAAGGGAATTGCAAAAATTACTCTGCTTCCCTAAAGCATGTATTTCATGAAGGTCCAATCCAGAATATGTGTTATGGTCAGGTTCAGTAGACCCAGTGCATGTGCCATATATGATAGTGCTATAAATTAGCTATTTTTTTTAGCTCTTAAAGGGAGTTTTGTAAATTCAGATTTTTTTAATTCATTCTTAGAATGTGGGCGTTGCTAGGAAGGCTGGCATTTATTGCCCATCTTTTGTCTATTGTTGCTGCCAAGATATTCCTGGTGATATTGCATTTTTAAAGATTTATTCATGTAATTGATATATGTAACTTGCCTATTTTCTTTTTGAATGGATGTGGCTTAGATTTGTTCTATTATTTTAATATAATACATTATTCTCAAGCCTAGATTGGTATGGCTGCAACAATACTCAAGAAGCTCAACACCATCCAAGCCAGAGCAATCTGCTTGATCGTGTCCCTGACAATGGACTTGATATCACCAGTGCACTAAGGCTGCAGTATGTACAATCTATAGGATGCATTGCAGCAACTCACAAAGCTTACTTCAACAGCACCTCACAGGAATGTAGGAAATATAGGAACTGGAACAGGCCATTTAGTCCCTCATGCCTGTTCCGCCATCGAGTTAGATCAAAACTCATCTGTACCTCAATTCCATTTACCTGCCTTTGTTCACCTCCCAACCCCTCAACAGCTATCACCAAAAAGAACAAGATCATGAGGATACAATCACCTTCAGGTTCCCCACATGGTTACATACTATCCTGACTTGGACATATATTGCCGTTCCTTCGTCATTGCTAGATCAAAATCCAGGAATTCCCTACCAAACCATTGTGGGAGCACCATCAGCACAAAGGCTGCAGTGGTACAAGGAGAAGGCCTGTCACTATCTTCTCAGAGCAACTAGGGATGGGCAATCAATGCAGCTTTGCCAGCATTGACTAAATCCTGAGAACAAATGAAAAATACAAATAATCAAGTCCCATATCTTCCTTTCCTCTGAGATTATCTTAGGTGAGGTTCAGTGACAGACCTCTTCTGCCAAACAAATTATATTTCAGGAGCTGAAATTTCATGCAAAGTTATGGAACAGCACATAACTTGATGGTTATGTAAAATGACATAAAATGACAGGTCTGGCAGAGTAGAAAGACTCCTCACAATTTTCTGATATGTAAACTAAGAGAAAACTTAATTTTTTTAAGTTATGTTTTATTCAGTACAAATTGTCCACAGGTATCACAATTCCGTTTTTAATAATATCTGCCTGGAGGCCCAGGTTTCCCAGGACAGCCTTTTGATGACTCTTACAAGCATTCTGATTAGTGATGTGGGGTTGCTTTGAAGCCAGTTTGGCAAAGTCCAGACTGGAATTGAAGCACTCCCATGGGTACTGGCTTGGTTTTACTTGGACCAGTATTTCCATTATAGAGTGCCAGAAGAGGAAATTACATCACTAAGTCCTGACATGCAAAAGTAAATCCATCCCATCTCTTGGACTGTGTAATCCTGGCATTATTTACTTTTCTGTTATGGAGCTGTTGCTAAGTTGTCCACAATCTGCTCCACTGGACTAGAATTTCAGATTTTCAAATCAGATTGAATATCAATGCAAATTAAGCCAAAGTGAACATGTAGATTTTAGCACCAGTTTTGGTGTATTTTCCTGGTCTGACATTCCTATGTTTGACAACAGAAGCCCTGAAATTCAGAGCTTCTCCTGATCTCCCGCCTTAACTCCAGTTGCGTCCAGTCTCTGCCATTTTTTTTAGTAGGGTTATGCCAAAGACCAGGAGAACCTCCATGGAATTTGAGGGCCTTAAAGTTTAAACTTGAAGCCTATTTCTGCACTTCAAGTACGAAATCATGCACATACACCTCACTGAGCGAGATTCATTAGTAAGCATCAAACTCAGACAAATGACTATTTCGGATGTCTGATGATGTACCCATAAACAGGTCTGAAAATGTGTGAAAAACACCTCAACGCAACGCTTTCAAAAACTTATTTATAGTTAAAACTTATGGGTAGAAAATTGAAATCACTTGGGGAGTCATCTTCCAGCTTTGGTAGGCTGAAAAAGTCACTTGCTGATGTGCAAAAAAACTGTCTGTTCCAAGTGCAGGTCCAACATTTACAGTATTTAAGTACTCTAAAAATCATAGACATGAAATGCAGTCATACAGGTGACACTGCATAGAAATTCTCATTGCCTGGAGACACAGCACAGATCAGAGACTTTGATATTACTGCAGGCTGGTATTGATATTGTGCCAACTTAACTTCATACTGGTGTAAGCCCCACAGCTGGAGTTCAAGGTGGGGGTGGGGTGAATGTATTTGTATTGATTAAGTGTAGAATGTAGGTTTAGGCTGCAAATTTCACTGTTAGATTAATTTCATACAAGGATCCTTCCAGAATTAAACTTTTTTTTATAAAAATGATGTTGCAGCTCTATGCAATCCTAGGACTCAGATCAGGTTCATTTGCCACTGGATTATTAAGCCTGAAACTTGATTGAAATTGCTTTGCAGCAGATAACATAAGATTTGCATACGGGCACTAATGATGAGTAGTAGCTGCAAATTCAGTATCCACAGGTTTTATTGCAAAATTAAGATTATTTAATACAGTGGTCAGTCAACTGAAAATGTCTGCTACAGACTGTTCTCCATCTCCCCTGCAAATTTGTCTCGGTTATTCTTTTTTATGTTAAGTAATTGGATACAATTTCTTGATATAACAGCAGGTTAAATAAATACATCTGTGTCAGAGTAAACCTAGTATGGAATCTACACCTAAGTGAGCAGTAGTGAATGGAACTGATACCACTTTAATTATAATAATAAGCATAGTACTAACAAATCTTTGGTCTACCACTAATGCAAATATACCCCATGCGTCTCCTGGCAAAATGTTATGTCATTTTGGAGACAGTGAACGGCTCTCCTCCGTTGTCCAGCTTGGTGGGACTGCCCTCGCTTGGTCCCATTCTTATCTATCCAGTAATAGCCAGAGAATCTCCTGCAATGAGTACTCTTCCCGCTCCCGCACCATTACCTCTCGAGTCTCCCAAGGATCTATCCTTGGCCTTCTCCAATTTATCACCTACATGATTTCCCTCAGTGACATCATATGAAAACACAACTTCAAGTTCCACATGTACACTGACAAAACCCAACTCTACCTCACCACCACCGCTCTTGACCCCTCCGCTACCTCTGTGTTGCCAGGCTGATTGTCCGACATCCTGCACTGGATGAAGAGAAATCTCCTCCAATTAAACATTGGGACAACCGCAGCCATTGTCTTCAGCTCCCACCACAAACTTCGTTCCCTCGCCACCGATTCCATTCCCCTCCCTGGCCACTGTCTGAGGCTGAACCAGACTGTTCACAACCTTGGCCTTCTATTTGACCCTGAGCTGAGCTTCCAACCCCATATCCTTTTCATCATTAAGACCGCCTACTTTCGCCTCCATAATATCGCCTGTCTCCACCTCTGCCTCAGCCCATCCGCTGCTGAAACCCTCATCCATGCTTTTGTTACCTCCAGACTCAACTATTCCAATGCTTTCCTGGTCGGACTCCCACCTTCGAACCCTCCATAAACCTGAGCTCATCAAAAACTCTGCTGCCCATATCCTACCTCACACTAAGTCTTGATCACTCATCACCCCTGTGCTCGCCGACCTACGTTGGCTCCCGGTGCTCGAACACCTCGACTTTAAAATTGTCATCCTTGTTTTTAAATCCCTCCATGGCCTCTCCCCTTCCTATTTCTGTAACCTCCTCCAGCCCTACAACCCTCCGAGATCTCTGCACTCTTCCAATTCTGGCGTCTGTGCAAGCCCGATTTTAATCGCTCCACCATTGGTAGCCGTGCCTTCAGCTGCCCAAGCCCTAGGCTGTGGAATTCCCTCCCTAAATCTCTCTGCCTCTTCCCCTCTCTCTCACCCTTTAAGGCACTCCTTAAAACCTACCTCTTTTACCAAGCTTTTAATCACCTGTCTTAGTGTCTCCTTCTTTGGCTTGGTGTCAGTTTTGCTTTTTGTCCAATTGCGATCCTGTGAAGCGCCTTGGGACGTTTCACTACGTTAAAGATGCTATATAAATGCAAATTGTTGCTGTTGTGTATCCTCCCATCCCTTCACCCCACCATTAGCAGCTGTGCCCTCAGCCGCCGACTCACTGTCACTCTCGAATTCTCTCCATAAACTCGACCACCTTTCCAACTATCTCTTTTTCTTGAATACTCTCCTCAAAAGCCAGCCTTTGGTCAGTGCTCTTAATCTCTCATTCTTGAGCTCAGCATCATTTTTCCTCTCATCTCTGCAAAGCGCCATGGAAGTTTTTCTACATTAAAGTCACCATATAAAGGCATGTTGTTGTTGGAGGAATTAATTGCTTAATGTTAGATAAGCTGTTAGAGAGTGTACAACAGCCTTGGGATCCAATGAAGGAGGTGGAGTGGTAAAGCTGGGTGTTGTCAGATCATCCAATGCTTCTGGATGATATCCCTACGTTATAACACTGACTACACTTCAAAAGTGCATCATTGGCTGTGAAGCACTTTGGCACGTCCTGAGGTTGTGAAAGGTGCTATATAATTACACACTCTTTTTCTTTTTGAGGGGTAGCACAAAAATGAGGAAAAGGAGGGTGTAACAAAAATATGGAATTTTTGTTTAAGATGTAGCTTTGTTTTGGATTCTATAGTTCTGTCAGTCTATATAAGGGGTTAAAAAAACAGCATCATTCATAGAAAAACATGCCCTAATTTACTTTCTTACAATAGTTGCACCAATTATTTTGTTATGCCAGGTGGTTGAGGGAGGGGCCAAACTATTCAACTGAAATGTAAACATCTTGGGGGATTGGTTCCATTGTATATCTAATTGGCTGCTTGTTTTGAGTTCAACAGACAGTTATATAAATTTGCTTGCTCACAGTTATTTTATGTAAAGTATTTTTTAACTTATCTGATTCAAATTGGAAGTCTGAAACCTTCAGAGAGATATAATTAGGTCAACAAGCTTCTGTGGATGGTGGAATAAAAAGAACCACCATACAAGAATATTATGGTCATTATAGTTTAGCATACCTACAGTGAGTCACTGCTACTGTTCATTTCTTCTTTTATTGTTCAATAAATGTGTTTGTCAGTTAAAACCTAAGTCACAGTCCTGTGAAATGCTATTCTACGTCTTCCAAACTCAAGGAAGAGCAGAGGTGATGATACATGTACGCCGAAGTAGTGATGAAAGTTCTCTGTTTGATCCCTTGCCTAGATATCTGGGTAAGTGAAAGCACACTGGAACATAAGGTTTTAAGAGTCACCAATGAGAGTGGTCTGAGAAATTGAACCCAAAAAATATCCAGAGTAAAAAATAATGATCCCTCCTCCTCAAAAAAAACTGGATCAGATGGGACCAAGGATGGAGCTCTGGGATATACCGGAGATGGCCTCACAAGCACAGGAGGAGAAACCACTGGACAAAATGTAATGACTTAGTTGTGACATTCAATTCCTTGGCTGAGTATTTCCATCTGATGCATACTGAAGACAAAAAAGTGGTGGAAGTGTAAGAATTTCCAAGCAACCTTGGCAGCACTTATCACTGTAGGCAACTACAGTGTTCTCGAAAGCATATCTGCCCAGTAATAGAATACTGCTCCCAGCAATCACCAGGGACAACTTTATGAGATAATTATCGTTGTTGTAGTTGTTCCCAGTTGTAACCTGATGTGGCACATATGGGGATGAGCTATCCCAACTGCGTTCAGGAAAACCAGGTCTACATGTGACCTAATCAGTGGTCCTTAAACGTGGCAGGCCGCCACCAAAAAGCTACGTTTTTAAAATATACACAAGAGTGCCATCCTGTACTTTGAGAAATTCAACAAAGCGGTGAAATTGGCCATCCCTATTATACTGTTGTTGGGAAAGGAGATGAAAATGTTGGCCCTATTGAACAATGCATCAGTTATCTATTTGATATACCTATGCAGAGCAAATTGACTGACACTGCAGATGTCCCTTGTGGTAGGAGGCTGAGGTGATATGGTTGAGAGAAGAGGTGACCTTAAGTAACACTGGCAGTGCCATACCTGTGGTGGAGGATGGTTGCTGGTCTCTTTGTAGCATATGGCACAGCTCTGTAACTGCCTGCCTGCTCACCCTTAGCTTTGGAGGTAGTTTTCTATCTTTGCCAGATAGGGCCTCTTACATGAAATCCTGTGATGGAGAAGATTGAAAGCAATCCCCACAACTTGCAAAGAAATGGCAGGAACAAAGATTGCAGTGTACCTTTAAGGCATCCCTTCCCGCTGACATTTAGCCTCCTTTTTGAATGAGTTTGAGTCGTGTTGGTATGATCTGAATAAAATGTGGCTATCTAAGGAAGCTCTCAAAAAAGCAATGCCCACAATAAAACAGGTTAGGAATCTTGTGTGCACAGTGGAGAAGTGAGTAAGCATACTCCAGGCTTAATTAACTTCCTGACACATCAAACTCGTTGCAAACAAATAATGCTTCATTTTAAGTGCCCAACATAAGGGTAGAAATCCCGTGAAAATTCCCTCATAAGTATAACTTGCAGAAGAATGTGTGAGAGCCAGCTCAAGATAATGCACAGGCTTACTGTACCATACATCTGGTCCACAAATTTGGAAGAGAGAGTATAACAGATTTCACAATACTGCAGATCCAAGTTTTTGTTTGCTAGTGAGTAAATACCCCTGCAATATGCAGCCTAGTGCAATGTCACTGCTAACTGTAAGAGGATATTTCTCCCCTCCCCACACTGTGGCGAGCCCAACACTCCCCACAATAAACATGTGGCTGTAACATCTGTGAGACATACGACAGTCGGAAAGGGTGTTGTATGGACTCTACCCGGAACTTGCGAAGTACCAGGGAGTCTGGGACCCATTGCTGAAAGGTCACAGGACCCAGGCACCTCCCACGCAGACCAGACCACCTCGCCCAAGAAAGTCAGAGAGAAGCAGCAAACTAATAACCCCCTCCAAGTGCTCCAAAAAACAACAATGCCTGAATTCTATAAGGCCCATCACCACATTCATTAGACCCATGACACCCCTTGACCCAGCCAAATCCCAGCGATTGTTGTCAAATTATCCTCACCCCCAAACATAATGTACCAACTACCTTGTGTATTCCTCTGTGAATACCAATGTGCACTATTGTAAGCAGTGCATAACAAACAGCACAGTGACTTTACAAAATATATTCGTGTACTTTTTGTCAAGGAAAATTAATTTAGAAAAAAAACTTTTAAAAAAAAGAATGAGTAAACCTGACCCCATAACACATGAGCAATCAAACTACACGTGTGTTTTTGTTATTTATTTTGTTTTCTACTATTTTTTCCTTTTCTCGCTCTCTCTTCTAAAACCATGGGCAATGGCAGCTGTGGAATACATTACCCAAGTAACTATTCTTCATCGGTGAGCCTAGGTAGTGAGTGCCTACAAACAATTTGACTGTGGGGAACATCACAGCTGAGCTTGGTCCTGGTAAAATTGATCATCAGCACATGCATACTTTCCAACAGTTGTCCATGGATAACAATCATGCTTGGATACCCTGCCTGATTTTTCAGTCAGGTCTCAAAGCCAACTGTAGCTTTTCCACTGCTGCCCTGGATAAAAATCAGTGCATTCATCAGCAGCGATCTAACTTGGAAGTGTTATGGTTTATACGGCTTAGTGCCACAGCAAATGATGCAATTACCCATGGAGCAATAGGGATAGCCCCCACTTGTTCTTTAAATTTTACATCATACTGGGACCTGTGCGTTCTTCCATTTAGACAGGTAATTGTAGTTCTTTTTTAAAGTTTAAATGTTGGCTTAAGTAAACAAAACTTTAATCCTATTGATATGTGTCATCAAGGAGAAATATAGAAGTCGCACTGTGATTAAGCATATTCTGGTGTTGGGGATTGTAAGTGGCTTATGACATTATTGCTTTTGCTAGCTTTGAAGATTTAAATTTTCACACTTTTGATTATTTCATTTTGTTTTTGTCACAAAATTTGAACAGAGAAGAATGACAGCAATAATGTTATACCTGGTCATGTGGTATACTTCATGCCAGTCGAATACAAGCTATGAAGGTAGTGGTTTCACAAAGCACCTGAGACCACATCCATTGTATAACTATAGAATAATTAATAGTTATGGAAATAAATGTTTTTTTTTATTCGTTCATGGGATGTGGGCGTCGCTGGCGAGGCCAGCATTTATTGCCCATCCCTAATTGCCCTTGAGAAGGTGGTGGTGAGCCGCATTCTTGAACCGCTGCAGTCCATGTGGTGATGGTTCTCCCACAGTGCTGTTAGGAAGGGAGTTCCAGGATTTTGACCCAGCGACGATGAAGGAACGGCGATATATTTCCAAGTCGGGATGGTGTGTGACTTGGAGGGGAACGTGCAGGTGGTGTTGTTCCCATGTGCCTGCTGCTCTTGTCCTTCTAGGTGGTAGAGGTCGCGGGTTTGGGAGGTGCTGTCGAAGAAGCCTTGGCGAGTTGCTTCAGTGCATCCTGTGGATGGTACACACTGCAGCCACTGTGCGCCGGTGGTGAAGGGAGTGAATGTTTAGGGTGGTGGATGGGGTGCCAATCAAGCGGGCTGCTTTATCTTGGATGGTGTCGAGCTTCTTGAGTGTTGTTGGAGCTGCACTCATCCAAGCAAGTGGAGAGTATTCCATCACACTCCTGACTTGTGGCTTGTAGATGGTGGAAAGGCTTTGGGGAGTCAGGAGGTGAGTCACTCGCTGCAGAATACCCAGCCTCTGACCTGCTCTCGCAGCCACAGTATTTATATGGCTCATCCAGTTAAGTTTCTGATCAATGGTGACCCCCAGGATGTTGATGGTGGGGGATTCGGCGATGGTAATGCTGTTGAATGTCAACGGGAGGTGGTTAGACTCTCTCTGGTTGGAGATGGTCATTGCCTGGCACTTGTCTGGCGCCAATGTTACTTGCCACTTATGAGCCCAAGCCTGGATGTTGTCCAGTCTTGCTGCATGCGGGCTCGGACTGCTTCATTATTTGAGGGGTTGCGAATGGAACTGAACACTGTGCAATCATCAGCGAACTGTTTGAATTGATCATAGAATCATAGAAAGGTTATAGCACAGAAGGAGGCCATTCTGCCCATCAAGTCCGCATTGGCTCTATGCAAGAGCAATCCAGCTCGTCCCACTCCTCTGCCCTTTCCCCGGAGCCCTGCAATTTTTTTCCTTTCAAGTACTTATCCAGTTCCCTTTTGAAGGCCATGATTGAATCTGCCTCCACCACCCCCTCGGGCAGTGCATTCCAGATCCTAACCACTCGCTGTGTAAAAAAGTTTTTTGTCATGTCACTTTTGGTTCATCCCTGAAATCATTGTAGTAAATCTCTTCTACACCCTTTCTAAGGCCTTCACATCTTTCCCGAAGTGCGGTGCCCAGAACTGGACACAATATTCCAGTTTTGGTGAACCAGTATTTTATAAACGTTCATCATGACGTCCATGCTTTTGTACTCTATGCCTCTATTTATTAAGCCCAGGATCCCATATGCTTTATTAACCACTTTCTCAAACTGCCCTGCCACCTTCAACGATTTGTGCGCATATACCCCCAGATCTCTCTGTTCCTCTACCCCTATTAGAGTTGTGCCCTCTAGTTCATATTATATTGCCTCTCCTCGTTCTTCCTACCAAAATGTATCACTTCGCATTTTTCTGTGTTAATATTGCCTTATAATTTCTCAGAAACATCTCAAAATACTTTACAGCCTGAATTCCTTTGAATAATAGTGGTCACTATCATTCAGGCAAAATGGCAGCCATTTTGCACACAGCAAGATCCAAGAACAGTAATCAGGTAAATAACCAGTTAATCTGTTTTTAGTTGTATAGTTGATGGACGGATATTTGGCAGGACACTTGGAAGAATTTCGAATACTGCCTTGGGATTTTTAATATCCAGTTGAGCAGGCAGACAAGTCCTCAGTTAAACATCTCATCCAAAGAATGCCACCGCCATTCATTTAGTTTTGCGCTGGAGTGTCAGTTAAGAGAGTGAGCTCAAACTCCTGGTCTGGAGCTCTAATCCACAACCATCTGATGCAGAGACAGGAGTATTTCCAACTAAGCCAAGCTAACGCAAATGGGGTAGATATGGGGTGAACTACAGACATGTACATCATTCTAAAGTGTACTTGGGTTAGTGCATTCATGAAAGGTGCAAAGTCAAAACCAAGTAAAAACCTCAATAAATTAAATCCATGACCAATTATAGTTTTTTTGTAATTACATCAGGATGATAAAAACTGTAATTTTGTTTTCTCTTTTATCTTTGCTAGGGGAAAGGGAAAGATGGGTTAGAAAAATTCACAAAAGGGTTATATTCCACAGTGACAAAAGCTTTAGTACATATCCAACAATCGTATAACTGAAGAAGTAATATAGATTTTACCTCGATCTGTGATAAAAACATTAACAGCCTTTTGAATCATACAAACTTGTCATAAGTAGTGTTTCTGAGAAAGAGAGAAAAGAAGAAAGGTAGAGATCAGTCATCTGAGCTAATTTCCCTGCTTAGCTTTTGGCTTAGCACCCATTGCCATAGATGCTAAACCCAGTGCTAAATTGAGATGCAACAAATGCTACTGGAGATCGAAGCTCGATTTCTTCATTAGCTTCAAAGTAAAGCTAAAATCTTCAGTGACATTTTCTTTTGCTATTTCCAAGCTTGTTGAGGTACTAATTTAGGCCTGTTTGTTGCATCACTAGTTCCACCGGTACTGCCCTCTGCTGATTTCTACTTACATACAGTCCCCACCGCTTATAGTGGGCACATTGGTGCAAATGCAATTTGCCCGCTATACACGATGGCCAATATAACAGGGTAGCTACAACAACAGGGCAGTAGGTCATTGCTCACCATTTTCGGGATGCTATAGCCCTGTTTCCACCGGTGTCAATGACCTACATTGGCTCCCGGTCATCCAACACCACGGTTTTCAAAATTCTCATCCTCATGTTCAAATTTCTCCATGGCCTTACCCCTTCCTATCTCTGTAAACTGCTGCAGCCCTATAACCCTCCGAGAACTCTGCTTTCCTCCAATTCTGGCCTCTTGTGCATTCCCTTCTTCCTTTGCCCCACCATTGGCGGACATGCCTTCAGCTGTCTCGGCTCTAAGCTGTGGAATTCCCTCCCTAAACCTCTCCGGCTCTTTACATTTGTCTCCTCCTTTAAGACACTCCTTAAAACGTACCTCTTTGATCAAGCCTTTGGTCACCTGTCCTAATGTCTCTTTCTTTGACTGAGTGTCAATTTATTTGTCTGATTACACTCCTGTGAAATGCCTTGGGATGTTTTACTATGTTAAAGGTGCTATATTAATGCAAGTTGTTGTTGTTGATAACAGGAATGCAACATCACAAGCACAAGAACTCAGTCGAGGTTCTACTACATTTAAGTTGATTTGCAAAATTGCAGCAAAATAATCTTTGCATTCAAATATGGCAATGTGCATATTAAATCAAGAATAATGAGGGATATTTTCCTCCATGTATTAATTTTGAATGTTGCATAAACCAGGAGTGCAAGACCAGTAGAAAATGGTGATGGACTTTTCGTCCATTAGTACTTCCTGTCCTAAAACAAGTTAATAAAAATTAATGAATAAAGGTTTTGCCTATTAAGGCTTTGATGAAGCCCAATCACGAGGTAACTGTGCAAAATTATTGCAGGGGAGGTGTCTGGAATATAAACAAAAACTGAGTTCTGAATTCATAGAAATACATAGATAGAAATACATAGAACATGGAAACAGGCCATGCAGCCCAACCAGTCCGTGTCGGCGTTTATCCTCCATGCGAGCAAACAGTTCTAATTGCCCTTTACCTTCATCCACACACGGGCAATAAATGCCAGCTTTGCAAGTGACGCCCATATTCCAAGAATGAATTTTTAAAATCCATTCTAATCTTTAAAGATGACATAAGAACATAAGAAATAGGAGCAGGAGTAGGCCATTCGGCCCCTCGAGCCTGCTCCGCCATTCAATAAGATCATGGTTGATCTGATCCTAACCTCAAATCTAAATTCATGTCCAATTTCCTGCCTGCTCCCCCTAACCCCTAATTCCCTTTACTTCTAGGAAACTGTCTATTTCTGTTTTAAATTTATTTAACGACGTAGCTTCCACAGCTTCCTGGGGCAGCAAATTCCACAGACCTACTACCCTCTGAGTGAAGAAGTTTCTCCTCATCTCAGTTTTGAAAGAGCAACCCCTTATTCTAAGATTATGCCCCCTAGTTCTAGTTTCACCCATCCTTGGGAACATCCTTACCGCATCCACCCGATCAAGCCCCTTCACAATCTTATATGTTTCAATAAGATCGCCTCTCATTCTTCTGAACTCCAATGAGTAGAGTCCCAATCTACTCAACCTCTCCTCATATGTCCACCCCCTCATCCCCGGGATTAACCAAGTGAACCTTCTTTGTACTGCCTCAAGAGCAAGTATGTCTTTTCTTAAGTATGGAGACCAAAACTGTATGCAGTATTCCAGGTGCGGTCTCACCAATACCTTATATAACTGCAGCAATACCTCCCTGTTTTTATATTCTATCCCCCGAGCAATAAAAGCCAACATTCTGTTGGCCTTCTTGATCACCTGCTGCACCTGCAAACTAACATTTTGATTTTCTTGCACTAGGACCCCCAGATCCCTTTGAACTGCAGTACTTTCCAGTTCCTCGCCATTAAGATAATAACTTGCTCTCTGATTTTTCCTGCCAAAGTGCATAACCTCACATTTTCCAATATTGTATTGCATCTGCCAAATCTCCACCCACTCACCCAGCCTGTCTATATCCCATAGTTTATGGACATAGTTTAAGTCCCAGCCACTAATCCTGGAAATGAATTCACATCCTCACAACTCTCTGTGTAAAGAAGTTTCTCTTACACTCTGTTCTAAATCTCTTACATTTAATCTTGTATCTAAGGCCCCTCAACTACTGGAAACATCTGCTTCTATTTTCCCTCTTTCATCCTTTCATAATTTTAAACACTTCTATCATATCTTTCTGAAATTTGCATTGTTTTAACGAAAAAGGACCCAATTTTTAAAAAGTTTTTCTTTTCCTAATACCAAACATCATCCCAGTGAATCTGACCTACCTTCTCTAAAGCCTCAATATCCTTCTATAGCCTGGGCCTCAATACTGCATACAGTACTCTAACTGAGGTCTTATTAAGGTTTTATATAAACTTATCATGAATTCTTGGCTTTTATATTCACACTCAGAACTGGTGTTAGTCCAATAAAGACTTTGAAGTATAGTGAAACCCTATTTTACTGATCACTGATCAATCACTTATTATAATGAAGAAATTTGCTTTCCAAAATCACAACTCATCTTCTATTATATTATTACAATTATTTGTAGGTCCACAAAAAGCAGGACAAATCCAATCCGGCCAATTATCGCCTCATCAGTCTACTCTCAATCATCAGCAAAGTGATGGACGGTGTCGTCAACAGTACTTTAAAGCGGCACTTACTCACCAATAACCTGCTCACCGATGCTCAGTTTGGGTTCCGCCAGGACCACTCGGCTCCAGACCTCATTACAGCCTTGGTCCAAACATGGACAAAAGAGCTGAATTCCAGAGGTGAGGCGAGAGTGACAGCCCTTGACATCAAGGCAGCATTTGACTGAGTGTGGCACCAAGGAGCCCTCGTAAAATTGAAGTCAATGGGAATCAGGGGGAAAACTCTCCAGTGGCTGGAGTCATACCTAGCACATAGGAAGATGGTAGTGGTTGTTGGAGGCCAATCATCTCAGCCCCAGGACATTGCTTCAGGGGTTCCTCAGGGCAGTGTCCTCGGCCCAACCATCTTCAGCTGCTTCATCAATGGCCTTCCCTCCATCATAAGGTCAGAAATGGGGATGTTTGCCAATGATTGCACAGTGTTCAGTTCCATTCGCAACCCCTCAGACAATGAAGCAGTCCGTGCCCACATGCAGCAAGACCTGACAACATCCAGGCTTGGGCTGATAAGTGGCAAGTAACATTTGTGCCAGAAAAATGCCAGGCAATGACCATCTCCAACAAGAGAGAATCTAACCACCTCCCCTTGACATTCAACGGCATTACCATCGCCGAATCCCCCACCATCAACATCCTGGGGGTCACCATTGACCAGAAACTTAACTGGACCAGCCACATAAATACTGTGGCTACAAGAGAAGGTCAGAGGCTGGGTATTCTGTGGCGAGTGACTCACCTCCTGACTCCCCAAAGCCTTTCCACCATCTACAAGGCACAAGTCAGGAGTGTGATGGAATACTCTCCATTTGCCTGGATGAGTGCACTCAAGAAGCTCGACACCATCCCGGACAAAGCAGCCCGCTTGATTGGCATCCCATCCACCACCCCAAACATTCACTCCAGTCACCACCGGCGCACTGTGGCTGCAGTGTGCACCATCCACGGGATGCACTGCAGCTACTTGCCAAGGCTTCTTCGACAGCATCTCCCAAACCCGCGACCTCTACCACCTAGAAGGACAAGGGCAGCAGGCACATGGGAACAACACCACCTGCACGTTCCCCTCCAAGTCACACACCATCCCGGCTTGGAAATATATTGCCGTTCCTTCGTCGTCGCTGGGTCAAAATCCTGGAACTCCTTTCCTAACAGCACTGTGGGAGAACCTTCAACACACGGACTGATGATGCAAAGATGGGAGGGAAAGTAGAGAGTGAGGAGGACATAAAAAATCTACAAGGGGATATAGACAAGCTGGGTGAGTGGGCGGAGATTTGGCAGATGCAATACAATATTGGAAAATGTGAGGTTATGCACTTTGGCAGGAAAAATCAGACAGCAAGTTATTATTTTAATGGCAAGAAACTGGAAAGTACTGCAGTTCAAAGGGATCTGGGGGTCCTCGTGCAAGAAAATCAAAAGGTTAGTATGCAGGTGCAGCAGGTGATCAAGAAGGCCAACGGAATGTTGGCTTTTATTGCTAAGGGGATAGAATATAAAAACAGGGAGGTATTGCTGCAATTATATAAGGTATTGGTGAGGCCGCACCTGGAATACTGCATACAGTTTTGGTCTCCATACTTAAGAAAAGACATACTTGCTCTCGAGGCAGAACAAAGAAGGTTCACTCGGTTAATCCCGGGGATGAGGGGGTGGACATATGAGGAGAGGTTGAGTAGATTGGGACTCTACTCATTGGAGTTCAGAAGAATGAGAGGCGATCTTATTGAAACATATAAGATTGTGAAGGGGCTTGATCGGGTGGATGCGGTAAGGATGTTCCCAAGGATGGGTGAAACTAGAACTAGGGGGCATAATCTTAGAATAAGGGGCTGCTCTTTCAAAACTGAGATGAGGAGAAACTTCTTCACTCAAAGGGTAGTAGGTCTGTGGAACTTGCTGCCCCAGGAAGCTGTGGAAGCTACATCATTAAATAAATTTAAAACAGAAATAGACAGTTTCCTAGAAGTAAAGGGAATTAGGGGTTACGGGGAGCAGGCAGGAAATTGGACATGAATTTAGATTTGAGGTTAGGATCAGATCAGCCATGATCGTATTGAATGGCGGAGCAGGCTCGAGGGGCCGATTGGCCTACTCCTGCTCCTATTTCTTGTGTTCTTATGGACTGCAGCGGTTCAAGAACGCAGCTCACCACCACCTTCTTAAGGGCAATTAGGGATGGGCAATAAATGCTGGCCTTGCCAGCGACGCCCACATCCCATGAACAAATTTTAAAAAAAATTACACTTTGGTTGTTGTGACCTTTTCAAGGAGTAGATCTCATTGTTGAAAGACAATTGCTTCAGTTGTACCATTGTTAACTCTACCATTCAGCATTTGAGTAGTTATTGGCTTTACTTATGGGCTGCTAATTATCCATCACTGGTTAACTATAAAAGGTTCTAAAATGTACTTAGTGGCTGCACTGTTGCTCAACATTTACCAGCACTTTAAACAACACTTAAAATGTTAGCTTTTGGTTGAAAGCAACGACTGGTACAAAATAAAAGCACAACCATTGTTTTTAATAGCATTGACACTCTGAGCAGCATGTTGGAGAGGAGAGTGGAGGATGAACAGCTATTTAATCAGTTGTTTAAAATGCTTAGCAGTTCAGTACACATCAGGGTTCATGGGGTCAAATGTAAAAATTGGGGATTGTGACCTCCTGTTATACCGATCAGTTCGTTATGGCCATTCTTTGGGCTAATGGCAAATCAATCACTGCAACAAGATTTCATTGTATCACTTGAACACGTATCAAGGGTATGAGGAGTTTTCAACCCTACCACCAGGTGCAGCTCTATTATTGGGTATCTCTTAGACTAGCAGGAACAGGAGTAAAGGGCAAATAAAAGATTCTCTTGTTACTAGATTGATCCTAGAGCAATTGATATATAGAGGATAGTTGTATTGACGGGTTTTTGGGATGGTCGCTGTATCCCTGGTCAAAGTATAGATATTTTATGTGGACAGGTGTAAAAGGTGTTGGATTTTCAGTATCTATACCATTTGAGGTTTTGTTATGAAATGATTTGGACAAAGAGGGGGTTATAGCCAACTTAAAGGGGAATGAGCTCGGACTGGAAAAAAGAGCCCATCCTATTCCAAATCAGTGCAGTCAACTGTGATGGCCACTGATGGCACTGTGCAGGGGCAGAAACTTCTAACACCCAATCGGAGTCTGCTGCATCAACTCCAAGCACAGCAGAGACACATGGAGTGGCAACAAATCACTCAGTATAAGACAATCCAGGGCAGCCTAGTTAGTGCAAACCAAGTAGGACTGCGAAAGATTTAGCATGCTGATCCCACACAAAAGACTGTGTGGAGGCAGATAGAGAGCACTAACCTTGCATTGCACAAGAGCTTGTAAACAGTTCAACGGGGGCACCCTGTGTGGTGCGATGGCAATTTAACGAGTTTGTTCACATTTACACAAATGGTGCAAGAAAGTTCCTGCACTGTGAAATAAAAAGCAACAGCTCAGTAATGCAGCATCTACCTAACTTAAACAAAATAAAAGCAAAAAGATGATTGTGTTGGTGAATCCTTACATGTCAAGCCTGCTCAAGATAGACAGCGTCTGTGGAGCAAACAGACAAGCTGTTTCGGATCTGGTCCCTTCATCAGAAAGGAAGGATAAAGTTCTATGAAGAGTCCATACCCGAAACGCCATGTGTGTTCGCTCCGCAGATGTTACCTGACCTGCGGAGTGCAACAGCATTTTCTGTTTTTGTTTCAGATTTCCAGCATCTGAAGTATTTTGCTTTTAGTTCAAAAGTGTTTCAAAGTCTGTAATGAAACTTAATTTGGACCAGCATCTATGTGAAATCAGATAGTCAGAGTGTTCCTGCTAGCCCCCACGTGTCAATAGCCTGGCAAAGTAAAAATCCAACAAAAATACCTAGAAAGGGACAACAATTTAGATTATTAAAATGGTATCTTTCACAATTAAGTACAGCTGTCACTCAGTAGGGTTCAGGCGAGTTTCCCAAAAACTATTTCTGGCCATCCACTACCTTTTGGGATAAGGACAAGCAGTAAGAGCCTTGCTTGCAGAAAACCTTCATTACACAAACAATCACGACTGATTAGCTCTGTCTCCTCTCGCAGCCAGGTAAACAACATTAAGTGTTTCTGTCATGTATGCAGACTTGGCAAATAAAACGTTCATTAAATCATCTACGTAGACAGAGGTGATTCATTCACCCTTTTGAAATGATGCTAACACATGCAACAAAGCATATTATAGGTATTTTCTCAAATAGTCTGTTTTCTGGCCAGCAGCAAACAAAGTGGTCACAGCTAGCATGCTATCAAAATTACAAACAGAAATACAAAGAAGTCTTTTATGATTGGAAACAAGATAAATCTCTGATCTGCACATGACATCCTCCCATTAGATGCAATTCTCATTGGTTTATCGTGGATCTGGCGAGAAACATATCCACAGCATCCTTTTTGGGCAAATAGCCTGCCAAGCATTCTAGTTCTAGTATTCCACGGGATATGCAAAATCCTACCAATCTGCACTTAGCCTTTACCATGCCAAAAGCTGTGGGTGCTGCCTTGATGGCATCATATTGCTTGTGTTTGGTCTCAGGACAAATGGCCTCAACCAGCCAGCTCTGCCTGGCGACAGTGGCCCAATATTGTAAACCAGTTTTGCCACTGGCTATCCCTAATTGTTTGATCATTGCCTAACTGAAGCAGTCATGCCCCCACAAGACTCTCAGTCAGCTCCCAGCTAGTGTGCCTGACCTGCGAGATGCACTCAGCAGGTCAGGCAGCATCTGCGGAAAGAACAGACAAGACGTTTCGGATATGGACTCTTTACAGAACTTTATCCTTCCTTTCTAATGAAGGGTCCATACCCGAAACAGCTTGTCTGTTCACTCCACAGATGCTGCCTGATCTGCTGAGTATTTGCAGCATTTTCTGTTTTTGCATTTGAAACACTTTTGTTGTTTTGGAACAGAAAATGTGACCCCAAAAAGTTAATGCATAGTTCCAGCAACTCTGGTTGACAACACCATTCCCCAAACCGTAGCAAAGATCAGATATCATGAGGCAAATTGGTGAATCAGAATCCTCGTTGAATGGAAATTTGGAATGCAAAAGCAACACCTCAGATGTTTGGATTGGTGGAGGAATTATAATATGGCCCAAGGTAGGTTGTCAAAATTATAACTGTCTGCTGATATATGGTTCATAAAGGGGAGGTCTTGCCAGTCTAAATTACTGGTTTTCTTTGAGGGTGTGACAATGGAGCTTGATAGGGGTAAGTTAGTGGATGTGGTGCACTTGGATTTCAGAAAGGCCTTTGATACAGTTCCTCCGGAAAGGCTGGTACTGAAAATAAAGAAAGCGGGAATCAGTAGAAATATTTTACAATGGATATGTAATTGGTTAACTGATAGAACCCAGAGGGTGGTGGTACAGGGATTGTCATCAGCCTGGGAGAATGTTACCAGTGAGGTCCTTCAGAGGTCTGTTTTGGGGCTTCTTTTGTTGAATATCTTCATAAATGATTTGGAGCTAGGAGTCACAAACACAATGGTTAAATTTGCAGATCATACAAAGCCAATGAAGATGATAGACTCCAAAGCTGAACAGTATAAGCTACAGGAGAATTTGAATATTCTTGGGAACTGGGCAGACTGGTGGCAGATGAAATTCAAAGTAGAGAAATGCAAAGTGCTTCAGATGGAGACAAATCCAGGAAGGGACAATTGCTTAAATGGAAAGAAAAAATTGTGCATAGAAAATGAAAGAGATCTTGGGGCCCTGATTGACAACAAATTGAAGCTATCGCATCAAAGCTCGGTAGTAATCTCAATCTGGGTGGTTGCCAGCCAAGAAACAGAGAAATAAAATTTAAATGAGGTCCTGCCATTAAATTTGTCAGGACCTTCGCATTACCCACATTTCTGGGTGTCCCAGCCACTACGAACCCCCAACCCGCTCCCGCCCTGCCTCCCCATAAATGTTGGGGCCATTATTTCAGTGAGCAAGTGGGCAATCTGTGGAACAGGCTCTCTCGGAAGATGATGGAAACATATCGCATTGATTCATTCAAATGCAAATTAGATAGATTTCGTTCAGAAAATAACATTTTGGGATACAGTATCTGAGTCATTTGAGACATGGCATATGGTAAGTATAGCATTCTTGGGAGGAACAGGTAACTTTGGACCGAGGGTTCCCAAAGTTTTCCACCACTGGGTTGGCCTGACCTCTCTCTTCCAAAAAGCAATTGAGGCTACATCAATTGAAAATTTCAAAACTGTGATTGATGGATTTTTATTAGGTAAGGGTATTAAGGGATATGGAATCCAGGTGGGTAAATGGAGTTAAGATACAAGTCAGCCACGTTCTAAGTAAATGGCGGAAAAGGCTTAAGGGGCTGAATGGCCTATTCCTGCTCTTATGTTCCTATGTCTGGGTCTGTTGTAGACTAATTGGTAGAGATTCATTGCCATGATTAGTGAACAACTCCATTATTGTTGTATCATCCAACTTTCAGGATGGTCGGAAGCAAACTAGATGGACCTTGTTCTTTTATCGTCTAGCAATCCCTATCGTCCTATGTTGCACAATATTGATATGGACAGAGGTATTACCGTGAACTTGAATCAGAAGCAACAGCAAGCTGCGGAAGACGAAGAGGGCTTGGCGGAACAGTGAAAAGCACAGATCAGCCATTGCAGGCAGCAAGATAGATACACAAGGGCCCCATTGTCCACTTTTAGTGAGGTCCAGAATTTGCCACTATAACTTTCTATTGATGTATTTAGAATTGCTAAACTACTCAGAGGTTCACCTGTTTAGTTTCTTCGAAGAACTGAATATATTACGCTTAGTAGCAAAGGCAGTGGGGGTTAGTTCAGAGGGGGTCATGGCCTCCCACAATCATTTTGAAGTTGGCTATGGAGGACTGCCTCCATTCCCAATTCCCAGCTTGGTCCTCTTCCTGCCAAGTCAGCCAAATCTCAAGTTCGACTGCCTCAGTGAGCCAAACCTTGGTGCACCATTGGTTAAGATTGCCTTACATTTGGGCAACTCACAAATGATAATACCGCATAATAAAAGAATAACAAACTGCAACCTTAGCATCCTGCTTGACCCTGAGCAGAGGTTCAGACCCCATATCCTCTCCATCATGAAGACTGATAACTACTTCCATCCGGCTTGCTCCAGCCTTCCACTGCTGAGATCCTCACATATGTCGTAGCCACCTCCAGACCCAATTATTCCAATGCTCTCCTTGCTTGTGTTCTGTCCTTCACAAGCTCCAATTTGTCCAAAACTCTGCTTGCTCGTATCCTATCTCCACCATGTTCTGCTCACCCATCATCCACATTATCAAATACCTACATTGGCTCCCTGTCACCTCAAGTTTAAAATCCTTGTCCTTGTTTTTAAATTGCTTCATGGCCTCACTTCCTTTCTCTATAATCTTCTCCAGCCCTACATCACCCACCACTGAAACCTGTTGTTCCTCTGACTCTGGCTTCTTATGCATTCAAACCGCTCTTGGTCCCAACATTGGTGGCAATCCCTTCAGCTGCCTGGGTGCCATTCTCTGTAACTCCCATCCTAAATCCCTCCCCCTCTCTAACTTGCTCTCTTTTTTATGCGTTCATGGGATGTGGGCGTCGCTGGCAAGGCCGGCATTTATTGTGAACTTGAATCAGAAGCAACAGCTTCTGATTCCTACTTTAGGAACCTTCTTAAAACCCACCTCTTCAACTAAGCTTTCCTCCTATTCTCTCCTTTCTTGACTCAGCATCCATTTTCTTCAAACCTGTCTGTGAAGTGCCTTGAGATGTTTTCTACATTAAAGGCGTTACATAAATTCTACCACCTGTTTCACTCTTTGCTCCATTATTTGCAAATCTTGTCTAAACAAATGAGCAATATGCAGTAAGACAGGATGATGTGCCTCGTGGGAACCCTAGCTCATATGCTCTGTAATGTATTGCCAAGCTCCTCGTCTATGGACTATACTCGTGGGCACCTTGTCTGACCACAACAGTCCTCCCATTTTTCAATGATGTAATTCACAAGGACCTTCAAAATGAGCTAACAGTAATGTGATATTTGAATTTGATTCAAAGCTATTACTCTGAGCCATCATTCTCAACTTTTCTATACAACACAGCTGGATTAACTAAATTTTTCTGACTTATACCAGTTTTGATTGACAGTCATTAAGATCTGCATAAAAGGGTCATGAAACCTTTTCTCAATAAAGAGGAAAATAATCTTATCCAGGAGTTCTGATGATGCTATTAACTTCCAGAGTGATGTTCAAGTAGTTTATCATCTGTAACTGTTCCCATCCACCCACTACTTTTATAATATATACAGGTGGATCTCCCCTGGCATTGCTTATTGATAAAATGGATAGGCTTATTGTAACAGACCCAAAAGTACAAATTAATAAATTCAGGCAAAAAATTCATTGTTAACTGTAGTAAGCCTGACCGTGTTAAGTTAGTGATCCCTGTTGAACCCCAGGCAGATTGGAAGTGATCTTAGTCAAACTGGACTTGAAGAAAAGATGGGATACTTTGTTTGCATGCCATGATTTAGAGGTCATGGAATTACTGTAAGGTGAGAACAGAAAGTGATCATATTTGTTATAAAAAAGGGAGCGAATGACTGGAGTTGGATTTGGGTGGGGTCAGGAAAGAATGGAAAAATCCATGCATGAATGTACATCCAAAATGTCTATCGGCAGCTGGCACATGTGCATAGGCCACAAAAGAGGTATGGAGAGACACATCGTTTGCACATGCACAGTGCCTGTGAACTGGTGGGAGCAAAAATGAGATAAAAACTCCTGGTTTCAGGAATAGATCAGAACTGAAGGTCCAGTACACAGAGATAGGGACAAGCCTGTGTGTGCATGGAGCAGGAGTGGGTGTTGCAGTGGTGCAAACTGGGCCTCCCATGAGAACGTTGATGCAGATTGTGATAACCAATGGGCAAGTCCATTTTTTCAAAATATGTCATTTTTAATGCATTTTAATGTTATAAATTTAATTCTCAGCTGGCAATACTGCAGTAGGAATGAGTACAACACAATTGTTAAAGTAAGTTTCAAACAAATCTTTTCAATGAATTGATTATTCCATTTAGTGGTGGTTTCTGATTCCTGATTGATGGGTTTGAAAAACATGAGCAATTTGATTGGCTTGCTTAGTGGTGCTTGCTGGATGCAGATCAGTAGCTTTTCTACTCGTTGAGGTAATTTATGGTTTCACATTTAATCAGTGGGATATTTGAGACAATCAGTATGTTTACTAAATAGGAAGTGGTTATTTGAATCAATCACTGTTGTTTGCTCCATGTGTAACTGAGGTGTGTCATTCACTTTGAGTTGTGATACTCTCAGGATAAGCAATAAACACGAGGGCCCTGAAAATGCGCGTTCTACTCCCACGCTAATCCTGGTCGAAGTACAATGGTAGGCCGGGACCCATATACATTGGATCCGGCCTGCGCTCTCAAGTTTCGGGGAAGCCTTGTTTTTTGGCAGAATCCCCATCTGCCTCAAACTTGACCTCCCGTATCAGAGGAGGCAGGGCTAGGGCCTCGCGGGCAGTAAGTTTCCTTGTCTCTGGCCTGTCAGAGGCTTGGTGTTCAAGTAACAGCTGTTATGCCCAGCAGGAAGAAGCATACCAGCTGCTGCCCAGCAGACGTGAGGCCCACTTTGGGAGTCCAGACCAGGCGAACAATATGGACTCCCGAAGATTTACCGACAGTTGGATAGTTTAATGAAGCCCCCTTATAAAAGGGGACGCCTTTAGGACAAATTGATAAGTTTCCAGAGGGGGGATAGTCATAGAGAGTCATAGAGTCATACAGCACGGATAGAGGCCCTTCGGCCCATCGTGTCCGCGCCGGCCATCAGCCCTGTCTACTCTAATCCCATATTCCAGCATTTGGTCCGTAGCCTTGTATGCTATGGCATTTCAAGTGCTCATCCAAATGCTTCTTGAATGTTGTGAGGGTTCCTGCCTCCACAACCCTTTCAGGCAGTGAGTTCCAGACTCCAACCACCCTCTGGGTGAAAAAGTTCTTTCTCAAATCCCCTCTAAACCTCCCGCCTTTTACCTTGAATCTATGTCCCCTTGTTATAGAACCCTCAACGAAGGGAAAAAGCTCCTTAGTATCCATCCTATCTGTGCCCCTCATAATTTTGTACACCTCAATCATGTCCCCCCTCAGCCTCCTCTGCTCCAAGGAAAACAAACCCAATCTTCCCAGTCTCTCTTCATAGCTGAAGCGCTCCAGCCCTGGTAACATCCTGGTGAATCTCCTCTGCACTCTCTCCAAAGCGATCACATCCTTCCTGTAGTGTGGCGACCAGAACTGCACACAGTACTCCAGCTGTGGCCTAACCAGTGTTTTATACAGCTCCATCATAACCTCCTTGCTCTTATATTCTATGCCTCGGCTAATAAAGGCAAGTATCCCATATGCCTTCTTTACCACCTTATCTACCTGTTCCGCCGCCTTCAGGGATCTGTGAACTTGCACACCAAGATCCCTCTGACCCTCTGTCTTGCCTAGGGTCCTCCCATTCATTGTGTATTCCCTTGCCTTGTTAGTCCCTCCAAAGTGCATCACCTCGCACTTTTCCGGGTTAAATTCCATTTGCCACTGTTCCGCCCATCTGACCAACCCATCTATATCGTCCTGCAGACTGAGGCTATCCTCCTCACTATTTACCACCCTACCAATCTTTGTATCATCAGCGAACTTACTGATCATACCTTTTACATTCATATCCAAGTCATTAATGTAGACCACAAACAGCAAGGGACCCAGCACCGATCCCTGTGGTACCCCACTGGCCACAGGCTTCCAGTCACAAAAACAACCTTCGACCATCACCCTCTGCCTTCTGCCACTAAGCCAGTTTTGTATCCAAAGTGCCAAGGCACCCTGGATTCCATGGGCTCGTACCTTCTTGACCAGTCTCCTGTGGGGGACTTTATCGAAGGCCTTACTGAAATCCATGTATACCACATCCACTGCGTTACCCTCATCCACACGCCTAGTCACCCCCTCAAAAAATTCAATCAAATTAGTCAGACATGATCTTCCCTTGACAAAGCCATGTTGACTATCCCTGATTAATCCTTGCTTCTCCAAGTGGAGACTAATTTTGTCCTTCAGAATTTTTTCCAATAATTTTCCTACCACTGATGTTAGGCTCATTGGCCTGTAGTTCCCCGGTTTTTCCCTACTCCCCTTCTTGAATAATGGTATTACATTAGCGGTTCTCCAGTCCTCTGGCACATCCCCTGTGGCCAGAGAGGTTCTGAATATATGTGTCAGAGCCCCCGCAATCTCCTCCTTTGCCTCACACAGTAGCCTGGGATACATTTAGTCCGGGCCTGGGGATTTATCCATTTTTAGGCCTGCTAAAACCGCCAATACCTCCTCCCGCTCGATGTTAATATGTTCGAGTATATCACAGTCCCCCTGCCGTATTTCTATGTCTACATCGTCCTTCTCCATAGTGAAAACAGATGCAAAAAATTCATTTAGAACCCCTCCTACATCTGCCGGCTCCACACACAGATTGCCATTTTTGTCCCTAATGGGCCCTATTTTTTCCCTAGTCATCCTCTTACCCTTAATATACTTATAAAACATCTTAGGTTTTTCCTTTATTTTGCTCGCCAGTGTTATTTCATGGCCCCTCCTTGATCTCCTAATTTCTTTTTTAAGTATCCCCCTGCACTTTTTGTACTCCTCTAGGGCTTCCTCCGTCTTTAGCCTTTTGTATCTGCCAAAAGCCCTCCTTTTTTTCCTAATCCATTCTCGTATATCCCCTGACATCCAAGGTTCCCTGGAGTTCTTGGAACCACCCTTGACCTTTACGGGAACATGTTGCCATTGTATGGTCTCAATCTCCCTTCTGAAAGACTCCCATTGCTCCGATGCGGATTTTCCTACAAGCAGCTGATCCCAGTCCATTTTGGCCAGATCCTGCCTTATCCTATTAAAATCGGCCTTCCCCCAATTTAGAACCTTTATTTCCGGCCCCTCCCTGTCCTTTTCCATGACCACCTTAAATCTCACCGAATTATGGTCACTCTGACCAAAGTGCTCACCTACTAGCACTTCTTCCACTTGGCCGGCCACATTCCCTAGAATTAGGTCCAGTACCGCCCCCTCTCTTGTAGGACTTTCTACATGCTGGCTCAAAAAGCTCTCCTGGATGCACGTTAAGCTTGAGGTTAGATTTCCTGGCAGCCTTGGGCAGCAGGTGTCTGAACTGCGCCCATTGGCCCCATGCAAATTAGGTGCTCTTCCCCTAACCCTGTATATTCTGGCAGGGTCAGCAATTGAGGGCATTGGTGGGTGCAATCAAGGTTTAAATGCTGGGATCACTTGCCTGCTCATTTTTGGGGCAAAAATTTTTTTTGAATTAACCAATGTCCCCAGTGTTGCTCAAAAGGTAGGCACATCGTTGTGATATTTAGCTCTTAGGATTGACTAAGCCTGTCCTTTTAAGGCCAGTGCTCAAGTATTACCTGTGGGAAAGCAATCTAAATAGATATCATAGAAATTGCAGCATGGAAGGAGATCATGTGGCTGATTGTATCTGCGTTGTCGCTAATTTTTCAACTGGAACAGTCTCTTCTAATTTCACGACTCGGCCTTTTCCTTGTATTTTTTTGCATTTTTCCTTTTCAAATACTTATCCACTTTTCCCTTATAAATGATGTTATACTCTCTGCTTCAATAGTCACTTGTGGTAAAACTTTCCATGTTCTAATAACCCGCTGTGTGGAAAAAAAATCTTTTAATTTCCTCCTTCATTTTCACAGTGGTAATCCTAACTCCATTCCCCCTTATTTGCTAACCAGTAGAAACAACAGCTCTGAATTTCCACAGGGTTCCCCTGTTCTCCCACTATTACCTTGGCAGAAACGCTGCAGAAAGAGCATAAATGGCTGTTCTGCTAGAGAACCCCGACGGAAATTCCTTCCAAATCTTTCATACTTATCCTCTCAAAACTTTTTCTAATTTTGTAAAGTTCTATTAGGTTCCTCATTAAACTTCACTGTTCCAGTGAAAAAAGCCCCAATCTTGCAGCCTTTCTTTATAACCATAACCTCTCAAACCTGCTTTAATTCTACTGAATCTTCACCATACACTTTCCAAGGCTCTAATGGCCTTCCCATAATGAGGCATGCAGAACTACATGCAGTAGTCCAAATGTGGCCAAAACAATGAATTGTACAATTTCAACATCACTTCGTCCGGTCTTCGCACTGAGGACACCATCCAACGTGTTGTGTGGCACTACCATCTTGCTAAATGGGATACCTTCAGAACAGATCTAGCAGCTCAAAACTGGGCATCCATGAGGTGCTGTGGGCCATCATCAGCAGCAGAACTGTATTCCAGCACAATCTGTAACCTCATGGCCTGGCATATTCCTCACTCTGCCATTACCAACAAGCCAGGGGATCAACCCTGGTTCAATGAGGAGTGTAGAAGAGCATGCCAGGAGCAGCACCAGGCGTACCGAAAAATGAGGTGCAAACCTGGTGAAGCTACAACTCAGGACTACATGCATGCTAAACAGTGGAAGCAACATGCTATAGACAGAACTAAGCGATTCCACAACCAATGGATCAGATCAAAGCTCTGCAGTCCTGCCACATCCAGTCATGAATGTTGGTGGACAATTAAACAACTGACGGGAGGAGGAGGCTCTGCAAACATCCCCATCCTCAATGATGACGAAGTCCAGCACGTGAGTGCAAAAGACAAGGCTGAAGCGTTTGCAACCATCTTCAGCCAGAAGTGTAGAGTGGATGATCCATCTCGGCCTCCTCCCGATATCCCCACCATCACAGAACCAGTCTTCAGCCAATTCGATTCACTCCACGTGATATCAAGAAACGGCTGAGTGCACTGGATACAGGAAAGGCTATGAGCCCCGACAACATCCCAGCTGTAGTGCTGAAGACTTGTGCTCCAGAACTAGCTGCGCCTCTAGCCAAGCTGTTCCAGTACAGCTACAACACTGGCATCTACATGACAATGTGGAAGATTGCCCAGGTATGTCCGGTCCACAAAAAGCAGGACAAATCCAATCTGGCCAATTACCGCACCATCAGTCTACTCTCAATCAGCAGCAAAGTGATGGAAGGTGTCGTCGACAGTGCTATCAAGTGGCACTTACTCACCAATAACCTGCTCACGGATGCTCAGTTTGGGTTCCGCCAGGACCACTCGGCTCCAGACCTCATTACAGCCTTGGTCCAAACATGGACAAAAGAGCTGAATTCCAGAGGTGAGGTGAGAGTGACTGCCCTTGACATCAAGGCAGCATTTGTCTGAGTGTGGCACCAAGGAGCCCTCGTAAAATTGAAGTCAATGGGAATCAGGGGGAAAACTCTCCAGTGGCTGGAGTCATACCTAGCACAAAGGAAGATGGTAGTGGTTGTTGGAGGCCAATCATCTCAGCCCCAGGACATTGCTGCAGGAGTTCCTCAGGGCAGTGTCCTAGGCCCAACCATCTTCAGCTGCTTCATTAATGGCCTTCCCTCCATCATAAGGTCAGAAATGGGGATGTTCGTTGATGATTGCACAGAGTTCAGTTCCATTCGCAACCCCTCAAATAATGAAGCAGTCCAAGCCCTCATGCAGCAAGACCTGGACAACATCCAGGCTTGGGCTGATAAGTGGCAAGTAACATTCGCGCCAGGCAATGACCATCTCCAACAAGAGAGAATCTAACCACCTCCCCTTGACATTCAATGGCATTACCATCGCCGAATCCCCCACCATCAACATCCTGGGGGTCACCATTGACTAGAAACTTAACTGGACCAGCCATATAAATACTGTGGCTACAAGAGCAGGTCAGAGGCTGGGTATTCTGCGGCGAGTGACTCACCTCTTGACTCCCCAAAGCCTTTCCACCATCTACAAGGCACAAGTCAGGAGTGTGATGGAATACTCTCCACTTGCCTGGATGAGTGCAGCTCCAACAACACTCAAGAAGCTCGACACCATCCAGGACAAAGCAGCCCGCTTGATTGGCACCCCATCCACCACCCTAAACATTCACTCACTTCACCACCGGCGCACAGTGGCTGCAGCGTGTACCATCCACAGGATGCACTGCAGCAACTCGCCAAGGCTTCTTCGACAGCACCTCCCAAACCCGCGACCTCTACCACCTAGAAGGACAAGAGCAGCAGGTACATGGGAACAACACCACCTGCACGTTCCCCTCCAAGTCACACACCATCCCGACTTGGAAATATATCGCCGTTCCTTCATCGTCGCTGGGTCAAAATCCTGGAACTCCCTTCCTAACAGCATTGTGGGAGAACCTTCACCACACGGACTGCAGCAATTCAAGAAGGTGGCTCACCACCACCTTCTCAAGGGCAATTAGGGATGGGCAATAAATGCCGGCCTCGCCAGCGACGCCCACATCCCATGAACGAATAAAAAAAAACTTCATCATGTTTATATACAATGACTCCATGTGTAAACCTCAGAGTCCCATTTGCTTTTTTATGACCTTTTGTTTTACCTGTATGCACCCCTGGATTTCTCTGTTCCTCCAATTTGTTAAGAACCTTACTGTTCAAGTATACTTCCGTTTTATGTATTATTTGACATTTCTTTACATTGAACTTCCTCTTCCACCGACCTGCCCACTCCATTAACCTATGTTTGTCTTTCTGGAATCTCCTGCATCCTTCCTCACAGTTTGCTAGCCCCTAATTTGGTATCAGCAAACTTTGATATTTTTCCTTTTGTGCCTAAATCATTTATATAAATGGAAAACAGAAGAGATCCAGCACAGATTCATCACTACCCACATGTGCCAATCCATAAACATCCATTTACCCTCACTCTCTGCTTTCTGTTTCCTAACCATTGATATATCAATGCAGCTACATTCCTTTTAAAACGAGGCACCTTAATTTTCCTAACAAGTATCTTACATAGCACCTTTTTCAATGCCTTCTGCAAATACAAATATACATCTACTGTATTCCCATTATACATATGCTCTCTGATTTTCCTCAATTAATGCAACTGAATTATTCAAGCACAACTAGACCTTTACAAATCCATGCTGACTATTCCTTGCCTTTCTAAATTTTCACTGATTTCACCCAGTATGGTTGGACTTCGAAGTTTACCCACAACAGTAGTAAGAATAATTGGCCTGTAATTTCTTGTCTTACTACTTTCCCCTTTTTTGAACCGAGTTGTATTGTAACATTTTCCACCCTTAGGCACAACCTGAAGGCATTAAGAGGGCAACTGTTGATGAAAGTTTCTATAGATTGGCAGCTTATCTGAGACCTTTAGAAAATCCAAATATGTTACATCTACTACATTACACTTGTCTATTTTTTCTGTCACTTCTTCAAAGAATTCAATAAGGTTGGTCAAGCATATCTTTCCCTTCTGAAATCCGTGCTGACTACTGTTTATTGTATTTTTGTTTTCTGGATGTTTTTCTAGATCTTTGAGTAAAGATTCCATTATATTTCCTACCACCGATTTTTTTTACTTCTTTCCTAAGTTCTTCATATTCCCTTTTGTCATCCTCTCATTTACTGTCTATATACTTAGAACATGCCTCTTTATTTAGTTTCAATTTTACCCGTATCATTTTATTTATCCATGGTGTTTCATTATTGGCTAGTTTGTTCTTTTTAGAGGAATATATTTCTCCTGAACTCCATTGATCACTGTTTTAAATATTTCCCACTGCTGCTCTATCTCTTTGTCAATTTTCTTTTCCAGTTTACCTTCCCTAGTTCTATTCTCATCCCTTCAAAATGAGTTTTTTTTCAAATCTATTACTTTGGTCTTTGTTTTACTTATGTCTTTCTCAATCATTATTTTAAGCTTTATTATGTTATGATTGCTATTGCCTAGATAGTACATAGAATTACATGGAATTACATAGAATGTACAGCAGAGAAACAGGCCTTTCGGCCCAACAAGTCCACGCCGGTGTTTATGCACCACACAAGCCTCCTCTCTCCCTACTTCATCTAACCCTATCAACATATCCTTCTATTCCTCTCCACCTCATGTGTTTATCTAGCTTCCCCTTAAATGCATCTGTGCTAGTGGCCTCAACTACTCCCTGTGGTAGTGAGTTCCACATCTAACCACTCTCTGGGTGAAGAAGTTTCTCCTGAATTCCCTGTTGGATTCATTAGTGACTATGTTATATTTATGGCCCCTAGTTCTGTTCTCTCCCGCAAGTGGAAACATCTTCTCTACATTAACCATATCAAACTCTTTCATAATCTTAAAGACCTCTATCAGGTCACCCCTCAGTCTTCTCTTTTCTGGAGAAAATAGTCCCGGCCTGTACAGTCTTTCCTAATAGGTATAACCTCTCAGTTCTGGTATCATCCCAGTAAATCTTTTTTGTACTTTCTCCAGTGCCTCTATATACTATTTATAATATGGAGACCAGAGCTGTTCATGGTACTCCAAGTGTGGTCTAACCAAGGTTCTATATAAGTTTACCATAACTTCTCTGCTTTTCAATTCTATCCCTCTCGAAATGAACCCATGCTTGGTTTGCTTCTTTTATGACCTTATTAACCTGAATTACAACTTTTAGTGAATTCTGTATCTGTACCCCCAGATCCCTCTACTCTACTCCATTTAGACTCTTATTTTGCAAGGAGTATGTGGCCTCCTTATTCTTCCTACCAAAATGTACCACCTCACACCTACCTATATTGAAATTCATTTGCTAATTACACCCCCATTCTGCAATTCTAGTAATGTCTTCCTGTATCTTGTTGCAGTCCTCCTCAGTATTAATTATACCCCCCAATTTGGTGTCATCCACAAATTTTGAAATTGTACTTCCGATTCCCAAGTCTACATCATTTATGTAAATGGTGTACAATAGTGGTCGCAGCATCGATCATTGTTGAACACCATTTGCTTTCTGTTTAATAGCCAGCTTGCCATCCATGCTGCTACTTGTCCCTTGACTCCACATGCTCTGACCTTAGTCATGAGTCCACTATGTGGTACCTTATCAAAGGCGTTTTTAAAATCCAAATATATTACATCTACTACATTATCTTTGCCTACTCTTTCTGTTACTTCTTCAAAGAATTCAATAAGGTTCGTCAAGCATGACCTTCCTTTTGAAATCCGTGCCCGACTATTCTTTATTATATTTTCGGTTTCCAGATGTTTTTCTATTACACCTTTGAATAAGGATTCCATTATCTTTCCTATCATTGACGTTAAGCTAACTGGCCTATAGTTCCCTGGATTTGTTCTATCTCCCTTTTTAAATATAGGAATGACATTAGCACATATTGTAAAAACTCTATTCACTGCACCCCTTTACCTACTTCTTCTTGCCAGTTTATTTGGGGTAGTTAAAATCTCCCATGATTATTATTCTATGTCCTTTACTCATTTCGCATGTTTGCTTACATATTTCTTCCTCCACCTGCTTTTCATTATTAGGTTCCCCAATGCTTATTTTTCTTGTCTTTTCTGGATTATTTCCCACTACTAGATCCAGCAGTGATTCCTCTCTTGTTAAGGTAGAGGTAAGCTACCGCATTGTAAACTCATGACTAAGGTCAGAGCATGGGGAGTCAGGGGACAGATAGCAGAATGGATAGCGAGCTAGCTACAAAACAAAAAGAGAGTAGGGGTTCAGGTTGGCTACTCAGACTGGCAAAAGGTGGGAAATGGTGTTCGCAGAGATCGGTGCTGGGACCACTGTGGTTCACAATTTACATTAACGATTTGGATTCAGGAATCGGAAGTACAATTTCAAAATTTGCGGAGAACACCAAATTGGGGGGTGTAGTTAATACGAAGGAAGAATGCGTCAAAATGCAAGAAACTTGCAGAATGGGTGTGTAACTGGGCAAATGAATTTCAATATAGATAAGCGTGAGGTGGTACTTTTTGGTAGGAAGAATAATGAGGCCACATACTGCTTGGGTAATAAGTTGATTTCTAGAGGGATATAATTGAAAAGCAGAGAAGTATGTTAAACTTGTATGGAACCTTGGTTAGACCACACTTGGAGTACTGTGCACAGTTCTGGTCTCCATATTATAAAAATGATATAGAGGCATTGGAGAAGGTGCACAATAGATTCACAAGGATGTTATCAGATGTGAGAGGATATACTTATCAGGAAAGGCTGAACAGGCTAGGGCTCTTTTCTCGAGAAAAGAGAAGGCTGAGGGGGGTAACCTGATTGAGGTCTTTAAGATAACGAAAGGATTTGAAAGGGTAGATGTAGAGAAAATGTTTCCACTTGTGGGGAGTCCAAAACTAGAGGTGATAAATATACGATAGTCACTAATAAATCCAATAGGGAATTCAGGAGAAACCTCTTTACCTAAAAAGTGGTAAGGATGTGGAATGTGCTACCACACGGAATAGTTGAAGTAACTAGCATAGATGCATTTAAGGGGAAGCTAGATAAGAACACGAGGGAGAAAGGAATAGAAGGGTAAGCTGATAGACGAAGTAGGGAGGAAGGAGGCTCATGTGGAGCACAAACACCAGCATTGACCAGTTGGGCCGAATGGCCTGTTTCTGTGCTGTTGACTCGCTGTAACTCAATGTAAGATTAGCAACTTCTCATAAATCCCCAGTTCCTGCTAAATGGGAGAGACCAGGTTATCAAGGCGAGAAGAATTAACCAGGAATAATTGGCTTTTTTTTTTACACTTTTGATACTTTGAAATATGATGTCCAAAGTGTCACGGACACAGACTAGATGCAAGACCTTTTGTAGATATAGATATAAATAGTATAGTGGCATTATTTTAACTGAAACAATTCTGGCTGTTGTAATGTGGAGAGTGTTTTCTTTCCTCCACTGGCTGGTGTTATGGCTGAATTCAACAAGCAGGATGCTCCATTCAGTGGTATGTGATAACATCCTCAGTGAGAGACTAAACTGGTGACATAATCATTGCAAGATTACTAGAATTTAATCAGCCGTGGACTTCTGGGAAATATCACTGGTCTATGTATTGTAAATATTTAGTTAGTACAGTAGATTGTTGGTTTCACAGTAGAATTTTAGTATTCTACCATCCATGAAAGTAGACAGCTCCTTTAAATCAATAGGCATCATTTACCAGGCACTATTTCGTTTTCAATCAATTGGTGATACAAGTAAGCTGACATGGCTCTTTTTAATTATATTTCAAATGTATTGGATTGTTACTGTTTAAATTTCCCAGAATGAAATACATTAATGTAGACACTCCTGACATTTGGAAATCAGTAACCATCACTAACAAAATGCCAGCTCTTCAGTTGATTTACTACTACTTTTCTATGAATGCAACTTTCTTTTTACAGAACTGCACAAAGTGCTTTAGCGGCGTGGATAAAACTATGAACATCATTATTCCATTGTGTGCAATATTGACTTTTTAATCATTGAAACGTGTACCATCCACTAAAACATCAGTGGAGATTGCAGTATTTAATAATCTTGCTTCACGTTTAATTAACGAGCACTGTCAAATTCCAAAACACATCCAACAACCCAATGCTTCACAACACTTTTTTTCACTTAATTACAATCCCTCCCCCCACCATCTCCTTCAGTGAGCACTGTGGTTACCAGTGCCATAGAAACAGGTAACCTGGGAGATTTTGTTTTGTGGCTGTGATTTGAATGCCATTTAACAAAAGTCCACAGGTACAAAATTGGGAATGGGTGATACATGTGTCACCCTTATATGAAAAGACTATTGAGTACTGTAATAATCAAATGGCAGGTTTTAATGTATATAACAGGTGAGAATGTAAAATTAAAATGCCTATAGCATAATGAAAGATAGTACTGAGGCTCATAATATCTTTTGTAAAATATTTATGTACTGCAGACTGTAAAAAATAAATTAGAAAAACAGCAACATTCAAGTTGTTTCTTCAAGTATTTTGAAGGTTATATGGGGCTGCAGAGCCCCAAAAGTGCAACTTAAACAGATTCTGCTATCATTAATTATACCTCCAAAACAACCCTGTTTCAGTACTCTTTCACTGTCCTGCTCAGTAAAAAGAAAATGAAAGTGCTGTACCCTCAGGTTCTTCTACATGTATATTACATTGACTAGGTCTTTCCACATCAAGATTAATGAGTGCTTAGAATGATTTTTATTCAGCTAATGCAACTTGCTACAAATATGTATTGTTCCTGTATGCTGACCTGAGATTTAAGACTGGATTTTAATGGGGAAATGGTAGCACCGTAGAAAATCGGTGAGGTGCACTTCACCAAGAACCACATGCTGGTGTCCAAATTTCTTGTTCCCCTCTCATTTGCAAGGAGGTGGTGTGGTGTTGCAGTGGTGAAAACTGAGCCTCCTGATTGGGTGCTGCCTGCAGAAGTGCAGGAAATTCGGAGCAGTGGATTTAAAGGGCTTTTGCAAAGCTGCTTGCTTGAGTGCATTCTTCAAGCTTTGGAAAAGCTTTTGCTTTTGGATGTCTGTGGTGATTTTCGTGACCCTGCCAGCTAAAGTATTTTTATCTGCTGCCAAGAATGAACTCCAGAATGGACCCTGCATTTGGGCCCCCTACTTCAATGGTGAAAGCCTGGAATTGCTTCTGCAAGAGGTTAAAACGAGGTGATAAGTTCTATATCCATTGTCCAGGAGGAAGGTAAATAAAACACAGAGCAGGAAGGCTTGACAAGAACTGGCAAGGCTGTCAGTGCGGCAGCAATAGTACAAAGGACATGGCTTCAATGCCTTACAATAGTTCAACGATCTGATCAGAAGGGGCAAGATAGGAGTGGATCTCAGATCTGCTGCTTCAGATGTAGCTATGCAGTGTGAGGCTTTTGCTACCTGCATTGAAGAGTCAGCTGTCAGTCTCTGGCCCTGCGTCTGTCAGAGGGGTTGCAGCATGAAGAGGCACAAATATGGGAGATAGAACATCACAAATACCTACTTATTTAGAAATTACAACATGGAAACAGGCTGTTTGGCCCAATCAGACCGTGTTGGCATTTATCTTCCGCATGAGCAGCAATCCTAATCTCATTGCCTGCCCTGCTAGCATATCCTTTTACTGCCCCTTTCCTTCAACCACTGGTATGGTGGGAAAAAGGTTTGGATTACATAGCAATAACAATATGTAGGTTCACATGTAAATAAAGGTATTGGAGCACTACAAATGGTGGTTCTTTGTGTTATTGTTCAGTGTTGTTTTGTTATGATAATTGGTGGGAGTTTGAGAAGGCAGGGCTATAGATTTTTAACAGAGGGCAAGATTGATGTTAAATGTGATGACCCTATCTGTCCCTTGGAGCAGAATATTAATGATGTGGGCTATGCTGATTGGCTGATGTTTACCATGGCTCCTGTCATTCCCTGAAAAGGACCTAATGCATGGAAGTTTTGTGCTGTTGTCACTTTTATGGTGACAAAGAGAGTGGAACTCATCCTGCACCATAGCTCTAGGCCTCCCCATGACTCCAGGCCTTCACAGACTTGTCTGACCAATTGCCTAGCAAACCTCAGTTTCTGGCTGCACTGTTCATAACATGGGTTCAGCTATGTCTTCTGGGGACCTTAGATGTCGTTACAGATGTATGGACAAATCTGGCACCTCCTTCTCTGATGTTGTTTCACCGCTCTGGTATCCACCGTCGCTTCTTGTTCATCTTCTTCCTTCTGCGCCAGGTAGCATAGATACACAGGGATAGTAACACCCATGTGGGCCATCATGGTGGCTGGATTTGAGTATGAAAAGATTGCTGGACTTCTTTAAAACACAACAAAAATCTTTCTACTGCAGTTCCTCTTTACCTTCTGTCTGTAAATCTGCATGGCTACTCAACTAATATGGCTGCCCATACTGTCAGTGTTCAAAACAGTAGCTTAAGTAGTTCATTGCACTCATTTTATAAGAGGGCAAGCAGCAACCGACCTGCACCCGAGACAAATACAGTAAAATGAGGCCCAAGTCCCTGTGGACCTCTTCACCTCATTAACCCCATAGGATTTGAATGGGAATGCCATCCCCCAAGGCACAAAAAAGTACAAGTGCTAAATTTTGGAACAGAAAAACACAGGTGTAGCTATTGGGGCAATAAACAGGCACATTGTGGTGGCAACCAATTTTTGTTTAGAATGCTCCCAAAAAATAGGCATTAATTAGATGCTAATTAAGAATTAGGAAAATCCACCCTTTTAGAACTCAACAGTGGGAGATAGCTCATTAACATAAAAATGTCTTCTGAAAATCCATATATACTGTGAAATACATACAAGATTTATCTTTATTAAAGCAAAAGGAATCTCCGCAGAACCGCACCTGCTCCACTGCTGAATTTCGCCGGAAGTGCAGTGTACACATGTAAATGGTGTACATCCAGAGAAATTACAATTGGCAAATGAATGTGTAATAGCCATACAGGAGATAAGACATAGGTGAAAGAGAGATTTACAGGCAGAGAAAGAGTAAGAAAAATGGTCAGAAACAGACATCAACAGAATATAGTTTTTAAAAAATTAATTCTTGGGATGTGGCCATCGCTGGCGAAGCCAGCATTTATTGCCCATTCCTAGCTGCTCTTGAGAAGGTGATGGTGAGCCGCCTTCTTGAACCGCTGCAGTCCGTGTGGTGAAGGTACTCACACAATGCTGTCAGGATTTTGACCCAGCGGCGATGAAGTAACAGCGATTTTTGTCGAAGTCGGGATGGTGTGTGACTTGGAGGTGGTGATGTTCCCATGCACCGGCTGCCCTTATCATTCTAGGTGATGGAAGTCGCGGGTGTGAGAGGTGCTGTTGAAGAAGCCTTGGCGAGATGCTGCAGCGCATCCTGTAAATTGTACACACTGCAGCCACGGTACGCTGGTGGTAGAGGAAGTGGATGTTTAAGGTGGTGGATGAGGTGCCGATCAAGCGGACTGTTTTGTCTTGGATGGTGTCAAGCTTCTTGACTGTTGTTGCAGCTGCACTCATCCAGATAAGTGGAGAGTATTCCATCACACTCCATACTTGTGCCTTGTCGGTGATGGAGTGTGTGAGAGGCATACAGTGAGAAAGTGAAAGAGAGAGATAGAAAGATTAGAAGGCAAACAAAAGAGCAGAGAAAAGCAGACAGAAAGAATTAAGTGGGAGTAAACAATAACATCCATTTGGAGCTTTTAACATAGGCACTTCACAGAATAGGGAAAGGATAGGTGCTGAGCCTTTACAAGATTAGGAGAAGAGATAGATGTGTTTTGAGAACTTTTTTAGGTGATGAGGGAGGCAGAGAGCTGAAGGGGTTTGCAGAGGGAGTTGCAAAGAAAATGGAGCGGAACGAGATGGGGCTACATAAGAGGTTGGAGAAAGAGAATCAGAGGACACAGGGCGGGGGGTTCTAAATCTGAAGAAAGTTGGCATGGTGAAGTAGGTAGGCCATGAAGGGATTTGTAGATGAGGATGAGGATGAGGATTTTAAATTCATTCCTTTGGGAAACGGGGAGCCAATGCACTTCAGCAATCATAGAATCATAGAATGTTACAGCAGAGAAGGAGATCATTTGTCCCATCATGCCTGTGCCTTTGGAAGAGCTATCCAATTAGTCCCACACCTCTGCTCTTTCTCCATAGCCCTGCAAAATTTTCCCCTTCAAGTATTTAACCAATTCCTATTTCAAAGTTGCTATTGAATCTGCTTCCACCACCCTTTCAGGCAGTGCATTCCAGATCATAACAACGCGCTGCGTAAATTTTTTTTCCTCATGTCACCTCTAGTTACCAACCCGTTTGCCACTGGAAACAGTTTCTCCTTATTTATTCTATCAAAACCCTTCGTGATTTTGAACACCTCTATCAAATCTCCTCTTCACCTTCTCTGCTCCAAGGGGAACAACCCCAGCTTCTCCAGTCTCTTCACATAACTGAAGTCCCTCATCCCTGGTACCATTCTAGTAAATCTCTTCTGCACCCTCTCTAAGGCCTTGACATCCTTCCTAAAGTGTGGTGCCCAGAATTGAACACAATACTCCATCTGAGGCCTACCCAGTGTTTTATTAAGGATTAGCATAACTTCCTTGCTTTTGTACTCTATGGCTCTATTAATAAAGACCAGGATCCAATATACTTTTTTAACAGCCTTCTCAACTTGTCCTGCCACCTTCAAAGATTTGTGTATGTGCACCCCCAGGTCCCTCTGTTCCTGCACCCCCTTTAAAATTGTACCATTTAGTTTATATTGCCTCTCCTCATTCTTCCTACCGAAATGCATCACTTCATACTTCTCTGCGTTAAATTTCATCTGCCATGTGTCTGCCCATTTCACCAATCTGTCTATGTTCTCCCGAAGTCTATTACTATCCTCCTCATTGTTTACGACATTTCCGAGTTTCATGTCATCTGCAAACTTCGAAATTATGCCCTGTGTACCTAACTCCAGGTCATTAATATATATCAAAGAGAGCAGTGGTCCTAATACCACATGGACTGTAGCGGTTCAAGAAGGCGGCTCACTACCACTTCTCAAGGGCAATTAGGGATGGGCAATAAATACTGGCCTCGCCAGCGACACCCACATCCATGAACGAATAAAAAAAAATACCAACCCCTGGGGAACACCACTGTATTCCTCCCTCCAGTCTGAAAAACAATCATTCACCACTACTCTCTGCTTTCTGTCCTTTAGCCAATTTCGTATCCACGGTGCCACTGTCTCTTTGATCCCATGGGCTTTAATTTTGCTAACAAATCTATTATGTGTACTTTATCAAACGCGTTTTGAAAGTCCATATAGACAACGTCAACCACACTACCCTCATCAACCCTCCCCGTTACTTCATCAAAGAACTCAATCAAGTTAGTCAAACACGATTTGCCTTTTACAAATCTGTGCTGGCTTTCTTTTATTAACCCACACTTCTCCAAATGCCAATTAATTTTGTCCTGGATTATTGTCTCTAAAAGTTTCCCCACTGCCGACATTAGACTGACTGGCCTGTAGTTGCCTGGTTAATCCCTCTCCCCTTTTTTGAACAGGGTATAACATTTGCAATCCTCCAGTCCTCTGGTATCACTCCCATATCTAGTGAGGATTGGAAGATTGTGGCCAGAGCCTCTGCAATTTCCACCCTTACTTCCCTCAGCAACCTAAGATGTATCCCAACCGGATCAAGTGACTTTTCTACTTTGAGAACCATGAATGAGTGGGGCTTAGTGTGGGATAGGATGCAGACAATAGAGTTTTTAACATGGAATTCATGAAGGGTGGAGATCAGGAAGTTGGCAAGGAGGGCATTTGAGAAATTAAGTGTAGAGGTGATGATGGTGTAGATAAGAATTTTAGTGGCAGTGGAGTTAAGCTAGGGGTAGAGAAGCACAGTGTAGTGGAGGTGGAAATAGTTGACTTGGTAGTGGATAATGAGAGGGTGCTGCACAAGAGGCTGGAGTATGAGAATTGGATGAGACAAGAGGGGTTTAAATTTCAAGAAAGCTGCAAAGGTAGGGTAGGCAGGCCATGAAGGGATTTGTAGATGAGGATTTTAAATTCACTACCCTTTTTCTTCACATAAAGGATAGTGGAAATCTGGAACTGTCTCCCTCAGAAAGCTGTTGAGGCTAGGTTAATTGAAAAAAATCAAAACTGAGATAGATAGATTTTTGTTAGGTTAGCGTAGTAAGGGATATGGAGCAAATGCGGGTAAAAGGAATTGAGGTACAGATTAGCCATGATCTAATTGAATGCCGGAACAGGCTCGAGGGGTTGAATGGCCTGCTGCTGTTCCTGTGTACCTAGAAGGTGTGGGTTTTGCAGGTGAACGCTGTATGAGGTGAACACTGAGGGGTGGAAATTGGCTCGCATCGCTAGGCTAGTGTGAACTGGATACACAGAACAGGTAAGCCCGAGGCCCAATCAATACTGGGCCTTGGGTTTCATTTTAATAAAACCGGCGAGACACAGACGCCTACTACCAATTCACCGGCAATGCGAGGATTAATGTCAGGCCGCAGCCCTCAGGTAAGTCCTGTGAGAGGGGGAGGCAATCAGGAGGGGGCCAAGCGGGGGCAGGTAGCAGCCTGTGGCATTGTTGTGAAGGCAGGAGAAACACAACATTGAGTTAAATTGAAAAAAAAATTAATGCCAAAAACTTACCTGTTCTTCGGCAGCCCCCAATGATCCTTTTAAGGACCAATGGCTGGGCTGATGCAGAACTACAAAAACTAGTCAGAGCTTGTGCGGCACAAGTTCTGTCCAGTTGTTGACCAATTTGAGTAAGGGGTCCTAAAACAGGTGTTAAGCCCCTTATTAACATATTCATTCAGCCTAAACTGTTTTACACTGGCACCTCTACAGAGCCTGAACCAACATGGCAATGGACTTGTTTCCAACTTTGTTCAGACAAGAAAAGGTCAACACCCTAAATTGGACCTCTGTGCCACAGTTTTCTGCCCAGAAAACGAAAGCAACGAGGTCCAATTTGCATGCAGCCTGGTTTAGCCTGAATGAGGAGCCAGGAAACGCAATGAAGTCCATGGATGTGGAATTTTTGGCAGGGCTGAAAATGAAGGATTCAGTCTTCCCAATGTTCAATTGCAGGAAATCCTGGCTCATCCACACCTTAATGTCAGACAGCCAATCTGACAGCACAGAGATGTTCATGCAGTTGAGGAAATGGTGGAGAGGTAAAGTTGGGTGTCATCATTGTATGTATGGAAGCCAACTTCAGATCTACGGATGATGTTACTGAAAGACAGCTTGTAAATGAGAAAGAGGAGGGGGCCAAGGATGAATCCTTGGAAAACTTCTCAAGTGACCATGTGGAAGCTGAAGGTGAAGCCATTGCTGGCTGCGTTGGGACAGGTCGGAATGGAACTATGGAGGATAAATAGCAGAGAAGGATGGCATAATCGACTGTGTTGAATGCTGCAGAGAGGTCAAGGAAGACAAGGAGAATTTACAAGGGAAATGCAACCACAGAGGATATCATTGGTGACTTTGACCAGAGTGATGTCAGAGCTGGGGGAAAGGCAGAAACCAGACTGAGGGATTTGAACACAGAGTTGGGACGAGACAAGCACATACCTGGAAAGTGACAAAATATGTTCAGGGATTTTGGTAATGAGGAGGCTAGAGATTTGCCAATTACTGGAGGGAGTGATACTATGGGCTTGTTGAGAAGAGACTCAAGCCTGAGGTAGTGGCAGGAGTAAAGATTGATTAGGGACTAGAATCAGATGGCGTGGGGGCTGAGGGAGTTAAAAGAAAACAAAAAAAGAGTGTGAAGAGGGTAAAAGGAGTTTGAGGCAGGAGAAGATGGGGGAAGGAAGAGACCGTGAATTATAGCCAGGGCTAGGCTGATGGGGGGGGGGGGGGTGGGGGTTGCAGAGGGCATTCAGGTTAGGTGATAGCCAACATGTACATATAGGTGAATGCTGGAGAAAACTTTAGATTACATAAACAAGAGCCTGAGAGTTAGGCATAACAATGAAATTTGTAGAGAAGGTTCTGGTGAGCAGAGGTAACCAGATGAGTGGTCGGTCTGGGATGGAGAGCCATGGTGTAGAAGTCAAAAGTCTGTGAGGAGTACAAAGAAGTCCAGGGATTATAAAGGGTGTTGGTGAGGTCCAGAGTGTACAAGAGAGGTCAGAGAGTTTGGGGCCTGCAAGGAAGGTCAGAGATGTCTGGGGTCCTTCAAGTAGAGATACAATTACAGGAAAAGAGAGACAACTTTTTTTCAATTTCTGTCCATAAGTAACACCACAGAAGAGCAACTGCTTCCGAATAATGAAATATTCAAAACATGAAACATAAAACATGTAATTTTTTGAAGTTTTGATCACCTGATCTCTTCTTGCAGCTTCTGACATCTCCTATCATGAATCTCTAGCTGGGAGAATATATTAATTGCTCTGCTGGTTCATGAACTTAATTGTAGGAGGACAGGTTGCCCAAAAGCTGATAAAATAAGCCAGACTTCCATCAGTTTTCTGGACTGGACACTCCCCCACCAGCAGCTGAGCGGTACTGACAGCATGTTAGCCTCTACTGTAACTCCAACATACGCAAATAGGTGTGAATCAAATACTTATAAAACATTACTAAGATAATGTACAGGAGTCTGTTTGTCAGAGTAACAAATAATGGCATTTTCATAAGTGATGAAGTGATTATTTAAGTAACAGTATGACAATACATCATGACTGTGCAATAAAAATAAAAATATTAGCTCAGTTCAGCATATCCCATAAGGTTGGATGCTCCTGCCATTCCTCCCAGCCTCGGCAGCAACATTCTGCCAGCGGATGCTGAAATACACTTGGACTCTGCTGTCAGATGTCTGTTCATCTTTTCTATCCAGTTAGTGATAGCCCACTTAGCTTAGGTTGAGGCTCATACACAATGGTAAATATTGTAAATAAATGGTCGTGGAACTTTCGCAGCAGAGTTCAGTTTGCTTTAATAGATTATTTTACCCAAAATTATAGGAATATTATATTGCATGCAGTGAAATAAAAATGATTGAATAATTGATCCGTTATTCACTGAACACTGAATAACAATTGTGCAATAAAAAACAACCCCAAAATTTCCATATGCTATCATCAGCTGTCACCTTGTGCCTCCGCCCACACCAGCAAACACGCCCCTTTCAGAGTCTGCCTTCCTGCAAAACAGATAGAGCAAACAGTAGCTGAAGTCCTGAAACAGGAACAGTTCCTTCTGTTACTTATTGTCTCTTGTTGCACAAAACATGTAATGGCGCAGGGTGAGCTGTGTTTCAGCCTATGCTATTTTATTATTTGCTATGAGTTACACTATAGGGTAATGTAATAATATTTATTAAATTACATTTAAATACTGCTTCTGTCATACTTAGATGTTAAAATTTCCATTTAACTTCCTTAGGTGTTCATAAGTTAAGGTGACAGTAATGATAGCATATAATTATGCGAGCTAACACATTCTGAACTGGTTTATTATTGCAATATTATTGGTTGTTATTTAATGGTCATAGAATAACACATGCCATTCAGAGGATAATTACTGCTGTTATTTTTTAAAAGAAAATGTATCACTTATTGACAGAGAATTCCATCTGCCACTTTTTAGCCCCTACCCCCATCTTATCAATATCCTTTTGCAGCTTATTTTGGTCTTCTAAAGAATTAACTGTTTGGTGTTACCTGCAAATTTTAACACTAAATCCTCTCGGGCTATATTCAAATCATTGATATACATTGTGAACGGAAGTGGCCCCAGAAACTGAACCCTGTGTGATACCTCCAGACACTCTTTAAAAAAAAACTGCCCTTAACTCCTAGTCTCGGTTTCATCCCTTCTAACCAATTTGTAATCCAGTTGACTTTCCTCCTGCTAACTCCATACCCCTTAATCTTCTCTAATAATCTCCTGTGTGGTACCTTTTAAATTTCTCTCCCTGCCCTAGGGCTTTCACAAAGACTCTCCGCTGATTGCTCTAGCTGAGATCAGGTATATCTACTACAGACTTTCTCAATACCTTCGATTCACTTGTTTCAACTGTTTATTTCTATTGTACTGGTGAGATGTGATTCAATGGAGCTAAATGCCCACTGTAACAATTTTGAAGGATTGGGCTGTGGGAGCGTGGAGTTGTGACTCCTTCTATTCCCGGGGAAGGTGAGGGAGAAGTTGGGTATGTAAGGGAAAGCCCATAAAGTTCTGTGGGGTGGGGGGGGGGGGGGCTTGGGGGGCAGGGTGGGAGGAGTGAGAGGGAGAAAGGAAGGAAGGCAAAGTGCAGGTACTGATTCGTTGTGACAGGTTATTATTAAATACACTTTGTTCTACATACATGACTGTGTTTTCATTTTTCTGGAAAAAGTTGAAGAATCTGTTATCTGATGCTACCGTGGGTCATCACAATTGGTACCCAAACAAAAATACCTTTCGTCAATGTGAAGAAATAGAGACCAGCAGTTTTCTATTGGTAAGTTAAGTCTGGCCATGCGGCCTTTTGATTCACAAAGAAGAAATGGGCAGAACACTAATAAAATTTATTAGCGGCTACGCCTTTACTGCAGAAATTGCATTGGCTCGAAGGGTCCAAGGAATGCCAAAAGGCCTTTTCAGTCTCGAAGAGAATCCTGTGTTCCGCATCTGTCTTGAGCCTTCCTGATTATACACTACAGTTTGAAGTACACAGTGATAAATCAGATTTGAATCTTGGAGTAGTCGTGGTTCAAAGACAACACATGGGAAATGAGCTGCTGGTGGCATTTGCAACTTGGACTCTGACAAAGATAGAACATAAATATTCTACAACTGAAAAAGAGTGCCTGGCAATTAAAACACAGTTTCAGGTCATAACGGATCACAGTACCCTGAAATGAGTTCTTACCTGTCCAGATCTATCTGGTCATCTGTCTGCGTCTTCCAGAGTCTGACTATTCTGTCTCAAAGAGTTGGACGGGATAACGTAGCAAAGACGCATTATCCTGAAATCCTATCAGGGAACACAGAGGAGAAACATAGGAAGTATTGGAATCTGCAAGCCATCTGGCCAGTCCAAAAACTAATATCTCTCAGTCATCCATTCCCTCAAAGATGTCCAATTCCCCCTTAAATGTTTCCACACTATCCGCCTCCCCAGACAGTCCACATATTCACCACCCTCTGTGTAAAGTAGTTACATCTAAAATGTGCAACTTCCCTCTTCGAAGCTTGAGCACATATTCCCTGATTTTAGAGTTTGCGGAAATCTCAAACATATCAGAATTCAATTTATCTATTCCCTTAAGAATCTTGAATACTTGAATAATATCTCCCTTCATCTGAGTCTTCTCAACTCCAGAGTAAACAATACCAGGCTCTTCAACATCTTCTCTTAGCTCTGATGCCTTAGGCTACATATTAATTTGTTTGTCCTTATCTGCACTGTCTCTAATGCCTGGATATTCTTGCTGTGATACACAACCAGAATTGTACAGAGTACCCCGGGTGCGGCCATACCAGTGCCTTGTACAGACTCATTATCACCTCCTGGTATTTGTCCTCTAAATCTCTGGCTTTACATCAGTTTGATCAATTAGTTCTCCTTACTGCTGATGCACACTGCAATCTTGATTTCCATAAGCTATCCACCAATACCACCAGATTCTTCTTCTGTGTTGTGTCCTATAGCCTAGGACCATTTAGTTTATAGTTCTAGGCCACAAAATTCTGGCAGGATAGGAGGGCACATCATTCATCTGGGGATGGGAATCTGGGGTGGACCCTGGATCCACCCTGCAGTAAAAGCAAAATACTGCAGATGCTGGAAATCTGAAATAAAAACAGAAAATGCTGGAAACACTCTGCATCTGTGGAGAGAGAAACAGAGTTAACCTTTTCAGGTCGATGACATTTCATCAGAACTCTGAAGTGAATATGTATGAAGTGTGCAAAGGTTGCACTCTTTGAGCAGAATGTTGCACAGCTTGAGAGTCAACTGGACACACCGCCCAACATTCAGGAGGAAGTTTTCTGGAGCAGATATTCCAGAAGGGAGATACTCCACAGGTTTCTAGGTAGGGGAGACTGGGTGACCATCGGCAGACAGGGTAGGAAGTAACAGGTGATGGTAGAAAGGTGATCATATGTAGAACTGGATTTGTCTAATAGTTGTCTAATACCTGTTTAGGTACCAGTGTGTTCACCTGAGGAAGGAGGAAGCCTCCGAAAGCTTGTGGAATTTAAAATAAATTTGTTGGACTATAACTTGGTGTTGTAAAATTGTTTACAATTGTCAACCCCAGTCCATCACCGGCATCTCCACATCATGACAAAAAGAGTGATACAGAGGATGGTAAACAACTACAAGGCACTGAGTAGCAAGTGGTTACCCAGGGGGGAAACTGTACAGGTAGTATGAAAAAAAGACTGACATTTATACAGCACCTTTCACGACCTCAGGACATCTTAAAATGTTTTACAGCCAATGAAGTACTTTTTGAGGTGAGTCACTGTTGTACTGTAGGACTTGCATGGGCACACGGGTGCCATCAATGACCCCCCCCCCCCCCCCCGTTCTTTGGTAATTCCAATAATTTGGTGAGATTCAGCAGCCCTGTCATGCTGCTGTTGCTGTTCAGTGAGAAAGATGATGTAAGTGTTAAAACAATGCATCTGCCACCTGGTTGTGTATTGTAAATTTATTTAAATTGCAGACGTCCTTAGTGGGCATCTGGAAGGAGGAAGAAGCATAAAAGTTGAGGGTTTTCTTTATCCTGTTCTACCAAATCTATGGAGCGCATTGAAACTGTTCTGCATAGCTTCCAATGCAACTGTAACAAAAACGAAGGTGCATTCACACCAAAACAAAACTGCTCATTCATCTCAATTGCTCTTTGTGGCACCTTGCTGCTACAGTTGTTTACATAACAGTACTAATTGCACTTCAAAGGTAACTCCTTGGTCGCGAAGCACATTGACAGGTCTCGAGGACACGATAAGACACTATATAAATACAAGCTGCTTTTTTATTCGTCTTTGCTTTAAGTAAACCCTTCCCAATAGGCCAGAACATGACTGGGTTTTAACGGCCATTTTAAAAGGGCAAGCTGAGTGCACTGCCCTTGCGCTGTGTAAACTGGGATTTGACTCGCTGACCCATCATGCAGTTATTTACATGTGTTTTGACCTTGAAATGAAGCTTTTTTGCACATCTGTGCGACCGTGTAAAACGAGCTATGCTAAACAAGCGGGAAGCCAGTGAGGTTTCGGAACTCGTTACTTTCCGGTCCCCAATGACCAAGATCCTGTCAGTGAAAGCAGTTAAACTTAGCCAGAATTTCCACCGTGCAGAGACGGAAGACTTTCACCTCACCAGTCCGGACAGGACATGAATGCAGATAGGAGAGAAACCCGCTGCACCGCCCAATCCGTGGCAACTATCTATTCCAATCGGAATTCACCTGCCAAATTATAACGCGCTCCGAAGCAGAATTCTATTAGTATTGTGTGTTGGTGCGAATGCGGGAAAGGGGTAATGAAGATAGAATAAGATTTTGCTTTAGAACAAGATTTATGCTTTTTCCGTTATACAATTCAGTTCATGCCACAGACAAGGCACAAATTAAACGTTGTAGCAACGCTGAGGCAAGAAATTTCAGACCTTAGTTTTAGTATTGCTGTGTACTCTGTACTCATTAAAGGTGCGCATAAGAACTAAAATCATGAATATTAGTACACAAAATTTTAATATGTAGAGTCAATCAAGTAAATTGGGCTTCTGGACAAAAATAAAGTGATAGAGAAAACCATCTCTTTCCAAACAAAATAGCCAAGTCTATGATTGACAAGTAATGAAGTAGAAACTTAATCATAAAAAGACTGTCATGTAGTGTGTTATGGATTACAATGTGGATGTTGTGCCACTGCACAAAACAAGCAAAAACGTGACGACAGAAAAACATTATATAACATTAACAGTTGCTCTCTGCTACGTGGTCAATGTATTTAAACCTCTTTGTGTACAGAATGCTCTCCATCACATTGTCAGTACTGAATATTACAAAGTAAGATTTCAGAAATTTGGATCACAGAATATTTTATAAATCAAAGAATTTTAAAATAAATGGATTTTGCTGGTATATTCCCGTTTGTAAACGAAATATTAAATAGTTTTAATGGAGGTGTGAACTGACAGCAACTTGCTTGTAATTTCTGGCAATTTGTGCTGTAATACAAATTTCCCATTGCTTTATTATACAGTACCTAGTAAAGCAGGACGGGGAATATGACAGTTACCATTTTTGGAGTTGACCAGTACTTAGGCGACATGGACACAGTGAGACACTGTAAAAATCAACAACTATCATTTGTGCTGTTCAAATTGTGTTTGGATCGAAATTACAGATCCTTAAAAGGCTGGAATATGATCATTAGCATTGAAGGTGCTTCCGATTGGATTAGCGAAAGAGACTGTTAAACTTGGCGTAGCCTTTACATCAGAATAGCAATCCCCATTTACTAAAAGATATATATATATATATATAAATCATTTATGGACTTGAATTTTGATTGTTATTACTCGTTTCATGTCCTCGTTCTTTGGGAATGCGTAAAACGTTAGTTTCCTACTGCCCAAGAAGTGATTTTCAAGAACAAATAACTTCATATACAATGGGAAAGGATTTTATTTACGATTACGAAATTAATATTGAATTGTGTTCATGTTTTACCAACCTTTTATTTTGTTTCACCTACCTTGTTTACTTATTTTGCAAGTAGATATTTAGTGTGTAAACGAACTAAATTATTTGTCAAAAATGTAACAACGCATTATAAGATTTTTTCTTAAAATAATATACGATAAAGGTTTACATCATTGTCTCTCCTGCTCAGCCTTTTTTTTAAGCAAGTTTTAAACAAACGTCTGATGCTGGGTTAAACTCACCTCAAATTGACTTCTAATTTAAATTAGTCACCTGTATCTCTCTCTATGTCTCCTATATATATGTAAGGAATCTTACAAAATCACAAGCTTGTGATTTTAAAATAAATTTGTTGGACTATAACCTGGTGTTGTAAGATTCCTTACATTTGTCCACCCCAGTCCATCACCGGCATCTCCACATCCTATATATATATATATATATATAAATATCTATCTCAATATATACTCTCTCATATATATTATCTCAATATATACAATTTCACTCTCCAGATGTATAATTTCCCCCTCCTACGATGCTTGTGCTTGGCGGGGATGGCACGCCACAGTCGCTTTCTCGCCCTTATTTCATACCTTGGGTACTTTTCTCAGTTTTAAATTTCCCGCGCTACATTCAAATTCTGCCGCAAACCCAAATGTTTCAAGAGAAAGAAATAACGCGCAAAAAAAAAAGGAGGGGAAAATTTCCTTTGGTCGCGGGGGGTGGGGTGGAGTGGGGGAAAAAACAAACCGAACCATCTTCCAGTGCAACCTGCCTGCCGTTCACCAGAGTGAGCGCCGCGTGCGGACAGAACAGCTGGGCACTGGGGGCTCGCGGCGCTGGAGAGCGAGGAAAGTGAGTGAGTGAGTGAGTGAGCGCGCGAGCTCGAGCGAGCGAGCGAGAGAAGGGGTGGCGGAAAGGTAGGTGTGTCGCAAAACACACACACAAAAAAAAATAAAAGTGTCGCAAAGAAGGCTGGGGGTGGTTGCACGCGTCCTGGAATTTGACAGCGCTTATCAATGAAACGAGAGAGCGAGCGGATCATGGCGGATGGCCCCAGGTGTAAGCGCAGAAAACAGGCAAACCCGAGGAGGAAAAACGGTGAGCTTTGTATCCGGGGTGGCTTCGCACTCATCCCCACCCCAACCAACCCCCCCCCCTCCTGTCTCTCTCTCTCCTCCCTGCACTCTCTCGGAGGAGGAATAGATGGGGAGGAGGAGGGGGGATAGAAGAGAAGAAACAAAAGAAAAACTTAACTCGGAGAAACTCGACTGTGCGGGGGAAGAGAGAGAGAGAGAGAGAGTAACCGATTTAAATCGGGAATTCGAGGAGGGGAGGGGAGGGGGTTCCGTCCCGTGCGGAGCTTTATTATTATTATTAGTCGGAGTGAGTGTGTGGCGGGGAGAGGAAAGTGCCGTTAAAGTTGGGAGGCGAGCAGTTCTTGCTCTTGTCTGTGTGGGATCGTTACCTGCTCTTGCTCCCTGGCCCTCTCTTTCTCTCTTTTTTTCCGCTCTCTCTCGCCCGTCGCCTAGCGGTTCAGTGGCCCTGGACCGTTATACGCCGCCGACGCCGCACCCGCTCCCTGCTCTTTATCTCCTCAGTCAGAGCCTCCTCCCTCCCTCCACCGACCCCAGGGCGAATACAGTTCAAAAATTACACTCCAACACTTTGTTGCCTCTTATATAAACTGCTTCTGGCGAGGAGAGTGTTATTATATATTTTTTTGTCTCCGTCTCTCTGAAGTGTACCATAATCTTAAAAACTTATTACCTGACGCAGTCGGAGTTAAAAGTGTCTAAAAGAGGAAGCCAGACTTTTTGTTTGAACAACGTATTTTTTTTTCCTCTGTAGGTCTGGTGTAAACATAAAACAGTTTTATTAAGTTTTTTTTGCGCCCCCCTTCCTCCTCCATTACATAAAGAAAGGATTTAGTTTGTACGCTTGTCTTTTCGCCGTGGTACCTGTTTGGTGCCGAAATGGGTGGTAACGGTTTGAGCAAATTACGGGGCCACTGGCCCGCTTCACTGACTCAGGGACTCTCGGCTGAAAAAGCTATATAAGGAATACATTTACATTGCAGCAGGGAAGGAGTTGCATTTTTCTTCTTCATTTGTTTATTTAAACTTTATTGTGTGTGTGCTTTTTTTGTTAAAAGGTGATTATAGGGAATAGTGCCTTCTTCAGGGTGTCGGTTATATTTCAGTCCAAGAGTTGCAATGATTTTATATATTTTTATTTAGAAAGGTAGGGATTTTTTCCCTTCAGGAAATACAAACTAACGGTGTGATAGCATCTCTCCTCCCATATTTTATGGCTTTTGTGTATATTTTCCTGTGTAATTACCAAATTTTAAACAAAGTTTAAAAAAATATATTTTTCTAATAGGATGTGTACCTTTTTTAAAAAACAATTTTAAGCTACTATATTTTTTATATTAAAATTATTTTTTCCCAATGGTTGATGCTAAGTTGATGGGCTTTTCCTGCTGACGAAATTGTGACATGTGCGCCTGCCACATAGAGAGCGAGCGAGAGAAGGGAGGAAGAGCGATGTAAACATGTTTACCTGAAAAATGGGACTGCGACGTTGTTAAAAATGGCAAGAAAACCTGGCGCCTGCATATTTATTTAGTGTTTTTTTTAAATCAGGTAGCAATGTGGTAGTGAAACGGGATTTAAAAAGAAAAAAGTCTTTCCGTTCAGCAGGAGAAACCGATTCCTGATTGTCGTGTCGAGCCGAGCTGACAGGCTGCAGCAAATGGCAACTTGTGCAGGTAGAAATGGTGTTAGTTTCAGCCCCCTCTGTCTGCTTCAATCTCATGGGAGAGATTTATTTACCATGGTTGCAGTAAGGTTATTTTCCTTTGTGTTTTGCACGGGCATAATTTGTTAAAGGCACTTTACATTTTTTAAATCCAAGCTTTTTGGGTTTTTTTTGAATTGCACATAGGATATTGGAAATATAAATCGATTGAGGTCGTTGGCACTTTATCTTTTTTTGTATTTTTTAGTCTCGACATGCACGCCCTGGTGTGTGTTTCGTCTCGGTGTGTCGTTCCCTCTATGTCTGTGTGTGTTGGGGAGGGGTGTAGTGGTCGTTAATATCTGATTAGATTGACGCCTGGAAGCTCCCGCAGAGGAGCTAGTGGAGGAGGGGGAAGAATGAGCGTGTTTGTGTTGGGTGGTGGTTTTTGTGCAGGACGTGCGCACAGGTAACAAATGCGGTGGGCGCAGGGAACATTTTTTTAAAATCTAAAGTGTTATTACATCCGTTTAAATCACTCTTGCCCTGCCATCTGCGGAAAAACAAATCTAGTTAACTGATTGTGGCACATAGTGTTAAACGAGAGCTCTGTATCGCTAATCCTATTGGAGCAGACATAAATCTTTAATTTTTTTTCTAGCGTGTGCGTATGCTCTGTCTGCCCACTAGGGTAGTCTTTCTATATGTCCAGGTTAAAGCGATTACCTTTCAATTTTTTTCGCAAATTGTAGCATTTCACAATTTCGTAATTGTTCACTGGTATACATTTCATTTTTTTGCCGCTCTATCTAACTTTTGATGGGGGATTTATCCAAGTATCAATTTATTTTGCTATAATCTGGTACTTCACATAGTTCAGATTCATCTAGCGATATAGTACCTGCATCTCTATTCTCATGAGTAGGTTTTCGTTCCTATGAAATTGAAATCGAGGGTGGTTGGGCAGGGATTTCCCCTCATTATTTTCCCATTTTGAAATATTAGTGCTTTCTAAACTTCACTTACCAGGTGCTGAGAAAATGTTTGGTAAAAGAACTCATTTATCTTGACCATTTTGAGGAAAGGAAAGCTATGGTTTAGGACAGGAACTAAGAAATATGACTTGAATAATACAGACACTGAACATTTGAGAATCAAAGAACTGAATTATGCCAAATCATCAGTTTGATGAAGTAAATGGATGCCAGGCAAATCACACTTGTTTCTAAATAAAATTCTTGGAGGTGAAGATTTTCAGTGGTGTAAATACCCTCTTTTTATCTACAAAACTTGATTCAAGATAAGTTGTAAAAATATCTTGAGCATAAATGAACCTAGCTATTTAAGTTTGGATGAATTTTTGCACTCATTAAGGTGAAGGATGTTGGTGCTGATGATTGGAATGCACCATTTACCTTTTTGATACTTGGTGTCAGCATCAAGCTTGGCCAGATGCAAAATAAAATTCACGACTATACACCCCCAAAATGTCCTAACCTCAAACTCAGTACCCCTTAATGCTCAAGTGCTGCTTCTGTATTTTCCCACACCCAACTATCCTTATTGCTTCTCTAAATTATCTTGTCTGTGCTGAATTATCAGTAGCTTTGTGCTGTGATGCATGGTCACTGGGCACTTATTTCACTTCTGGCCAAGGGAAGAATGAGAATTTTATCCCATTAATCCAAACTATAATTAAACTTGGGTCTCAGAAGTGTGAAGGCAGTATATTAACTGATATTCAGTCCTCAATCTGCTGAAAACATTGTTTTACATTAATGGCTCATTCAGTTGATAATGTGTTTTCATATTTATTGGATTAATGAACTTTAACTTGTGAACTGCAGCAAGGTTGGTGCTTCCAGCCAAAAGGGTTGCAGTGAAAAAGAACATTGAATTTAACGGCTGAAGTCCAAAGGACTAATTTGGCTGCAGCAAGAGTCTTGTATATTTGAAATTCAGAAGCAGACACTTTTCCAAAAGTATGTCTTTCAGGAAAATTCCTTTTTAGCCAAACTCAGCAGGAAACAAGCATCTGAGGTACTGTTAGATGACCTTTGACCCAGAGACTCTGAATGCCTTAGGTATGATTTCACTTTCACTACACCCTTTGTCAACCTGAATGCTTGTCAAATCAGATGTGTGTTTGGACCTTTTTCAGTGAATGTGCCTGGAGGAAGGAACAAAGCACTAGGTCATCCTGAGCATTATCCTTCTGTTTATTTTCTGTTGTGAAGGTTGGGGGAGGGGTTCTTGTTATTTCTTACGAGGTGCTGGGCATCCACTGTGTAGGTCGGTGTTTATTTTCTGTTAGGCTTTTCAGAGTATTTTTCCCTTTCTCCCTGCACATGAACAGATGACTGACCACCTGATACAAATAAGTATAATGTTCAGGACTGCGTTACATAAAAAAGGGTGGGAGAAGAAAAAATGTGTATTAATGTAGAAAATGCACATAACTTGAGGATCAGGCAAGTAGACAAGTCTGTTGTGCGTTTTTACACATTTTGTTTGTAGTAAGTGTACCCTTTGCATTGGGCTTTAGTAATGGATATTGAAATTATCTCTCAACTTAGCATTTCACTAATTTCTAGGAGTGTATTGAAGTTGTTGACTACCTTCCAAAATAAACACTGTATCCATCCTTGTTTTATGTAATTGTTTTGAAAACTGTAAAGATTTTGTTCCTGTACTACTGAATTTAAAATTGGCAGCTATTCTTGTCGTAATAACTAGTTACTTGTTTTTGGCTAAACCCTAAGTTGTCTCTGGCATGGTTTCTAGATTGGTCAGTGTGAATTTGTTGAGATTTTTTTCAACCATTGTGTACTACGTGTAGAAAAGCACTAGGAGAAAGGCATAGTTACCTTTTGGAGTTGTTCGCTGTACCTCATACAGTTTCTGCCTTAAAAGAAAGGGTCTATTCACTGGTTTCTGTATAGGGAGGGACTAGTCTTTTCATTCTAAGCTTGTGGGAAAATTCTCCAAATTTATGCACAATGTTTGTTGGAAAACCAAAGATTAGTGTTGTAGTCATGCCTGCTCTGGAAAGGAAATGTTTGCTATTAAAATTTTGACATCTTAAAAACAACATTTTTGTACTAACTTTTTAACTCCAGGATGGAATGATATTGGATAGAATAGCTAAGTTATTTATGGCAGGTTATAAGATCTTAATTTTTATGGCTTGGTACTTTTAAAAGTGTCTTAGAATAATGATCTTGTTTTCTGAACTCAGCTGTGTAACTCAAACAACCTGTTCATACCTTTTCAAATTATTACTGACTAACAGTCCAGCCGCTACATAAGTCATGTAGTGATTTTAAATTGGAGTCTTTTTAAAATGATTAGTCATACAGTATAACACATTAGTCAGTTTATCCATTGGTAGACTGACTTCATGGGGAAAATGTGATGTTTGAGTTTAAAATATAAAATGAGTTCTGAGGCACTAGTTGACTTTTTAAATTTTGATGGTTTTGGGGTGCGAAGTTTCAAAGTATCACCTTATTGCTGTAATTTTAAATTTGTATTTTTTTGTGATCTGTTGAGGTTCTAAAATTGGGTCCCTTTTTGTTATAGCCATGTTCTTGCCCTCATCCAGAGCACTGTACTAATGGCTGTGAACCTATTTTGGGTTCCACATTCACACCATTTCAGTAGACTAAAACCAAGGGAGTAAAACTGGTCTCCGGATCAGTAAAGTGTTGAAATATGTGTTCTCATTTCATTTTGCTCCCACATGATGGTAGTTTCCAGTGTATGCTTTTTACAAACTCTATTTTTAAAAAAAACTTGTGTGACTATGATCAGAATTATTTTGTCTTCTATTTTATTGAGAGGTTGACACTTTATTGCCAAGTTCAGAAATTGGCACAATTGGCTTTGAGTTCTGAAATTTTCTTTGCTGATGAAAATGCATCAAAAATTTTAACCTCAGTAATTAATGCCATGAGATACTCTCTAGTGGAAGTCACAGGATAGCAGTCAGGGTGGAAATCTTGGCTGTATATTTTTGTCTCTCTGTCTCCCCCTTGCATTATATTTGCAAGTAAGTGGAAAATGGATTTATTTTTTTTTAAAAGCAGACTTTTATATACTTTCAATATATCTTGGGATCTGGACAGCTCATTCAAAACTGGACTGTTTGAAAACTATATGGGTGCTCACCCTATTTGGGGAGCCAGTAATTCAGCAACTGGGTCCTCAGTATTTGGAGCCGAAGTTCTCCATGTCTGTTTTGCTGTGATTGGCTAATGGGACTTGTGCATCTATGGAATGCGAGCGGTCAATACAGTTTATTTCCCCTTTGCTGAGATGAAATACTCTACAGCATAGGATTCCATTTTGGCCTCTGAGTCTGCCAACAAGAATAGCTAAGTTCTAAATGGTTAATGCTACAATTTGAACTATTTTTTCCTCTGGACCTGAGTCCAGTCGAATGCTGAAAATGCTATCTAGCTTGGGTATGACAAATTTTAATGTGTAAAAACAGGGTTTGACCCTTGGGTCATTTTGTAGAAAGAGGCTTCGCTTCCGAGGAGAGGGGAGAGTGACGTCGAGGCAGAACTTGACTGAGTATGGCACCAAGGAGCCCTCGTAAAACTGAAATCAGTGGGAATTGGGGAGAATTCTCCAGTGGCTGGAGTCATACCAGGCACAAAGGAAGATGATTGTGTTGTTGTCGGCCAATCATCCCAGCCCCATGACATCACTGCAGGAATTCCTCAGGCCAGTGTTCTAGGCCCAACTACCTTCAGCTGCTTCATCGATGACCTTCACTTCATCATATGGTCAGAAGTGGGGCTATTTGCTGATTGCACAGTGTTCAAAGTCATTTGAAATTCCTCAGATAATGAAGCAGTCCATACCTGCTTGCAACAAGACTTGGACAATATCCAGGCTTGGGCTGATAAGTGGTAAGTAACATTCATGCTACTCATGTGCCAACAAGAGAGAACTTAACCATCTGCCCTTGACGGTCAATGGCTTTACCATCACTGTGTCTCCCACCATTGACCAGAAAAAACTGGGGAGCTGAATAAATACCATCACTACGAGAGCAGGTCAGAGGCTGGGTATTCTGTGGCGAGTGGCTCACGTCCTGACTCCCCAAAGTCGATCTGTCACCTATAAGGCACAAGTCAGGAGGGTGATGGAATACTCTCCACTTGCCTGGCTGGGTGCTGTTGCAACAAAACTGAAGAAGCTCTATTGCTGGAATATGGGATTAGAGTAGACAGGGCTGATGGCCGGCGCGGACACGATGGGCCGAAGGGCCTCTATCCGTGCTGTATGACTCTATGACTCTGACTCTAAGCTTGACATCATTCAGGACAAAGCAGTCCACTTGATCGGTACCTTACCACTAGCCTAAACGTATACCCCCTCCACCACCGGCATTCTGTGGCTACATTATATACTATCTACAGGATGCACTGCATGCCACAAGTCGCCGAGGCTTTTTGTGCAGCACCTCCCTAACCCACAAACTCCACTACCTCGAAGAACAAGGGCAGCAAATGGATGGGAACACAATCATCTCCAAGTTACACACCATTCTGACTTTGACGTATCTCGCATATTCCTTCGTGGTTGCGGGGTCAAAATCCAGGAATTTCCTACCTAACAACATGGACTTCAGCGCTTCAAAAAGCCGGCCTACCTTTTCAAGGGCAATTATGGATGGGCAACAGTGGCTTGCCAGTGACGCACACATCCTGAGAATGAATTTTTAGAAAAAGTATCATCTTCCTAAAAATAATCATGAATACCTTGTTTTTTTGCTGTTTGGTATTTTTCAATGTTTTAAAAACTCCTTTCTTGTGCAGTAATGCAGTTCCATTATCTTGTCCAAGATGCCTGTAAATGTTGACTATTTTACCACGGGTATGTCACACCCAAGCTCAATCTGGTCCTTGCTGATGTGCTTGTGCACACGCTTTCCAGCTGGTGTCATTTGGATAGTGGTCAGGAGTGGAAATTTTTTTCCCTGTGCTATCCTCTCGGCTGAGTTGGAATTAAGAGGACAAAATGCTTCAAATAAAAGCTAGGTCACTTCAATTTGCTTTGATTGTATTTTAAGCCATTCATTAGAGCTTAAAATCAAATCTATTACATGTATTAATTAAATTAGAAACATGCAATCTATTGGTAATGCTGCATTGAAGGTTTTAGCCAGAGCCAAATTAGGCCATAACAATTTTGCCAATTTTTTTTCTCTTTTTCTCCTTCCCCACCCTCAAAGAACTGTTTGTCAGCTTATTTTTAAAAACTTCTACTGAAATTGAACAGACCAGTTAGAAACAAGAGTTGTTAATCACGATAGAAGAAAAACCTTTTTCATAGCTGATTTTTTTTTTTCTCTCCCTCTGTTCCTCCCCCCCCCCCCCCCCCCCCCCACCCCCTTAATACTACTATGGTCATTGTTTCTCGGAATTTTCCTCTTGTTCCTCCTAAGCATCCACGTTATTGAAATCAAGACTGTAGTATTTCCTATTAATTTATTGTTTCCCAGGACCTCAAATTTGGAGCTTTTCCAGTTTTTTCCCTTTCTCCTAGAAAACCTAAGCTTGGAATCACCTAACTGCTACAACTCTGTTTGTTGTCTTTTCTGTCCCACTCTTTTTCAACCTTGGTATTGTCTTACACTATGGACCTTAGCCATTAACAAAAAAAAAATCAGCTGCATGTTACAAAAAGTAGTTGCAAACCTTGCATCCTCTCATATTGATATTAGGACCACGTTCGAAAGACTTTGGTAGTTTTAGAATTCATATTTGGTGAACTCAGTGGTTGTGGCGTTTCAAAGTATTTATTTTTGGTGTTCTGGCGGGGGAGGGGGGGGTGTAATTTTAACCTAACCCAGCCATTGGCAAGTAAAATCAGGTGGCCAATTCGACCCCGTCGGTTTTCTGCCGAGTGGGTTAGGTTTAAAATTCTCCCCTCCCCCAGCCCTGGTCTTGCCCCTTTTCATGCAGGCATCACCAGATCTGTCTAACTAGGTGGGTACATTCCAGGCTTTTGCCATTGCAGCTTTTTAGCCGGCTGCTAGGAAATGTGACTGTAGCTTGATGACAACTTTCCCTCATTACTCTGTGAACAGGTGGTAAGTGGTGCTTCACCACTGTTAAAGCTGAGATCAGTAAATCACTAGAACTGGGGGAAGGGAAGACCTGATCTTATGCACCTTCACTTAGTGAACTTACTGCCTGAAGTCTCAATTAAATAGTTTGAATAAATTTAAAATTTTCTTGTTGACCAAGTTCAGATTTGGTAGAGAAAGTAATGATATTCGAATTCTATTTTCATTCAACTAGAGAAGGACTTTTGCTCATCACTCCAAGGCATTTGTTTGATTTAATTAAAGATAACATTAGTTAAAGAATTATTTTGTTTGCTCTTGTGGAATGAGCACTGATCAAATTCCAAACCAAAATCAATGCAAGTTGGGCCAGTTTGGGTTAACTTGTTTTATTTGGTCAGGCTTGAGCACTTTTGGTTGGCCTCCCCAATGAGGAGAGAAAATAAAGGGACAGAATTTGCATGTGTATTGTCATTATCTTTAACTTTGTGAATACTTAACAAGTTAATGATTGCAGTCTGGTTAGAACCACAATATTTGAAGTAACAGTTTATTTGTATATACTGGTGATTTAGTTTTAGGGGTAGGCAGCCAGACAACCTATCACTGATGTGGTGTTGGGGGGTTGCTGGCACACAACTTTTATTTGATATGCTGTTTTATTTTTTTGGGAGGAGAAGCTGTGTAATTGTTGTTAAACTTGTGTACTGTGTGTCAAAAAGTTTGGTTCTTGGCTATGCTGCTTGATTGTTGGTGTAACCTTTACTTCAGATCATGCCTGCAGTGGGTAAGAACTGGTGTCACTTTGATTTGCTGATCTCCCTTCTAAGAATTTGAGCTGTAGATTCTGCTCCAAGGACCTTGAATTTGGAATTTATGTACAAACTGCTCATTCCTACACTCTTCCAAACTATCCTCGGCCTGGTGAGCCACAGTCCACTTAGTGTTCAGATATATTTTGTGCTTAAATGCTGCCATGTTTACAAAACCTACCATTAATTCAACCCAGTGTAACTTCCCATCATGATGAAGGATTTTGACACCAACTGTCGGCCGTTGAGAGAGGTTGAAAAAGGTGTCTAGTAATTGACTGTAGGTAGCAAAGATATAACTGCAGTTAACTTTTGCATAAATATGTTTGTCATTTAAAGGAGTTGTATGCCACACAAGTGGCCTAACTAAATTGTCTTCTATTTGAAGGGGTGGATGCACTCCATACCTTCTGTATTTTAAAGCAGTTGGAATTTGTTTTTCAGCCACTTCATTAGGAAGAAATTAATTTAAAAAAAAATATGGGTTACTGTTACGCAAAATCAAATTTATGATGGCTAGTCTGGCTGTGCACAAAAGCTCTTCATGCAAACTGTCATTGGTAAATATTTTGATAAGATGGTTAATGGTACTGGGCAATCGTTGATTGTAGGACGTAACAATTGTTACAAACATATTCACAATGGTTAAAGTTGAAAATATTTCTTGACCTTTTAAGTATTGTTTTGTAATATCTTGAGTTTTTCAAGAAAAAGTAGATGCTTTAAATATTGCTGTAGACTAAATTTTTATAGTTTAGAATTTGAGTTGCATTTTGTCAAGTTACTGTAGTAACACCTAACTTCATGAAAGCAAATGCCTAATGCTCATAAAAGCTGATGCTACTTGAACATCTTAATAACTATCTATCTACTTGTGCGACTTAAGTGGTGTAGAAGTGCTTTATATGCTAATATTGTGTAGAATAGCTTGCTTGTAACACCAAGGCCAGGAGGAAAATCAATGTTCATTTCTGTGTTTTAAGGTGTTCTTTCTATTGTTTCATGGAAAAAATTCTTCAATGGCCTATTTAAATTTCCTGCGTAATTCAACAATGTTGCTAATGTGACAATTATCCGCAGTTAACGAAATGCTGAATAAATCAGATTGCCATTTTGAATACAGCAGTACAGGGATCTTGTGTGTTGTCGCACTGCAGACACTATGCTCACGGGATTACTTTTCAAGATTGTATTCTAGTTTGAAAACTGCTGAAAAGAATTTTGATTGTTTGGGAATTAGTTGCTCATTTTGATGTACGTTCTACTTGTTAAGGTGAGAGTGCTCAGTGTAGGAATGCAAAATGCAATCCCTTTTGCCATTTTATTTTGATTTTAAAAAAACACTCGGGCGAGTATACTGCAAGTTGGATGCATAGTAAAAGTTCCCTACTTTGATCTTGGATATTTCCATAATCTTCTGTGAAAGTTGCATTTTGCATCGATGTGGGAGGTTTGAGTCAGCCAGAAAATGAAAGTAATGAATAATACTTTCAGCAATAATCTGTTAAACACATATTCCCTTAAATTTTCAATTGGTTTGTTGTTTTGACTTGGGTGGGGGGGAATATTATTCTGTGGAAAACTTGATTGCTTATCCATTTTACCTTAAGTACATTTCTGAGGTCATTAATGTATGTACCATGAGTCGCTAAGTTTTTTTTCTGTGGGAGGGGAGAATATTGCACGATTGAACCAATGAAAATCCACTCATAACTTTGAATTATGAAAATATGGGGAAGTTCACGTTTGCTACATATATGAGCAGTAAACTAATAATGATGACTGTGATTGCATACTATATCCAAGGATCTGCAGAGCTCTCTAACTGTTTTAATTTTTTCTAAGTGTTATCATGGCATAACCAGACAAATGTAATCATTTTACTTACTGAAGCACAGAAGACTTGGAGTCTTTCCAATGCAGTGTAAAAGTGTTCACTATTTCCTTAACAGTGTGTCTGAACTTCAGCCTTGGAGCACCCCCTACTGCACAATGTGACATTATTTCCATTTCCCACCGTAGCCATTCTTGTGACTTCTGAGGTTGCCAATTTATGTGGTATTATTGATCATTATGCTGTAGACTTTAGATCCTAATTGAAATAAATTTGGGCCATCTCTACCTGGAGGACTTTACGGAAAGAGAAAGGAAGGGCAAGGGCAAGTCTTTCATCCCATTCACTTGAACTGCATTTAAACCCAGAGGTTTAGCCGTTGGGCCTCCAGTGTCCTCAAGCAAATTTTATTTTTTTAAAAAAGAGAAATTGTCTTTGCAAGTGGTTGAGTTTCACTTGGTAAATTCTAGACTTTTCTCAACCAAATGGGTGCTGCAGTAGTCCTGGTTCACCAAATGGTTTTGCAGCCTTCAATTGAATTTGTAATTCACCACAAATTTCCAGACAATGACAGGGGAGAAAGTATTGCTGGAGAAGTGATGTGGGAAGCTCTCCCTGGACTTTTTAAATTGATTGTTGAAGTGCAGCTGAATCATCATCTTTTCCTGGTATAAATATGAAGGTTTGATTTAAGCGTGATCAGCCTGTAAAGTGCAGCTTCACTCATGATCCTTGTTGCCATTAGATATGGTTGTGGCTCTTTGTAGGAGGGTATGCTGGTGGATGTAAGAATTTTTCCACAGAGTGGGTCCTTTTTAATATTTTGGTGGTCTGCATTGTTTTTGGGGCTGCACTGAACCTAGGAGGAGTCTACTCTGCATCCTGTTGAGTTGTATCATTATGCTTTCACTGGATTGTTATGCTCCGTAGAGTACTGAAACTGCCAACAAAAATGAGTAGAGCTACAGATTTGCAGAAGAAGGGATATCTTTACACTTCCCCTCCCTCCCTCCGCCCCCCCCCCCAAAAAAAAAAACCATGACCACTTATTTACCTTTCTGTTGATCAGGTGAATTTTCTTTTTGCATGTGAAAAATGTGTGAAGGCAGTGTGGTGTTCTTTCTGCTTGGCACCATAACTCATTGCTTATAACAATGTGATCTTCCTGAGATCAGGCTTGCTGAAATGCATGCTCAACTGAGGAGCCGATCAGAAAGCACGTGGAATAAGACTGCTTAGCTGTTCGTTTAGCATCACACCAGCCACTTGGATAGAAAATGTGCATAGTTTATAAATACTGCTGTGGAGTAAGCAATAGTGTACAATAATGAAACCAAGTAGGAAATGAAGAAATGTTGTTTGAATGAAGACCCTGCATGTTCCTGAAGATTGTGCTGCTCAGTTACAACATCTAGTTTTGAGGTAGAAGGGTACCTGGTCAGTAGTTACATAAAAGTACATATTGATGTAGTTAGTTACAGTAGCTAATTTATTGTGTAAAATTCATTACTTTAACAAACTTTTCTTCCTCCACTATTTCTGCCCCCTTATCTTGAGGAAAGTAGTCAAATCTTTTAAACTGTTAACTCAAATAATACTATGGTAGCATGTTGGTCAGTGGTTGACATAATGGAATTTCTCAGGCTGACCTTATTCTTTAAAAGCCAGTCAAAATTATTCAATCAATATAGTGGAGTGCATGTGTTGTATGTTCTGCTTTGGGAACAATGTGATTTGTAAATGGTAGATATGAAATTTGAGTTGGTTCAGAGCTGAATTCAATTTGTTGTGTAAATGAGGGGAGGTTTAGGGAGAGGAGAAGGAAGTTACCTTGTACTTAGGTATCTTGTTTATACAAGCAAGAGAACAGTGGACTTATGAAATGAAAATAATGGGCTTATTTACTCAGCATGTTTACATAAGACCGATCAAACCAAGCCACTGTCGTTCTTACTAACAGTTAGAATTGACTGTTTGAATGGATGCTGATAATCCAGAAACAATGGCTTATTTCCCTATACAGTGGTGAGTGTTAGAATTTTAGTATCAATTTTTTTGTTCTGCTACATTATACTCTTAAAATTGAGTTGAAAACTTATTTCAAAAGAGCTTTATAATATCCTGAGGTGTAGCCAGGCAGAATGATAGCTAAGATACTAGAAGAATTCATTACTGTTATTTAAATAGATCTCCCCCTGAATCACCAGAATAGACAGAGAGGTCCTTGGTTTAATTTCTCATCTGAAAGACAGCAGCCCTGACAATGCAGCACTTTCAATGTTGTACTGGAGTGTGAGCCTTGATTTTATGTGCTGAAAACCTGGAGTGGGACCAGGTCTGGTTCTCTGGTCAAACATTTAGATTTGAGCAATTTTTTTTGCAACTGCCAATTACCAAAATTGTTGAGCGAACTTGTTGGCTGGGTTACAGAAGATTACAAAATCTGTCCGGGTGGAAAAAGTTTCAAGATCCATTTGATGTCATCCTTACTATCTTTCCATTGTAGCTTTAACATATATAACACTGCTGTTTAATGTCTCACGGAAAGACTGTACCTCAAATAAATCACCACTCCTTCAGTATTATGCTGGAGTATCAGCTTAGAGGTAAGTGTGAGGTAATGCATTTGGGGAGGTCACACAAGGCAAGGGAGTTCACAATAAATGGGAGGATACTGAGAGATGTAGAGGAAGTGAGGGACCTTGGAGTGCATGTCCACAGATCCCTGAATGTAGCAGGACAGGTAGATAAGGTGGTTAAGAAGGCATATGGAATACTTTCCTTTATTAGCCAAATCATAAGAGCAGGGAGGTTATGCTGGAACTGTATAAAACACTAAGCCACAGCTTGAGTTCTGCGTACAGTTCTGGTCACCACATTACAGGAAGGATGTAATTGCATGAGAGAGAGTACAGAGGAGATTTACAAGGATGTTGTCAGGACAGGAAAATTTTAGCTATGAGGAAAGATTGGATAGGCTGGGGTTGTTTCCTTTGGAACAGAGGAGGCTGAGGGGTGATTTAATTGAGGTGTACAAAATTATGAAGGGCCTAGATAGAGTGGATAGGACGGACTTATTTCCCTTAGCAGAGAGGTCAATAACCAGGGGGCATAGATTTAAAGTAATTGGTAGAAGGATTGGAGGGGAGCTGAGGATACACTTTTTTTTTCACCCAGAGGGTGGTGGGGGTCTGGAACTCACTGCCTGAAAGGGTGGTAGAGGCAGAAACTCTGAACTCATTTTAAAAAGTACCTGGATGTGCACCTGAAGTGCCGTGACCTGCAAGGCTATGGACAGAGTGCTGGAAAGTGGGATTAGGCTGGGTGGCTCATTTTCAGCTGGCGCAGACACGATGGGCCGAATGGTGTTCCCCCCCCCCCGTGCTGTAAATTTTTTATGATTGTATAATTCTAGATTATGGATTCATCGTGGTGTGGTGCTCAAACACTCAACCTTCTGACCCAGAGGCACAAGTGCTGTCGGCTGAGCTAAGGTGACCCTGGTTAACATAATGGTCTATTGCTTTTTAGGATCTGAGTTTGAATCTCGCCCAGTCTATTGGAAGGAAAACCTCTATCCGATTATGTGAACTTACTTTGGGTAATTATAACTCTCTTCCCGGTGGCATAGGTCGACAATGCAGAAGTGTTCATATCAATCATCCTCAAAATGGAACCTCTCTCGGCTGTTTAGTGTGGCTGGTTTAGGAAGTGAAAAAATGCACACTGATGCAATCGTGATGCTCTTCGATTAAGGCGGACAATTGAGGCAGGGAAAATTAAGCTTTATGCTATATTTCACCATGCTACACTTGACAAGAAGTGCTTAATCCTGACAATTTGTAATGAGTGTTCTGTTCGAAAGCACTTGTTTTTGCCATGAGCATACATTCACCAAAAGAGTCTGTGCATGAACAACTTTCTGTTTGGGTGGGAAGGGAACTATATCAATTCATGATGTTTTCAATAGGAAATCATGGTTTTTCAGTGAGATTTTAATCTTTTCTATTTCCCTACAAATTGTAGAGTAATCAGTGTGTGATCTAATACTATATTGTTCATCTAAATTAATCAGTACCTAATATTCTGTATTTTCTACCAATGGACATCATCAATATTGGCAGTGTTTGAAGTAAACAAATGACTAGTCCCATTGCATTTAACCTACAGTAATGAAGATTCTGCATTGCTTTGAAGAAACTATAATAGTGGACAAATGTGAGCTAAATTGCTCTCTTAGAAAGGATAAACTAAATTTTCAGTTCAGTTTGAAAAATCAAAATAGTTTCTGCTTTGAGCTAACTGCATCAGTTGTAAAACTTGCATTTCGTGCATTTGCATGATGGTGTCGTCAGTTAATGCTGTTGTGCCATTACTGCACAATTGCAGTTGTATTTCCTACTATATTCTAATTTAAATAAGCTTACTTTAAAAACTGAAATGGAGTATTCTCAAACATTTCCTGGTACATCATGATTTAAGTAGCTTTCTACTTTTTTTGGTTTTCTTCGTGAAAATGAAACTACTTGTTCATAATTGAAGGGGGGGATAGATTACAAATTAACTGCCTTAGTGGACACAATTGCATTCCATTTACCTTTGTTCCATTGATATTGTATTAATTTAGAATGCAGTGCAAGATCCTCTTTACTAAACCCTTTGAAATCTTTAGTATTTATGCTAGCTTCTGTGAGGAAGGGTGTGGAGGAAATGTGGCAGAGCCTGACAAATGGTCATATCCATTAGAATGCACTAATGAGGATGTGTGGACTCCCAGTCAAGGCCACATGTTTTGAATTTTTTTTCCACACCCCTTCTCAAAATCAGAACATTTTGTATACCCTGGGTTGGTTGGATCAGCAATTTAATCTCTCCAGCAGGTGGCAATTAAGTCTTTTTAGAGCCAAGATGGAGCAGATATGTCTGGATTACTCTGCCAGTAATTTTTAACAATTCATGAATTGAACTTGTTTTAGCAGTAAAGATGAAGTTACTACAGGAACTTGCATTGATGTAGCACTCCTTGTAGAACAGTGTATGAGGTTTTTTTTACAGGAGACAGGTGCATTCTAATTGGGAAGTAAAGAGATCTGGGGAGGAAGACTGAAGATTTGGTTCAATTGTTAAGTTTATAAGAGGCTTTTGACAACAGCAAGAGACATAGCAAGAGAAAATGATTGCTTTGGTTTTATAAAATGTCAATCTTTAACAGAATTGTAACTCCCTCATTACTGTGTTTGATCATATTACTTGTTATAACCTTTAACTATTGCACATTTGAATAATGATGCATATGTAGGTCTTGTCAGGACAAGGATCCTAAATGGGACTGATCCCAAATAGCATATTAGTAGTGATGTTTTTCATACTGTGATTTATTTTCCTCCATTTGCTAATTTTAGTAGAAACAGTAGATGTTGTTGGTGTTCTCTGCTATAGAATCTATTTTTGCTATAATTAATGAAATGATAAAATACTGTCCCATTTAGACTTGAAATTTCTGATTCAGTGAAAATAGAATGTTGACTTCTAAAATTATTGATTGATTATTTTAATAAAATAGGGTTGTTCAAGTTCATTTTAATACTTCAGGTTTAAAATTGATTAAAATAATGAAGTAAGGCATCTGTTGTGCTTGTGCAACTGCCAGAGAATTAGTGAATTGTGAAAGCCATTCAGAGACTTGTAAAGGTGTGGAATTTCACCCATGTCTAAATAATTTGAGTATTAGCACATTGCTTTTTCAGTCTCATGACTGCACTGCTAAAGAAGGACTAATTGCTGTTCAGTTTCATTGGATTATAGTGGTTTTTAGCTTTACTGGAAAATCAAAACTTTTTATACTTGTATAATTTCGATAAGGTACCGCATAGTAGACTCGTGACTCAGGCCAGAGCATGTGGAGTCGGGACAAGTAGCAGAATGGATAGCAAGCTGGCTATAAAACAGAAAACAGAGAGTAGGGGTTAAAGGTAGTTACTCAGATTGACAGAAGGTGGGAAGTGGTATTCCACAAGGATTGGTGCTGGGACCACTGTTGTTCATCATTTACATAAACAATTTGGAATCTGGAATCGGAAGTACAATTTCAAAACTTGCAGACAACAGCAAATTGAATATAGTTCATACCAAGGAGGACTGCGACAAAATACAGGTAGACATTAATAAACTTGTAGAATGAGTGTGTAATTGGCAAATGAATTTTAATATAGATAAGTGTGAATATTACAATTTGGTAGGAAGAATAAGGGGGCCACATACTGCTTGGATAATAGTCTAAATGTGGTGGAGGAGCAGAGGGACCTGTGAGTACAGATATACAAATTACTAAAAGTAGTGACGCAAACCAAGCACTGGGGTAAAATGGAAAAGCAGAGAAGTTATTTTAAACTTGTATAGCACCTTGGTTAGACCACACATGGAGTGCTGTGAACAGTTATGATCTCCATGTTATAAAAAGGATATAGAGGCACTGGCAGAGGTACAAAAAACATTTACTAGGATGATACCAGAACTGAGGGGTTATACCTAATCAGGAAAGATTGAGCAGGCTGTGGCAGTTTTCTCTAGAAAAGGGAAAACTGTGGGGTAAACTGATAGACATCTATAAGATTATGAAAGGGTTTGATGAGGTAGACGTGGAGATGTTTCCACTTGTGGGGGAGATCAGAACTAGGGGCCATAAATATAAGATAGTCGCTATTAAATCCAACAGGGAATTCAGGAGAAACCTCTTTACCCAGAGAGTTAGAATGTGGAACTCGCTACCACAAGGACTAGCATAGAAGCATTTAAAGGGAAGCTAGCTTAACACATGAAGGAGAAAGGAATAGAAGGATATGCCGATAGGGTTAGATGAAGTAGGGAGGGAAGAGGCCCATGTGTAGGTTAAACACAGTCATGGACCTGTTGGGCTCAATGGCCTGTTTGTGCTGAAAATTATATAACTTTTTTTTTAAAAAAAAGTATTTCAGCTCTTTCCAAATTTAAAAAGGCTTTATGGGACAAGTTGGACAGTGCTAACTTTTTTCCCCCATAGTGTGTCTGGCTAATAAATATTTATTAACAGTATAGTAAGTTAGGAAAGTACACAACCATTAAAGATTCTGCTGATCCCCAAAACCTCTTAAATTTTTCCGCACTACTGCCTCCACTTCTGCTCTGGGCAATCCTTCTATGTGTTCATCACCCTTTGTATAGTTAAGTAGTTACATTTTCTCCCTTTTCTCTTTTTTTCTCTCTCCTTGGTCACCTGTTTCTTGAGTAACATATTGGGGTTCAATTTATCCATTCCCCTAAGAATCTTGAATGCTTGAGTAATATATTCAGAGTGTTCTCTTCTCCAGAGTAAACCAGTCCACGATCCTCAACTCCCCTTGTAACAGATGTTTTAAGCTAAGTTGAGGCAAATAACATAGATGCATTTAAGGGGAAGCTGGATAAGCACACGAGGGAGAAAAGAATAGGTGATTATGCTGATGGGGCTAGGTGAAGTAGGGAGGAAGGAGGCTCGTCAGGAGCATAAACACCAGCATAGACCAGTTGGGCCAAATGGCCTGTTTCTGTGCTGTAGTCTCGATGCAAGTATCAATTTTGCTTTCTCCTTGCTGTAGTTTGGCAACAAAATTTGTACACCATACTCCAGGTGTGCTTGTACCAATGCCATGTATAGATTCATTACCACTGTCTGAGATTTGTGCTCGCTATAAATTCCCAAGATCCAGTTAGCGTTCCTTCTGCTGCTGCTGTTGTGCTCTTGTTTTGCTGTTGGTTTCTGTGAGCTATCCACTGATCACCCTCCAGATCCCTCCCCTGTTGGGTCCTATAGCCTAGAACCATTGATTTTATATTGCTGCCACTTATTTCCCGTTCCTAGACTCGTTACCTTGCATTTGTCCATCAACCTACCTTTTCAAACTATCTAGATCTTTTGGGTATTGTTGTTGAAACTCCCTTGCCCCCCCAATGTTGCGTAATCTGCAAGCTTACAGTTTTGCTTCTGTCCCCATCTAAATCATTTTATATAGATAAATGATGCATTCCTGTGGTGCCTCAGCATTGACTAATTGCCATGTTAATGGGTATGGTTCTTAATGAATACTTTGTGTCTGCCTTCACAAAAGAGGGGGACAATGCAGACATTGTAGCTAAGGAGGAGGAATGTGAAATATTGGATGGGATAAACATAGTGAGAGAGGAAGTATTAAGGGGTTTAGCATCCTTGAAAGTAGATAAATCACCAGGTCCGGATGAAATGTATCCCAGGCCATTGAGAAGCAAGGGAGGAAATAGCGGAGGTTCTGACCATCTTTTTCCAATCTTCTGTGGCTACAGGTGTGGTACTGGAGGACTGCTAAAGTTGTACCATTGTTTAAAAAGGGAGAAAGGGATAGACCGAGTAATTACAGGCCAGTCAGCCTAACTTCAGTGGTGGGCAAATTATTGGAAAACATTCTGAGGGACAATTTAAATGTCATTTAGAAAGGCATGGATTAATCATGGATTTGTTAAGGGAAGGTCGTGTCTGACTAACATGATTGAATTTTTTGAGGAGGTAACAAGGAGGGTTGATGAGGGTAGCTCGTTTGATCTAGTATACGTGGATTTTAGCAAGGCTTTTGACAAGGTCCCACGTGACAAACTGGTCAGAAAAGTAAAAGCCCATGGGATCCAAGGGAAGGTGGCAAGTTGGATCCAAAATTGGCTCAGTGGCAAGAAACAAAGGGTAATGGTTGGATGTTTTTGTGATTGGAAGGCTGTTTCCAGTGGGGTTCTGCAGGGCTCAGTACTAGGTCCATTGCTTTTTGTAGTAAATATCAATGATTTAGATCTAAATGTAGGGGGCATAATTAAGAAGTTTACAGATAATACAAAAATTGGCCATGTGGTTGATAGTGAGGAAGAAATCTGTGGACTACAGGAAGATATCAATGGGTTGGTCAGGTGGGCAGAAATGTGGCAAATGGAATTCAATCCAGAGGAGTGAGAGGTAATGCATTTGGGGAGGTCAATTAAGGCAAGGAAATACACATTAAATGGGAAGACATTGAGAGGCGTAGAGGAACGGAGGACCTTCGAGTGCATATCCACAGATCCCTGAAGGTAGCAGGACAGGTTGATAAGGTGGTTTAAAATGGCATATGGGACATTTCTTTTATTAGCCAAGGCATAGAATATAAGAGCCAGAAGGTTATGCTAGAACTGTATAAAACATTGGTTAGGCCATAGCTAAAGTAATTGGTAGAAGGGTTAGAGGGGAGTTGAGGAGAAATCTTTTCACCCAGAGTGTGGTGGGTTTTGGAATTTACTGCCTGAAAGGGTGATAGAGGCAGAAATCCTCCAAGCATTTAAAAAGTGCTTGGATATGCACTTGAAGTGCCGTAACCTACAAGGCTACGTACCAAGAGCTGGAAAGTGGGATTAGGCTGGATGGCTCTTTTTTGGCCGACAAAAGACATGATGGGCCGAATGGCTGTAAATTTCTGTTTCTATGGTAGTGCAGCCCCATTCACAGTCAGCCTTTTTGTTTGTTTGGTTTAATCAGTTTTCAGTCCACCTCAGAAATTTGCCTCAATATTCCATGTCTTCCTCCTTGTGGACTAATTGCTTATATGGCACGGTGGCAGAAACCTTGCTGAAATTTAAATATATCACATCAATAGAATTTCCATTTGTCAACAAAGTCCATTGTTTCCTTGGAGGACTTCATATAATTCATTGGGGAAAGCCTCCTCTGAAAAATCCTTACTGATTTCCTCTTGTACCATACCAGGACTTGGTGTCTCATTATTCTCCATTTTAGGATGCCTTCTGATTGTTCACTCAACAGATGTTGGGTGAACTGACCTGTAGATCCTTGGCTCATCTCTAAGCCCTGCTCTTTTTTAAAGTTGACAGCTACTTTCCAATCCTTGGGCACTATTCCCACTTCTAATGATTTCCTAAAGATAGAGGTGGTACCTGACAGATCTTGTCATTGTTTTTTTTAAGTACGTTTGTATAAAGTCCATCCAAGTCAGATGCCTTGTATTTCTCAGCCTGCAGTATCTGCTTTATCTAAAATTTCCATGCCTTTTTGTAGTACCTCCGTTTACCTTCCCACTCTCAAGCCCAGGAACTTCAGCTTCAGTCTGGAGAGGCTGTTAATGATTTCCTATGTGAACAAAGACAAGAAAGTTTTGCTTAGCATGGCAGTAAACTTATTCATTCTAGGTTTGCTTGACACCTCAGTGGCCACAGCCACTTGGGAACAGTTGTGCTTTGGGCTGTGTGGTTTAATGCCCCTGGGAAGGATTTCTTTGCTGGAATTTCTTGGCAGTGACAATTGCAAAAAAAAAAGTCTGCAGATCTTTCTGTTTAATCTTTAGATGAAACAATCTGTTGATGAGGAATAATGTGTAACGGTTTTGGTGTTGGGGTGAGGAAAGGAAATGTACTGCAGAGTGTGGAAAAATGTAAACTAACAACATGTTTTGGTGTATTTTTCCATTAATTCTTATACATTTGGTGCAAAGCAATCTTGATGGTAGAAGCCAGATTATTTTGAAAATGACTTGTTCTTCACTGGACCAGAAGTTTCTCTTGATCACAGCAATATAATTCCTAGTGTTATAAGTAGAATACTGAAGGAGGACAAAAGCAGGTGGGTGGAAAGGTTTTTTTTTAAAAAAAAACTTGAGTGGATATGAAAATTTGGGTAATAACTTGTGTTACCACTGTTGCTTATTGTACCAATACTTATCTATTATGACATAAGCAACTGCATTTGAAGAATGTTTGCTTTTGCCCAACATTGTGGGCTGAAGTATTGTTTGTAAGAGCTTAGTGTTTGTTGAATGAGGTTTGCAATGAAAGTTCTTATTACTTTATACCTCTGTTATGGCTTTTATGGCCCATTAAAAAGTAATTAACATGTCATGCACTAGTGAGACTGACTTCTGGCAGGATCCTGCTGATTTGTTCCTTCACTCTTGAAATATTTAAGAACCTAAAATATGAAGGAACTTGTTACTGAAAACAAAATGTCTGTTAACCACAAAAAAGCTTTATGGATAAGATTAAGGGGGGGATTTTTGTCGTCTTCACATTCTCTTTTTTAAAAAAAAAATGTGCATGTACTAACATTTCTAAATATCCTCTTGTTCACATATACTGGTCCATGAAGGAAACTGTTCGAAACATAATTGAGGTAGATTGAAGTATTTGATTGTGGAGATGGGACAAAAATGCTTATGCTGTTGGAACTTTTTAGAGGCTAAACATGACTTTCAAGTCTAGATTAAACGGAGTTGCACAATCTCTGGTCATTTTGCATGTGCGGCAAATTACTGGGAATGTATTCAATACTACTTATCTGTATGAATCCAGTAAATCCCAGAATAACCTGCATTTTTGTCTCAACTGGTGATGATGGTTCTGGAGTTTTTTTTTGTCATCTGGTCTTTTTTCCCTTTTACCATTAGTGGTGGCAAGTTTGCACTGCTTTCATGAGAGTTCTTTTTATTCTACAAATGTTTCTCTCCACTCTCCCAAAGGTGCTGACCCTTTCTGGGGTACAGTTTTATAAATGCCCAGAGTCTTCTGATTCTTTGCCCAGGTGGCCATTCTTAATGTGATCGCCTAGATAAAGATTACTCCTCCAGGTTTGAGATTTCTGGGGCATTTGGATCAGTTCTGGAGTAGGGGGAAACTCTACAGACAAAATGTGCTTCACTGAAACTTAACTGGTACCAATGCTCTTGCCAAGCCGGTGAACAGAGCAGTGGGGGAGGATTTAAATTTGTACGGCTGAGGGAAGCACAAATGTTGAAGTACGTGGAGGGGCAAAGAATAAATATTGTGAAGGGATAAAGCAGTCAAAAAAAGTAAGCTTGGGGCAGGCAAGGAGAGATGTACTTCAGGACAGATGAGAGGTTAAGGAGGAAGATGGTAAGAAAAATCTGGAAGGGATAAAGGTGAACATGATATTTTTATGATAGGGCCGCAATGGTCATACACGAATGTATGAAGCATTGGAAATAGTCAGGGAACTCGTCATTAATAAGAATGGAGGGACATGACAAAAACTTGGCATTAACTGGGGTGAGATAATATTGCTAGCTATTTTTTTCTAAATTCAAAGGAGAGGAAGAAAAGGAAGAGGAATGGTCTTATGAATTGAAGATACAATTATTGTCATAGAAAGGAAAGCTTTTATTTATAGTGCACACTGTGTGGAGTTACATATTACTTATTATTCTTTTACATAGAATTTACAGCACAGAAATAGGCCATTTGGCCCAACTGGTCTATGCCGGCACTCATGCTCCACTCGAACCTCTTCCCACCCTTCATCTAATCCTATCAGCATATCCTTCCATTCCTTTCGACCTCATGCTTATCTAGCTTTTCCTTAAATGCATCTATGCTATTTGCCTCAACTGCTCCTTGTGCTAGTGAGTTCCACATTCTTGCCACTCTTTAAGTAAAGAAGTTTCTCCTGAATTCCTTATTAGTGACTATCTATCTTATATTTATGGCCCCTAGTTTTGGTCTTCCCCACATGTGGAAACATCTACCCTATGTCTACCCTATCAAATTCCTTCATAATTTTAAAGGCCTCTAATAGGTCACCCTCTCTCTTCTAGAGAAAAGAGCCCCAGCCTATTCAGCCTTTCCAGATATGTCTTCAGTTCTAGTATAACCCTTGTAAATCTTTTTTGTACCTTCTCCAGCACCTCTATCCTTATTATAATATATATTTATCTTCTTTTAATAAAGGAATATTTTATCATTTTGTGAGTATATTATAAACCACCGAAGTGTGCAAAGGAAATTGAGTATAATGATTTGTAGTGCTAAGAGTTGTAATTGTGGGAGACTTGAGTTAAAGTAGACTGGATTAGGACCAATGTTTGTGGTCAAAATTGGTAGGGGTTCTTGGAATGCAAGTCGGACTGCTTCCTTAATCAGTACATCACGTGTCCAACAAGGAAGGATGCAGTGCTCGATCTGGTTCTGCTTAACAGAGCAGGACAAGTTAGTAACCTATGTGACCAACAGGTAGGAGAAACCATAACCATAATGCAATTACATTCAAATTGAAAATAGATTAAGAAACGAAAATCCAAAATTAAGTTAAATTGAAATTATGTAATTGGTTGGAAAAAATGGCTGATCCAACAGTGAGAGATTTAAGTATTTCTGAGTTTTATAGAGGAAGATATTAAAGAGCCACTACTGGAGATAAGTATTCAAAAGGGCATTGTATTCAATTTAGTTGGCTAAACGGTTTTGACACAGTAAATAAGGAGGAACTGTTTCCAGTGGCAGAAGGGTCAGTAACCAGAAGACACAGATTTAAGGTGATTGGCAAAAGAGCCAGAGGCGACGTGAGGAAACATTTTTTTTAACGTGGCAAATTGTGATGATCTGGAATGCACTGCCTGGAAGGGTGGTGGAAGCAGATTCAGTAGTAACTTTGAAAAGGGAACTGGATAAATAGTTCAAGGGAAAAGATTTACAGGGCTATGGGGAAAGAGCAGGGGAATGGGATTAATTGGATAGCTCTTTCTAGGAGTCAGCACAAGCACAGTGGGCCGAATGGCCTCCTTTTGTGCTGTATCTACTATGATAAAATTAGAAGCGTTACTAGGCCCATACACTATGCATCCCAAAACATTGAAGAAGGTTGTGGAACAGAGAGCAGAGGCACCAATCATAATCTTCCAAAGATTAGTAGAAATTGGCAAAGTGCTGAAGGTTTGGAGGATGGCAAATGTTGCCTCCAGTCAAGAAAGGGTAGTTGGTAGGCCAGTTAGTCTTTCCTCAATTGTGGGTAAATTTTGAGTCTATAGTAAGGGATGACATTTGTGATTAGCCCATACCAGCATGGATTGTAAAAGGAAGGTTGTACTGGAATGACTAACTTTTTGAGGAAATCAGTGCATAGATCGAGAATGTAATAGATGTTGACTGTACATATGCATTTTCAGAAAATGCCAAGTGCAATTTAAGAGAATGTAGCAGCATTGATGGAGAAACAGGTGGGAGGTGGGGGGGGGGGGGGGGGGGTTAGAAAAAGTGCAGGGATAAATGGATGTTTTTTGAATGGCCCAGTTGTGGGTAGAGGTGTGTCCCAGAGATCTGCTGCAACACCACTTTACCCATTTGATATAAATAGTTTAAACATAAGCACATCAGGAATATTCTCAATTTACTGATACTAAATTAGGGAGCACGGTAAACTGTAAGGAAGAATGCAGGAGGACAGACAGTTGTGGAGTGGGCAGCTGGTTGTTGGATGCAGTTAAATGTGAAGCCGTTACATTTTGGAGAAAAGAAAATTGAAAGGAAGTATGCAATAAATGGTAAAATTCTTAACAGTGGAGGAACAGAGATATAGAGGTGCAGATCTATAGATCTCTAAAGGTGAGAGTGCAAGTAGAAAAGACCATTTTAAAAAAGAGGCAAATGGCATTCTGGGTTTTATTCATGCAGGCATTGAATATTCAAGAACTAAATTATTAATTTGTATAAGAACACAAAGATATTCGAGCCATGGAAAAGGTAACAGTAAAGATACAAGAGTGAAAGAAGGAAGCAGAGACTATAGTGATGAAGAAATGCTTGTAAAAATTGTTTTTCTTATTGGAATAGAGAAGGTTAAGAGGGAATCTAATAGAGGTTTTCAAAGTTTGGTTTTCAGAGGGTAAATACTAAAAGATTGTTTCCACTGGCTGGAAAATTGATAACTAAGGGTCATAGATATGGGATTAAAACTAGAAGAATGAAAGGAAAAGTGAGAATTGTCTTATTTTGAAAGAGCTATAGAACATGGGTGTTTTACCAGAAGTGGGTATTGAAGCATAGGCTAACATTTATATGTGTGAATTGGGCAAGTATTGGAAAAGGAAGAATATGAGGGGAAGTAGAGAAAAGACAGGGAAATGGATTCGAGTAGATAGCTCTAGTTGAATTGTTAGCATTGGCACAGGCCCATTGGGCTGAATGATCTTCTGCTTTGATGTAGATTCTATGTTGGTAGGTTATTTGACTGTGGAAAGCAGTATGGCTGAGCCCAGTCCATTGATCACCTGATGTACAGATGTTCACTTTGCAGCATGGACCTCTGGGTTGGGAGTGAGAAGCTTGATTGTTTTCACACTCTCAGTCCAGGGAACTGAGGCCAATTGTAATGCCCCAACTGATGTCCAAGCTGAGATCAGCTTAATCACCACAGGCCAGAAATTGAATCTACAACCTTTTTGATTTTAATTGAAGGACAGTACTGCATCCATATTTTGATTTTTTTTTATCCGTCACAAAGTTGTGTAAACTACAGGGAGGCCTGTTCTGTTGGAATTGACAAGTCTCATGGATAACTTGTATGGATTCTGTAACAGGTTTCAAGAATGGATTAAGAAAAATGTCATTGAGATTGCTTTTTGTTTGAAGCAGTGACATCGGTAGTTGCTTATGTGCATATTTGGTGCAGATTATTGTATAGATCTTGGGAAACAAATCTACGCATCCAGATGGTGTTGATGAATTCACTGAGACCCCCATTGATAAGTTTGGAACTTGTTCAGTAGCCCACCAGCAGTTATTGGTATCTAGACCAGTCCAGACAAGGTAGCCAAGTCGTAGTTTGCCAGACAAGGGGCAATCCATACCTCTAGTATAATGAGCAAGCTGAAAATGTTATCTACATTTCAAGCTTCATTTAGGATAGCTCCTATAATCAATATCATGCTGCTTAAGAATAAGGCTTGATGTATGTTCACTCAAAAACAATCAAGTGGATTTTTGTTATGGTGCTAGCAACAATAGAAGAACTGGAATTCAGCTTATCTTGGTCTACACAGTAGGCTATAAAATTAGTAATTTAGTGTTACAGAAAATATTGAACTGTCTAGTAATTTTAAGAATAGAATGTAACCTTCTGCTAGCCTTCCGATCCCATGGAACGAAGGTGGCAAGGAAGTTTTGTTTTCCTTTCTCCCTGGCTCTTTTTAAAAAAATACTTAATTTTCTAATTTGCACAGGTTTCTAAAATTTGATATTTGATACAGGAACAGAAGTAGGCTATTCAGCCCCTCAAGCCTGTTCTGCCATTCAGTGAGATCATGGCTGATCTGTATCCTCACTCCATCCACCTGCCTTGGCTCCATATCCCTTAATTTCCTTGGCTACCAAAAATCTATCAATCTCAGATTTAAAATTATTAATTGATCTAGAATCTGCTGCTTTTTGTGGGAGAGTGTTGCACACTTCTACCACCCTTTGCATTTAGAAGTGTTGCCTAACTTCTCTCTTGAATGGCCTGGTTCTGATTTTCAAGTTATGTCCCCTTGTCCTAGACTCCCCTGCTGCCGCCGCCCCCCCCCCCCCCCCCCCCAGCAGGGAAAATTTGTCCAACCACACTATGAATTCATTTCAAAATTCTAGAAACCTCAATCAAATCACCCCTTAACCTTCTTCTATATTTCAGGGAATACAAGGCTAGTTCATGTAATCTCGCCTCATAATCTAACCCTTGGAGCCCTGGTAATTTTCTGGTGAATCTGCACTGCACTCCTTCCAAGGCCAGTATATCCTTTCCTGAGGTGCAGTGCCCAGAACTGTACACAGTACTCCAGATGTGGTCTAACCAGGGCTTTGTATAGGTGTAGCAAAACTTCCTCCCCTTCACATCCTGGCCCTCTAGATATGAAGGCTATCATCCCATTAGCCTTTTTGATTATTGTTTGTACCTGACCATGACATTTTAATCTGTGTACATCCCCTAAATCTCTTTGGACCCCCACTATTCCTAACTTTTCACCATTTAAAAAATACTCTGATCTATCCTTTTCTGGTCCAAAATGGATGACCTTACACTTGCCTGCATTGAAATCCATCTGCCATAGTTTTGCCCACTCACTGAATCTATCAGTCTCTTTTTGTAATTTTATGTTCCCGTCTACACTACTTACAATGCCACCAATCTTTGTGTCATTGGCAAACTTGGATATATGACACTTTTGTGTTATCTATGTCGTTACTAAACATATTTAATAGTTGAGGCCCCAACATAGATCCTTGTGGGACACCACTAGTCACTTAACACCATTCGAGTACATACCCATTATCCTTATTCTGTCTTCTACCGCCTAACCAATCTCCTAACCAGGTCAACAATTTGCCTTCAATTCCAGGAGCTTTAATTTTATCTAACAGTCTCTTATGTGGAACCTTTATCAAATGCCTTCTGGAAGCCCATATAAACTACATCCATAGATATTTCCTCAAAATAGTTCCTGTTCTGTAGCTTAATTGAAGTTGGTTGTAGCAAAATTTGATTTTTGCACAAGAATTTCTTGGGCTTCGGGAGTATCACCTTGGCTTAGTGGTAACACACTTGTCTCTAAGTCAGAAGGTTGTGGGTTCAAGTTCCACTCCAAGACTTGATCATATGGTATAGGCTGACACTTAAATGCATTCGTGTTGCATTGTTGGAGGCACTGTCTTTTGGATAAGATATTAAACAAAGGCTCCGTCTGCCTGTTCAGGTAGATGTAAAAGATCCAATACACTTAGTTTGAACAAGGGCAGCATGTTACGTAGGACTAGGAGTAGGCCATTCAACCCCTCGAGCCTGTTCCGCCATTCAGTTAGATCATGGCTGATCTGTACCTCAACTCCATCTATCTGCTTTTGATCCATATCCCTTGATGCCACTTAACTAACAAAAATATATCTATCTGTGTTGAAAGCTCCAGTTGTTCTAGTATCCAGTCTTGTGGTGGAGAGAATTTCAGATTTCAACTACCCTTTGTGAAAAATGCTTCCTGATTTTACTTCTGAATGGCCAGCTCTCATTTTGTTCTCCTGGTGACCTATCTAATTCATCCTTTAATCAATGCCAACAGAACAGATTAACTGTTCATTCACTTGGGTGCTGTTTGTGGAACCTTGCTGTGCTCAAATTGGCTGCTGTATTTGCCTTAAGTGACTATACTCCAAAAATTAATTAATTGGCTGTGAAGCACTCTGGGATGTCTTTTGGGTGTGAAAGACTTTATTTTTAAAAAAAAAGTATTTCTTTCTCCTTTATTAAGACAATAAACCTGATGGATATTTTGTATTAGTGCCCTGGGTAGAGAGATCCGATCTAATGACAAACAGCTTAGTTTCAACACCCCCCACCCCCCCCCAAAACACTACGTTCCACTGATTCTAGCCTTTTCTGCATTCCCTTCCGTTTTATCTCACCGTTGGTGGCACAGCTTCCAACTACCTGGGTCCTACTGTCTACAATTCCCTCCCTAAATCTCTTTCCCCCCCCCCCCCCCCCCCCCCCCCCCCCGACTACTCAGTGAGTTTCCCTCTGCCTATTTGTGAAGATTTTTGGAAAGGTTATCTTAAAGGTGCTATGTAAATGCAAGTTGTAGTTGCTGCTAATATCACCTGTTGCGATGTGGGGACACCAGTAAAATGTTCCTATCTAAGCAGGGAGATGGTCAGCTTCCATACAACATGGCTAAGATTGGGGGATTTGTTGAGTGGAGCGGGGGATTAAATTAGGGGTCCTATGCTTTGCTCGCTACTGCTGCTTGTGGGTTGGAGAGGCATGAACATAACTCTACAACTGCTTCAATTTACTTGACCACTAAGGAAGCCTGTTTGAATTCCATTTTTGTGCGCATAAAATAAAGGCGCATACTAAATACAGTGAATGAAATTTCCTTGCCATCTAGTGGTGCAGATGGTCAGGACAAATGTCTTCTACAGGTGGCTAATGTACAGAGTACAGTATTTAGGATCTTGTGATTGGGGCAGTTGTCTTGTACCAGAAAATCTTCAGTTTAGCTAGCATGGTCATGACTTTTGAATCTTCTTGTAAAGCTGTTAGAACTCCAATATAATGGCACTGGCTCTTAAAATTAAAAGGTACATTTATGACTTTTAAATGGGTTAGAGGAGAAAAGGGCATTTGGTGTGGAGGTACATTGGCCATTAAAGGTGGCAGTGCAAGTGGATAAGGCCATAGATATGTCCTTGGTTTTGTATCCAGAGTCATAGGATACAAAGGAAAAAGCTAATTTTGAACTTATGTAAGATGCAGTGGCATATTACATATGGATTTGAGCACTCCATTATAGGAAGGGTGTAAAAGCCAAAGAAGATGCAGCATAGTTTCACTGGAATGTTACCAGGAATGGGTTACAGATGCAAAAAACTTGAAGTTAGAGCTTTCTTCACTGGAGCTGAGAAGGTTTAGAGGCGATATAACAGAGGCCTTCAAGGTTATCAAGGGTTATAAGACAACTAATTATTTCTACTGATCAGCAAGATGGTAAAAATAGAGCATAAATTTAAGATAATGAAAGGAAGTTAGAAGAATTTCTCTTTACAGAAGGTGGTTTAAAATGTAGAATTCTCTGCCACAAGTTCGTGTTGAAGCAGAGCTAATAAATTCTTTCAAAATGAAATTAATTGTTCAAAAAAGGAATATTAAAGGGCATGGGAGTGAACTGGTGAGTGAGATTAGACTAGGTGGCTCAAGTGGAGAAAAACATCAGCGTAGGCTTATTGGGCCAAATGGCTTATTTTTGTGCTGTAATAGTCTATGGTTCTATGATCTAAATCCTGATTTTATAATGTTTGCAAAATCCATTTTGGTAATTTTAATGTAGGATTGAAATGGAATATTTGTGGAAGCTGGTGGGGAATTGCAAGAATGGCATAGCATTGATCAAATTACAGCACATCTGTTATGAGATTTTACAGATATGTAGTAATGTACTACTGAGGACTTGAGAGTTAGTCTACTGGGCTTGTTATAAAAATTTGAACCACTTCTGGTATGCATCAGTGGGCAAATTTCATTATTCATCTAGTATAAAATAGCTCTAGATATGGCTGATATAATTTTCATAAAGTCCTGTTTTATTGCATGTGGAGTATTCACATTCCATGTTGCAAATTAATGCTTGCTGCATTTCGCTCATTGTCACTTAACCCCAGCTATGTTTATAGCTCATTCTAAATTAAAAGAAAATTTTAAGCAAAATTACCCCTGTGAGTGATTTTGGAGACTCCGACTGTAGCATATCACTTAATGTGTTTGCTTTATTCAAATTATATATATTTAAGTTTAATTGTGGGATGAGTGAGGTAATTACACGTCACTATGTCTTGCGAAGAATAGTAGCAGACAGGTTGGGTCCAAGTTGAAATACTCTATCTGAAAATGACAGTGTAGGCTGGTAATGAAGACTGCTTCTGTTGAAGTCTATTTCATGTTCGGTCAGTCTTGTTTGTATTGCATTTGACTCATTTTTAGGTAAGGTTTTTGTCTTTTTCATCTCGCCTTGTTGTAAAACGAATGCTAAAACTGTGGCTTGAGATAGAGAAGAATGTTTGTACTGTGAATTTCTGGCTCAGTCAGGGCAAGCAGAACAAACATGCTTTTGTTTTCCCCTCAGTGCTGAGTTTTGGCTGTTCCACACAATGGAATACCTGACAGGTATGCTGGAATATATAATTGTAAACAGTAACTTGAACATGAGGAAATCTGTATACCTAAAAGTTCATTTTATAAAAAATAATGGAACAGTTTATTGTATTGGACACTGCTAGAACTAAGCTGAGGTGCCAGCTGAATTTATATATCTCAACTTTAACATTTTATATAAACTGCTAAATAAAAATAAACTTGAGAATGTTATTGTATTGTAAATTTGATCTTGTGTTTTCAGTGAGCAAACAACAATTGATTCTTTCAAACTAATTCCATAGAATCATTGAAGTTATACTTTTTGCAGCAATTTTATATTTGAGGGGAAGGAAAGGAAAATGCTTTCTAGCTCAGCTGTGTAATTGCTACTGAAGTTTAATTGTGGCACCTGTTTTATTAAGTGCAAAAATTCCCATAATTATAAGCAATCTTACTACATCTTTTTAACACAGTAGTGCATGTAACAGACATTTTCTCTCCATCACAAATCAAGTGTTCACTCCAATTTCTGCATAGCACTTAAAATAAACAAAGGCAGTCATTTGTAATCTACAGAGAGAACCTCCAGGAATAGAAAATACAGGAGTCCAAATGTCTACAAATTCTTAACTGACCTGATCAATTTTTTTAAAGAAAGACAAAGCCAAGGTTCCAACTTAGTCTCACTAGCAGTTAAACTCTAAACCCACCCAATGTTTATTTACCAATTGAACTTTGTGGCCTTGAAAAGGACATTGCTTTGCTCAAGCAGAATAATAATAGTGTTCATTGCATGGCATGACACTCATGTCCTCATGAAACTGCATATCATCCAACTTCTATTGTACAATGCTATCAGAGATTAGCTGGCCATAACTGAAAAGAAAGATGCCAAAACCCATGAATTTTCATGAAGTATTGGAAAACAGATTGTAATTTTGGAGCATACTCCATACACAACTGCTCCTGAAATTGCCATCAATACCTGTTTGATTTCAGTACATAGGAAAATCTGAGTCCATATTCCTCTCAGAACATATTTACATTGACCATTAGACCTGTGCTATGTGAAGGAGCCTCCAATAGATTACTAAAATCCTTTTCTCGTTATAAACAGGTTGTTGCTGAGGTAGTTTTGTTATTTTACTGGCCAATTAATCCAGCTTGAAAAAAACACTTTGTCCAAACTATCTGTCGAAAGACCATGTCAAAGACCCTAGGCTGAAAGTACTGGATAAATGTGCTTGGGCCTTGTTGCCAGATATTCGTTGTCGTCATGCTGCTCCCTTTCAACCAAATGAAAAGGGACCAGCTTGTGTGTCAATGTGGTTGTGATGGTAATGCGTTGAGGGAGGTTCCAGGTGAAACTGCACCGGAAAAGTTGAGTGCTACCTCTGTACTCAAGATGTCTTGAGTTCACGTCTTGATAATTGTTTAGGGTTGATGACTTTTACTTCATGTCAGGAAGGGTTTTACCTTGCAGATAATGTCATTGGGTGATGCATGTCGGAGTAGTTAGGTTCAGAAGACGCCCTAATTTTATTTATTTGTTCTATGGACGTGGGGAATGCTGGCCAGGTTGCGGTAATTGCCCATTTGTCATTGCCCTGAGAAGGTGGTGGACCTTCTCCTTTAACTGGTGCAGTACTTATGGTTATTATGCTCCCACAGCGGCGTTAGGGAATTCCAGGATATGGACCCAGTGACGATGAAGGAATGGCAACATACATCTAAGCCAAAAAGATGTGTGACTTGTCAGGGAAATGGAGTTGATGGTTTTTCCACAACATTGTTGCTCTTGTCCTTCGTAGTGTTGAAGTGGGATGGAGGTGCTGTCAAAGTAACCTTGGTGATGCTGCAGAGGATCCTGTAGATTGTACATATTGCAGCCACATTGCACTGGTGGCGGAGGTGAATTTTGAGCATCCATCACACATCTGACCTTGCGATGGAGGGAAGGTCATTGATTAACCAGTTGAGATGGTTGGGCTGAGGACTCATCCATTGATGAACTCCTGCAGTAATGTCCTGGGGCTATGATTGGCCTCCAACAATATTAACCATCTTCCTTTGTGTCAGATATGACTCCAGTCACTGGAGGGTTTCCCTTTGACTCCTGTTGCCATTAGTTTTGTGAGGGCTCCTTGGTACCATACACAGTTAAATGGTGTCTTGATGTCAAAGGGTGCAACTTTCACCTCTCCTCTGGCATTTACCTTTTGTGTCCATGTCCATGTCCATGTCTGGATTAAGGTTGTAATGAGGTCTGAAGCCAAGTGGTTCTGGCGGAAGCCAAACTGAGTTTCAGTGAGGAGGTATTGCTTGATGGCACTATTGATGACTCCTTCCATCACTATTCATTGGTAATTGGGAGGAGGTTAATTGGGCTGTAATTGACCAGGGTTAGATTTGTCCTGTGTTTTTGTGGATAGAAAGAACATGGAAAATTGTCCAGGTAATCGAGTAGATGCCATTATCCCAACTGTTCTGGAACAGCTTCGGTAGAGAAGCAGCTTTCCCTGGTGCACAGGTATTCAGCCTTAGGCTAGGATGTTTTCTGAACCCATATATGATAGGAACCTCAGGAGATGATCGAGTAGGATGATCCACTCAGCACTTTTGACTGAAGACATTTGCAAACACTTCAAATTTATTGTAGGGTATGGCAAAAATGCACGTTTTATAATTTAACTAGTAATAAAATTTTGGAATGGAAGATAAGTTTACTTCCATCTTGATCAAGTTTTATGACATAGTATATAAATTATATCTGTTGCCATAAGCATCGCTACAGTATGTAATATTTTTGTCTGGTTGGTAATGTGATCTGTTTCAGTAAATTTGTCAGAGTGATGGGTGAACTGCTGTCATGTTTACAATGCAGTGGGGCCATGGTAAACATCACATTCCAGGTCCTAGATTACATATGAGCTACCCCACGGAAGATCTGCTAGCTACATACTCTATTTTGTTTGGCCTATTAAATGAAGTAACCATAACTTTATAAATTTTTATGCAGGAAAATGTTAAATAGTGTTTACTTACATCAACCATATGAGATCAATTTGAGTAACCTTTTAAAACGTGCCCTTTTCAAACCTTGGCACTCGTGCACAATTTTAATATATTGCAACATAAAATTATGTACAGTGCTGAACATGAAATCTGAACTGATTGGATTATAAATATTCAAAACCCAAAATATGATTGGAATTTGCTTCTATTAATTTCTAAAAGTTGACAGTTCACACTTGTACCATTGCTGAGTATAGTAAAGCTTTTCAGATGAGGTTTTGAAATTAATTCATAATGTGATGTACAAGAGCAAGGTAGCAAAATGCTTGTCTGATGAAGAGGGTTAAATGGAGACTAAACCTGGGAAGGGCTCAGGATAGTTGATGGGAATGGATTCTTTTGTTAGGTTAGCTTGGCACATGGGAGTTTCCTTGAGTGCAAACTTGCTGCTGTACATATGGTTTCCTCGACAGCTGGTGGAGTATGTAAATTGAATCCTTGGTGATTTAGACTTGTGTATTGTCCATAGCTTGAAATTCCATCGGTGGGGATTTTTTAAATCTGTCTTAATGCTGTACCAATTGATGTAGTGGCTTGTAATCAAAGTTGGGAACAAAAAATGGGAAATCAAATGTTTATGGAGTTCACCTATGATTCTGTCTTGTGAAGTGCACAAGTCCAATCTGTCCAAATGAAGTATGTATAATCTCTGGTCGTCTGAACAATTCAGCATCCATAAAATACTTGTCCATTAACTTGTTGCATTGATCTGTTTCTCAATTTTTAACCTTACAATAATTCTATAAATTTTAATATGCAAAGAAGTGACTTTTTAAAATATGATTTTATATAGGGGTTATCAATGTCCAGACTCTGAACTTTGTGCTTGCAAGTAAATTGATTCTGAGCGGCCTACCCAAAAAAAATTATAAAATTAATTTGTTTAGCTTTCTATTTTAAAGCAAGGGGAGTTTGCCGAGTTAGTTGCACATCATACCAACTTGGAAAAATGTTAACTCTTTTTTGCTTTTGCCAACAATCCATGCTTTATCACTTAACAGGTTGGTGAACCATTGTAATGCTGTTTTCTTCCCTTCTCCACTCAATGCGCTGATGTTCTGTGAGCACAGGCTGCCCTTTGCCTGCTGAAGTTGCCATTCCTCAAGTGCAATTCTCATAAGCAGTTATTATTGTTAACAGGATATTGGGCCATGGTAGCCAGCTCAATCCTGTCTTCGTCTGATGTGCATTATCCATCATAAGTCACTGGACAGTGATCAGGAGACCGTAATTCTCTTCCTGTCCTTTTTCTCCTTCCCACACACGAACCAATTCCTCAAACTCCGAAGCCCCGAATTTAACTATGGGCAAGTGAGAGGCCCCCATGTTGTCTCAATTGTGAGGCAAGGGTGATTTTAACTCCCGGGCCTCATTTCAATATGATTGACTGGCTGATTGCCTTGAAAAATGGGTAGCCCTATATGTAAGCAATTTCCAGCAGGCGCCCCAAGACCTATTTAAAACAGGATTGAACCTCAAAGAAAGGTTGCATTCCCTGCAGACAGATTACGTTCCAAGACTGCACACAATTCGGCTGGGACTAATGAGTCGAAGAACTGCCCATAGGTTTTCTGAAGCCTCCCTGCCGGTTCTCACGGAGGAGCAGGGCAAGGAGGAAGGTACTGTTCCCCAAGGCCACAGAGGTGGCTGATGGGGTGATGCTGCTGGTACTGACCCTAAGGACCTGGCTTCAATGTGGAAATAGGTTCAGTGATCTCATAGCAGCAGCAAGGGTGAGTACAGCTCTCCATCTTTCCATCAACAGCAGCTGAACAACACTATTTTCACTTTCCCCCCCCCCCCCCCCAACCCCACCACTCAACAGCTTGCTCCCCTCCATCACATCCTTCAGCATAGAATCACAAGGGCATACTGCAGCACCTCTTCTCATTCCAAGCACACTCACCTCTTTGCATTTCTTCATGCCACCAAGGTGTCTTCCTTGATTCAGTGGTAGCACACTCAGTTGTGAATCAAAAAGTCATGGGTTCAAGTTCCAGCAACTTTACCAGTAAGGGAGTGCTGCACTGTTGGAGGTGCCGTCTTTCAGTTGAGATGTTAAACAGAGGCCTCGTCTTCCCTTTCAGGTGGGTGTAAAAGATCCCATTACGCTATTCAAAGTAGAGCAGAGGAGTTCTCATGACGTCCTGGCTAGTATTTAGACTTCAACTAACATCACTAACAACCAGATTTTCTGGCCACTATCACATTGTGGTTTGTGGGACCTTGCTGTGCAAATTGGCTATCACGTTTCTTACATTACAACAGTGGCTATGCTTCAAAAAGCACTTCATTGGCCGTTAAGTGTCCTGAGGTAGTCGAAGACGCTCTATAAATGCATGTCTTTTTATTAACTGGATGATGCAGTTTAATACCAATACTGGAACCATCTTTTAATCTCTTTGATCATAGTCCAATATGAGAATGCACCCATCTCTCAGAACCACCTTGGATAAAACTTGGGAATGCTGGTGGCAGCAGATACATTGTTTCTAGTTTCTCTTTCCTTGCCTCCTCCTCCTCGAGTCTAGATGTATTGATAACCAATTCAGCTCCAGCAGAAATTTCCTAACTGGGACATACTCTGAAATTTCTCTCAGCTGCATATATATGCTGCTCTTTAAGTACTGTTTTTGACTGTGCAGTACTCACTCCTACTTTTCAGGACATGCATGTGAAATTGGCCTGAAGCTATTTACCGTTAGTGAGACTAGTTGATCAGCCTGACCGTAACAATGCTTCAGGCAAGCAATACATGAGATGTATTATTTGATCCTGCCAACCTGAGAATTGAACCTCGAGAGTTCAGCTGATGTATTTCAGTGTGTGCTGGTGTGTTCCTGATGCTGCAATAGCCATCAAAATATTTTTTTCCCTTTTTGGTAATTTAAAAATGTAACTACAAAAACTCAGTGCACGCAAAATGGAACAAGGCAAGAAAAATCTCAAACTCAAGTCCATTGTCTTACAGGGAATAGAGATTTGATGCACACACTATTAGCAACTCATTTTAATAATCTAAGATTTAGTAATTCCCTCAAAAAGGAATGTTCAATTATTGTTTTTTTGCTTTCACTTCGTGGGAATGCAAAAATATCATCTACAATTATCAAGAATAAAAGAAATAGGAGCAGGAGTAAGCCATATGGCCCCTCTAGCCTGCTCCGCCATTCAGTCAGATCATGGCTGATCTTCAACCTCAACCCCACTTTCCCACCCGATCCCCAAATCCCTTGATTCCCCGAGAGTCCAAAAACCTATCTCTCTCAGCCTCGAATATATTCGACAACTCAGCATCCACAGCCCTCTGGGTAGAGAATTTCAAAGATTCACAACCCTCTGAATGAAGAAATGCCTCCTCATCTCTGTCTTAAATGGCCGACCCCTTATCCTAGGCATACAGCCATTGATTGCCGTGTCAGTTTTCTATCTGATGTATTTTTCCTTCCAGCCTGATTAGATATTCATTTATTCCCATCCAAGTCTATACGTTTCTCCATTCCAATGATTTGAGGCTCTTTTTAACCATCTCTTTTAAGATGTTTATATTTATTAAGCACAAGGTGGCAGGTATTTCCAGTTGAAAACACTTTCAGTCCAATGCATCGTTACCACCCTTCCACTCCTGAGGTTTTGGGGTTAGTTAACTTCATGGTGAACTTGACTGAGATGTTGGGACTCTCAATATTGAAGCCCCTTATTTCCTTTTTTTCTGGGATGAATTGTTCAACCACCTTTTCTGGATTTGGATAAAACTCGACAATTTAAATATAATAACTCAGTGGATATGCTCAGTTAAACACCTTTTTTTGCAGGTTGTTGACATTCTCAACATTGTTCCAAGTTTTAATCACTTTGGGAATTTAAAACCCATTTGTGTTAAGCATTTAGAATTCCGCAAAGGACCAAGAAATTGATAAAGAAAGGGAAAACAGAATATGAGAGTAAACTAGCGAGAAACATAAAAACAGACTGTAAAAGCTTCCATAGGTATGTAAAAAGGAAAAGGCGAAGGCAAATGTGGGTCCCCTACAGACAGATGGGAGAATTTATAATGGGCAATAAGAAAATGGCAGAGGAATTAAACATACTTTGTGTCTGTCTTCACAGAAGAAGACACAAAAAACCTCCCAGAAATACTAGAGATCCAAGGGTCTGGTGAGAATGAGGAACTGAAAGAAATTAGTATTATTAAAAAAAATAGTACTACAGAAATTAATGGAACTGAAAGTCGATAAATGCCAAAGGCCTGATGATCCACATCCCAGGGTTTGAAAGAGGTGGCTTTAGAGATAGTGGATGCATTGGTTGTCATCTTCCAAAATTCTATAGATTCTGGAACGGTTCCTGCAGATTGGAGAGTAGCAAATGTAACCCCATTATTTAAGAAAGGAGGGAGAGAGAAAACAGGGAACTACAGACCTGTTAGCCTGACATCAGTAGTAGGGAAAATGCTAGAATCTATTATAAAGGATGTGACAACAGGACACTTAGAAAATAATAGGATTTGGTAGAGTCAGCATGGATTTATGAAAGGGAAATCATGTTTAACAAACCTATTGGAGTTCTTTGGGAATGTAACTGGTAGAATAGATAAGGGGGAACCAGTGGATGTGATTTATTTGGATTTTCAGAAGGCTTTTGATAAGGTCCCACACAAGAGGTTGGTGAACAAAGTTAGAGCACATGGAATTGGGGGTAATATACTGGCATGGATTGAGAATTGGTTAACAGAGAGCAGGAATAAATGGGTCTTTTTCAGGTTGGCAGACTGTGACTATTTACAATCTATATCAATGATTTGGATGAGGGGATCAAATGTAATATTTCCAAGTTTGCTGATGACACAAAACTAGGTGAGAATGTGAGTTGTGAGTAGGATGCAAAGAGGTTTCAAGGGGAAGAACATGGCAGATGGAATATAATGTGGAAAAATGTGAAGTTATCCACTTTGGTAGGAAAAACAGAAATGCAGAGTATTTTTAAAATGGTGAGAGATTGGGAAATGTTGCTGTTCAAAGGGACCTGGATGTCCTTGAACATGAGTCACTGAAAGCTAACATGCAGGTGCAGCAAACAATTAGGAAGGCAAATGGTATGTTGGCCTTTTATTACAAGAGGATTTGAGTGCATGAGTAAAGATGTCTTGCTGCAATTATATAGGGCCTTGGTGAGACCGCACCTGAAGTATCGTGTACAATTTTGGTCTCCTTACCTAAGAAAGGATATACTTGCCATAGAGGGAGTGCAACGAAGATTCACTAGACTGATTCCTGGGATGGCGGGATTGTCGCATGAGGAGAGATTGAGTAGATTTGGCCTGTATTCTCTCGAGTTTAGAAGAATGAGTGGTGATCTCATTGAAACGTACAAAATTCTTACAGGGCTCGACAGGGTAGATGCAGGGAGGATGTTTCCCCTGGCTGGGGAGTCTAGAACCAGGGGTCACAGTCACAGAATAAGGGGTAGGCCATTTGGAACTGAGATGAGGAGAAATTTCTTCATTGAGAGGGTGGTGAATCTTTGGAATTCTCTACCCCAGAGGGCTGAGAAGGCTCAGTCATTGAGTATATTCAACACAGAGATTGATAGATTTCTAGATATTAAAGGCATCAAGGGACATGGGGATGATGCAGGAAAATGGTGTTGAGGTAGAAGATCAGCCATGATCTTGTTGAATGGCGGAGCAGGCTCAAGGGGCCGAATGACCGACTCCTGCGCCTATTTCTTATGTTCTTATCTGATTGCAGCTTGATATTTCTTAGGCTTTTACCCTGTTTTCTCCCTTTGTTAATTCACTGCTCTTCTTCCAAAATTTCATTTGTGTAGCAGTCCAGTCGTGTAATGGACCAACCGATTGTTGATTTAATAACAAGTCAAGGAAAGTTAAGTTTCTGTAGCCTGGTGTAGTGGCAGTCCAGTGAAATCCAAGAAATATGTATTTAATTTGTATTTTAGTTTAACATTACTGATTAAGTGTATTTGATGGATGCACTGGGTGGTACAATGAGCTGGAACATTTTCAACTCTCTGCATCTGGGTTCTTTTACAACCTATACTGGGATTGAAACTGAAGTAGCAGTTGTTTTGTTGAATTGTTTAAAGCATTTTGGATGGTATAGAGGCTATCCCTACATTTAGCATATGATAAACCTGAGCTGGAAAAACTTTGCCATAACAAGTTGCAAAAATTAGAAACATGTTGCACTCCTCCAGCAATAAAGCAGCTTCTTTCCTTTCCCCTTCTCCCATGATTACCATCTGCCCTAGAGTAAAAAGTAATGTTTTAAAAAAAATGATGGTGTTTTAATTGGGTTTGCTTTGCTTATACAAGTGGCCTGATACTTTTTTTTTGAAGGGCGAAGCTCAATCCTGTCCTTGCCTTATGTCTATGTCCAGCATAGTTCATTGGTTGCTAATGATTAGATGAGGAAGCAGTAGTTCACTCCGCATCACCCCTTCCCCTCTTTCCTAGCCCAGGGTTGCTGAGGCTAATTGCAGTGCCTCTGCTGCTGATCAAGAGTTGGGATTGTAAGCTTAAAGCTCTCCTATAAATAAAAATGGGAACATCCATCATGCAATGTCACCCTATGCACCTATAATATAGTAACTTTATTTGGCTTACACTGGAGAATTTCATAGAAACATAGAAAATAGGAGCAGGAGTAGGCCATTTGGCCCTTCGAGCCTGCTCCGTCATTCAGTATGATCATGGCTGATCCTCTATCTCAATACCATATTCCTGCTCTCTCCCCATACCCTTTGATGCTTTTTGTGTCTAGAAATCTATCTAGCTCCTTCTTAAATATATTCAGTGACTTGGCCTCCACAGCCTTCTGTGGTAGAGAATTCCACAGGTTCACCACCCTCTGACTGAAGAAATTTCTCCCCATCTCAGTCCTAAATGGCCTATCCCGTATCCTGAGACTGTGACCCCTCGTTCTGGACCCCCCAGCCAGGAGAAACATCCTCCCTGCTTCCAGTCTGTCCAGCCCTGTCAGAATTTTATGTTTTAATGAGTTCCCTCTCATTCTTCTAAACTCAAGTGAATACGGGCCGAGACAACCCAATCTTTCCTCATACGACAGTCCTGCCATCCCAGGGATCAGTCTGGTGAACCTTCGCTGCACTCCCTCTATGGCAAGTATATTCTTTCTTAGCTCAGGAGACCAAAACTGCACGCGATACTCCAGCTGTGGTCTCACCAAGTCCCTATATAACTGCAGCAAGACATCTTTGCTCCTGTACTCACATCCTCTTGCAATGAAGGCCAGCACACCATTTGCCTTCCGAACTGCTTGCTGCACCTGCATGTTTGCTTTCAGTGACTGGTGTACAAGAACACCCAAGTTCCTTTGTACATAAACGTTTCCCAATCTATCACCATTTAAATAATACTCTGCCTTTGTTTTTCCTTCCGAAGTGGATAACTTCACATTTATCCACATTATACTGCATCTGCCATGTATTTGCCCACTCACTCAACTTGTCTAAATCGCCTTGAAGCCTCTTTGCATCCTCCTCCCAATCCCACCTAGTTTTGTGTCGTCAGCAAACTTGGAAATATTACATTTGGTCCCTTGGTTCCCTAGCATTTCTGAGAAGTTATGTGTCCTCTTCCGTGAAGACAGAACCAAAGTATTTGTTTAATTGCTCTGCTGTTTCCTTGTTCCCCATTATAAATTCTCCCGTTTCTGACTGTAAGGGACCTACATTTGTCTTCACTAATCTTTTTACGTACTTGTGGAAGCTTTTGCAGTCTGCTTTTATGTTCCTTGCAAGTTTACTCTCAATACTCTCTTTTACCCCTCTTAATCAATTTGGAAAAATGATCTTTTTTTGCTGTGTCATAGAGTAGTGCTCAGTGTTTAAAGACATTCATGAGACCGAGAATTTGTGTGTAGCTGATGAAGTGGGTAGAAAAGGAAGCTCTAAAAACTGTCAAAGCAGAGCAGCAAGGGAGAAAGAAAAAAAAAACGATGGACACCAAGGTGCAGACCTCCCCACCAACATGGTGTTCTGACTGTCCCCCACTCCAAGCACCAACCAAACGGAGGTGTTGAGCAAAATTGGCACCTAATCTACATGAATCAGTCCTCCTCCATGTTGAACACCACTTGGAGGAAGCACTGAGGGCAGCAAGGGCACAAAATGTACTCTGGGTGGGGGACTTCAATGTCCATCACCAAGAGTGGCTCGGTAGCACCACTACTGACCGAGCTGGCCGAGTCCTGAAGGACATAGCTGCTAGACTGGGCCTGCGGCAGGTGGTGAGCGAACCAACACGAGGGAAAAACTTACTTGACCTCGTCCTCACCAATCTACCTGTCGCAAATGCATCTGTCCATGACAGTATTGGTAGGAGTGACCACCGCACAGTCCTCGTGGAGATGAAATCCCGTCTTCGCACTGAGGACACCATCCAACGTGTTGTGTGGCACTACCACCGTGCTAAATGGGATAGATTCAGAACAGATGTAGCAGCTCAAAACTGGGCATCCATGAGGCGCTGTGGGCCATCAGCAGCAGCAGAATTGTATTCCAGCACAATCTGTAACCTCATGGCCCGGCATATTCCTCACTCTACCATTACCAACAAGCCAGGGGATCAACCCTGGTTCAATGAGGTGTAGAAGAGCATGCCAGGAGCAGCACCAGGCGTACCGAAAAATGAGGTGCCAACCTGGTGAAGCTACAACTCAGGACTACATGCATGCTAAACAGCGGAAGCAACATGCTATAGACAGAGCTAAGCGATTCCACAACCAACGGATCAGATCAAAGCTCTGCAGTCCTGCCGCATCCAGTCGTGAATGGTGGTGGACAATTAAACAACTAACGGGAGGAGGAGGCTCTGCAAACATCCCCATTCTCAATGATGGCAGAGTCCAGCACGTGAGTGCAAAAGACAAGGCTGAAGCGTTTGCAACCATCTTCAGCCAGAAGTGCCGAGTGGATAATCCATCTCAGCCTCCTCCCGATATCCCCACCATCACGGAAGCCAGTCTTCGGCCAATTCGATTCACTCCACGTGATATCAAGAAACGGCTGAGTGCACTGGATACAGCAAAGGCTATGGGCCCCGACAGCATCCCAGCTGTAGTGCTGAAGACTTGTGCTCCAGAACTAGCTGCGCCTCTAGCCAAGCTGTTCCAGTACAGCTACAACACTGGCATCCACCCGACAATGTGGAAAATTGCCCAGGTATGTCCTGTCCACAAAAAGCAGGACAAATCCAATCCAGCCAATTACCGCCCCATCAGTCTACTCTCAATCATCAGCAAAGTGATGGAAGGTGTCGTCGACAGTGCTATCAAGCGGCACTTACTCACCAATAACCTGCTCACCGATGCTCAGTTTGGGTTCCGCCAGGACCACTCGGCTCCAGACCTCATTACAGCCTTGGTCCAAACATGGACAAAAGAGCTGAATTCCAGAGGTGAGGTGAGAGTGACTGCCCTTGACATCAAGGCAGCATTTGACCGAGTGTGGCACCAAGGAGCAACTCGCCAAGGCTTCTTCAACAGCACCTCCCAAACCCGCGACCTCTACCACCTAGAAGGACAAGGGCAGCAGGCGCATGGGAACAACACCACCTGCACGTTCCCCTCCAAGTCACACACCATCCCGACTTGGAAATATATCGCCGTTCCTTCATTGTCGCTGGGTCAAAATCCTGGAACTCCCTTCCTAACAGCACTGTGGGAGAACCGTCACCACACGGACTGCAGCGGTTCAAGAAGGCGGCTCACCACCACCTTCTCGAGGGCAATTAGGGATGGGCAATAAATGCCGGCCTTGCCAGCGACGCCCACATCCCGTGAACGAATTTTAAAAAAATAAAAAATTGGCTTTCCCACGGTACAAGAGACTGCACCGTGAGCAACAGAAGGCAAGAAGCGAGGGGAAGGTATGTTTGGTGGTTGGGATCATGTTGGAGGTGGCAGAAATGGCAGTTGATGATCTGTTGAATGCAGAACTGAGGACAAGGAGGACCCAATCATGGTTTTGAGGTGGGGGGTGAGGGCAGAAGCACGGGAAATGGGATGCACCCGATTTATCCGAATGGTATTCTTTTGTATTGCTGTCAGACACTGCTGTGTATTTTGACTCTTATTCAGCCAAGGCAGTATGATGATGTCCAAAACAAATTCAGTGGTACTTGGGTATGAGCATTGTTCCGAAGCACTGAAGTACTTTTCTGCGCCCAGGTCTACACTGAAATGCATGGCAATCTGAGGAGTAGAATCCAGAGAATTATGTTTTTATACCAGTATGATAACTGTAATAGCGTTACAAAAAAATAAGTTTCATGTTGAGATTTGTGATTTAAAAAATAAAATTTCAGCTGTACATATAAATTTTGTGGGCAATTTCTTAGCTGGTTTGGGAATGCAGTGTACATTACCAAATAATCACTTGTGATCAGGTAACAATTAGGTGTTATAATTAATAGAAGCTATGGGAAGGAAAATATGATACAAAGCTGGGGTTTCTGCAGCCTACATATTTTACCACACCCTAATTGCACAGCAGAGCAATAATATGCAATGGATGTTTCATTGGGGAAGCCCCTGACTGGAAAATTAAATGTGTGTGTAGTTACAAGCACAGATGCATAAAGCTCTATTTGAGGGAGTCATATTTGCCTGGAAAAAAGGTTCATTACTATGTTATAAGCTTGCAGTGAAGGATGCTTCCCTTAGTAGCTTGATGGTCTGAAGTTGAGTATTGTAAAAGACAGTAGGCTAAAAGTTGGAATGTGTGAAATCATTTGAAAAATAATGTACAAATTATTTTGGACAGCACATTGTTCAATGTGGTGTTCTGCAGTACAGCACTGCATAAGCATAATGCTATTAAATCAGAAGTGCGGTGTTTGCCTTTTGAGGTTTTGATTTGGTAATCCATACTGACAGCCTGTCTGTGCTCTGGAAAAATAGTTACCATAATTTATTCAGAGACATGTACGCAATTGTTTGTTACTACTTGTCCATCAGACTCCTGCAAAATTTTGACAATTGGAGACCCCACAACTTGTTAAAATTTTTGTTAATCATACCTCTACTGATTTAGTCATATCGCACTTTTTGAAATGCAGTGTCAAATTACAAATCATTAAAATTCATTTAAATGAATTTTGATGTAAAAACATCCAGTGTTATAATATTCCTTGGCTCACATTGTGTGCAGACAATCTTTTTTTTCATTTAATATTAAGTAGCCACTCCCTGTGACCCATTGACTAAAGTTGCTAATGAATTATTGGATTTGCAATTAAATAAATTTAGTAAAATAAAGCACAGCTCACTGAATGTTGTCTTCTTTGAAACCCCATTCCATGGATTTGGAATCAGCCTCATACTGTGTTTGTTAATGTTTTCAGTTGAGAAAACAGTAAATGGTTTGTGAAGAAATTCTTATACTACAAGCCTGTTAAAATAATATGGGAATGTTCTCCTAAGCTCACATTTAACTCAATTTAAAAAAAAATATATATATTTTTGAGTCACTCTATAGTGGCAATTTGTTGTTTGACTATCAAATAATTCACCTCTCCTAGATATCTACTAATCATCTGCTGTGGTTATTACTCCTCAGCCTTAGGATTGACCTTTACCATTCAAAGCTTTGCTGCTCATCCCATGATTGCCACATCAGCTACAGTGTTAACACTTTATTTTTACTGAACTTGGCAGGCTTGAGGTATGCTAGTTTCTTTGCGTGGGCTTACTTGTAGCTAATTCTAACAGACAAGCATTTCACCTGACATGCTTTTTTAAAAAAAATTAAACCATTTCTGTGTTTTTCTTTTGGTGTCTTGTTTACTGTTTCACAGTGAATCTTGAGTTTGGATCAAGTTACGGAACCTGATGGAGCAAGACAGCAGCATTGATATACACAGCTAAAAATGAACATTTTTTTTCCAGTTGTGATATTGCTGTTAGGATTCTAAAGGAATTGTTAATGTAGACCATGATTAGCTGTTTCACCTTGTCCAAAACAGTGGGGTAAATTCAAAATGAATCTACAGAAGCATTTGTGAGTGAGTGGTAAATTTATGGATCGGTCTCCCAAGGGGGACGGTGGAAGCAGATAGTATTAATTCATTGAAATACAAATTAGATTAATTTCTTTAAGAAAACAATATTTTGTGATACAGTACATGAATAATTTGAGGCATGGCATGTAGTAAGTGTAATATGCTTGGAAGGAACAGGTGACTTTGGACCTATGGCTCTTAAAGCTTACCACCACTGGGGTTTTCCTCATTTCATGTCTAGGTCTGTTGTAGATTAATTGAAAGAGATTGATTGCCATGATTTGTGAACAGCTCCGTTATCGTATCCTGCGACAACTAGGATGGTAGAAGGCGAACTAAATGGACCTTGGTATTGATTCATTGAGCAAATCCTGTGTTCCGAAAAGAATATCTCCAGTGTGGAAGTTTTAATTCTAAACTGGGCACACTGATAAATGTTAATGTCTGGTGTTTCCCATCATTCTGCCTTCCTCTTCTGCTGAATCAGCAAGGTAGTGCATGCAGTGGGTACCGCTTGTAAACCCGTCTTCCATAAAATTGGCTGCTGAACACTGTGTGCCACATGGCTCATGTTTATTTTACTAACAGTCCGAGGCATGAGAAGCATTTGAAAGAGGTGAACGTGTACCCAGGCAACCACTTTGGGATAAAATAACTTAAAAGTAGAGGGAATTTTTCAAAAGCCTTTTAATTATTTCATTTTCAATTATTTAGGGGAGGTGAAGGATGGACAAGCTGATGCTCAAGATGTCAGTTCCCTTCATCACTTCCCTCCTCCTCCTGTCACAGTGTACTTCACTGACTCATTGTGTACTATCTTTTTGGAAAAAATGACAATTTCCAAGAATCATTTCAAATGCTGTCACTGAAAGAGAGCAATTTTTCTGACTTGGGTGGTCTGCCAGTGCACCTCCTTGGGAGGGGATAGTCAGTCATTTCAATCGCCATTCCAAAATGCTTTGATATGATTGGTTCATTTCGCGGTACCTGGTTTTGCAAAAGTAGATTTCAGGAGATTTCAAAGAAAACAATTGCACATTACAACAATAACAACTTGTATTTCTATAGGACTTTATAACACAGAAAAAGGTCTCAAGGTGCTTCCCAGAAGCACAATTGGATAAAAATTGATGCCAAGCCAAAGAAGGAGATACTAGGAGGGGTGACTAAAGCTTGGCCAAAGAGGTGGGTTTTAAAAAGGGCCTTAAAAGAGGATAGGGAGATGGAGAGGTGTATGGTGGGAATTCCAGAACGTGAGACCGAGAAGGCTGAAGGGACAGCCTCCACTGGGGGGCTAAGACAGTGAGGGATGTACAAGAGACCAAAGTTAGGGGAATGCAGAGTTCATAATATCGTAGGTACAGTGCAGGAGGAGGCTATTCGGCCCATCGTGCCTGTGCTGGCTCTTTGAAAGAGCCATCCACTTAGTCCCAATCCCCTGCTCTTTCCCCATAGCCCTCTACATTTTTTCCCTTCAAGTATTTATCCAATTCCCTTTTGAAAGTTACTATTGAATCTGCTTCCACCACCCTTTCAGGCAGAGCATTCCAGATTGTTACAACTCACTGCGTTTTTCGAAAAAAAGTTTCCTCATATCGCCTCTGGTTCTTTTGCCGCTCACTTTAAATTTGTGACCTCTGGTTACCAACCCTTCTGCCACTGGAAACAGTTTCTTCTTATTTACTCTGTCTGGACCCTTCATAATTTTGAACACCTCTATCAAATCTCCCCTTAACCTTATCTGATATAAGGAGAACAACCCCAGCTTCTCCAGTCTTTCCACATAACTGAAGTCCCTCGTCCCTTATACCATTCTAGTAAATTTCTTCTGCACCATCTCAAAGGCCTTGACATTCTTGAAAAAGTATGGTGCCCAGAATTGAACACACTACAGCTGAGGCCTAACCAGTGTTTTATAAAGGTTCAGCATAACTTCCATGCTTTTGTGCTCTATACTTCTATTAATAAAGCCCTGGATCCCTTATGTGTTTTTAACAGCCTTCTCAATTTGTCATGCCACCTTCAAAGATTTGTGTATGTGCACCCCTCGGTGTCTCTGTCCTGCACCCCCTTTTAAAATTATACTATTTAGTTTATATTGCCTCTCCTCATCCTTCCTTCCAAAATGCATCACTTCACGCTTCTCTGCGTTAAATTTCACCTGCCATGTGTCTGCCCATTTCACTATGTCCTCCTGAAGTCTGTTAATATCTTCCATATTGTTTACTACATTTGTGAGTTTTGTCATCTGAAGACTTGGAAATTATACTCTCCATACCCAAGTCCAGGTCATTTAATAGATATCAAAAAGAGCAGTGGTCCTAATACTGACCCTTGGGGAACATGACTGTGTCTACTTCCCTCCAGTCCAAAAAAAAACCCGTTCACCACTACTCTCTGCTTTCTGTCCCCAAGCTAATTTTGTATCCACGCTGCCACTGTCCCTTTAATCCCATGGGCTTTAATTATGCTAACAAGTCTATTATGTGGTACTTTATCAAATACCTTTTGAAAGTCCGTATACACAACATCAACCGCACTACCCTCATCAACCCTCTCCATTACTTCATCAAAGAACTCAATCAAGTTAGTCAAACACGATTTTCCTTTAACAAATCTGTGCTGACTTTCATTTATTTGCCCATATTTTTCCAAGTGCCAATTAATTTTGTCCCGAATTATTGTGTCTCAAAGTTTCCCCACCACTGACGTGAGGCTGACTGGCCTGCTTGCTGGGTTTAATCCCGCTCTGCTTTTTTGAACAGGGGTGTCACATTTGCAATCCTCCAGTCCTCCAGCACCATCCCCATATCGAGTGAGGATTGGAAGATTGTGGCCAGAGCCTCAGTTTCCAAGTATACTTCCGTCCGTAACCAGGGATGCCTCTCATCTGGACCAGATGACTTTTCTACTTTCAATACTGCCAATCTCTTAAGTACCTCCTTTATCTATTTTTACCCTATCCAGTCTTCCAGTTCTTGGAGGATTGTAGAGCTGGAGGAGGTTTCAGAGAGTGGGAGGGGTGAGTCCATGAAGGGATTAAAACATGCGGATGACCATTTTAAATTGGAAGTATCGGGGGACCAGGCACCAACGTGGGTCAGTGAGCACAGGGGTAATGGGTGTGCAGGTCTTGGTGCGGGATCAGATATGGACAGCAGAGTTTTGGATAACCTGAAGTTTATGGAAGGTGGAAGTTGAGAGCTGGACAGGAGAGCACTGCCAGAGTCAAGTCTGGAGGCATGGATGAGGATTTTACCAGAAGATGGGCTTAGGTGGGGTGGAGGTGGGTCATGTTAAAGATGGTAGTAGGTGGTCTTTGTGATGGTGAGGATGTGGTGTCGGAAGCTCAGCTTGGGGTCATAAAAGATGTTGACGTTGTGAACAGTCCAGTTCAACCTGAGCGTGTGACCGGGAGGGGGATGGAATTAGTGGCATAGGTATGTAGTTTGTGGTGGGGCGAGCTTTGGCCTTGGCAATGTTTACCAACTGCTGCAAATTGGATGCAGTCTGACAACACAGAAGCAGTGGAGGGGCAAGACAGAAGGTGGAGAAGTAAAACTGGGTGTTGTCAGCGTATATGCGGAAGCTGACCCAATATCTTCAAATTATGTTGCCAAGGGGCAGCATGTAGATGAGGAAGAGAAGGGGGCCAAGACGCAGCAACAGAGTTAAGCTAAGAAGTAGGCAATGCATCCAAATACAGTCCTGAAGGTCTGTAGCTAACAGCAGCAGCAGGTGGGGGATAGGCATTCTAGGCTCGAACAGGTTACCTTAAAACCTGAAGCGACTGAGTGGCAGAGCAGAGTCATGGCACTCAATCTTGACAGAGCAGCGCAATCCTAATGGCAGAGGAATTCAGGAGTCAAATTTGAGAAGAGCTCCAGCCATTGAAAAGAGCATTTTCAAAACCCAGAACAAGCAGGACTGGGGGTTGGACAATGTGCTCTGCTTCAGTAACTTTAAACATGTAGCTTGAGCTTGTAGTTAGGGTTAAAATGCATCCACTATTAGTGGAAGGGGATCTTAAGCTGTGGAGGAAACTGGGAGAAGAAGGACAATGGATAGAGTTGCAAAAGAGAAGATATCAGTAAGGAGCTGGCAGCCCAGGAGCCATCTTGATTCATTAGTAAATGATTCATGCATTCCACAAACTGGAATTTATCAAATATGAGGCAGTTCTCTTTAGTGTTCTGTTTTGTGCTTTTTCTTTGGAAACTTAACAAAAGGATGTTAACCTCTTATCAAGTTGGTTTGTGTTTCAGGAATGTAATGAATATTTGTTTTATATATATTTTAAATTTTATATATGTTTGTTCTACAACAATTGGCAATACTGATGGACAGTATATTGTATGCCTTATTATAGTGCTTATTTACTTTTACAGGGTTTACTTTTTACTTCCATGAATGCACGCTCACATTGGTTGGGGTAGTATTGATTTCGTAACACTTTTTACACAATCATTGACTGGGAAGGCCAAATCAAAAACTGATACCTAGGCCTCTGCTATTGCACTCTGATGCTTGAACCTGTTATCGAGTATTGAGAGGTGATGCTACTTTTCCTTCTGCTTGTCATTTCCCAATGGCAGCATGGCTATTATTGGGAATTTAATATGTGAAGCACAGTAGGTATGATCCTTAGTCCTGCTACTTGAGGCAATGTATTGGAGCCCACATGTGCTGCTTATCATTATTAACTCTAACTATTTAGTTATTGATTCAAGCATTATTTTTCTTTTTTTAATTAATTCGTGAGATGTGGGTGTTGCTGTCATGCCTGGCATTTTATTGGCCAACCCTAGTTAACCTTGAGAAGGTGGTGGTGGGCTGCATTCTTGAACTGTTGGAGTCCATACAGTGAAGGTACTCCCACTGTGCTGTTAGGTAGTGAGTTCCACGATTTTGCCCCAGTGACAATGAAGGAACAACGATATTGGTCCAGGTCAGGATGGTGTGTGACTTGGAGGGGAACTTGGAGTTGATTGTGTTTCCATGCACCTGCCTGCCCTTGCCCTTGTGGAGGTCACCGGTTTGGGAGGTGCAGCTGCAGAAGCCTTGGTGGCTTGTTGCAGTGCATCCTGTAGATACTACACACTGCTGCCATGGTATGCTGGTGATGGAGGGAGTAAATGTTTAAGCTGGTGAATGGGTTGCTGATCAAGTGGACTGCTTTTGTCCTGGATGGTGGTATGCTTCTTGAATGTTGTTGCAGCTGCACTCATCCAGGCGTATGAGGGCGTTCCATCTCAATCCTGAATTATGCCTTGTCAGTAGTGGGAGACTTTGGGAGTCATGAGGTGAGCCACTCGGCAGAGAACACCCAGCCTCTGTAGCAGTGATGGTATTTATGTGACTGGTCCAGTTGAATTTCTGGTCATTGGTGACCCCAGGATGTTGGTAGTACAAGTCTCTGTGATAGTATTCCTGTTGAATGTCAAGGGAAATGGGTTAGGTTCTCTCTTGTTGGAGATGGCCATTGCCTGGCACTTGTGTGGCGTGAATGTTACTTGTCACTTACCAGAGGTGAGGTGAGAGTAATTGCCCTTGACATGAAGGCAGCATTTGACCGAGTGTAGCACCAAGGAGCCCTAGTAAAATTGAAGTCAATGGGAATCGGGGAAAACTCTCCATTGGCTGGAGTCATACCTAGCACAAAGGAAGATGGTAGTGGTTGTTGGAGGACAATTATCTCAGCCCCAGGACATTGCTGCAGGAGTTCCTCAGGGCAGTGTCCTGGGCCCAACCATCTTCAGCTGCTTCATCAATGACCTTCCCTCCATCATAAGGTCAGAAATGGGGATGTTCCCTGGTGATTGCAGAGAGTTCAGTTCCATTCGCAACCCCTCAGATAATGAAGAAGTCCGTTTCCACATGCAGCAAGACCTGGACAACATCCAGGCTTGGGCTGATAAGTGGCAAGTAACATTCGCACCAGACAAGTGCCAGGCAATGACCATCTCCAACAAGAGAGAATTTAACTACCTCCCCTTGACATTCAACGGCATTACCGTTGCCGAATCCCCGACCATCAACATCCTGGGGGTCACCATTGACCAGAAACTTAACTGGACCAGCCACATAAATACTGTGGCTACGAGAGCAGGTCAGATGCTGGGTATTCTGTGGCGAGTGACTCACCTCCTGACTCCCCAAAGCCTTTTCCACCATCTACAAGGCACAAGTCAGGAGTGTGATGGAATACTCTCCACTTGCCTGGATGAGTGCAGCTCCAACAACACTCAAGAAGCTCGACACCATCCAGGACAAAGCAGCCCGCTTGATTGGCACCCCATCCACCACCCTAAACATTCATGCCCTTCACCACCGGCGCACTGTGGCTGCAGTGTGTACTATCCACAGGATGCACTGCAGCAACTTGGCAAGGCTTCTTCGACAGCACCTCCCAAACCCGCGACCTCGACCACCTAGAAGGACGAGGGCAGCAGGCACGTGGGAACAACACCACCTGCACGTTCCCCCTCCAAGTCACACACCATCCCGACTTGGAAATATATCGCCGTTCCTTCATCGTCGCTGGGTCAAAATCCTGGAACTCCCAACCTAACAGCACTGTGGGAGAACATTCACCACACGGATTGCAGCGGTTTAAGAAGGTGGCTCACCACCACCTTCTCGAGGGCAATTAGGGATGGGAAATAAAGCCCACGTCCCATGAACGAATTTTTAAAAAAAAACAAATTAAAAAACCCAGGCCTGGATGTTGTCCAGATCTTGCTGCATGCCGGCTTGGGCTGCTTCGTTATCTGAGGAATTTCAATTTTTTTATTTGTTCGTGGGATGTGGGCGTCACTAGCAAGGTCAGCGTTTATTGCCCATCCCTAATTGCTCTAGAGAAGGTGGTGATGAGCTGCCTTTATGAACTGCTGCAGTCTGTGTAGTGAAGGTTCCCCCACAGTACTGTTAGGTAGGGAGTTCCAGGATTTTGACCCAGCGACGATGAAGGAACGGTGATATATTTCCAAGTCGGGATGGTGTGTGACTTGGAGGGGAACGTGCAGGTGGTGTTGTTCCCATGTGCCTGCTGCCCTTGTTGTTCTAGGTGGTAGAGGTCACGGATTTGGGAGATGCTGTCGAAGAAGCCTTGGCGAGTTGCTGCAGTGCATCCTGTGGATGATACACGGTGTGCCAGTGGTGAAGGGAGTGAATGTTTAGGGTGGTGGATATGATGCCAATCGAGCAGGCTGCTTTGTCCTGGATTGTGTCGAGCTTCTTGAATGTTGTTGGAGCTGCACTCATCCAGGCAAGTGGAAAGTATTCCATCACACTCCTGACTTGTGCCTTGCAGATGGTGGAAAGGCTTTGGGGAGTCAGGAGGTGAGTTACTCGCCGCAGAATACCCAGCCTCTGACCTGCTCTTGTAGCCACAGTATTTATGTGGCTGGTCCAATTAAGTTTCTGGTCAATGGTGACCCCAGGATGTTGGTGGTGGATTTGGCGATGGTAATGCCGTTGAGTGTCATGGGGAGATGGTTAGACTCTTGTTGGAGATGGTCATTGCCTGGCACTTTTGTGGCACGAATATAACTTGCCACTTATCAGCCCAAGTCTGGATGTTGTCCAGTTCTTGCTGCATCCGGGCATGGACTGCTTCATTATTTGAGGGGTTGCGAACGGAACTGAACACTTCGCAATCGTCAGCGCACATCCCCATTTCTGACCTTATGATGGAGGGCAGGTCATTGATGAAGCAGCTGAAGATGGTTGGGCCCAGGTCACTGCCCTGAGGAACTCCTGCAGCAATGTCCTGGGGCTGAGATGATTGGCCTCCAACAACCACAACCATCTTCCTTTGTGCCCAGTATGACTCCAGCCACTGGAGAGTTTTCCCCCTGATTCCCATTGACTTCAGTTTTGCTGGGGCTCCTTGGTGTCACACTCTGTCAAATGCTGCCTTCATGTCAAGGGCAGTTACTTTCACCTCACCTCTGGAATTCAGCTCTTTTGTCCAGGTTTGGACCAACGCTGTAATGAGGTCTGGAGCCGAGTGGTCCTGGCGGAACCCAAACTGAGCATCGGTGAGCAGGTTATTGGTGAGTAAGTGCCGCTTGATAGCACTGTCGACGACACCTTCCATCACTTTGCTGATGATTGAGAGTAGACTGATGGGGCGGTAATTGGCTGGATTGGATTGGTCCTGCTTTTTGTGGACAGGACATACCTGGGCAATTTTCCACATTGTCAGGTAGATGTCAGTGTTGTAGCTGCACTGGAACAGTTTGGCTAGAGGTGCGGCTTGCTCTGTTTACACTACAGCCAGGATGTTGTCTGGGCCCATAGCCTTTGTTGTATCCAGTATAGTCAGCCGTTTCTTGATATCACATCGAGTGAATCCAATTGGCTGAAGACTGGCTTCTTTGATGGAGGGGGGGGGGGGCGAGATGCATCATCTCCTCGGTGCTTCTGACTGAAGATGGTTGCAAACGCTTCAGCCTTGTCTTTTGCACTCATGTGCTGGACTCTGCCATCATTGAGGATGAACAGTGAATGTCAATGAAGCTGAACTGTGTGCAATCATCAGGGAACAGCCCCTCTTCTGACCTTATATTGGATGGAAGGTCAATGATGAAGTAGTGAAGACAGTTGGGTCTAGGATGCTGTCCTGAGTAACTCCTGCAGTGATGTCTTGGGGTTGAGACGATTGGTTTCTAATGACCACAACCATCATCTTTTGTGTCTGGTATGATTCTAGCCACTGGACAGTTTACCCCCTGTTCTCCATTGACTTTGTTTTAGTAGGACTCCTTGGGTGCCACACTTGGTTGAATGCTGCCTAGATGCCAAGGTAATGATTTAAATAAAATATACCTCTTACTTTTATGTAATGGGTCTAGTACTTTGTACGTGACCATCTCCAACAAGAAAAAGTCAACCACATTTGCTCAAGTCCAGAGAGGTTTAGCCACAGGTTGGCAAGAGCCGAGGCTGAGGGACCCCCAAATGCAACACACTGATAAGGATCCTGTTACTTGTCAGCTCAGATCTCCTTACTCGTTAGGTCACTGGCTTGCAGGGGTATCTAGAGCCCAAGGGTAAGAATCCCAGCCCTCTGTCAGTGGTCTATATTTCTGTGTCCCATGAATGAGTCAAAGTGGCTGGTAAATCGTTAGCAGTACTCTGGTGTACTATGGCCTTGCCCAACTCAGGTATTTGATTACACCATCAATTGTAGAGGGTTGACTCATTTCCTATTTACATCACACAGGCTTGTGATATTGAAGATGCTTTTTTTCCCTCTTTGACTGATTACTATCCTTCTCAGTCATTCCACAATTGAAATGGGGAGGTTTGAGCCCTTGCTAAAGGACTGCAGCTACCAGGAACTCCTCACATGTAGCATGGTGAGCAGCACAACTTATGATAAAATGCTAAGTGCATTGCCACCATCTCCTGACCACAGTATGGATGGACACACTTCTTACCGTAAGCTAATTGGTTCCATCAGTTGGACATGTGGAGCTTCTGTATCAACAACTTACCTCTCTGCAAAGTAATGGTTGTCGGTAATGAATCCTAGATGTGAGTTGCTTTTTCGTACCCGGCCTCCCAACAGTTGTTGTCCCAAGTTTAACAGTTACACGATAGGCATCAGCTTTTAGCATGGTGAAAGGGCAATGGATCTTCAGCTCGGTCATATGTTCAGTAATTCCTCTTAGCCAGCTCGTGTTAGTTGGGTAGCTGGACATTAAGCCTTTATGTGAACTTTGTTTTAGAATTTGAATTGGTACCCTATTGGTAGCTCATGTTATGACTATACCAAATGACTTACATTTTTTTTATTTTAGCATCATTATAATGTGAAAGGAATTATTAACTGCTTCTCGGTAGTGGAGCTTAATGTTCAAGTAATTTAACTTGTTAGCGCGTTTTGATTTTAGCTGATGTGCCATTTATATGCTCTTCGTTCAGGAAATATTAAGTATTTACCAGCGGTTGAAAATGTAGCTGAAGATGTTGCCCTCAGTGTCAAATGTTAACAGATAAGGTGGTATTAGCAGCAGCAGCAGCAGCCTTCCAGTAAATGTGAGCTGTTCTGCATCTTTATGGCATCAGGGACTTCATGATGATCTGTATACTTGAGCTTTGCTCAGGTGGATTAGGTATAAATAAATTTGAAGTATCCAAGAATATTAAGGCAAGGGTATTGAGGGTTACGGAACCAAGGCGGGTAGATGGAGTTAAGATACAGATCACCCATGATCTAATTGAATTGTGGAACAGGCTGGAGGTGCTCGATGGCCTACTCCTATTCCTATGAGGTATTGATTTAATTTTTAAAAAATCTTAACTTCATTATATAACATTTAAACATGAAAGGTGGTATGGAAACATTAGATTTTTCCGTTACATTATTTTCCTGCTCTAGAACCCAGTTTTAGCTATCATTTCATTGTTTTTTTGTGTGCTAATTGACAATCTGTTGCAAATGTATTGTTAACAGTATACTTTTTTTAATGGATTTTTCTTTCCAAATTAACATTTATAATTGGCAAGTTTTATGCTGCCATCACAATCACCTCTTAAATGCTTCCTTTTTCCTGCGAAATTAATTAAAACCAGCACTGGGGAAAGTTTTGTGGGACTTTTCCTCCACCACCTCTGAAAGCTTTGTCCATATGTTGTTTGAACTTTACATGAACTCTCTGCTTAGTTTTCCTTGCTGATTTTACTGGAAACCTTCAGTATGAACTGTCAGATGAATTTTATTAATATGCATATGATAATGAAAATAGTTTTCTTTTGTTAAGTGTGTGCGGCAGTAGGAAGCACCTGTTGAGGAATATAATTGGTTGCAAATGTGTTTTCCTGGTTTCAGCACATTGGAAATTCCAGACCAAGTCATCAGGTGCTCAAGAATTTATATTGACTATTTTTCAGCAATAAATAATTAGACCACCGAGGTCATTGTTTAACTTTAAAATCAGGTAGAAAAATATCTTCCCTTTCCGCATAAATCTTTCTTTAAATGCTGAAATTGAACTTTTTATGGCTGTTTCTATTTTTTAAATAGGTGCAACAGATTCCTTTTTTTAAAGAAAAGAAGTGAATCAAGCATTCTTTAGCTTCTCGGAAAATTTGTAAGCTACATTAATAGAGTAGTAATATATGTAGGTGTGTATATTTAGAATAAAATCTTGCGGTACATAGATTAATTTGCACATGTTTCACTTCCAATCCCTATTAACTACATATATTGATAAATTAGGTTTGTTATAATGATTGTACATGCAATTTGTTTGGCCCTTTTGGAGGTTGCTTTCAGTGATTTTTGTCCATTTTCTTTTGACCACGAATAGTTCAAATTAGTGTACTTGTGCGTTGGAATTCTTCAGGGATACAACAAAAGGCTATCTAGTGAATAATTTATTTGGATTCTCCGAAGCATTTGGTAAGGTTCTGCAAGTTAGGCTTTTTAAGATGAATTTGCAAGAGTTTACATGCAAATAATTCAAATCTATTTTAAGAATCCTTTGTATATTTTGGTTAATGGTGCTTTCAGGAAGAGTGCATTGATTTTTTTTTTGGTGTGGCTGTGTCTGAGCTTGCAGTTTAACGATTGAATCAATTTGTTCTTTGTGTCTGGGGTTCAGCTAGGTCAGACTGGAAGCTAAAATTTGTGGAGTTTATGTGGAGTGTGGTATGTATGGTGTATGATCTTGTGCATTTAGCTTCACTTGGCTAGTGTCGCTACCTCCAGCCATTCCTTCTGTTACCTGATGGTTTAAGTCTCGTTCCCATTCCTGTTCATATTTGCTTACCATAGAGATGAGCATAGTACACAGGATGATGTGTCTACGGGAAATTATTGGGAAATGAAGGCTAAGTTCTGGGGAGGGCGGGGTGGGGGGGGGGGGGTGGCGCGCGGACAGCTTGTACTGCAGTTGAAAAAATTGCTCAATTGCTTCAAAATGGAGTTGGTCCCTCATGCAGGATTTCTCAATGGGCTTAAGAGTCATGCTCTTTAATGTGGACAGGAACTGGCTTTGTGTATATGTTGCATCAAAATGCACCATACAAAAGGAACTTCCCCCTCCGTTCCCTCCCCTGCAGTTTATATAATGACCTAACTAGATGGAGCAATGTGCTTGTAGGTAGGACAAACACCAACAAAGTAATATCACTACTTCCTGAACTTAGTGCTTTTTAAGAAGACTAAAACTATGGGGTTAACAGCAAAACAGCCAGATGGATTGAACATTGGCTGAGTAATCAAAAGCAGGAGGAGAAGTGAAGAAAATGGAATGGATAAGACTTTGGGGATACTGCCTCGTGGAATTTCAAATTTCTTTTCTGGGATCCTTGCTGTTCAAGTTCTTTATCATTGATGTGAAGAAGTATCGTTTACTGATGGCAAAGTGACTTGAGCGCAAGAGAGATTGATAACATTATAGGGATGTGGATATATTTGGCAGATTGGCCAAGAAATGGCAGATGGATTTTATTGTGCATAATTGTAAAATAATGAATTGTTGTAGGAAACAACGTGTACATAATGAATGGATGTCTACTAGTTAAGGTGGAAAAAGATTTGGTATTCAGCTAATTACTGGAAATACGAGATCAATGTGTAATTATCAAAAATACTGATTTAAATACAAGGATTGATCTGAAGAACATTTGATCAAAAGTTGAAACTGGCTCCCCAACAACTGTTTATCCAGTCAGCAGCTGAGCCATTACAAACCACGAGGGGGCTTGGTTTAACCTAATTTGTGCTGAATAGTTGATTTCAGCCTGGGCAGTGGTAGAAGTACTACCGTTAGTAGTCCGTGTTAAGGAGGAGGGGGAAAAAGCCCTGATTCCAGCTTGTGATTGCTATCCAACAACCCCTGCTGGAAGTGCCCATGCATAGATGTCACGTGAGGATGGGATCAGGCTCCGCTGTTTGTTGAGGCGCACGTATGAATAATGGCCCACTAGAAAGTGACTGCTGTCCATGAAACTGTACTCTAGTTAGGAGATCAAGCTTTCAGAAGAGAAGGTTGAAAAATTAGCAAGAAATAGATAGATTGTCTTCACCGTATGTCACTCAGTAGTAAGGCCATGCTTAGATTATGTATTTTCAAAAGGACTTTAATGCTTTGGAGGAGTAACGAGAAGAATGATCGCTTCAGCTATGTGGAGAGATTGACAGCTGAACATTTTTATTGGAGAAAGGAAGATTTTTGTTCCAGGTTTTGAAAATGCTGAAAGATAGAAAGATGGAGATGCAATGAAGTTACTTAACTTGAACTGTGATTACTGAAGTTAAGTACAGAATTATGAAGTGTTAAGCAAAACGAGAGAGAACAACATATTGTTCCCTGAGTAGCAGCTGTATGGAATATACACCCATTAAAATCAATTAGTATGATTTAATCTTTTTTATTTAAAAGAAAGTTAAATGAATAGAAGTATAAACATAGATAATTGACAACACAATCAATATTATGCTATCATTAAAACAGAACTGAGCAAGGCTGCACAATGCAAATTGTAATATTTGTAAAAGTCCAAGTTATTAATCTGAGTGTAATGGAGACCTTTCACTGAGCTTTATCATCCAAGTTTTACTGAAAACTGGTTTACTGTTCTGTAGTGATATGTACCCTGTTTAAGCTAGACGAGAAAGAATATTTGTGGTTAGCGAAAGCCTTGCAGCCCAGACATTGCTTTCATTTCCAAAAGCAGTCTACCGTTTTGCTGTTAACTAAAGCATAGTTCATTGCTGTTGATGTGACACAGTATTTATAAAACTGCAGCACACTACGTAAGTACATGCATTTAAGTATGTTGTCTGGTCAGGTTCACAAGTTGCATAAGTACTTTATCACATGTAACTAGTCATGGTATCTTTCATGCAATAAAATGCTGAAAATAACTCCCAGTTTACATTATATCACCAGTTTGTCCACATGCTAGGCTTAATGTAACTTGGAGGATTATTGAGTCAAATAATTGGATCAAAATCCTGGAACTTCCTACCTAACAGCACGGTGGGAGTATCACCACACGGACTACAGTGGTTCAAGAAGGCAGCTCACCACCACCTTCTCAAGGGCAATTAGGGACGGGCAATAAACGCTGGTCTTGCTAGTGATGCCCACATCCCGTAAATGAATTTTTAAAAAAATACTCTTTGGCCATATATGCAAACGTGAGCTCATGTAGAGTGAAAACTGTTGACGACATCGATAATTAATATGTTGAGGCTTGCAGTATGGTAGAATAAATTTGACTAACTGCATAAGTCGACTGTCATGATGCAAAATGTGTGCAGAGGTACAAAGTGGTCTCATATCTGCAGTTGTCCAAACAGTGAGTTCCTGATCACAACTGTGCCATTATTATGGAAAAGAAGCAAGTGTGAAGTGAACGCTACTTGATGGGGAGAAAAATGCCACTGACCCTCTGCTTGATATTGGACCTCTTTTGTGCACCTGAAGACTGTTGAAACAGCATGAACAAAGAACTTGGAGTAACTTTGTAGCCTGATATCTCAGCCAAGGAAGGTATCTGGGGAAGTTACAAAGGGGATTTTTTTTTTTAAACTTAGGTTTGAAAACTTTTCACATAAAAACAGCTTTGTTCTACTTATTGGTAACTACCTTCACTTTTACTGTCCATTCCCAAGCCTTTTCTGTCTACCTTTCAGCAACTAAGTAGATTTGCACTGTATATTGTATGATCCTCAATGGACCAAGGAACTCCCTAGTAATGTTACTAAGCAACTCATTTGTGAGTATCTATAATCATCGGTGTTGAATTTTATCTCCCACCCAATAAACCAGTCTTAATTTTATTATTGTGGCACATTAAACTAAGACTATATTGGAAGCTTCACATGGTCAAATAACCTTGTTAACAAAGCTTGTGTCCTGAATTCTAACCAACAATAGAAAAATTCAACAGTTTGTTTTCACATGCTTCAGGGAGGGGAAAAAAGCAAAGCATCAAATGGTGAACTGAAATGTTACTTCCACATGATGGAACATCGGTCAGTGAAATTTAATGAAAAAATTAATCAATTCCTTTACACACAAGAAGAATCTGATTCCAGTTTTTTTTACATCTGTAAAATCATCTTTGTGGTTTTTAATAGTTTGTCTCCAGTCAAAATGGACAGAGGTTATTTTTAATTTTTATATTTGTTTAAATCAAATATTTTCTGGAGTTGATAACTGTAAACAGATCTGAGCATTTTATGGTTGTGATATCGAAACTGCCCATTCTGTGTTTCAGCCATTGCTTCTGCTTAAGATGACCATTTTTTTCCAAATGTGGAAATGTTGAGATCAGTCATAACATTTATACTAAATGCACTTGCTAGTATGGCAGTAAAACAGTGCTTTTATTTGCACCTCCCTAGTGTTCAGTTAGCTTCAGGTGCATGATTTAGTGGGATTTCACCACTTGCTGTGTATCTTTACAGCTGGTCTGATTTAGCTGCTAGAGTTCAGAATAGGAACTGGCTCGAAAAGCAGTTTAGTCACGGATCCATTTGAAGTCCACTAGTAAAACATTTCCTTGATTCATATAATGAAACTTTTAGTCTGGTTTCTCATGTTTTTAATTCAACTTAATTTTCTTGTAAAACATCGGTGGAAAATGAAGAGATGGTGAACCCAGTATTCTTTTATGCAGTGAGTTGTTATCTGGAATGCACTGCCTGAATGGTCGGTACTTTTCAAAAGGGAATTGGATAAATACTTGAAGGGGAAAAAATTGCCGGGCTATGGGGAAAGGGCAGGGGAGTGGGATTAATTGCACAGCTCTTTCAAAGAGCCGGCATGGGCACGATGGGCTGAATGACCACCACCTGTGCTGTATTATTCAGTGATGATTCTATGAAGTAACTGGAGTCAATGCCAAGATTTTGGCAGGAATGAATCGGAAGTGTAGAAAGGAGAACAATGAAAACTTTCTGCAGTGAAAATTTTTTTGTACATAATCATGTCAGCCAACACTCAGTTTGAATGAAATAATGTTGTGCCCACACAACATCTCGACCTTGATAATCTTCGTTCCTGTTCTTTTGCATAAAGTTCAATTTCCTTGATAGCCTAGATGGAATGATTCAGATGGATGGAATAACTATTAAAATCCCTATGCATTATGTTAATTATAGTTTGAAAGCTGAAATGAGATATTGTCCAGCACTCTACTATTTTAAAAATAGGAAGGCTTCACTGTTGGACTCTCTTGTATATCTTGCACGCTTTCTTAATGGCCCAAAATCAGTGGCCTTGTAATGAAGTTTGTCACATAGTTCTTGGTGATTGTCCATTATTGAGATGAATAGAACTTATTCTCTGGGCAGTATGCCTACTCAGCAATGCAGATAATACTGAAGTTGTACATTGCAGATCAATTTTTTGAAATGTTGCTATATAGTGATTCATGAAATTACATTAATTTTGTTGATAAAACTTGTGATGAAAGGGTATTTTTAATTTTCATGCAAATAAAGGAAATGGGTACATGGGGGCTGAATTTTCTGAAATTTGTGTTGTATTAAAACCAAAAGCTAGCCTAACCAGTGCTGACTTGCTGAGCATTGTTGGGATATTTCCAAATTAATTGAAATCCTCCATAAGAAGACAACCTGTAATAAATTGTCTTTTCCCCTCCCACATAGATGTGAGAAAACTACACCATTAATGCTTAGAAAACAGCATAGTTGTGATACATTTTGAGTGAAGGAAATTTCTGCAAAAAGAGACATTGAATGCAGAGTGAATTTTAGAGCAATGCTCAAAGGCTTATAAAATATGCAATACTCCTTTTGGATGACCAGTGAATTTTTAGAAATTTAATGTTAAATTTATGATTGAGAAGTAAATTGGTCCTAGAGCGGTAGTTTTGGTTTTTACCAGAATGCCAAGAATTTAAAAATTTTATGTCATGTTTTGGAAATTCTTGCTTTTGCAAGGAATGTATGCTGTTTATTGAAAAACAACCATTTAACTATTGAAGAATTTGTCCTTTGTCCAAAAGTATTATGAGCACAGTTTTTGCTTGAGCTTATTGAGCTTATCATTCTAATTTAAGAGTTGACTGGTATGATTATAGAATCACCGGCATAGAAGGCAGCCATTGGGCCCAACGAGTCCGTGCTGGCTCTGCAAGAGCAATTCAGTTAGTCCCACTCCCATGCCCTATCCCTGTAGCCCTGCATATTTTTTCCTTTCAAGTACTTATCCAGTTCCCTTTTTAAAGCCACGATTGAATCTGCCTCCACCAACCCCTCGGGCAGTGCATTCCAGATCCCACCCACTCGCTGCGTTTTTAAAAAAAAAGTTTTTCCTCGTGTCACCTTCGGTTCTTTTGCCAATCACCTTAAATCTATGTCCTCTGGTTCTTGACCGCTTTTTTCAATCGTTCATGGTATGTGGGCGTCGCTGGAAAGGCCAGCATTTATTGCCCATCCCTAATTGCCCTTGAGAAGGTGGTGGTGAGCCGCCACCTTGAACCGCTGCAGACCGTGTGGTGAATGTTCTCCCACAGTGCTGTTAGGAAGGGAGTTCTAGGATTTTGACCCAGCAACGATGGAGGAACGGTGATATATTTCCAAGTCGGGATGGTGTGTGATTTGGAGGGGAACGTGCAGGTGGTGTTCCTTTGTGCCTGCTGCTCTTGTCCTTCTAGGTGGTACAGGTCGTAGGTTTGGGAGGTGCTGTCGGCTTGTGCCTTGTAGATGGTGGATAGGCTTTGGGGAGTCAGGAGGTGAGTCACTCGCCACAGAATACCCAGCATCTGACCTGCTCTCGTAGCCACACTATTTATATGGCTGGTCCAGTTAAGTTTCTGGTCAATGGTGACCCCCAGGATGTTGATGGTGGGGAATTTGGCGATGGTAATGTCGTTGAATATCAAGGGGAGGTGGTTAGACTCTTGTTGGAGATGGTCATTGTCTGGCGCAAATGTTACTTGCCACTTATCAGCTCAAGCCTGGATGTTGTCCAGGTCTTGTTGCATGTGGGCACGGATTGCTTCATTATTTGAGGGGTTGCGAATGGAACTGAACACTCTGCAATCATCAGCGAACATCGCCATTTCTGACCTTATAATGGAGGCAAGGTCATTGATGAAGCAGCTGAAGGTGGTTGGGCCTGGGACACTGCCCTGAGGAACTCCTGCAGCAATGTCCTGGGGCTGAGATGATTGGCCTCCAACAACCACTACCATCTTCCTTTGTGCTAGGTATGACACTAGCCACTGGAGAGTTTTCCCTGAGGCTGAGATGGATCATCCACTCGGCACTTCTGGCTGAAGATGGTTTCAAACGCTTCAGCCTTGTCTTTTGCACTCACGTGCTGGACTCCGCCATCGTTGAGGATGGGGATGTTTACAGAGCCTCCTCCTCCCGTTCGTTGTTTAATTGTCCACCACCATTCACGACTGGATGTGGCAGGACTGCAGAGCTTTTGATCTGATCCGTTGGTTGTAAAATCGCTTAGCTCTGTCTGTAGCATGTTGCTTCCGCTGTTTAGCATGCATGTAGTTCTGAGTTGGAGCTTCACCAGGTTGGCACCTCATTTTTAGGTATGCCTGGTGCTGCTCCTGGCATGCTCTTCTACACTCCTCATTGAACCAGGGTTGATCCCCTGGCTTGTTGGTAATGGTATAGTGAGGGATATGCCGGGCCATGAGGTTACAGATTGTGCTGGAATACAAATCTGCTGCTGCTGATGGCCCATAGCACCTCATGGATGCCCAGTTTTGAGCTGCTAGATCTGTTCTGAATCTGTCCCATTTAGCACGGTGATAGTGTCACACAACACGTTGGATGGTATCCTCAGTGCGAAGACGGGATTGCATCTCCACGAGGACTGTGCAGTGGTCACTCCTACCAATACGGTCATGGACAGATGCATCTGCGACAGGTAGATTGGTGAGGACGAGGTCAAGTAAGGTTTTCCCTCGAGTTGGTTCGCTCACCACCTGCCGCAGGCCCAGTCTGGCAGCTATGTCCTTCAGGACTCGGCCAGCTCGGTCAGTAGTGGTGCTACCGAGCCACTCTTGGTGATGGACATTGAAGTCCCCCACCCAGAGTACATTCTGTGCCCTTGCTACCCTCAGTGCTTCCTTCAAGTGGTGCTCAACATGGAGGAGGTATGATTCATCAGCTGAGGGAGGGTGGTAGGTGGTGATCAGCAGGAGAACTGCCAATGGGAACAGTTTCTCACTTCTACTCTGTCTAGACCGTTAATGATTTTAAATACCTCTGTCAAATCTCCCCTCAACCTTCTCTGTTCCTAGGAGACCAACCCCAGCTTCTCCAGTCTATCCATGTAACTGAAGCCCCTCGTCCCTGGAATTATTCTCGTAAATATTTTCTGCACCCTCTCTAAGGCCTTCACATCTTTCCTAAAGTCCGATGCCCAGAACTGGACACGCTACTCCCAGTTGACATGTTTAACTATGATGTAAGATAATTAGCAATTGTAATTTAATCCTTATACCCAATTTTTTTTCCCCCCATTCATTCTTTGGATATAAGCATCTCTAGCAAGGCTAGCATTTATTGCCCATCCTAGTTGTTCTTGAGAAGGTGGTGATGGGCTGCTTTTTTGAACCGCTGCAGTCCATGTGGTGAAGGTACTTCCACAATGCTGTTAGGCAGGGAGTTCCAGGATTTTGACCCAGCGACAATGAAGGATCGTCAGTGTATGCCCATGGTGGTGTGTGAATTGGAGGTGATGGTGTTCCAATGCACCTGCTGCCCTTGTCTTCTTGATGGAGGTGCTGCCGAAGAAGCCGTGGCGACTTGCTGCAGTACATTCTGTGGATAGTGCAAACTGCAGCCACAGTACGCTGATGGTGGAGGGAATGGATGTTTTAGCTGGAGGATAGTGCTGATAAAGTGGACTGCTTTGTCCTGGATCGTGTCAAGCTTCTTCAGTGTTGTTGCAGTTGCACCGATCCAGGCAAGTGGGAAGTATTCCATCACACTCCTGACTTGTGCCTTGTAGGTGGTGGAATGGCTTTGGGATGTCAGGAGGCATTTATATGGCTGATTCAGTTGAGTTTCTGGTCAATGTTGACCCTGAGAATGTTGATGGGGGATTCAGGGATGGTAATGTCATTGAATGTCGGGGGAGGTGGTTAGTCTCGTTGCAGATGGTTATTGCCTGGCACTTGTGTGGCGTGAATGTTATTTGCCACTTATCAGCCCAGTCCTGGATAATGTTCAGGCCTTTCTGCAGGCAGGCATGGACTGTTTCCTTATCTGAGGAATTTCAAATGGAGCTGAACAGTGTGAACTCATCAGTGAACAGCCTCACTTCTGACCTTATAATGGAGGGAAGGTCATTGATGGAGCAGCTGAAGATAGCTAGGCTCAGGATGCTGCCCTGAAAACTGCAGCTGTTTGCACACAATAGTGAGAACACTTCAAAAGTACTATATTGGCTGTAAAGTGCTTTGGGGTGTCATAAGGATGTAAAAGGCAATATATAAATGCAACCCCTCCTCTTCGATATATCTCTACATGCAGTTGAAATGGCATTTCCACTGATATTCTAGTGCCTGAAATAGCCCCGTTAGGATTTTTATATTTTTGTCTGTTTTGACTTTTTTTTGGGGGGGTGGGGGTTGGCGAGCAGGGAAGCAGACCTATTTGTTGTATCTAATGTAAATTTAGTATTTGTTAAAATAGGATACTTTCAAACACTGGCATCGAATTGCAATGCCTTGTGTAACATTTTCCTTATTTAATTTTTGATAGTTTGCACTCTTGCCAATATGCCCGGGTACGGTAGCATAGTGGTTATGTTACTGGACTAGTAATCCAGAGGCCTGGACTAAAATCCAGAGTCATGAGTTCAAATCCCGCCACGGCAGCTGGCGAATTTAAATTCAATTAATTAATTAAATTCAATTAATTAAATAAAAATCTGGAATTAAAATACGAGTGTCAGTAATGATGGCCATGAAATTATCGGATTGTCGTAAAAACCCATCTGGTTCACTAATGTTCTTTCGGGAAGGAAACCTGCCGTCCTTACCTGGTCTGGCCTAAATGTGACTCCAGACCCACAGCAATGTGGTTGATTCTTAATTGCCCTCTGAAATGGCCTAGCAAGCCACTCAGTTGTAAAATCTCACTACGAAAAGTCATAATAAGAATAAAACCGGACGGACCACCCGGCATCGGACCACCAGGCACCGGACATGACAACTGCAAAGCAAGCCCAGTCGACCCTGCAAGGTCCTCCATACTAACATCTAGGGACTTGTGCCAAAATTGGGAGAGCTGTCCCACAGACTGGTCAAGCAACAGCCTGACATAGCCATACTCACAGAATCATACCTTTCAGCTAACGTCCCAGACTCTTCCATCACCATCCCTGGGTATGTCCTGTCCCACCGGCAGGACAGACCCACCAGAGGTGGCGGTACAGTGATACACAGTCAGGAGGGAGTGGCCCTGGGAGTCCTCAACATTGACTCTGGACTCCATGAAATCTCATGGCATCAGGTCAAACATGGGCAAGGAAACCTCCTGCTGATTACCACCTACCGTCCTCCCTCGGCTGATGAATCAGTCCTCCTCCATGTTGAGCACCACTTGGAGGAAGCACTGAGGGTAGCAAGGGCACAAAATGTACTCTGGGTGGGGGACTTCAATGTCCATCACCAAGAGTGGCTCGGTAGCACCACCGCTGGCCGAGTCCTGAAGGACATAGCTGCCAGACTGGGCCTGCGGCAGGTGGTGAGCGAACCAACACGAGGGAAAAACTTACTTGACCTCGCCCTCACCAATCTACCTGTCGCAAATGCATCTGTCCATGACAGTATTGGTAGGAGTGACCACCGCACAGTCCTTCTGGAGACGAAGTCCCGTCTTCGCACTGAGGACACCATCCAACGTGTTGTTTGGTGCTAAATGGGATAGATTCAGAACAGATCTAGCAGCTCAAAATTGGGCATCCATGAGGCGCTGTGGGCCATCAGCAGCAGCAGAATTGTATTCCAGCACAATCTGTAACCTCATGGCCCGGCATATTCCTCACTCTACCATTACCAACAAGCCAGGGGATCAACCCTGGTTCAATGAGGAGTGCAGAAGAGCATGCCAGGAGCAGCACCAGGCGTACCTAAAAATGAGGTGCCAACCTGGTGAAGCTCCAACTCGGACCTATGCGCATGCTAAACAGCGGAAGCAACATGCTATAGACAGAGCTAAGCGATTCCACAACCAACGGATCAGATCAAAGCTCTGCAGTCCTGCCACATCCAGTCGTGAATGGTGGTGGACAATTAAACAACGAACGGGAGGAGGAGGCTCTGCAAACATCCCCATCCTCAATGATGGCAGAGTCCAGCACGTGAGTGCAAAAGACAAGGCTGAAGTGTTTGCAACCATCTTCAGCCAGAAGTGTCGAGTGGATGATCCATTTCGACCTCCTCCCGATATCCCCACCATCACGGAAGCCAGTCTTCAGCCAATTCGATTCACTCCATGTGATATCAAGAAACGATTGAGTGCACTGGATACAGCAAAGGCTATGGGCCCCCGACAACATCCCAGCTGTAGTGCTGAAGACTTGTGCTCCAGAACTAGCTGCGCCTCTAGCCAAGCTGTTCCAGTACAGCTACAACACTGGCATCTACCTGACAATGTGGAAAATTGCCCAGGTATGTCCTGTCCACAAAAAGCAGGACAAATCCAATCCGGCCAATTACCGCCCCATCAGTCTACTCTCAATCATCAGCAAAGTGATGGAAGGTGTCGTCGACAGTGCTATCAAGCGGCACTTACTCACCAATAACCTGCTCACCGATGCTCAGTTTGGGTTCCGCCAGGACCACTCAGCTCCAGACCTCATCACAGCCTTGGTCCAAACATGGACAAAAGAGCTGAATTCCAGAGGTGAGGTGAGAGTGACTGCCCTTGACATCAAGGCAGCATTTGACAGTGTGGCACCAAGGAGCACCAGTAAAATTGAAGTCAATGGGAATCCGGGGGAAAACTCTCCAGTGGCTGGAGTCATACCTAGCACATAGGAAGATGGTAGTGGTTGTTGGAGGCCAATCATCTCAGCCCCAGGACATTGCTGCAGGAGTTCCTCAGGGCAGTGTCCTGGGCCCAACCATCTTCAGCTGCTTCATCAATGACCTTCCCTCCATCATAAGGTCAGAAATGGGGATGTTTGCTGATGATTGCACAGTGTTCAGTTCCATTCGCAACCCCTCAAATAATGAAGCAGTCCGAGCCCGCATGCAGCTAGACCTGGACAACATCCAGGTTTGGGCTCATAAGTGGCAAGTAACATTCGTGCCAGGCAATGACCATCTCCAACAAGAGAGAGTCTAACCACCTCCCCTTGACATTCAACGGCATTACCATCGCCGAATCCCCCACCATCAACATCCTGGGGGTCACCATTGACCAGAAACTTAACTGGACCAGCCATATAAATACTGTGGCTACGAGAGCAGGTCAGAGGCTGGATATTCTGCGGCGAGTGACTCACCTCCTGACTCCCCATAGCCTTTCCACTATCTCCAAAGCACAAGTCAGGCGTGTGATGGAATACTCTCCACTTGCTTGGATGAGTGCAGCCCCAACAACACTCAAGAAGCTCGACACCATCCAAGATATAGCAGCCCGCTTGATTAGCACCCCATCCACCACCCTAAACGTTCACTCCCTTCACCACCGGCGCACTGTGGCTGCAGTGTGTACCATCCACAGGATGCACTGCAGCAACTCGCCAAGGCTTCTTCGACAGCACCTCCCAAACCCGCGACCTCTACCACCTAGAAGGACAAGAGCAGCAGGCACATGGGAACAACACCACCTGCACGTTCCCCTCCAAGTCACACACCATCCCGACTTGGAAATATATCGCCGTTCCTTCATTGTCGCTGAGTCAAAATCCTGGAACTCCCTTCCTAACAGCACTGTGGGAGAACCGTCACCACACGGACTGCAGCGGTTCAATAAATGCTGGCCTCGCCAGCGACGCCCACATCCTGTGAACGAATTTTTAAAAAACGAACTTGCCATAACTTGTAAGCATAGTGTTCAGTTTAGTTGAATACTGCATTGCACTTTCTATAGTCATTTGGCAGAGCAGTGTATGGTTTCTAAGACTCATGCAGCCTGCTTTTATAGTGTCGCACTTAGAAATGTTGCATTCTAATGATAAGCAAGCTGGCAATGCAGGAATAATGCACATTAGTGTTGACTGGAACATATGGACAAGAAAAATAACTGGACAATGAGATGCAATCCCTTCTGAAATGTAAAAATGCTTTGCTTCCTTTTGTGCCGTATTTTGTTAATGTCCCCAAGTGTCAGCTTAATTGAGTCGGTCGCATTCTCCTCTCTGAAGTTCCACACTGGGACTTGAGCACGTAATTTGAGATGACACTTCAGCCAATCACAACACATTCTCCTGCATGACCGATCCAAAAGACTTTATTCCTGCGATTTTGTTGGCAGTTTAATGAAACAAAAAAAAATTCAAAAACGGGGCAGTCAGCCTGCAGGATATTAATCCAAGTGTACAAGCTACATTATACAGCTCTGACTAGCAGCATAAGATCATGTATGCCTATTCTCTACATATCCATTAATTGTTGGGGGAGTAGGGGGATCAGATCTGTTGTCTTGATTCGCCTTGCTAATTTTGTATTCTTGTACTCCAGTTAAGTGATCACAGTCTAAGTTCAGTATCCTGTTTACCGCTGTTATCTATATTCTTCATATCAGACACCTAGATTATGTCCCACCTCCTTTTCTCTCGTGAACACCAGTTCAGTTTTGAGAGTCCTACATAACTTCAGTCCTTAAATCTTGGAATCATCTTTGTCATCCATCTCCAAAACCCCTCAATTGTGCTAATTTCCTTTTGAAGGCTAAGTCACAGAAATGCTCACAGTATTTCAAATGAGTTGAATACTGTTAACAATCTGTTCCCACTTAAAATAAAGTTTTCAAACTATATCTCTATACTTAATCATCAAGCTTAATCTTTGCATGACTGCATATTTTTAGTAATGACCTATAATCTCACCAAAATATGTTCCCAACTTTGCTTATCAACATCCATTTGTATTTAAGAGTGGGATTTTACTTGAGTAAAATGTTGGTGCATGTATGATAGATCATTCAGCATCTGGAATAGAAAAGACAAGTTGATGTTTTGAGTAAGGACCCTTCATCAGAATAACCAACCTGTTGTTTCTGTCAGATGCTGATTGACTTGCTGTGCAGTTCCACCATGTTTGTTTTTTCAGATTTCCAACATTTCTAATTTTTTTTTGTAATTTGTGTTGGAGGTTGATCAAATTTGTTCTATTTTGCTTTTTATTTTATTTTCAGACTCCATTACTCCTTTGGTTTGACTGGCTATTGTAAGTTTTGAGCATAGAAGCCTTAAGTTGACTTTAACATTATCATAAATCCCACAGAGAGCACATTCTCAAAATTTTTCAGTTTGCCAGCTAATAATGGGTTTTGTTTCCTTGCTTTCAGCTAGAAAGCTGACAAATGTACATTTTTGCCCTTTTGTAGGCTTTGAATTGTATCCACCCTTTTTATTTCATTTCAGAATGACCTTTATTTGAAAATGCATGAGCTTATGTATTATCTGTTCCCTGGCAATGATTAGGGCAATGAAAGGTATAAATGGGCATCAATAATTAAGTACTGACTCTGGCGTTAAATAACCACAGTTATGGAAATTCTTCTGTACTTTTTTTTGCTTGCCCAGAATTTCACTAAGTACAGAGAAGAAAATAGATTGTATACTTAGAACTGGGAATATGAAACAGCAGATTACTGCCTGGCAGAGTTTTTAGTGGTTTAAAGTTGTTTTTAGCAAATGAATAAAACTGACTATTTTAATCACACTTAAGATTGTTGGGAGAGAAAGCCAAATCAGATACTGTTTCAGGATCTGAACTATCATTGTTAATCTCTTCACTGGACCAGAAATTGGACCAGATCCCCTTTTGAGGGCTTTTTCTCAGAGTATGGTGGGTTATCTGTGGCTCTGATTTGTTAATTGCTTGAATCTGTGTTTAGTACTTTGAGAAGTTGCCCCATTAGCAGGTGAAAATCCTGTCATGGCTCCATTGAAAGTTCACAAAAGTTGAGTGTCTTTTTACTGTGCATTTATGGCTGAAGTCACCGTGATTCTGGGACCCCCAGGTCTATGTTAATTGTTCACCTGACAACCCAAACTGCAGGTGGCAACTCGGGTATTTCGACCAAGATTTTAGTTCGATTTTATTCAATTTATGAGCTGAAGTTCGCTGACACAGCATGAGATCTGCCAGCTTCTTCTCATTACTTCGGTGATCGTCCCTTATTCGTGCTTTTGCTTCTTTCCATTAACATGATGAACAATATGCTGAATACAACCTACTGCCTCTTTAACTTAACTTAGACTTCCAGTGTTCTTTTCCTCATATCTGATGTCCACTTCCCTCTCCCGGTCATCTGACCCTCACTAATGTTTCTCATGTGCATGTGGTTAGTTTTGCAGTGCCCCTGCTACTCACCTAAACTCTCTTGAATCACCTGAGTTTGATTTCCATTGGCTAAAAATATATCTCTCATATCTCAAAAAATTCATCTTCAGCCTCTATCGTTCTCATAATATTTAGTTTTCTATACCTTTTCCACCTTTAATGGAGAAAAATTGTATGTACCTATTCTTACTTACACTGTTGAAATTTTTCATCCTTTTCAGTAATTAGTGATTTCAGTGTTCACTATCAGCAGTAGCTCTACTTCTCTGATCAAGACAATACTATTGCTGAGTCCTTTGCTATTCTGAATAACCTTAACTCAGTCAGCCTACTTACAGCCCTGATTGGCCTGGGAATTCAACTAATCTTCAAGACCCTTTCTTTGCATCCAATCCTAACTCTTAAAATGTTTCTACCACTGCATTCTTCTTGCATCTGTTTTGTATTCACTTGTCATACAGTACCCTGTAATAAATTGCACTTTTAAGACAGTCATGTCTTGTTTGGCACTGCTAGTCAGGCAAGTCAAGAATTCTAAGCTGATCTTGCCTGGTCTAACTGATGTGTTCACATTTCTGATCCTTCTATTTTTGTAACTGATTTTCTGGGTGGCATGGGAGATACCGTACCTCTCTTTATGCCAAATCTGATACTGCAACTTTGTTCCCGTTTGACTTTTTAAATATATTTTATACTTTATGCACCCACTTCCAGGTTTAAGCCAGGCACATTTGTATGCACACGCATGCAACAGAAATCCAGAAGTCCCGTCCCCATTTAAAGCCGGTGTTACGTTTAGGGCTATGTGATCTATTACAAGCAATTGAGTTCATGAAAAATGAAGCATTACTCTGGTTAATTTACAGTCAGTAATATAATTGCATTCTTTTTTCCACTGGCAAGGCCGGCATTTATTTCCCATCCCTCGTCACCCTGAGAAGGTGGTGGGCTGCCTTCTTGAACTACTGCAATTAGTGTGATAAAGGTACTTCAACAATGTTGTTTGGTCAAAATCCTGGAACTCCATACCTAACGGCAATATATGTCTTAAGTTAGGATGGCGTGTGACTTGGAGGTGATGGTATTCCCTGCACCTGCTGCCCTTGTACTCCGAGGTGGCGGATGTCGCAGGCTTGGGAAATGCTGCCAAAGAAGCTGTCACGACTTAATGCAGTGCATCATGTAGATAGTACACACTGCAGCAATGGTACGGCGATGGTGGAGGGAGTGGATGCTTAAGTTGGTGGATGGGGTGCTGATCAAGTGAACTGCATTTTCCTGGATGGTGTTGAACTACTTGAGTGTTGTTGCAGCTGCACCCGTCCAAGTGGAGAGTATTCCATCACACTCCTGACTTGTGCCTTGTAGGTGGTGGAGAGGCTTTGGGAGTCGGGAGGTGAGCCACTTCCTGCAGAATACCCAGCCTTTAACCTTCTGTGTGAGTTGGTAAGAGATTGAGCGTTTTTAAAATCTTGATGAAAAACTTAATATGTCTGACCTTTTTGGAGCTGGGAGCTGGATACCCATGTCAAAACTATTGATCAGTTTGCATATTATTTTGTAATAATGCAAGTCCCATGCACAGAAAAGTGAATCTACTATCCTTTCAACCTGTCTGCCTCCCCCTTTTCCCTAAAATCTAGCTAATTTCTTCTTATACTTTCTGTATTTTCCTACCCCTCTTTTTCCCCTCTCTCTGCTCTTCTAATTCTTGCCATCCTCCTTGTCTCCCAGTGCTCGCTCCCTGTATTGCCTTCTCTTTCCCCTCTATGCACGCACATCTTTTGCCCCCGCATGCTTGTGTTCTCTCCATTGTGTGTGCTGTCTTTTTCCCCCCTCCTTCTCCTCCTCCCCTGCACCCCCTCTCCTCACCAATGCACTTGAACTCTTCTTACCCTCCCCCTACTAGTCAGTTAGGCCTGGAAAATTTCAAGAGTTTGAAGGTGCAAGGAAAAAAGGAACCAACAAGAAGCCTCATGAGAAGGAAATAAAGAAGTTTCTGGGCAACGTTGCACAGAGCTGGCGCGGACTCGATGGGCCGAATGGCCTCCTTCCGTGCTGTAACCTTTCTATGATTTGGCCCATGGGCTGTTTCTTGGACATCACTGCTTTAAAATGCGAGCATTGCTATTGTAAAGATGACTGTGAAAGTGAGTTGTGAGGTCCAGTGGTGAAGTGTTTTTGGTGATTTGCCAGGGAGCATTCTTCTCACTGTTCTTCTAAATCATGGAAAAGGGCTGGTCGAATTGGCAGGTTTGCACAGGGTATCCTTTGTGCGTATGTGTAACCTAAAATCATTAATCAGGAAATTTCTCAAGTGCAGCTAATGCTGTCTAGTTACCATTTATGGTCCTTGATTTCCGGGTTGGAGTAATTACTGTCTGCTTGAAACCAGTTGCTTCCTAATTCAGTTCAGTAACTGCTTAATTGACCTAAACCAGATGATCATAATGTGTGAAGTTGATGTAGTTTATTCAGGGGGTTTCGTTAAATTAATACACTTTTCTGCGTTCTATTTTTTAAAATAGTCTACATATTTTTTCAGAACTATGATGGTGCTTTTCTGAAAGAAAGGTAGGGATGAGAGAGAAATTACTCAGCAACATTGTCCCATCAAGAGATTTGCCACTATTTTGATCATGTTATCTTCCTCTACTCTATCTACAATGTTCACATTTTGAACTGCCCCATTAGTTCTTTCCTGTTACCAGCAGCAGTCCTGCTTACTACACACTAGAGAGCTAGTTTCCTTTTTCTCTTCTGCTGTGAATCAGTGCACTTTTGTAGTATTTCAAGAAATAGGGCTGTAACAATTCTCCCTTATTTTTCATAACATTTTTGTGAACTTTTACTTTTGCTGTAGTCACGCACTTTTTCCTTAGTCTATTCTTTCCATGCTTCATTATTACCCCAGCAAAGCCTGCTGGCAGTTTGGCTTTGTTCCAGTAGTCTTTGGCCTTTGGTCAATGCAAGTGCCTGATTTAAAAAATTTTTTTGAATCTCATGGATTCTTACCAGTAGCTGATGCTTAAGAACTTCCTTACACCTTGTAGTGTTTTGAGTTGCACAACCTTCCTAAATGAGGCCTGCTTTAAACTCCGCATGAGTAAGACCCTCAATAAATAATGGTTAGTGAATTGTATTGGTGGAGTATATCTTGTATTGCCTCTTGGCAGGGCAGGACCCACTCTGCTAATGCAGTGGGTACCATTGGGACTAGTTGTAAGGTAGACAGGTTAAACTTTTGCAGAGCATTATCATCTGACAGCTCAGGGCAAGTGCTTTGGCACTGCAAGCTCAAAACTGCATTTAATCCTACTGCCAGTTTCTGCACCAATTTGGTAGACTGTTACTTATGCATAGACATGATGCAGGAGTTGCCAAATTTTCCTCAGGTTTGTGAAACACACCCATAAATGCCAACCCAGGCAAAATAGATAAATACACTAAATGTCAGAGATTCAGCCTCACTGCACTGGACTGCACATTTGGCATCGGGACACTTGAGACGACCAGAACGGAACCCTTATTCTGGATCTTGCACAGTTGGTTTTTGTGGGGCTCCTCATGACTGCGTCCCTGTATCCCTATGGACTGATTTTATAAAAGCCTGGGCTGACATGCAAATTGTTAACATCCAGAGCACTCACCAAGACTCATTGGAACTCATGTATAGTACACTGGTTGTACTTCAAGACCTTTCCTGATCTGGAAAATCTATTGTGATTTCCTGAATGAAAATGTAAGTGAATGGGTACGTTCGGTTCACAAGCCTCCCAGTAAGTATCTAATCAGGTTAGAATGACGTCACCATGCCCTTTGGTTTTTCTTCACCAGAGGCCCCCCCCCCCTGCAGGAGTTTAAAGCTGTATTGAAAGCACTGCTGCAAGTGCATTGCTCAGAGATCTTCAAGAAGGTTCTTCTCTCCATTTCTTAAGTACTCCTCTAAGAATATGTGGGGTAATTAGATCTTGACATTAGGATGGTAGTGGTGTTGCCTGCTAACATTAGGGGTTGCTAGAATTTACCCCAATCAGAGAACAAGTTTTTATTCTAGCCATTTTAGTTCTCAAAAGATATGCTGACTCAACTAGATCTTGAAGGGGGAAAAGTTCAATGCAGTTGCATTTCCATAGATTATCCAGATAATGTGCGCAGGAGACTGGTCTGTTGCGATAGATCTAAAGCAAACATTTTTGAACTAAGCCCTGGACCCTGGGAGGGCCTGCAAGGATATACCAGGGAATGCACAAGACCATCAAATTATGATCATCTGTCTTATAGATATCTATTTTCCTGTACATGTTCACAGTTTAATATTTCTGTTGCTGTATATGAATTAAAAAATGTTTTCTGCAATGTTGGCACTGTTTGAGTAGCTGAACCTGTTTCAGGATCGATTTCAGGACCAATTTGTCCAAATTTTTCAGGGCCTCCCAGCATAAAAAAAGCTTGGAAGACCACTGACCTAAAGGATATCTAGTTCTATATTGCCTTGTGGGACTGCATCCAGAAGTTTCTCTGATTTTGGCCGTTGAAACTGAATCTCAGTGCTCTTTTACATCTCCTCAATAATCAGAGTTTTTGCCAAGTGCCTGTTAATACACAAGAACGTAAGAAATAGGAGCAGGAGTAGGCCATCCGGCCCCTTGAGCCTGCTCCGCCATTCAACAAGATCATGGCTGAACTTCTACCTCAACACCATTTTCCTGCACCATCCCCATATCCCTTGATGCCTTTAATATCTAGAAATCTATCACTCTCTGTGTTGAATATACTCAATGACTGAGCCTCCACAACCCTCTGGGGTAGAGAATTCCAAAGATTCACCAGCCTCTGAGTGAAGAAATTTCTCCTCATCTCAGTCCTAAATGGCCTACCCCTTATTCTGAGACTGTGACTCTTGGTTCTCGACTCCCCAGCCAGGGGAAACATCCTCCCTGCATCTACCCTGTCGAGCCCTGTAAGAATTTTGTACGTTTCGATGAGATCACCTCTCATTCTGGTAAACTCGAGAGAATACAGGCCTAGTCTACTCAATCTCTCCTCATGCGACAATCCTGCCATCCCAGGAATCAGTCTGGTGAATCTTCGTTGCACTCCCTCTATGGCAAGTATATTCTTCAAGTAAGGAGACCAAAATTGTGCACAATACTCCCGGTGCGGTCTCACCAAGGCCCAACATAATTGCACTAGGACATCTTTACTCATGCACTCAAATCCTCTTGTAATAAAAGCCAACTTACTTTTTGCCTTCCGAATTGCTTGCTGCACCTGCATGTTAGCTTTCAATGACTCATGTACAAGGACACCCAGGTCCCCTTTGAACAGCAACATTTCCCAATCTCTCACCATTTAAAAAAAAATCTGCAATTCTGTTTTTCCTACCAAAGTGGATAACTTCACATTTTTCCACATTATATTCCATTTGCCATGTTCTTGCCCACTCACTTCGCCTCTCTATATCCCCTTGAAGCCTCTTTGCATCCTCCTCATAACTCACATTCCCACTTAGTTTTGTGTCATCAGCAAACTTGTAAGTATTACACTTGGTTCCCTCATCTAAATCATTGATATAGATTGTGAACAGCTGGGGCCCAAGCACTGAACCCGGTGATACCCCACTCGTCACAATCTGCCGACCTGAAAAAGTCTGGTTTATTCCAACTCTGTTTTCTATCTGTTAACCAATTCTCAATCCATGCCAGTATATTACCCCCAGTTCCACGTGCTCTAACTTTGTTCACCAACCTCCTGTGTGGGACCTTATCAAAAGCCTTCTGAAAATCCAAATACACCACATCCACTGGTTCCCTCTTATCTATTCTACTAGTTACATCCTCAAGACCTGGTGCAAGAAAATCAGAAAATCAAAAAGTTAGTATGCAGGTGCAGCAGGTGATCAAGAAGGCCAAAGGAATGTTGGCTTTTATTGCTAAGGGGATAGAATATAAAAACAGGGAGGTATTGCTGCAGTTATATAAGGTATTGGTGAGACCGCACCTGGAATACTGCATACAGTTTTGGTCTCCATATTTAAGAAAAGACATACTTGCTCTCGAGGCAGTACAAAGAAGGTTCACTCGGTTAATCCCGGGGATGAGGGGGCGGACATATGAGGAGAGGTTGAGTAGATTGGGACTCTACTCATTGGAGTTCAGAAGAATGAGAGGCGATCTTATTGAAACATATAAGATTGTGAAGGGTCTTGATCGGGTGGATGCGGTAAGGATGTTCCCAAGGATGGGTGAAACTAGAACTAGGGGGCATAATCTTAGAATAAGGGGCTGCTCTTTCAAAACTGAGATGAGGAGAAACTTCTTCACTCAGAGGGTAGAAGGTCTGTGGAATTTGCTGCCCCAGGAAGCTGTGGAAGCTACATCATTAAATAAATTTAAAACAGAAATAGACAGTTTCCTAGAAGTAAAGGGAATTAGGGGTTACGGGGAGCGGGCAGGAAATTGGACATGAATTTAGATTTGAGGTTAGGATCAGATCAGCCATGATCTTATTGAATGGCAGAGCAGGCTCGAGGGGCCGATTGGCCTACTCCTGCTCCTATTTCTTATGTTCTTATCCAGGCTTGGGCTGATAAGTGGCAAGTAACATTCGCGCCTGGCAAGTGCTAGGCAATGACTCTCTCCAACAAGAGAGTCTAACCACCTCCCCTTGACATTCAATGGCATTACCATTGCCGAATCCCCCACCGTCAACATCCTGGGGGTCGCCGTTGACCAGAGACTTAACTGGACCAGCCATATAAATAATGTGGCAACAAGAGCAGGTCAGAGGCTGGGTATTCTGTGGCGAGTGACTCACCTCCTGACTCCCCAAAGCCTTTCCACCATCTGCAAGGCACAAGTCAGGAGTGTGATGGAATACTCACCACTTGCCAGGATGAGTGCAGCTCCAACAACACTCAAGAAGCTCGACACCATCCAAGACAAAGCAGCCCGCTTGATTGTCACCCCATCCACCACCCTAAACATTTACTTCATTCACCACCGGCGCACTGTGGCTGCCGTGTGTACTATCCACAGGATGCACTGCAGCAACTCGCCAAGGCTTCTTCGACAGCACCTCCCAAACCCGCGACCTCTACCACCTAAGAGGACAAGAGCACATGGGAATAACACCACCTCCAAGTCTCACCCTCCCGACTTGGAAATATATCGCAGTTCCTTCAGTCACTGGGTCAAAATCCTGGAACTACCTTCCCAACAGCACTGTGGGAGATCCTTCACCACACAGACTGCAGTGGTTCAAGAAGGTACGAAAGAGTGACAAATCCCCAGGACCAGATGGTTTCCATCCCAGGATTTTAAAGGAAGTAGGTGAGCACATTGCAGATGCTCTAACTATAATCTTTCAAAGTTCTCTAGATTCAGGAACTGTCCCTCTAGATTGGAAAATTGCACATGTCACTCCACTTTTTAAGGAAGGAGAGAGAGGGAAACCAGGGAATTATAGACCAGTTAGCCTAACATCTGTTGTGGGAAAAAGCTGGAGTCTATAATTAAGGATAGGGTGACTGAACACCTTGAGAATTTTCAGTTAATCAGAGAGAGCCAGCATGGATTTGTGAAAGGTAGGTCATGCCTGACAAACCTGATTGAATTTTTTGAAGAGGTGACTAAAGTAGTGGACAGGGGAATGTCAATGGATGTTATTTATATGGACTTCCAGAAGGCATTTGATAAGGTCTCGCATAAGAGACTGTTAGCTAAGATAGAAGCCCATGGAATCGAGGGAAAAGTACGGACTTGGTTTGGAAGTTGGCTGAGCGAAAGGCGACAGAGAGTAGGGATAATGGGTCGGTACTCACATTGGCAGGATGTGACTAGTGGAGTCCCACAGGGATCTGTCTTGGGGCCTCAATTATTCACAATATTTATTAACTACTTAGATGAAGGCTCATATCTAAGTTTGCCGATGACACAAAGATTGGTGGTATTGTAAGCAGTGTGGATGGAAACATAAAATTACAAAGCGATATTGATAGATTAGGTGAATGGGCAAAACTGTGGCAAATGGAATTCAATGTCGACAAATGTGAGGTCATCCACTTTGGATCAAAAAAGGATAAAACAGGGTACTTTCTAAATGGTAAAAAGTTTAAAAACAGTGGATGTGCAAAGGGACTTAGGGGTTCAGGTATGTAGATCATTGAAGTGTCATGAACAGGCGCAGAAAATAATCAAGAAGGCAAATGGAATGCTGGCCTTTATATCTATAGGACTAGAGTACAAGGGGGCAGAAGTTATGCTGCAGCTATACAAAACCCTGGTTAGACCGCACCTGGAGTACTGTGAGCAGCTCTGGGCACCGCACCTTCGGAAGGACATATTGGCCTTGGAGGGAGTGCAGCGTAGCTTTACTAGAATGATACCCGGACTTCAAGGGTTAAGTTACGAGGAGAGCTTACACAAATTGGGGTTATATTCTCTAGAGTTTCGAAGGTTAAGGGGTGATCTGATCGAAGTTTATAAGATATTAAGGGGAACAGATAGGGTGGATAGAGAGAAACTATTTTCGCTGGTTGGGGATTCTAGGAGGAGGGGGCACAGTCTAAAAATTAGAGCCGGAGCTGGATTAGAAAACATTTCTGCGCACAAAGGGTTGTAGAAGTTTGGAACTCTCTTCCGCAAACGGCAATTGATACTAGCTCAATTGCTAAATTTAAATGTGAGATAGATAGCTTTTTGGCAACCAAAGGTATTAAGGGATATGGGCCAAAGGCAGGGATTTGGAGCTAGATCACAGATCAGCCATGATCTTATCAAATGGCGGAGCAGGCACGAGGGGCTGAATGGCCTACTCCTGTTCCTATGTTGCTAAGGCGGCTCACCAACACCTTCTCGAGGGCAATTAGGGATGGGCAATAAATGCTGGCCTTGCCAGCGACGCCCACATCCCATGAACGAATAAAAAAAAGAACTCCAATAGGTTTGTCAAACGTGATTTCCCTTTCATAAATCCATGCTGACTCTGCCAAATCATATTATTTTTAAGTGTCCTGTTATCACATCCTTGATAGATTCTAGCATTTTCCTTACTGCTGATGTCAGGCTAACAGGTCTGTAGTTCCCTGTTTTCTCTCTCCCTCCTTTCTTAAATAATGGGGTTACATTTGCTGCTCTCCAATCTGCAGGAACCGTTGCAATACCTGTAGAATTTTGGAAGATGACAACCAATGCATCTACTATCTCCATAGCCACCTCTTTCAAAACCCTGGGATGTGGATCATCAGGTCCTTGGGATTTATCGACTTTCAGTCCCATTAATTTTTCTAGTACTATTTTTTTTTAACTAATACTAATTTCTTTCAGTTCCTCATTCTCGCCAGACCCTTTGTGTCTTAGAGTCATAGAGTTATACAGCACGGATAGAGGCCCTTCGGCCCATCGTGTCCGCGCCGGCCATCAAGCCCTGTCTACTCTAATCCCATATTCCAGCATTTGGTCCGTAGCCTTGTATGCTATGGCATTTCAAGTGCTCATCCAAATGCTTCTTGAATGTTTTGTGAGGGTTCCTGCCTCCACAACCCTTTCAGGCAGTGAGTTCCAGACTCCAACCACCCTCTGGGTGAAAAAGTTCTTTCTCAAATCCCCTCTAAACCTCCCGCCTTTTACCTTGAATCTATGTCCCCTTGTTATGGAACCCTCAACGAAGGGAAAAAGCTCCTTAGTATCTATCCTATCTGTGCCCCTCATAATTTTGTACACCTCAATCGTGTCCCCCCTCAGCCTCCTCTGCTCCAAGGAAAACAAACCCAATCTTCCCAGTCTCTCTTCATAGCTGAAGCGCTCCAGCCCTGGTAACATCCTGGTGAATCTCCTCTGCACCCTCTCCAAAGCGATCACATCCTTCCTGTAGTGTGGCGACCAGAACTGCACACAGTACTCCAGCTGTGGCCTAACCAGTGTTTTATACAGCTCCATCATAACCTCCTTGCTCTTATATTCTATGCCTCGGCTAATAAAGGCAAGTATCCCATATGCCTTCTTTACCACCTGATCTACCTGTTCCGCCGCCTTCAGGGATCTGTGAACTTGCACACCAAGATCCCTCTGTCTTGCCTAGGGTCCTCCCATTCATTGTGTATTCCCTTGCCTTGTTAGTCCCTCCAAAGTGCATCACCTCGCACTTTTCCGGGTTAAATTCCATTTGCCACTGTTCCGCCCATCTGACCAACCCATCTATATCGTCCTGCAGACTGAGGCTATCCTCCTCGCTATTTACCACCCTACCAATTTTTGTATCATCAGCGAACTTACTGATCATACCTTTTACATTCATATCCAAGTCATTAATGTAGACCACAAACAGCAAGGGACCCAGCACCGATCCCTGTGGTACCCCACTGGCCACAGGCTTCCAGTCACAAAAACAACCTTCGACCATCACGTGAAGACAGACACACGGTATTTAATTTCTGTGCCATTTCCTTATTCCCCATTATAAATTCTCCCGTCTCTGTCTGTAATTTGCCTTCACCAGTCTTTTCCTTTTTACATACCTATGGAAGCTTTTACAGTCTGTTTTTATGTTTCTCGCTAGTTTACTCATATTCTATTTTCCCTTTCTTTCAATTTCTTGGTCCTCCTTTGTTGAATTCGAAAATGCTCCCAATCCTCACGCTTACTGCTTTTTCTGGCAACTTTATATGCCTCTTTGATTTAATACTATCTTTAATTTCTCTTGTTAGCCACGCTTGGGCCACTTTTCCTGTTAGGTTTTGTGCCTTAAAGGAATATATATTAATTGCAAATTATGTATTAATTCTTTAAATGCTAGCCATTGCCTATCTACCGTCATACCTTTTTAATGTAGTTCCCCAATCAACGACAGCTAACTTGCACCTCACACCTTCCTAGTTTCCTTTGTTTAGATTTAAGACCCTAGTTTCGGATTGAACTACATCACTTTCAAAATTAATGAAGAATTCTATCAAAATATGGTCACTCTTCCCTAAGGGCTCCTTTACCACAAGATTATTAAGTAACCCTTTCTCATTGCATCATGATGTATACTCACAGTTGGAAACTGATTCGTCAGAGACTCACGTCTGTGGTCTGCCAGTTCAAACATGAGACAAATACTCTTTGCAATCCGGAGGCTGGAATTCGTAGTCCTTAATGGACAATCTTGGCTACAACTCGAGCAAGAGCTAATACTCTTTGGGGAATTGTTCCAGACAACTCAGCAGTTTTTTGTCTTCAAACCGTACACTGCTGGTGAATTGACATTCCCGTTACAAGTAGGGTTATTTAAAACAAAAATGGCTGCTGCCAATACTTGATGTTGTATGCGACTATTTCAATTGGATCTGCTCAGTTACCGGTCTTTCTCTTCTGATCTCCCCCGTAGAACCTCAACCAGCCAGGATCAACCAGATCTTCCTTAAATCTCTCATGGTGGTAACAGGACAACGTACTATAGGCCAGTCTCCTGCAGCAGCCTTCTCCACAGTTCACAGTGCCTGTAGATGTGTCCTGCACTGGAAAGGACACAATTTGCAGGGTAACTGTGTTCAGGGCAAGTGAAAGAGCAGACCACCTGGTGTGTCTATCATTTTCAACAATCCTAGTTAAGCTAGCTCTAGAACACTTGCAGTTCAAGCTACTGTGCGTACTGACTGACCCTGTGGTGGTCTGCTGCCAGAACAAATGGGGGTGGAGGGAAAAGGAGGTGATGGTAATGGGGAGCAAATCATTTCTGGCCCCCTTTTGAGGTTTATGTGGATGCTGTGTGTTCTCCCATTTAATCTTGCTGATTGGATGTTCTACTTCGAATTAATTTAGAGCATTTTCAGGAGTTGGGGCGTCTGAGGATAGACCTGTTTCTGTTTACGGGCAGAGGCTGTATCAATCTGGAAGCTGGATAGTCTTACCCCCCCCCCCCCACCTTGTTTCATTTGTTATTGTTTTGAAGTATGTTACATTATAAAAGTGCAAGTTGTATAGTAACATCTTCATTGCCGTGCAAGCCATGGTTCTTAGACGTTATGTCCAAGAACACTGACAGGAATCATAGAAAGTTACGGCATCAGAAAGAGGGCATTTGGCCTATTATGTCCATGCTGGCCCAAAAAAGAGCTATCTTGCTTAATCCCACTTTCCAGCACATGGTCCGTAGCCCTGTGGGTTACGGCACTTCAACTGCACATCAACATACTTTGTAAATGAGTTGAGGGTTTCTGCCTCTACCACTTTCAGTCAGTGACTTCCAGACCCCTACCATCCTCTGGGTGAAAAAATGTCTCCTCAGCTTCCCTCTAATCCAGTTACTTTAAATCTATGCCCCATGGTCACTGACCTCTCTGCTAAGGGAAATATGTCCTTCCTGTCCACTCTATCTAGGCCCCTCATAATTTTATAAACTTCAATTAAATCACCCCTCAGCCTCCCCTTCCAGTGAAAACAACCCCAGCCTATCCAGTCTTTCCTCATAGCTAAAATTCTCCAGCACTGGCCACATCCTCATAAATCTCCTCTGTACCCCCTCTAGTGCAATCATATCTTTCCTGTAATGTGGTGACTAGGGCTGTATGCAGTACTCAAGCTGTGGCCTAACCAATGTTTTATACAGTTCTGGCATAATCTCCCTGCTCTTATATTCTATGCCTTGGCTAACAAAAGTAACTATCCCATATGCCTTTTTAACCACCTTATCTACCTGTCCTTCTACCTTCAGGGATCTGTGGACATGCACTCCAAGGTCCCCTCTGTTCCTCTACACCTCTCAGTATCCTCACATTTATTGTGTATTCCCTTGCCTTGTTTGCCCTCCCCAAATGCAGTACCTCACATGTCTGTGGATTGAATTCCATTTGCCACATCTCTGCCCAGTCTATCACTTCTCCCTCCCCTCCCCCTGTCCAATCCCTCATGTTATTCCATCCTGGAGTAGTCACTGTGCTTGGAGTCAGAAAGCTGGGGAAGAGTAATTAAGATGCACCAACTCTCTCACCTATGAACTTGAATTCAAATGTTACTATTTTATTTTTTTTAAGGTGCTTTTATTGATAAGTAACAGTTATCAAATTTGTACAGTGGAATGTGTCCTTGGAGCAATTGTCTAATTTACTTGCTGCAGATGTACTGTAAATTGACCAGTCCTTTGATATCTTGCAGCGGTCCACAGCTTCCCTCCTCACTCTGAACAAAATTGCAAACTTCTTAATCATGCCCCTTACATTTAGGCCTAAATCATTAATACATACCACAAGAAGCAATGGACCTAGTACTGAACCCTGTGGAACCCCACTGGAAACAGCCTTCAAGTCACAAAAACACCCGATGACCGTTACCCTTCGCTTCCTGCCACTGAGCCAATTTTAGATCCAACTTGCCACTTTCTCTTGGGCTTTTACTATTCTGACCAGTCTGCCATGTAGACTACATTAAATGCGCTACCTTCATCGACCCTCCTTGTTACCTCCTCAAAAAATTCAATCAAGTTAGTCAATTACGACCTTCCTTTAACAAATCCAACGCTCCCCTCAGGTGAGGAGTCAGATATTGTACTCGGACTCCGCAACATCCTAGCTGACCTGGCTATGGAAAAATGACTACTGATTCAGAATTTCCTGTTCTGGTTGTTAGATGTCTTGATTAGTTCTTGGAATTAGTGGACTGCAAACCCTTATTGTCGATCAGCTATTATTTGATTTGTCTTTTGTACTAGTCAATTCTTAGGACTCGTCTAGAGTTTTTACTTAATTACTTGCATGTTTAATTTTGATCCTGATAATGTCCTGACTATGTTTTATTCACTTTCACACATGACTGAAATAAAATACAATTTTCACATGCACACAACTGGAAAACATAACTTCTTATGTTTTAAACACACCAATTTAGGGATTTGAATAGTTATTCATTTTCTATTTGGGGAAATATCGAGGGCAAACTCTCAACAAAGCAGTGGACAGTCAAATAGATGACTCCATATCTCCTAACTACCTTCCAGTACCATTTTGTAGAGAAACCCAGGGGACAAGACAATTTTGCAGCTGCTTTTTGGGCATCTTTTAATCTAGTTCCAATTGATAGTATGTGCAAGACTGGCAAATGAAGGAATTTTTACACATTTACTGAACATTTCTGTCTTGATTTATCTGCTGTATCGAAGGACCCTATTAGCCGATTGATCCTGGCATGTAGTGTTATGGCTCCTACACAGGGATCCCCCACCTATATCTCTACCACTTTGGTATGCCCTTGAGTGTGTGAAAGATAGCAAATGAAGAAAGATAGATTGCCTGCCTTGTAAGATCTTCATTCTGTAAATCATGTGCATCTTCCACATTCTATTATCCTACCTTTCCATTTCTGCAGACCTGAAAGGGTATATTGTTTTCTTGGAAGTTGGGGGGGGTGGCGGTGGGGAAGAGGATTATTTTAAGTGACGTTAGTTTCAGGTCAGTAAACAATGGTGAGGCCATGGCCTTTTGTGTAACACAGCAGTCGACCACGTATGGTACTGCCGAGTTATAGCATCGTGACGGTTGTATTGTTTGTTAAGCACGTAGTTTCCTCAGCACCTATCAAACTAAACGATACTATACTAGTGTGTGTACAGGATTAATATCGTTGAGAGATTGAAGCCCCGACAAGGTAGAGCTGTGCTCTAGCTCTTCGATTTGAAGTGAGGTCAATGTTAATTGAAAGTTAACCTTTCCTAATGAACCACAACAGGTATTATTTGTGAAACATTTTAATGATTTTTTTTCCTCCACTTAATCTCTTGTCTAACATTTTTCCCAATGATGAAATTAGCATGGTGTGGTGCTTTTTGTTTTAAAAAAAACAATCTATCTACGATCTGGGAGTATGTCTGATTAACAAATCTCAACTCGAGAATACCAGACATTTAAACACTAAAAGGACTGTTTATCCTATAATGCCAGACTGTTTAATCTGAACAGAATCCAGTTTTTGTCATAATTGACATATGTCAACAGTTTCAAGGAGCCCCCAGGTAGCCACAATTAATCTTAATTTATAGCTGCAAAGTGCACCAAAACAATTTTTCATCCAGCTTTATTTTAAGGAGTATGAATTTTTCTTGTCTGTTTTATTGCACTTGTACAACATTCTCACTTATTTATTTCTAACAGTTTAGCTTAAAAAATTAGATTTAATCTTGAAAGCTGAAGACTACTTCAGGAAGGAGCTAAAGTATAAGAGGTTCAAAGCGTTCAGGTTGTAATGCACAAGGATTAGCTAACTATTGAAAACTAGCTCAGCAATAGAAAGAAGGGGATGAACAGTAGAAGCTGAATTGTTTAACTGTGAGGACAAAGAATGGTTTAGAAGACAGGTAAGATTGCCCTTTCAGGTCCAAGCAAGTGCTCATGTTATAAAACTTTATTGTATTCACCTTATCCAAAGTGTTTATTTATACATGTTCATTCTGTACAAGATGCTCCATAGTTTGGAGTGACGCACTGTTCACAAGTGTGTATTTAATTACATTTAATGAAATACAAGCTGAAAAAACAATTATACTACGAACTGAAAATTATTTACTTCCTGCAACAGTCTAAATTTTGAAGTTGTTGCACTATTGTTTGAACATGCAGGTATGATATGTTGCAATGGACTTTCCAGCACATTGGTTTCAAATATTTGGGTACTTAATAACAATCTTGACATAATTTTGCTTTCTTCCAGCAATTAACATTAATTCCTAAGTTTTTTTAATTTCCACTTTTTTTTGTTGAGTTTTTATCATAAATTTAATTGGTAAAAAGGATCCCCTACATCAAGGTTGATAAACTCCCAATTTGTAGAAAGGAAGCAATTGTTACGAGAAATGGACAAAAAGAATAATTAAATAACATATTTACTACAATCTTGCAGAGTCAGTAAACGAGCCTTGAAAAGATTCTGTTCAATATGGAAGCACAAAGTAGTTTATCACGTGCTAATTAACTGCTGCAGTAGTCCGGTATCTAAACAGCCTTTAAAGGTTTCGCTGATCTTGACCTTCCAAATCGATATCCCATTTTCACATGTTGCTCTGCACCAATTAGTAGTGCGTACCTTGATGACTTCTCTATCTCACTATCCTTAGAAGTGAAAGATTTAGAGCAGTCAAGTGACACGAATCAACACTTACTATAGTAATGCAACAACTTGTGAATTAGAAAGCTGCTGGCAGTATGGTAAATTTCTTAAACTTTTAGAAGGATTGATATTCAGTACAAAAGTGTTCGATTGAAAACAATAAATGAGTGACTGTAATGTGCAAATTTCATGGCTGTAGCGGAGGTTTATAATGTGTATTTTAGTCATTGAGTTTAGTTAATGTAATCATTTGATGGGCTAAAGTGTATTCAAATTTTAGGTAGTGCAGATATTCTTATGGATTGGTGATTTATGTGTCGTATGATTTAAAGATTTTATTACATTAAATGTATAGAAAAGTCTCAAACTTGCATCAACAAAGGAAACCTTTTAAGGCACCAAATTTTATAATATATAGCTTGATTTAAGAACCGCAGCAGTACATCTATTCTTGTTGACTCTCTAAACATTTTTAATATAGCCATTAGTCATATTTCAGATTCTGCTTCATGAGGGCACCCATCATCTCATAAGTTATTCTGTTGTGTCTGTGGCTTTTGCATTTGGTGGTGGAATAGAACAAAATCACTATTGCATACTGCTATCTAGTAATGCAAGTCACTTTTAATAAATGCTCCACAACCATCCTTTCTACATTTGGTCTTTGCCGTCTAAAATGTAGTGTTATTTTTGTAATTTTAGTTCATTTAAGGACTTCAGTAACCTTGATGTGTTCCTATTCTCTTTACTCATCCATACTTGGGTTTCTTTTGCAGCAATATTGCTTAAAACCATTTGTGTGCTAAATTGCATCTTTTGATATTCTGTACTGGACAATTGCATTTTGGTAACTTTCACTTTCTTTTTCTTTTATCTTATATTTACCAACCTTCTTAGGATCTTTAAGACTCTTAGTTTCTTCTTGATATCTTAAAACCTGGAAATCATATCCACTGCTTTATTCAAATGTTCAGAAGCAGTGGCTTATGACCCCAATAAGTTGAGAGTTCATTTTGTTTTAACCAAATGCGTGTGAGTTCCCTCATCTAACACTACTTTTCTTTCCTGAAAGGGCAGCTCATTTTGGAACATCTTGTTGCAGATGATAGTTATCTGTGCGGAACCTTAAAGAACACTTAAGAAACTTTGACATTAGTCAATGCTCGAACAGGGCTACTGCTACATTTCTGAAAAATAGATCCTTTTTTGATTTACATGTATATTAGGTTTTTCCTTTTTGAATTCCAAACCAATACTCTAATATTGTTTTTCATTATAAAAGGGACTTTTTATGAGCATTGGTTATATTTGCCCATCCCTAATTTCCCTTGAGAAGGTGGCAGTGAGACGCCTTCTTGAACCGCTGCAGTCTGTGTGGTGAAGGTTCTCCCACAGTGCTGTTCAGTAGGGAGTTCCAGGATTTTGACCCAGCGACGATGAAGGAATGGCGATATATTTCCAATTTGGGATGGTGTGTGACTTGGAGGGGAATGTGCAGGTGGTGTTGTTCCCATGTGCCTGTTGCCCTTGTCCTTTTAGGTGGTGAAGGTCGCGGGTTTGGGAGGTGCTGTCGAGGAAGCCTTGGCGAGTTGCTGCAGTGCATCCTGTAGATGGTACACACTGCAGCCACTGTGCGCCAGTGGTGAAGGGAGTGAATATTTAGGGTGGTGGATGGGGTGCCATTTGGATTAACATTTGGACTACCTGAATTCACATTTCAGTGTCAAGATCCTCTCTCCAGTGCAAGAAGATATGTTGCAGTGTTGAGGGACAGAGTAATGTTCTTGATTTCTTGTCTGAACAAGACTGGTGGAGCATTTATAAAAAGTGACTTCCATTACTATATAGCATGAATCACAAGGGTCCTGAAGTTGTGCATAATCATTTTAGTTTTTTGCATAATGATTTGATTATTTTGATGTCTTTGCAGTTACCAACTATAATAATGTTGTTGAAGCAAGTTCGGACACAGATGATGAAGATAAACTGCACATTGTGGAGGATGAGTGTGTGACTGATGCAGCAGATTGTGATACAAATGCACTGGAAGATGACTTGCCAACAAAGCGCACAGTGTTGCCAAGGAAAGATGACACAGATGAAGAGAATGAGAGCACCAGTTGGAGAGATGAAGATGATGGTAGGTACTTTTGCGATTGAAAGAGTACTAGCGTTTTTCCTTTTGTAAAGAGTCGTACAACACCAGGTTATAGTCCAACAGCTTTATTTGAAATCACAAGCTTTCGGAGCTTTTCTCCTTCGTTAGTTTTTCCTTTTGTTATGGTCTGGTATTACGGTACTTTGGATTTTGACTCTCTCATCTGGAATGACCATTAAATGATAACTTAAAGATCATTTGCTGCAAACTCTGTATTGTAGTAACTATCATAACATTAAGCACACTGTTGATTCGTGAATCAAAATGTAACTTATAAGCTGATTTGTTCCCGGCTAATTTCCTCTTTTCCTGAAACCAGTGATTCATGCAGGGCTATGGTTTTATTGAGCACTGTCAAACTTTCAGCTCCTCATCACCACAGTTATTTGTGTGTGAAAGTAGAAATTAAGCGTTCACAAGCTATTTGATTATGGTAGGCATCACAGTTGAGAACATTTGGTCCATATATCAACTCCCCACACCGCGCGCACCTTTTTTTTTTCTCCCACCTGCACTATCCATGAGCAGCCAAAGTTTGTTACATTGATCGTGGAAGTGTCCTCAAACACCAACATCAGTGGCCTTCTAATGGATGACATTTCATTTTAACCAATTTCATTTTAAAGATTTCTTTCTCTGTAAAACAGAAAAGGCAATTTCATTTTGTGCTGCAGTCAAACAATGTTTATAGTGATGATCATTAACCCCAGCTACTTAAGTGATCTTGTCATTTCCAGTTCATTGCATTCTTTCACTGTCATTCTCTGTATCATCTTGAAGCTAATCCCACTGATATAAGCACTTAACAGGGTGTTAATGGTGCATTTCCTTTCTATTATTGTCTTTCTGTTTTCTTTTCCTCATCATTTGTTCTTTCTTTCTCATTGCATTTAATTCCTTTCCACCCATGTAGATTAATTAGTTAACTGCATTGTAGTTCATCATACTGTGACAAGATTTCTGTGATTTTACAGTAGAGATACATGTCAGCAAGTTACATAATTTATATAGACTGTTCTATTTGAATAATTGATTGAAAGTTTAGAAAACTGTTGCCTTAAATAATCTGTGGTCAGCTCTGCATAAAACTAGCAACTTTTAGATTTGTCATGTGAAGCTTGCAATTTTAGTCCAAAAGAGATGCATCTTTTGCTAGCTCAGACAATGAGCCAAATTGAAAATTGATGTATTTTTTTAAGTACTTGTTCATATGGCCGTAGCATTTTCTGTTTTAACCAGTCCCTTAATTCTTGCCATAGTTACTGATTGAAATCAGTTTGTAAACCTTGTGACAAAAATTTAATTTTTGTTTAGGATTTCTTTTGCTTCGTTTTAAATGCCACTTAAAATGGAGATTATATTTTCATTTAAAAGTTGACATGTTTGCTCAGACAGTATGGGGCAATTTTTGTGTCTCTACTGCCTTGATTTTGCCTTGAGAGTTTGTAAACCTCACTTTGGCATATGATGTGGGAAGCTTTTCTTCCCAATGATGGCTGTTCCAACTGACCCCCCCCCCCCAATAGCATCACAATTCCTAACCACTTTGCTGGAAGGTTCTTCAGCAACATCCCAATCGCAGCATGTTGTGCATTACACGCTATTGCTGTATTGATCTGGAGCCAGCATTGCCTGTTTGGTCATACCAGTCAAGATGCCACTAACTATTTCTGCAGGCCTTGGACAGCCCACCTGGGAAATACTTTGATAACACGGCTCCTACCTTTTAATTTCTCAGAGGAGCAATATCTCGGGCAACTCTGCCATGTCGCCTGCTGCAGCCACAACTCGTCCTTGTACCAGGGCATGGACAGCACTGCCTGTGGCTGTCAAGGCCACCGTGGCCCCTGACCAATATGCTACAGGCTCTTTCCAGGCTAAAGCAGGTGACATCAGCGACATCTCCCAATTTGCAGTCCACCGTTCTATCATGGCGGTCACTGAGGCTCTGGAATAGCTACATCTCCTACCCCATGAACATAGAGAAGCACGGCAAGAGAGCTTGTCGGCTTTGTCAGCATTGCAGGTTTCCCCAGGGTGCAAGGTGCTATATACACCGCAGTACCTTGTGTGCTCCCTGCCTGGCTTCTCTTATCAATAGAAAGGGATTCTACACACTCAATGTTCAGCAGATTTGCAAACACAGGCATCATGCAGGTTTGTGCCCAATTTCCTGGCAGCAGTCATGACTCCGCCATCCTGCACCAGTCCTCCTGTGCTGCCTTTATTCGAACCACGGGCAGGTCACAGGCTGGCTACTAGGGGACAAGGGCTTTCCCCTTCAGATTTTGGTCATGATTCCTGTCAGGAACCGAGGCACAGATGCAGAGCTGCCCTACAAAGAGAGCCATGATGCCACCAGGAATGTCATTGATCATTCAGTCGGCATCCTCAAGCAACACTTCGGCTGCCTGTTTTGTTCAGTCGGAGTTTTGCAGTACACCTGAGTGTATATGTAGATTTGCTGCATGCTCCATAACCCAGCCATCATGAGGGACCAGCCCTTACCACTACTTGGGAAGCAGGAGCAAGAGCATTGACCACCAATGCCCCATGCTGTTCGAGTGCTTGGACTAGGATTCACGTGAACCATCCCTCCCACCCCATACACCAACAGTTCCATAATCCTTATCATCGTCCATTCTACCACCGTCCCATTGTCTTTATTCAGTGCATCCGTATGGGTCTTGCTCTCCCTTCACTACAAATAGAACCACCAACACCAAATCCATACCAGAAAACAATTCATCCAACAACTCCATTCCATCTGTCAAATATTTATCAAGAATAACTATGAATCACTCTTGAGAAAGCCCTTAATGCCTGTCATGTGTGCTCGCATACCTATGCTAGTGCTCCTACAAAAGGTACCCTCAGTGGCTACGGCTTGAGAGGTGGAAGGCTGCTCAGCTTCCATTGAAGACACCAGATGTCTGTGGTGGGTGGCCTTGGGCTGCAGACTGTAGCATCTCGGTGAGGGCCAGGGCAGTATGGCTCTGGGTTGTGTGGCACTAACAAGGGGACTGGTGGAGTGGGTGGCAGAGAAGCAGGCAAGCTGTCGCGAGAACAGAGTGTAGGAGTGATGTTACACTCTGGAAGTCCCTGTCATCACTGACCCCCAGAGCCACGATGGCAGCTGTCTGAGGTCCCAAGGCAGCAGTGTGAGTTGCCATTGAAGCTGTCAGAGCTAATTCTGGAGGCTCTGTCATGGAGCGCACCACTGTCCTGTTCATGGAGTTGACCACTCTCTCAACATTGGTCAGCACGATCTCCATGCTCTGTGTGAAGCCCCGACACAAGTTGGAACTGGACTGCTCCATGCTCTTAAGCCCAAGCTCGCTGACGGGCTGCCCAGTGCACCTAGCATTTCTCAGTGAATGCCCATCAGCTTTCTATGTTAACCTGGGCCCTTGAATCAGCATTTGACTCCTCTGCAGCAGAGCTAGTATCGATCTTGCCCTCTGGTGAGCTGGCACCTGGTGGAGTCCATTTTCTTTGCCCTAATTCCTGCACCTGTGTCCGGTGATCCACCACTTAAAGATTCCGCCTCTATCCTACCCTCTAAAGATTGCATGATGCTAGTCTCTGAACTGGTGCTTGCTAGGATCAGATTGAGTGATGCTGCACCTTCAGGAAGGCTGACATCCTCTTCCTGATGTGGCACAGGGGCATCCACATTTGCAGCACCTGAAATGAAAGAGGGACAAGGATTAACTTTTGGTGTTAAGGGAGAGCAAAGAAAGAAGTGGTTGGTGAAAGCATTTATAGTTTGTCACGCAGAGTGAGATAGAAGTAAGAATGAAGTCTGGTGTAGTGATTGTAGGAGAGTGAAGGGAAGCAGAGTACTGAGAGTAGTGAAGCTGAAGGAGGTGGATGTGTGAGCAGAGAGCAAGAGAGCAGTATCAGTATTGTAACCTTGACAACTCTGGTGAGGTCATTGAACTTTTTCCTGCATTCCAGTCATGTCCTGGAAGCTGAGCCCTTGGCATTCACAAGCTATGCAACCTCTTTCCATTGGTAGTGCAGGTGTTACCTGGAGGGGTTTCGGCCCCCTGGAGGGGGAAAGAGGACCTCCCTCCTGCTGTCCACCACCTGTACCAGCGCGTCCAAGGTGGCATCACAAAATCCAGGTGCCCTGTCAGTCTGTCTTGCAGTTATTTCTTTCTTCGAACGTGTTCCTTCCTGTTTGCAGACAGACTGCAACTCTCCTTTGCCTTTAAATGGCATTAGTGAAGCCCGATCTCCCGCCTGCGTGATGAGGTCCCAGCATAACTTCACATGCTGGCTGGGACCAGGCAAATATGAATCGCAACAAATACAGAACTCTTAATGGTTGGCATTCTCAGCCTTTTTATTTATGTAGCCACACAAGCTTTGGAGAACAAGTCAGAAGGTGGATGAAGTGTAATAAGACGGAGCATAGGGAGACTGGTTCATATGTGGCCCGGACCAGAACTAGGAGGCTGAATGTCACCACAGAATCCTGGCATGATGCAACTTGTATGTGAAGCCAGTCTCCCTAAAGTGATGGGGTTAGTGTTGAGTAGTTATTTTGGCTTTTTTAGTTTGTCAAAATGAACTGGAACGATGGTGTAGGTTGTGGGGCTTTGTACAGTGTAGGAGCAAGTGGCAACCTGCAGCACCACCAATTTATGATGTGACATTTTAATATGTAGGATTTTCTCAAACTATCAAGCTAGATTATATATTTAGTACGTAGATAATGCATATCATTTGAAAAGTGAAGACCCCAGATGGTAGGTAATTGCTCTTGCTATTATTGTAGTATTACATTGCTCACCAAATGATATAAATGACCAGCTAATTTGGTCTGGGGGCATTAGTTGAGGAATGATGATTGGACCAGAATGCGTTGATGTAATTCAGTTGTCAATCTGTCATTTTTTAATAAAATACTTATGTTTTGCTATTTAACTATAATATATTTTTAATAGAAAATCAATTAGTTTGGAAACCAGAGGAGTAGAGTTGGTTAGAGCGTACAAGTTCCTCTGCAGCAGAAGATGCAGAGCTGGGAGTTACAAAACTGAAACACCACTGCTACCACTGGCAGGAGATTGTAATTACAGCTTGACAAGTTTACACAGGCAGTTCCATTATAGATGTGAACATTGTCAATTTTTCCCATTATAAATTCCTAAGTACACACAGATGTAAGGTTTTTAATATATTTAGAGGAATAATTTATTATCATGTAGAAGTCACTTCCTCCCACCACTAATGCTAAATTCCTAATCCAGGAACTGGCTTTAATTTCCTTGAAGTGACATCCCATTATTCCTTCCTCCCCACTGTTCCTACTTACCAGGAACTACCTCCCACTGTCAACAAACTCGCTCCCCAATGCACCAGTAACCCATCACCAACCCAATGCTTCCAGACCCCGAGACTTCCTTCCATCACTTTCACATTCCCAACACATTGAATTGCGTTGAATGTACAGCACAGAAACAGGCCATTCGGCCCAACTGGTCTATGCCAGCATTTATGCGCTACATGAGCCTCCTCCCTCTTTACTTCATCTAACTCTATCAGCATTCCCTTCTATTCCTTTTTCGCTCCTGTGCTTATCTAGTTTCTCCTTAAATGCATCTGTGTTAGTCACCTCAACTACACCTTGTGGTAGCGGGTTCCACATTCTTACCACCCTTTGGGTAAAGAAATTTCTCCTGAATTCCCTGTTGGATTTATTAGCGACTATTTTATATTTATGACCTCTAGTTTTGGTCTCACCCCACAAGTGGAAACATTTTCTCTGTCTACCCTATCAAACCCTTTCATTATCTTCAAGACCTCAATCATGTCACCCCTCAGCTTTCCCTTTTCAAGAGAGAAGAGCCCCACCATGTTCAGCCTTTCCTTTCAGTTCTGGTATCATCCTTGTGAATCTTTTTTGCACCTTCTCCAATCTATATCCTTTCTATAATACAGAGACCAGAACTCCAGTACTTCAAACTCTGGAACCCATCTCCCATCGTTTCAATACCGAATGGACTCTTTTACTAATACTCCATTCCTGCACTTTAGACCATGCTCCCAACACTACTAAAGCCACATTAACCCCCCTGTCTTCCTAATCTGCAATCTTCCTTTGGATTCTGGAAATGTAAATTTAAAAAAAAACACAATTCAAATAATGCTTAACCAAACTAAATACCAATAATAATCAAGGCACTGATTATCGATTTTCACAAATGTTGATACGACCATGTAATTTGAATCTGAAAAAAACATAGAAATGCAATTTTAATTGTTCAATTGATCTAGTACCATTATACAGTACATAGCATGAAATAGCACACACTTCAGTGCACCATGAGCAAAACCATATGCGATTCACCAGTGTGTGAAAGAGATTTATTTAAGGATTAGTTTGGAATACTTTTGTAATGCACTTAAATTCATTGCAGAGAAAATGAATTTATTTTGTAAATATTAGTCACAGCTAATAACCAGCTAAGCTTTTCCCCTATCTGATACGATTGAGCCTTTTTGTTTTTGTTTTTCCTCCTCCTCCTCCTTGTACAACCATAAGCTAAAAATTGAGAAATTTATGGAAGGTCCCCGATGGCTCTTCAACCTTATCCCCAATCCGTACTTAGTTAGTTGAATTCAGCCAGGATGCTGGAAGGAGTGCTATAATTGGTTTCAGTGATCTGGATTAGGGAGAAGGAAATCAGCCAGGCTTTCCACTCCATCATCCAGCAACCCATGCTGAAAATGTGTGTGTGGGTTGGCAGCAATTTTTTTTTTCTCTTTCCTCCTCCTGGCCCCCATCAACTGGAGTTGAACAGCTTGTGAAGGGAAATAAGAGTGAAGGATGTAATGAATTTGCTTTGAATTTAACTGAACTGTATTTTTGCCATATTTGTCTAAACACTTAGTTGGTCTGTGATGTAGCGAGAAGGGCACACACATTTTCGATACAGTAAACTAGCAGCCATCTTGTAATTTGGCAAAGTCCAATAAAAGTCGCTGGAACATATTGATTCCACAGGTTTTTCTCATTCCTTCTCATGCAACTCAGACTATTTATAAAATATATGTATCCCTGTAGATATCAATATCTGGAATTCCAAATTATTTCAGTTTCTTTTTATATTAGGTGGCATAAAGGAATGTAGCTTGAAATCACAAATACAGCCGCCTCATGAAATTGAACCCCATGCATTCTAGGAGTATAGAAAAACACATAGAATGTTACATGAGTGCCAGTGAACAAACCATAGATGTTTAGTATGGTTTAATGCTTAATCCAGCAACCCTGCCCTGTAACTGGTAGTTACCTCTGCATTTGTATATGGTAGGTATCCCTTAGATTAGGTAGTAGTTTAGATTCATTCAATGGTCAGGGACAGGAGGGTGTGACTGCGAATCAGGCAGGTATGGGGACCCAGGATGTAGTGATGGAAGAGCCTCAGCCCTTGTTCTCATTCATACAGGTAGCAAGTACCTCGTACCTGCTGGACAAGATCAAGGGCTGCAGGGAGGATGGGCGAACTGACAAACGGCACTGTGGTACAGGAGGCCTTTCAAGTGGGGGGAGTAAAAAGGAATATGGTAATGGTAGGGGATAGACACTGTTCTCTGCAGCCGCGACCGAGAGTCCCGAAGGCTGCGTTGCCTGCCTGGTGCCAGGGTTAGGAATATCGCCTCATGTCTGGAAAAGGAAAAAAACTTGAAGCAGGAGTAGGAGGATCCAGTTGTCGTGGTCCACGTAGGAACCAACGACATAGGTAGAACTAAGAATAAGGTTCTGCTGAGACAGTGCGAGGAGCTAGAGTCTAAATTAATAAGCAGAACCTCAATTTTACTAATGCCCTTTAGGGAAGGAAACCTGCCATCCTTACCCAGTCTGGCCGATATGTGACTCCAGACCCAGATTCTTAATCGCTCTCTGAAATGGCCTAGCAAGCCACTCAGTTGTACAATCTCGCTACAAAAAGTCATAATAAGAATAAAACCGGACGGACCACCCGGCACCGGACACGACAAAGGCAAACCAAGCCCAGTCGACCCTGCAAGGTCCTCCTCACTAACATCTGGGAACTTCTGCCGACATTGGGAGAGCTGTCCCACAGACTAGTCTAGCAACAGCCTGACGTGGCTATACTCGCAGAATCGTACCTTTCAGCCAATGTCCCAGACTCTTCCATCACCATCCCTGGGTGTGTCCTGTCCCACCGGCAGGATAGACCCACCAGTGGTGGCGGAGCATAGAAAATAGGAGCAGGAGTGGGCCATTCGGCCGTTCGAGCCTGCTCTGCCATTCACTATGATTATGGCTGGTCCTCTATCTCAATACCATATTCCTGAAGTCACCCCATACTCCTTGATGCCTTTTGTGTCTAGAAATCTGTGATATACAGTCAGGAGGGAGTGGCCCTGGGAGTCCTCAACATTGACTCCGGACACCATGAAATCTCGTAGCATCAGGTCAAAAATGGGCAAGGAAACCTCCTGCTGATTACCACCAACCGTCCTCCCTCAGCTGATGAATCAGTCCTCCTCCATGTTGAGCACCACTTGGAGGAAGCACTGAGGGTAGCAAGGGCACAGAAAGTACTCTAGGTGGGGGACTTCAATGTCCATCACCAAGAGTGGCTCAGTAGCACCACCACTGACCGAGCTGGCCGAGTCCTGAAGGACATAGCTGCCAGACTGGGACTGCGGCAGGTGATGAGCGAACCAACACGAGGGAAAAATCTACTGGACCTCGTCCTCACCAATCTACCTGTCGCAGATGCATCTGCCCGTGACAGTTCCAGGATTTTGACACAGCGACGATGAAGTAACGACGATATATTTCCAAGTCGGGATGGTGTTTGACTTGGAGGGGAACGTGCAGGTGGTGTTGTTTCCATGTACCTGCTGCTCATGTCCTTCTAGGTGGTAGAGGTCGCGGGTTTGGGAGGTGCTGTCGAAGAAGCCTTGGCGAGTTGCTGCAGTGCATCCTGTGGATGGTACACACTGCAGCCACTGTGCGCTGGTGGTGAAGGGAGTGAATGTTTCGTGTGGTGGATGGGGCCCCAATCAAGCGGGCTACTTTGTCCTGGTTGGTGTCGAGCCTGGCATATTCCTCACTCTACCATTACCAACAAGTCAGGGGATCAACCCTGGTTCAATGAGGAGTGCAGAAGAGCATGCCAGGAGCAGCACCAGGTGTACCAAAAAATAAGAGGTGCCAACCTGGTGAAGCTACAACACAGGACTACATGTATGCTAAACAGCGGAAGCGACATGCTATAGACAGAGCTAAGCGTTTCCATAACCAACGGATCAGATTAAAGCTCTGCAGTGCTGCCACATCCACTCGTGAATGGTGGTGGACAATTAAACGACTAACGGGAGGAGGAGGCTCTGGAAACATCCCCATCCTCAATGCTGGCAGAGCCCAGCATGTGAGTGCAAAAGACAAGGCTGAAGCGTTTGCAACCATCTTCAGCCAGAAGTGCCGAGTGGACGATCCATCTCTGCCTTCTCCCGATATCTTCATCACAGAAGCCAGTCTTCAGCCAATTCGATTCACTCCACATGATATCAAGAAACGGCTGAGTGCACTGGATACAGCAAAGGCTATGGGTCCCGACAACATCCCGGCTGTAGTGATCCAGAACTAGCCGCGCCTCAAGCCAAACTGTTCCAGTGCAGCTGCAACACTGGCACCTACCCGACAATGTGGAAAATTGCCCAAGTATGTCCTGTCCCCAAAAAGCAGGACAAATCCAATACGGCCAATCACCGCCCAATCAGTCTTCTCTCAATCATCAGCAAGTTGATGGTAGGTGTTGTCAACAGTGCTGTCAAGCGGCATCTACTCACCAATAACCTGCTCACTGATGCTCAGTTTGGGTTCCGCCAGGACCACCCGGCTCCAGACCTCCTTACAGCCTTGGTCCAAACATGAACAAAAGAGCTGAATTCCAGAGGTGAGGTGAGAGTGACTGCCCTTGACATCAAGGCAGCATTTGACCGAGTGTGGCACCAAGGAGCCCGAGTAAAATTGAAGTCAATGGAAATCTCTGAGAAAGCTCTTCAGTGGCTGGAGTCGTACCAAGCACAGAGGAAGATGGTAGTGGTTGTTGGAGGCCAAACATCTCAGCCCCAGGACATTGCTGTAGGAGTTCCTCAGGGCAATGACCTCGGCCCAACCATCTTCAGCTGCTTCATCAATGACCTTCCCTCCATCATAAGGTCAGAAATGGGGATGTTCACCGATGATTGCACAGTGTTTAGTTCCATTCGCAACCCCTTAAATAATGAGGTATTCCTTGCCCGCCTGCAGCAAGACCTGGACAACATCCAAGCTTGAGCTGATAAGTGGCAAGTAACATTCGCGCCATACAAGTGCCAGGCAATGACCATCTCCAACAAGAGAGAGTCTAACCACTTCCCCTTGACATTCAACGGCATTACCATCGCCGAATCCCCCACCATCAACATCCTGGGGGTCACCATTGACCAGAAACATAACTGGACCAGCCACATAAATACTGTGGCTACAAGAGCAGGGCAGAGGCTGGATATTGTGTGGCACAAGTCAGGAGTGTGATGGAATACTCTCCACTTGCCTGGATGAGTGCAGGTCCAACGACACTCAAGAAGCTCGACACCATCCTGTACAAAGCAGCCTGCTTGATTGGCACCCCATCCACCACCCTAAACGTTCACTCCCTTCATGACCAGCGCACCGTGGCTCCATTGTGTACCATCTACAGGATGCACTGGAGCAACTAGCCAAGGCTTCTTCGACAGCATCTCCCAAACCCGCGACCTCTACCACCTCGAAGGACCAGGGCAGCAGGCACATGGGAACAACACCACCTGCACGTTCCCCTCCAAGTCACACACCATCCCGATTTGGAAATATATCGCCGTTCCTTCGTCGTCGCTGGGTCAAAATCCTGGAACTCCCTACCTATCAGCACTGTGGGAGAACCTTCACCACTCGTACTGCAGCGGTTCAAGAAGGCGGCTCACCACCACCTTTTTTAAGGGCAATTAGAGATGGGGAACAAATGCTGGCCTTGCCAGCGACGCCCACATCCCATGAATGAATAAAAAAAAGTGGTAATCTCTGGATTACTTCCTGAGCTATGCGCAAATTGGCATAGGGACAAACAGATCAGAGAGTTTAATATGTGGTTGAGTGGTGTGGGAGACGGGTTTTGATTCATAGGGCACTGGCAGCAGTACTGGGGAATGAGGGAGCTGTTCCTTTGGGACCGGCTCTACTTAAACTGGACTGGGATCAGTGTCCTGGCGAACTGAATAGCTAGAGCTTTAAACTAAATAGGGGGGCTGTGTGTGTGGGAGGGGTCAGGTGTGGGGAAATTTAGAAATCTGAAGAGAAAAGTCAAGGCAACAGATCAATATGGTGAATTGGGTAAAGATCAGCAGACTATAGCAGGGAGGGACAGAATTTAATGGTAACAGTGCATCAGCAAATAAAGCTAAAGCAGGGAAAAACGGTAAAGAGTTAAAATTAAAGGCTCTATATCTCAATGCACGAAGCATTTGTAACAAGATAGACGAATTAGTGGCATAAATAGAGATGAATGGGTTTGATCTAATCGCCATTACAGAGACATGATTGCCAAATGACCATGGTTGGGAACTACATGTTCTGGGGTGCTTGATGTTTCAAAAAGACAGGCAGAATGGAAAGGGAATTGGGTGGGGGTTGGGGTAGTCATAATAAAGGATGATGTAACGACAGTGGTGAGTCAAGGATTTTGGCTCAGAGGATAAGGAAGTAGGATCAGTATAGGTGGAAATAAGAAATAACATGGGGCAGAAAACACTGGCGGGAGTAGTTAATAGGCACCCTAGCAGTAACTGTACCGTTGGACATGGTATTCATCAAGAAATAATAGGAGCTTGTAACAAAGGTAATACAATAATTGTGGGGGACTTTAATCTTCATATAGACTGGACAAATCAAATTGACAAAGGTAGTCTGGAAGACGAGTTCATGGAATGCCTTCAAGACCGTTTCTTCGAACAATACATCATGGAACCAACCAGGGAACTGGCTACTTTAGACCTTGTATTGTGAAATGAGACAGGGTTAATTCGTAATCTCACAGTTAGGGATCCTCTGGGGAAGACTGATCATAATGATGATAGAATGTCACTGAGTTTGAAAGTGACGTACTTAAGTCCAAAACTAGTCTTAAACTTAAAGCCAGTTACCTAGGTAAAAGGGGTGAGTTGGCTAAGGTCGATTGGGAAATTAGATTGAAGGGTATGACGGTAGATAAGCAAAGGCAAACATTTAAAGAAATATTTCAGTGTTCTCAACGAATATACATTCCATTGAGAAATAAAAACTCCACGGGAAAAGTGATTCTTCTGTGGCTAACTAAAGAAGTTAAGGATAGTATCAGATTAGAAGAGAAGGCTTATAATGTTGCAAAAAGGAGCAGTAAGCCTGAGGATTTGGAGAGTTTTAGAAACCAGCAAAGGATGACCAAGATATTGATAGAGGGAGAAAATAAAATATGAAAGTAAACTAGCAAAAAATATAAAAACGGATTGCAAGAGCATCTACAAGTATGTAAAAAGAAAGAAAGAAAGTAGAAAAGTAAACATTGGTGGCTGAGACAGGAGAAATTATAATGGGGAATCAGGAAATGGCAAAGACATTAAACAAATATTTTGTATCTGTCTTCACAGTAGAAGACACAAAAAGCATACCAGAAATAGTGGGAAACCAAGGGGCTAATGAGAGTGAGGAGCTTGAAGTAATTAATATCAGTAGAGAAAAAGTACTGGAGAAACCAATGGGACTAAAAGCTGACACATCCCCTGGATCTGATGGCCTACATCCTAGGGCTCTATAAGAGGTGGCTGCAGAGATAGTGGATGCTTTGTTACGATCTTCCAAAATTCCCTAGATTCTAGAACGGTCCCAGCGGATTGGAAGGTAGCAAATGTATCCCTGCTATTTAAGAAAGGAGGGAGAGAGAACACGGAATTACAGGCAAGTTAGCCTGACATCAGTCATCACGAAACGGCTGGAATCCATTATTAAGGAAGTGGTAACTGCACTTAAATCATAATATGATTAGGCAGAGTCAACATGGTTTTATGAAAGGGAAATCGTGTTTGACAAATTTAGTAAGAGTTTTTAGAGGATGTAACAAGCAGGGTAGATAATGGGGAACCAGTGGACGTAGTATATTTGGATTTTCAAAAGGCATTTGATAAGGTGCCACATAAAAGGTTGTTAGGCAAGATAAGGGTTCATGGAGTTGGGGGTAATAGCATGGATAGAGGATTGGTTAACCGAGAGAAAACAGAGTAGGGATAAACAGGTCATTTTCAAGTTGGCAGGCTGTCACTAATGGAGTGGTTGGGCCTCAGCTGTTTACAATCTACATTAATGACTTCGATGAAGGGACCGAGTGAAATGTATCCGAGTTTTCTGACAATGCAAAGCTAGGTGGGAAAGTAAGCTGTGAGGAGGACACAAAGAATCTGCAAAGGGATATAGACAGGTTAGGTGAGTGAGCAAGAAGGTGGCAGATGGTGTATAATGTGGGAAGTGTGAAGTTATTCACTTCAGTAGGAAGAATAGAAAAACAGAATATTTTTTAAATGGTGAGAAACTATAATATGTTGGTGTTCAGAGGGACTTGGGTGTCCTTGGACAAGAAACAGAAAAAGTTAGTATGCAGGTACAGCAGGCAATTAGGAAGGCAAATGGCACATTGGCCTTTATTGCAAGGGGGTTGGAGCTCAAGAGTAAGGAAGTCTTACTACAGTTGTACAGGGCTTTGAAGACTTCACCTGGAGTACTGTGTACAGTTTTGGTCTCCTTATCTAAGGAAGGATACACTTGCCTTCAAGGCGGTGCAACAAAGGTTCACTAGATTGATTCCTGGGATGAGAAGGTTATCCTGTGAGGAGAGATTGAGTAGAATGGGCCTATATTCTCTGGAGTTTAGAAAAATGAGGTGATCTCATTGAAAGATCCAAGATTCTGAAGGGGCTTGACAGGGTAGATGCTGATGTTATTTCCCCTGGCTGGAGAGTCTAGAACTAGGTGGGCATAGTCTCAGGATAAGGAGTCTGTCATTCAAGACTGAGATGAGGAGGACTTTCTTCACACAGAGGTTTGTGAATCTTTGGAATTCTCTACCCCATAGGGCTGTAGATGCTGAGTCGTTGAATATGTTCAAGGCTGAGATCGATAGATTTTTGGACATTAGGGGAAAGTGGAGTTGAGGTCGAAGATCAGCCATGATCTTATTGAATGGCAGAGCAGGCTGGAGGGGCCATATGGCCTACTCCTCCTATTTCTCATGTTCTTGGGGAAGGAGAGAGGTTCTGTACAATCTCACCATTTTTGGGAAGTGTTTGAAAGACTGGAGAAATGCTGTGGGAAACTTAGTTGCTTATTTTTTGAATTGATGCAGAATTAATTGAGATGCAGCTGTTGTGGTGCTCTTGTAAATATGGGAATCTGTCTTAAGCATTAGCAACTTTTATGTTGTTTGGTCAAAATTCTGTGCAAGGCTGACAGCCTAGCCGCATCTTAGTGCAGTAGAGGGTGCTCTTTGGCATGAAGGAGCTCATCTTTCCTACGTTGAGTCAAAAGTGTTGGGAACAAGAGCTTTGTTCAGCCTGCCACCTAATTGTAAAACTTTGACTTAAAACTACTTTGCATTAAGCATTGTCCTTTCGTAAGTTACCCTTCATTAATCTATTCGGGCTTTCGATGTTTTTTTAAGTCACTACCAATAATTTAAAATTTTTTCATGCCATAATAGGCACTCTATTTGTTCCTGTAACATTGTTGAGTAATTCTTGAGGTTACCTGGCATGAGTATAGTTCACACACCAACCAAAAAGTGTTATTTTTAATGACTCATGTGGAAACTTTGTGGGAGGCACAAAAGGCACTTGCATGCCATTTCACTGTTGCATTTCAGCTATGTTGGCATAGTAAATATTACCACCGCTGTGTCTTGAGAAATTCCAAGTACTTATATTTTTGGCACTTCAAGAAATGACTTAACTTTAACGTTGCAAATTATCAGAGCTAAAAAAGTGTATGGAACAAAAAATGAGTATATTCAAAAGTTGTAATTTATTCTGAAATGGTGCCGTGAGCCTCAAAGTTGTCACGTTTTGATTCATGTTCTAACATAGTGGAAACTTTGTACATCTTTATTCCTTGAATGTATTTTTTTTAAGTTGACTTGGATGCAAAATTAGGCCTTTTGATGCTGGTACTGTAGTGTCACAAATAAGTGCAGTGCCATCCAGTTTCTTTTTCTGTCATGTTTTCAAGGTATTAATTCATTATTTGTCTGCAGATGCACAAAATCTTTTCAGGCCTTGTCTCATTATAATCGGATTATGTTCACTTTTTTTTAGAAACTGTTCTGCATTGTGCCCACATTCAGATCAACTGAAATTGTTTTCACAGGGTCTTGTATTTACTCCTTCTCAATCTAAATACCAGGTTTCAAACAATTACCTATTTTTAAAAAAAACTGTCGGGCTCTGAATTTTATTAGTGCTTGAGCCTCCAAGATTTAATCAATTGGGGAGGGGGGGAAAGATAATAGTATTGACTTTACTGTTTAATCTGTTCCAGGCCTCTGATACTTCCCCTCCTTTTCTGACAGGATTCCCCTTCCTTTGCTTCATACCCTTTATGCCTCACAGTTGTCTTTTTTTTTAAACCAGGGGGTGCAGTAATGTAGTGGTTATATTACTGCACTAGTAATCCAGAGGCCTGAACTAGTAATCTGGAGAATGAGTGTTCAAATTCCACCGTGATAGTTTGAGAATTTGAACTTTAAAAAGCTGGTATGAGCAAAAGTGACCACAAAGCTGTCGGATTGTTGTGTTAGGCTTGTTCTCTCAACTATCCTCAAGTGACCGAGCAAGCCACTCAGTTGTATCAAACTACTACAAAGAATATGGACTGCAGCAGTTTGATAAGGTCCATACCCACCATCTTCTCAGGGCAACTAGGGATGGGCAATAAATGCAATAATATCCCAATAATTTTTAAAATATCCACCTAATAAAAGAAGGACTAAGATAATTCAGCCTTGAAAAGTCGAATGCTTAAAGGTAACGAGTCGCACAAAAGAAACTTTTTCTATAGCTTGAACTCAGTGCTGGCTTTCATGTTTTCACCTTTAAAGGCATAAAAGAAGGAAGCAGCTGGAGTGAAATGGTTTCAGATGGGCCTACCTCATAGGAAGCGGGTTTCCGGGTTATGTCATTGTTATCGTGAGCTAATGTTATGGAGATTACAAAATAGCTACATACCTCTGCATACTTTCACTTCAGCTCCTGTGTGCTTTAAATGCTTTACAGCTGTATTTATCTCAAGGGCAGTGCACTAGAGAAGTGGTACCCTGTTTTACATCTAGGAAGGTGTAAGAATATAAACAAAAAATAAATTCCACAACACTGCACTAACTTTAGTTTGTAATTATAGCAGTATTTGAGGAGATAAATTGCTGTTTACCGAAACTGCTCAAACTAGATTTGAAGCACTTTGGACATTAACTAATTGTGTTAGCCTTGTTCACCCAGGTTATATTATAAATGTATAAAGCATTTTTCACCCCTTTTCCCAGACTCTCACCAGTATTGTGCAGAGCTCAATATCTCTGATACTCTCATTCAAGTACAGAGCTCAGCACTGTGGGAGTTTAATTTGTGTACCCCATTGCCATATTGTTATCCGTGCTCTACTGTGCCACCAGAATTGAAGTCTCTTTGTAGCTTGGCAGTGATCACTATTTGGAATGTTAATGTTCTGATCTTAATAGCTGATGTGGATGAGTATTTCTGTACCAGCACAATGTAAGTATCAGCAACTGAGTGGAATAGATGAAATGTGCCAGTTTTAGGAGCAGTGCTCAGGAAGCTGTTTGGAAATTCATATATTTCATCTTGGCTTTACGTGTTTATCAGGACACAGAAAAATGTACTAGGTAAATTAATTCACCTATTTTTAATCACCATTTTATTTGGATTTTGAGACTAATTTCTTTTTGCATTTTAGGAAGGAAGGAAAATGCAGACAACCTGGGGCCTGAAGCTCAGACACGCAGTGATAGTTGCACAGGTACTGACTAAGACTTTGTATAGGGCAAATAACCAATTTAATCTGTATACTACAGTTAATTATCTTGCTTGCAGTTCAGTGCTGTAGTGTCAGATAAACAGAGGTGGAGGAAAGTGAAGAGGAAAGGATAACCAATATTGATTAAAGGTAGCAACTAAGTATTTTCTGTGTTTTTTGCTCCAATTTTTGAATCCAGTGCTGGATTAATTAGTCATTTACTTCATACTTTGAATATGATAAAGTGAAAACACGTGCAAAGTAATTTCACTTGTTATAGGATGGAGCACTGCATTCGGGTTTTCCCGCAGTTTCTAGTACATGGCTTAGGTGAACTGAAAGGTAAGTCATTTCCCTGCCTTTGTTACTGAATTTGGATAAAGGTTTATTCAAATACTATTTAGAAAAATCTGAGGAAGAAAAAAAAAATGCTATTTCACTTAATGGAGAACTTTTCTGTCCCACCAATTATTCAAATCCCCAGTGCCAAGTATCATTTTAGCTATTAACATTCTGTAGCTTGTTTTGTTGGGCTTTACTTTAGTAAACTTAGTTTAACTTGAGGCGCTGTGGGCCATCAGCAGCAGAATTGTATTCCAGCACAATCTGTAACCTCATGGCCCGGCATATCCCTCACTCTACCATTACCAACAAGCCAGGGGATCAACCCTGGTTCAATGAAGAGTGTCGAAGAGCATGCCAGGAGCAGCACCAGGTGTACCTAAAAATGAGGTGCCAACCTGGTGAAGCTGCAACTCAGGACGACATGCATGCTAAACAGCGGAAGCAACATGCTATAGACAGAGCTAAGTGATTCCACAACCAACGGATCAGATTCTGCAGTCCTGCCACATCCCGTCATAAATGGTGGTGGACAATTAAACAACTAACAGGAGGAGGAGGAGGAGGCTCTGGAAACATCCCCATCCTCAATGATGGCGGAGTCCATCACGTGAGTGCAAAAGACAAAGCTGAAGCATTTGCAACCATCTTCAGCCAGAAGTACCGAGTGGATGAACCATCTCGGCCTCCTCCCGATATCCCCATCATCACAGAAGCCAGTCTTCAGCCAATTCGATTCACTCCACGTGATATCAAGAAACGGCTGAGTGCACTGGATACAGCAAAGGCTATGGGCCCCGACAGCATCCCGGCTGAAGTCCTGTGCGCCAGAACTAGCTACGCCTCTAGCCAAGCTGTTCCAGTGCAGCTACAACACCGGCATCTACCCGACAATTTGGAAAATTGCCCAGGTATGTCCTGTCCATAAAATGCAGGACAAATCCAATCCGGCCAATTACCGCCCCATCAGTCTACTCTCGATCATCAGCAAAGTGATGGAAGGTGTCGTCGACAGTGCTATCAAGCGGCACTTACTTACCAACAAACTGCTCATCGATGCTCAGTTTGGGTTCCGCCAGGACCACCCGGCTCCAGACCTCATTACAGCCTTGGTCCAAACGTGGACAAAAGAGCTGAATTCCAGAGGTGAGGTGAGATGAGAGTGACTGCCCTTGACATCAAGGCAGCATTTGACCGAGTGTGGCATCAAGGAGCCCTTGTAAAATTGAAGTCAATGGGAGTCGGGGAAAACTCTCCAGTGGCTGGAGTCATACCTAGCACATAGGAAGATGGTAGTGGTTGTTGGAGGCCAATCATCTCAGCCGCAGGGCATTGCTGCAGGAGTTCCTCAGGGCAGTTTCCTAGACCCAACCATCTTCAGCTGCTTCATCAATGACCTTCCCTCCATCATAAGGTCAGAAATGGGGATGCTCACTGATGACTGCACAGTGTTCAGTTCCATTCGCAACCCCTCAAATAATGAAGCAGTCCGAGCCCGCATGCAGCAAGACCTGGACAACATCCAGGCTTGAGCTGATAAGTGGCAAGTAACATTCGCGCCATACAAGTGCCAGGCAATGACCATCTCCAACAAGAGAGAGTCTAACCACCTCCCCTTGACATTCAACGGCATTACCATCGCCGAATCCCCCACCATCAACATCCGGGGGTCACCATTGACCAGCCATATAAATACTGTGGCTACAAGAGCAGATCAGAGGCTAGGTGTTCTGCGGCGAGTGACTCACCACCTGACTCCCCAAATCCTTTCCACCATCTACAAGGCACAAGTCAGGAGTGTGATGGAATACTCTCCACTTGCCTGGATAAGTGCAGCTCCAACAACACTCAAGAAGATCAACACCATCCAGGACAAAGCAGCCCGCTTGATTGGTACTCCATCCACCACCCTAAACATTCACTCCCTTCACCACTGGCGCACTGTGGCTGCAGTGTGTACCATCCACAGGATGCACTGCAGCAACTAGCCAAGGCTTCTTCGACAGCACCTCCCAAACCCGCGACCTCTACCACCTCGAAGGACATGAGCAGCAGGTACATGGGAACAACACCACCTGCACGTTCCCCTCCAAGTCACACACCATCCCGACTTGGAAATATATCGCCGTTCCTTCATCGTCGCTGGGTCAAAATCCTGGAACTCCCTTCCCAACAGCACTGTGGGAGAACCTTCACCACACGGACTGCAGCGGTTCAAGAAGGCGGCTCACCACCACCTTCTCGAGGGCAATTAGGGATGGGCAATAAATGCCAGCCTCGCCAGCGACTCCCACATCCCATAAACAAATAAAAAAAGAACTTAGTAAATTTAGATAAAACCATTCCAAAAATTCATTTATCTTCAAATGGACCAGTAATCACACATTTTCAAGATTTATGTTTATCTAAGTGAGGAATGCACAAGTGTGAATTCTGTTTTGCACATACCTGGTGTGTGAGATCCCTTCGCTGAATTGTTTTCTTTTGTGGTTTTGTGCTTGTTGAGTGAAGACTGCCATAACCCCATTCCACACAAGGCCATTGTAGTGAGTAGAGAAAAGGAACTTTTTTATTCTGTTACTGTGGGTTGGATGCAGAGCCAGGTCCACTATGCCATTAAACCCAGATTTTTCTCTCTTCACTGCATATTTTTCAGGTGAAGGATAGATTACTAGAGCCCGGTCTTTAGTTGTTTCCAAGTCTTTACTCAGTGATTCCCCTTACACATATACCACACCTTAGATAAGCTCTCCTATGAAAAGAATACGAGAGTCCCCACCTGAATACCCACCAGGTGGTGGGGACTCCACCTGATACCCATCACCTGAATACAATTAACACTCATTCCTATAAATCAAACAATTAACAGGATGAGAAATTGGATGGGGATTTATTGTGGCAAATCCCGACCCACTTTAGCACCACCTGATTTTCCGTAGTCATTTCTGGCAAACATCGGAAGTACTTGCCCGTTTTGGAGCAGGTGTATTCAAATGAAATATTAACGGTGTGTTGAAGTTTTATTTATTGTATTGGTGTTGTGATATTATAACTATATTAAATTGACAACAGGTGGGATTCTTTCTATTTTAAACTCGGAGATTATAGGTTGTAATTTTTGAAGCTTTTTTTCCTGAGAATACTATTGCCTTCATTGCTGATGGAATTTATATTGAGTAGACTGGTTATTGTGAAGTCAGTAAAACTTGTTAAATTGCAACTGTTGGGGAGGGGAGTAATTTTTCTCTCCTTTTCCTCCTCTTCTTGGTCTGAGTTTTTTAATTCTCTTTGAAGCAGGAAAACTATGCTTTGTAATTCTTTCCATACAGCCTCATGGAGACCTGATATTAGGCCTAAAAGTTGTTAGAGAGCTGCTTGGTTCATGGCAGCAGTGAACAGCTGAACTGAATCAGCTGGGTTTCACTGCCCTTTTTGGTCCTGAATCTGTCGGTGATTTTCAAGGGCCGATTTTAACCCTGCACCTTCCTGGTGGGAACAGGGCCAGACAGGCATTTAAAATTGCTGCAGAGTACTTATCGCTCCATTCCCACTGCGTTCTCATTGGCAGCCATTTTAACTGCTCAATTTTTTTAGTCGACTAAGGCGCCCGTAGAGGCAGGCAGGGGCCTCATGAATACATGCAAATCAGAGTCGTACGATGCAGTTTGGACCCTGACACTATTTTAACACAAAATCGTGGAAGTCCTGCCCAGCACCCAACCCGCCAGTAGAACCTAGTGCGATTGGTTTCTGAGCCATTGAAATACTATCTAAGGGAGCACATCCCTGTAGGTAATTGAATCACAGGGGTTGTGTGCCATTGTGTGGTTTGGATCGCCAGGAGAGTTACGAGCTTCCAGATCGCTTCTTTCTTCGTTTTTTTTTTGTAAATTTCTGGCCTTACTTACCCTTAATATGCTTTATCTGCTTATCATGAGTGCTATTAGGAGCAGCAGTGGCAGTGCAGCCTCAGCAACCAGCACGAGCAACAGCTGGCCCTAATAGTAGAGAGCAAGCGAGTGAGTAGGAGGCCATACCCAGCACAGAGTGTATAGGCTGAGAGTCACTTTCTTTGATCTATCTGAAGAGCAGTGTATCAGGAGGCTGCACTTCTCCAAGCAGGCTATTGCAGACCTCTGTAGCCTCCTGCAACAGGTCTGGCTCCCTGCTGGACAAAGGGGCCATGCATTGCCAGTGGCTCTCTAAGTCACCATAGCCCTTAACCTCTTTGCCACTGGCTCCTTCCAGTCTGCTACAGGGGACATCTGCATTTTCCAGTTTGCAGTACACATGTTTTAAGCAGGTCACCAATGCCCTGTTTGCCAGGGATAACCAGTAAATCACCTTCCCCATTGACCTCACCTGTCAACATGAGAGCGCTTGTGGATTTACATGCTAATAGACTTCCCTCATGTTCAGGATGTTGTTGACTGCACACGTTACCATCAGGGCACCAGAACACTAGCCAGCAGCATTCATGAATAGAAAGGGCTACTACTCCTTTTACGTCCATCTATTCTTTGATCACAGAAATGGGATTATGCAAGGTACCCAGATTTAGTTGACTGCTTAACTGTCCGCGAACATCTATCCAATAGCGATCATAACATGATCAAGTTCAATGTAGTGTTTGAAAGGGAAAAAAGAGGGTCAGCTGCTAAGATTCTAGACTTGGGTAAGGCCAACTTCAATGGGATGACAGAGACTGTCCACAGTAAACTGGGCAAATCTGTTAATGGGTAAAACGACTGATGATCAGTGGGAAATGTTTAAAGAAACATTTAACGAGATACAGAATCTGTTTATACCCCTGAGGGGCAAGAACTCTACTTGCCAAAAAAAACAGCCAAGGACAACTAAAGAGGTAAGGGACAGTGTAAGACATAAGGAAAAGGCATACAAAAAGGCAAAAAATGGCAAAGATCCTGGTGAATGGGAAAGATACGAAGGGTCACAAAACAGATAGTAAGAGCTACAAAAAGAGAGTATGAAAAGAAACTTGCAAGGGATATCAAAACCAATACGAAGAACTTTTATAGTTACATTAGGAAAAAGAGGGTGGTCAGGAGCAGTGTTGGCCCCTTAAAAACTGAAAGTGGGGATATTGTCATTGACAATGGGGAAATGGCGGACATGTTGAACGATTACTTTGCGTCAGTATTTCCAGTAGAAAAAGAGGATAGCATGCCGGAAATCCCAAGAAAACTAATATTGAATCGGGGACAGGGACTCGATAAAATTAATATATGTAAAGCAACCGTAATGAAGAAAATAATAGCACTAAAGAGTGACAAATCCCCAGGACCATATGGTTTCCATCCCAGGGTTTCAAAGGAAGTAGGTGAGCACATTGCAGATGCCCTAACTATAATCTTTCAAAGTTCTCTAGATTCAGGAACTGTCCCTCTAGATTGAAAAATTGCACATGTCACTCCGCTTTTTAAGAAAGGAGAGAGAGGGAAACCGGGGAATTGTAGACCAGTTAGCCTAACATCTGTTGTGGGGAAGATGCTGAAGTCCATAATTAAGGATAGGGTGACTGAACACCTTGAGAATTTTCAGTTAATCAGAGAGCCAGCATGGATTTGTGAAAGGTAGGTCATGCCTGACAAACCTGATTGAATTTTTTGAAGAGGTGACTAAAGTAGTGGACAGGGGAATGTTATTTATATGGACTTCCAGAAGGCATTCGATAAGGTCCCACATAAGAGACTGTTAGCTAAGATAGAAGCCCATGGAATCGAGGGAAATGTACGGACTTGGTTAGGAAGTTGGCTGAGCGAAAGGCGACAGAGAGTAGGGATAATGGGTAGGTACTCACATTGGCAGGATGTGACTAGTGGAGTCCGGCAGGGATCTGTCTTGGAGCCTCAATTATTCACTATTTATTAACGACTTAGATGAAGGCATACAACGTCTCATATCTAAGTTTGCCGATGACACAAAGATTGGTGGCATTGTAAGCAGTGTAGATAAAAACATAAAATTACAAAGCGATATTGATAGATTAGGTGAATGGGCAAAACTGTGGCAAATGGAATTCAATGTAGACAAATGTTAGGTCATCCACTTTGGATCAAAAAAGGATAGAACAGGGTACTTTCTAAATGGTAAAAAGTTAAAAACAGTGGATGTCCAAAGGGACCTAGGGGTTCAGGTACATAGATCATTGAAGTGTCACGAACAGGTGCAGAAAATAATCAAGAAGGTTAATGGAATGTTGGCCTTTATATCTAGAGTACAAGGGGGCAGAAGTTATGCTGCAGCCTGGTTAGACCGCGCCTGGAGTACTGTGAGCAGTTCTGGCACCGCACCTTCGGAAGGACATCTTGGCCTTGGAGGGAGTGCAGGTTAGGTTTACTAGAATGATACCCGGACTTCAAGGGTTAAGTTACGAGGAGAGCTTACACAAATTGGGGTTGTATTCTCTACAGTTTTGAAGGTTAAGGGGTGATGTGATCGAAGTTTATAAGATATTAAGGGGAACGGATAGGGTGGATAGACAGAAACTATTTCCGTTGGTTGCGGATTCCAGGGGTAGGGGGGCACAGTCTAAAAATTAGAGCCAGACCTTTCAGGAGCTGGATTAGAAAACATTTCTACACACAAAGGGTGGTAGAAGTTTGGAACTCTCTTCCACTAGCTCAATTGCTAAATTTAAATGTGAGATAGATAGCTTTTTGGCAACCAAAGGTATTAAGGGATATGGGCCAAAGGCAGGTATATGGAGTTAGATCACAGATCAGCCATGATCTTATCAAATGGCAGAGCAGTCGCGAGGGGCTGAATGGCCTACTCCAGTACACGTGGCACATGATGCCCCTCCGCAACCCCACTGGAAACACAGGTATAATCAATGCCATGGGACCACCAGGATTGTTACTAAGCGCACAATAGGGCTGCTGAAGCAGAGGTTCAGGTGTATGGATAATTCTGGGGGCTTCCGACAATATGTCCCACAATGAGTCTCCCGCATCTTAGCATGCTGCATCCTGCACAACCTTGCCATACAGAGAGGAAGTGGGAAGAAAGAGGTCCACCACAACATCTTGCAGTAAGAGCTGTGAGGGATGAGTTAATTGCTCAGCAATTCCAGTGACCTCATTCCCCTACCCTGAAAACCTACCACCTCTGCATTAACAGTCCTTGCATCCTTCGCCACTCCCGTAATCCTGGATTTAAGAACATTGAAACCATTCAGACAACTTCCATAGCATTGACATACTGGCAATGCAGACTCAGAAGATGCTGTAAAACCACACTGCAGACTAAAGTGCCAAATGTAATAAAGGTGATTAATTTGATTCCCAACACTCTAATTGCCTTCCATTCGTTTCTCACCCATGTGTCAACCCACGATGCCTTTCTTTCAAGAAGGTTTCCTAACTCTCTACTACTCAACAACAACAAAAACATTCATTTATATGTGCCTTTTAATGTAGGGAATCATCCGAAGGGACTTCACAGGAGCATAATCAGACAAAAATGAACACCGAGCCAAAGAAGGAGATATTGGGATGGGTGACTAAAAGCTTGGTCAAAGTAATAGGTGTTAAGGAGGAGAAAGAGGCGGAGTGATTTTTAGGAGCGAATTCCGGAGCTTGGAGCCAAGATGGCTGAAGGCATGACTTCCATAGGTGGGGTGAAGGGAGTGAGGCAATGCACAAGAGGTCAGAGTGGGAGGAACGCTGAGTTCTCGGAGGGTTGTCGGTCTGGAGGATGTTACAAAGAAATGGAGGGACATGGCCATGGAGGGTTATGAACACTCCTATGAGGTGCTCCCCTCATAGCCACAGCCAGGCGGATGAAAGGCTGCTGTTCCTCTTGGGACCCTTGTGATGCTCGTAGCTGGTATCTTCTGGGTGCTTGAGCCTGTGAGGGCCTTGCTGCAGACAGCTGCATCTCAGCTTCTACCAGTGCAGTCTGGCCCAGCTGACTTGCTGACACCATGACTGATATTAATTGAGGGGTTGGTTAAGGAGCAGATGTGTTGACGTCCTAAGAGAGGACATCCCATTGCGCCACTGCTACTCCCATGGGGCTGAGGCTCTTCACTTCCACTGCAGATTACAGAAGATGAGTGACTTCTTGAAAGCCCCTATCCACCTTACCTATGCCGGCTCTTTGATAGAGCTACCCAACCAGTCCCATTCCCCTGCACTTTCTCCAAGGCCCTGTAATTTTTTTCCCTTCAAGTATTATCCAATTCCCTTTTTGAAAGTCACGATTGAATCTGCTTGCACCATTCTTTCAGGCAGTGCATTCCAGATCATTACAACTCGCTGCATTTCCAAAAAAAAAGTTTCCGCATGCCGCCACTGGCTCTTTTGCCGATCACCTTAAATCTGTGTCCTCTGGTGACCGACCCTTCTGCCACTGGAAACAGTTTCTCCTTATTTACTTTGTCAAAACCGTTCATGATTTTGAACTCCTATCAAATCTCCCCTTAACCTTCTCTGTTCTAAGGAGAACAACCCCAGCTTCTCCAATCTCCACATTACTGAAGTGCCTCATCCCTGGTACCATTCTAGTGAATCTCTTCTGCACCCTCTCTAAGGCCTTGACATCTTTCCTAAACTGTGGTGCTTTAGCTGCGGTTTAACCAGTGTTTTATGAAGGTTCAGCACAGCTTTCTTGCTTTTGTACTTTATGTCTCTATTAATAATCCCTTATGCTTTTTTAACAGCCTTCTCTACTTGTCCTGCCACCTTCAAAGATTGTGCATACAATCCCAGGTCTTTGCTCCCGTACCCCCTTTAAAATTGTACCCTTTAGTTTATATTGCCTCTCCTCATTCTTCCTACCAGAATGTATCACTTCACACTTGTCTGCGTTAAATTTGATCTGCCACATGTGCTCATTTCATCAGTCTGTCTGTTACTATCCTCCACATTGCTACATTTCTGAGTTTTGTGTCATCTGCAAACTTTGAAATTATACCCTGTATAAGTAATATTCAGACATCAATGGAGATGTTTATATAGTAGGGATTGTGTATATAGTGGATATATTGAGGTGTGCAAGAAGCAAGATGGGAGGTGATGGATGTAAAGGGAAGTGTGTTTAATGTGAAGTGAGGAAGGAGTAGTTGGTGGTTTTGCAAGTGGTACTATATGAGAAGAAAATGCTGTTAGTGTGTGGTGAAAAGAGAGCGAAGGAAGAAGTGAGTGTGTTTGGAATGAGAAAAAGGTGTTGCAGTGTGCCCATGTTATGCTGAAGAATGTGATGGAGTGGAGGGAATTGATGAGAATGATGGGGGAGGGGGTGAAAGGAGTGTTGTCAGGTGCTGTTGAGAGAAATTAAGAGCCTTGCTGTTCTTGAGTGGTGATTGAACCTCTTCCTGAGTGTGATGCTGCTGACACTGACCCTGTCAGCCACTTCTGTCCAGGCCTGCTGGATAGTGGTCCTGGGGATGCTTCTGCAGGTTCTGGGGAACAGTACCTCCCTTCTTAACCTGACCACCTCCATCAGGAAACCAAGGGGCAGCCTTTCGGCTCCTTATCCTAATTGTCTTCTGGTAGTATAACAATGAAATCTGGCGTAAGGGGAATGCAAACTTGCTTTAAGTGGTGCATTCCCGCTTTAAATGGGCCTTGTAAGGCGCAGAGAGAATGGGTGGGCTGCTTGTTTCCCAATGCAGTCGGGTAGGCAGCCCATCAATCGTATTAAAATGAGACCCGGGGATTAAATTCACCTGGGCCTCGCACTGGCAATGTCATGGTGGCTTGCCACTCACCCTGCATCTTCATTCTCACCTGGAGTTAAAATCTGGGCTTAAAATTCACTGTGGCCTATAAGTATTGACCTAACCTGTTGCTTTCCCAGCAACTTTCCGCAGTTTAAATATTTTAACTATTTTCTCTTTTAGAGTACTGGAGGGCAGTCAGATGACCTTTTCACAGGACAGCTGTGTGCCAGTGAATATATGATTTATAGTCCTGCCACGTAGTTTTGGAATAAGCACATTAAATAAGTACTGGATTCACCAGAGTTTTTCAGCATCCTACTAGAGGGAGGAAAAAAGTACATGAATTTTTTAAAAAAGCATATGTTGCTCTTCTGTCCCAAGGAACTGGGTGACTTGCTGCCTTCATTCCCCTTCCCTTTAGAATTGTTTCATATACTCATGACACCTCCCTCAGCCCAAGTTAGGGAACTCGCAGTTAGGAATCAAAGGGACAAACCTGCATCATTATTTATTCACTCAGCTGTGTATCAGAAATGATAATATATTTAAGAATCCCTTTTGTGTGAATTCCAGTTCTGTATTTCAAATATACCAATATTCTTTTTATTTTTTTCTCTGTTGGGATGCTGAGAAATTGTGTAGTAAATTGAGTTTAATTTTTTTGCTTCTTCAAGACTAGCACTGAGTACAAAACATATTTCTACTAGCCAACCAGCATGAAAGTTTTAGTGGTACACAATTGTCCTGTAACATTTTTTTTTCCAAATTACAAGTGGAATGTACCAGCTAATTTTTATTTCTAGAGCCATTTATTTATGTGCCCACTCAGTAATTTGCCAGTAGGTCCATTAATGCAACCAGTCACCCCCTCCGCCCCGGATGCGGGTTTAAATAAAATGTCATCTGTTGATCTCAAAATGAATAAGATACATCCTGGCTTAACAGGCCTGGGATGAAACAATTGACCATCATATCAGTTTGAAATTACCAGTGAGCTGCAACATTGCACAAACTGACTCTTTAGCCTGCATCTTGTGGCTTTTTCAAAAAAAACTCCAAAACCTTGTTCCATGAGATCTTTGTTTCCCCTGGCTGGAAAATCTAGAACTAGGGAGCATAGATGCAGCATAAGGGGTTGGCCATTTCAGACTGAGATGAGGAGGAATTTCTTCACAGAGGGTTATGAATCTTTGGAATTCTGTACCCCACAGGGCTGTGGATGCTCAATCATTCAGTATATTTAAGGCTGAGATGGATAGATTTTTGGACTCCAGGGGAAATCAAGGGATATGGGGATCAGGCAGGAAAGTGGAGTTGAGGTCGAAGATCAGCTATGATCTGATTGAATGGCGGAGCAGGCTCGAGGGGCTGCATGGCCTACTACTACTCCTATTGTGTTCCAAAACACAACACCTAGCTCATTCCCAAATCTTTACCGTGAAGAACAAATGATCAAAAATCCCAAAATATGATAGCTACTTTTTTGCTGGAAGCTAATTATGGTGTAGATATACTACTTAAAATTTGAGCACAGCCCAGTATCTGGATTGCCAAACTTGATACATGTCGTATTGCTCCTATAAATTGTGGCAGTGGTCCTTTATCAAGGAAAGATTTACATTTAAATAGTGGCATGGTCAAGGGAAGTTGGGACATCAAGAGAATTCCCTATTCCTCTTTCCATAGTTCCATGAGATATTTAACTTCCACCAGAACATGGCACTAGGGACCTGAATTTATAATATCTCATCTGAAGGATGGCACCTTCAGCAATGCAGCATTCACTCAGTACTACACTGAAGTATCACCTAGATCATGTGCTTAAATTCTTGAGTTTTGAAACTACAACCTTCCGACTTAAAGGCAAGAGTGCTACTGCTGGGCCTAGATTGGCTTTTAGACGTTTATCAATTAAAGCCTCTTTTACGAATCTACCAAGTGTGAATCACAATTAGTTTCATTAAATACAATTTTGAAAGTTGTTGCACTTTTTTGAAGTTCTTCTTTATGTACATGAAATGCTTTTGTTCTGGAACTGTACTGTTATCATAGAATCTTACAGCACAGAAGGCGGCCATTCGGCCCATCGTGCTTGTGCCGGCTCTTTGCAAGAGCTGTCCAATTTGGTCTTACACCCCAACTTTTTCCCCATAACACTGCAAATTAATCCTCTTCAAGTTCATGTCCAATCCTTTGAAAGTTCCAATGGAATCTGCTTCCACCACCCTTTTAGGTAGTGCGTTCCAGATCTTAACAACCCTCTGCGTGGAAAAAATTCTCCTCATTTTCTCCTCCAGTTCTTTTGCCAATTATTTTCAATCTATGACCTCTGCTTGCCAGCGGAAACAGTTTCTCCCTGCTTGCTCTATCAAAACCCCTCGTTATTTTGAATACCTCTATCAAATCTCCCCATAACCTTCTCTGATCTAAGGAGAACAATCCCAGCTTCTCCAGTCTCTCCACATAACTGAAGTCCCTCACCCCTGGTATCATCTTGGTAAACCTCCTCTGTACTCTCTCAAAGACCTTGATACTCTTCCTAAAATGTGATGCCCAGAACTGTACACAATACTCCAGCTGAGGCCAAACCAGTGATTTGTAAAGGTTTAGCATGACTTCCTTGTTTTTGTATTCAGTGCCCCTATTTACAAAGTCAAGTATCCCATACACTTTCTTAACCGCCTTATCAACTTGCCCTGCCATCTTCAAAGATTTGTTCAATAACTTAATATAATATTTTTCAATAGTTAATGAAGAAGGCTGTGATTCAGATGGAGAGAACTGCTTTCCTGATTCAACTGCAGAAGATGAGCAGAGTCATGATCCAAATGTTCAAGAATATCTTCAGCAAGGAGACACGGCTGTAATTTTCCCAGAAGCACCGGAGGAGCAGCATAGACGAGGCACACCAGAAGCTAGTGGACAAGAAGAAAATGGTAACTTAATTGTTTTTAAAAAGAAGCTATTGATTCTAAAGCAGGCAAGATTTTCTAAAGGCAATTTATTTTCTACTTCAATTATTTACCAATCGTATTACACATCCTTTTGCCCCAATTTCAATTTTCTCTGTTAAAATCACCCAATATATTCAATCTAATTGCATTGCAGAGAAAAAAAATTCTGACAAATATTGTTTCACTCATTTTAAAAGCAAAATTTTTAGTGGTTGTATAGTGAATGAATGAATGAAACACAACATTCAGAAAACAAATCTTAAGTTTACCTATTCCTCTTGAATTGCTTCAACTCTCCTTTGCACTGCCCAACCCAGTCTGCTGGACCTCAGGCTCATCCCTGTCCTTAGGTACCCCAACCAACATGTAGCTGAGCCATGACTTGAGCAACATATTTAAGAAAGCACATTTAAGAATCTGTAGCCTCTTTTAACATGCCTTTTGCACCTGTCAATAACATGCACACTGTACTCTGAGGCCCTGCACTTGTCTTGAATGGCCCCAGAATGTTTGGAAAGGCAGGGAAATCCAAAGCACAGCAGACAAGACTGGCACTAATTGCTCAAAAGTAAACAAAACAAAATGCATATCCAAAGCAGTCACTAATTTTACAGTGAAAAAGATTGATGTGGTTGCATTGTGCACTAAGGAGAAACTACTAAGTGCATTGCAGCTATTTCTCCTGTAGATTTCAGTAAATGTCTAAAAAGACAAAGACATTTCTTTCCTATTCTGCTTATTACTGGTGAGCAATTCCACAGCAGATCCATAAAATGCAAGTCTTTGCATCTGGTATCTGAAGTCCTTTTATTCGAAGAGTCACTTTGTGTATTCTAATACTATGAATACGTCACATATTTTCTGACTTGTCCAATTTCAACAAAAAACAAATACAGCCTTTGATAGGAAATCAGATCATGGAGAAAAAAATTCTCTCTGAACAGCCCTACTGTATCCCTGTTCCTATATCTCTGCCACTGTTAAACTGGTAAACCCCTATTTTTCTCAAAGACAAGTGTTTTTTAAAAATTTTGTGCCCTGCTACCTGGTTCAGAATGGGACCACACTAAACATCTCTCATTGCTGCAGACCCCACATGAGCGATGCCACAGGCGATCAGCTAGTAAAGCAAAAAAAGTGTTATTTAAATTTTATTTCATAAGATATGTAACAGCAGAAGTAAAACCTGTACATAAGAAGCAAGTCATCTCTGTTGAACTGAGTAAAAGGAAAAGATACAACTATGCATCTGTATTGTAACTCCCTGTTTGAACACACATACCATACTCAGTTAAATTAATAAGCTGCATTGGCCCTTTTAAATCTTAAAATATATTTCCTGCAATATTCTGAAATTAGTTTCTGCCTCAAATAAAACACCTTCCCTAAGCCAGGTCACAAACAACGCGCAATCTTTCTTGGATTCACAACCTTTTGGATACAGGCCACACAAGCTGTAAATTGTGCTTTTACATTATATAAGCTAAATTGTAACAGTAGCACTTCAGTTTTCTTTTAACTGGGAAATAGAGAAGAAAAGTTGGGTACTATCCATGTTTGATGTTGGTGGCTTCTACGTAAGTATTTGATGAAATTGTGTATCAGATGTATAAAAATTTATCGCGCCATGGGGCAAGAAAGTTGATCGGGTTAGCCTACTTTTTCTATCAATTTTAATCACTTTGGGAACATAATATTGGGCCATAGTCTAACATTAACCAGCTCCATCTTAGAAATAGGTTAAATGGAGTATTTATATGTATATTATTTCATTTTTAGGAACACCTGATGCTTTTGCTCAGCTGCTTACATGCCCATATTGCGACAGAGGATACAAGCGCTTGACTTCACTAAAAGAGCACATTAAATACCGCCATGAAAAGAATGAAGACAACTTCAGCTGCTCTCTTTGCAGCTACACTTTTGCCTACAGAACACAACTAGATCGTCACATGGCTTCACATAAGTCAGGACGAGATCAGGTAAAACGAAGAAAGCAATTTAATGTTCCTGTCATATAGACAACTAAGAACAAATGTCAATTGTCATTTATCTGTACTCGTCCTGTTTAGTGAGCTCTTTTGATTGATAAGAGACTAAAGCTTCTGTCCAGAGGTCACTTTCACTTCCCTAACCTGAGATGTGAGGGACATAGACACAGGATAAGGGGTCGGCCATGCAAGACTGAGATGAGGAGGAATTTCTTCACGTAGAGGATTGTGAATCTTTGGAATTCTCTACCCCAGAGGGCTGTGGATGCTGAGTCACTGAATATATTCAAGGCTGAGATCAATAGATAGATAGATTTTTGGAATCTAGGGGAATCAAGGAATATGGGGATCGGGTGGGAAAAGGTTGAAGATTTTCTCCTGCTCCTATTTCTTATGCTCTTTTGATGTAGGATGTTTTATTTTCCCGTCTCCACCCCTGCCTCAGCCCATCTTCTGCTGAAACCCTCATCCATGTTTTTGTTATCTCCAGACTCGACTATTCCAATGCTCTCCTGGCTGGCCTCCCATCTTACACTCTCCATAAACTTCAGCTCATCCAAAACTCTGCTGTGCATATCCTAACTCGCACCGTCCCGTTCACCCATCACCCGTGTTCATTGGCTCCCATTCCAGCAATGCCTCAAATTTAAAATTCTCATCCTTGTGTTCAAATCCTTCCAATACCTCACCACCCCTCCCTATCTCTGTAACCTCCTCCAGCCCTACAAGGCTGTAAATTGTGCTTTTACAATATATGTACAGGCTAAAATGTAACCTGAGAGCTTTACGTTCCTTCACTTCCGGCCTCTTGTGCATCCCTGATTACCTTCGCCCCACCATTGGTGACCATACCTTCAGCTGTCTGGATCCTAAGCTATGGAATTCCCTCCCTGAACCTTTCCACCTCTGTACTTCACTCTCCTCCTTTAAGACACTCCTTAAAAACCTATCTCTTTGACCAAGCTTTTGGTCACCTGTCCTAATATCTCCTTATGTGGCTTGTGTCAAATTTTGTCTGAATGCTCCTGTGAAGCCCCTTGTGACATTTTACTACATTATAGGCTCTATATAAATGCTAGTTGTTAATTTTAGCAATGATGTAATTTATTTATCCAACACACTTGGTTCACAAACCTCTTCGCAATGCAGCCAAAAATTGAATTGGATAATTGATGCATTGGGTAGTCACATCGTGTTGCTAAATACTAATGAAATTGACCAGATCCCGTCCCCAGGGTTGTCCGCAAACCACTGCGTAAAGCGCTCTCTCCACTATTCTATTATGTGTACTGAACAATGTATTTTCGGAAATAATATGATTGTGTAACTGAAGAACAATTGCAATAAAAGTTTTTATATATTCAAAAAATGAAGTCCCGTACAACTTTTACTAGTAATTAAATGATTTCACGCTAAAACATAATCATCCATTTTAAAAAAAAAATGTACCAGAACAGCAAATTGTAGAACCATAGAAAATAGGAGAAGGAGTAGGCCATTCGGCCCTTCGAGCCTGCTCCGGCATTCAATATGATCATGGTTGATCCTCTATCTCAATACCATATTCCCGCTCTCTCCCCATACCCATTGATGCCTTTTGTGTCTAGAAATCTGTCTAGCTCCTTCTTAAATATATTCAGTGACTTGGCCTCCGCAGCCTTCTGTGGTAGAGAATTCCGCCGGTTCACCACCCTCTGAGTGAAGAAATTTCTCTTCATCTCAGTCCTAAATGTCCTATCCCGTATCCTGAGACGGTCACCCCTCATTCTAGACCCCTCAGCCAGGGGAAACATCCTCCCTGCATCTAGTATGTCTAGCCCTGTCAGAATTTTATACATTTCAATAAGATCCCCTCTCATTCTTCTAAACTGTAGTGAATATAGGCCCAGTTGACCCAATCTCTCCTCATATGACAGTCCTGCCATCCCAGGAATCAGTCTGGTGAACCTTTGCTGTACACCCTCGATGGCAAGTATATCCTTTCTTGGGTAAGGAGACCAAAACTGCACACGATACTCCAGGTGTGGTCGCACCAAGGCCCTGTATAACTGCAGTAAGACATCCTTGCTCCTGTACTCTCATCCTCTTGCAATGAAGGCCGTCATATTATTGCCTTTCTTACTGCTTGCTGCACCTGCATGTTTGATTTCAGTGACTGGTATTTTTTTTTATTCGTTCATGGGATGTCGGGATCGCTGGCGAGGCCAGCATTTATTGCCCATCCCTAATTGCCCTTGAGAAGGTGATGGTGAGCCACTTTCTTCAACCGCTGCAGTCCGTGTTGTGAAGGTTCTCCCACAGTGCTGTTAGGAAGAGAGTTCCAGGATTTTGACCCAGCGACGATGAAGGAACGGCGATATATTACAAAGTCGGGATGGTGTGTGACTTGGAGGGGAACGTGCAGGTGGTGGTGTTCCCATGTGCCTGCTGCTCTTGTCCTTCTAGGTGGCAGAGGTCGTGGGTTTGGGAGGTGCTGTCGAAGAAGCCTTGGCGAGGTGCTGCAGTGCATCCTGTGGATGGTACACACTGCAGCCACAGTGTGCCGGTGATGAAGGGAGTGAATGTTTAGGGTGGTGGATGGGGTGTCAATCAAGCGGGCTGCTTTGTCCTGTGTACAAGGACACCCAGGTCCCTTTGTACATCAACATTTCCTAATCTATCACCATTTAAATAATACTCTGCCTTTCTGTTTTTCCTTCCAAAGTGGATAACTTCACATTTATCCACGTTATACTGCATCTGCCATGTATTTGCCTACTCACTCAATTTGTCTAAATCGTCTTGAAGCCTCTTTGTATCCTGCTCACAACTCTCAATCCCACAAATAGTTTTGTGTCGTCAGCAAACTTGGAAATGTTACATTTGGTTCCCTCATCCAAGTCACTGATATATATTGTGAATAGCTGGGGCCCAAGCACTGATCCTTGCGGTACCTCACCAGTCACTGCCTGCCACCCTGAAAAGATCCATTTATTCCTACTCTCTGTTTCCTGTCCGTTAACCAATTTTTTGATCCATGCCAGTATATTACTGCCAATCCCATGTATTTCAATTTTGCACGCTAACCTCTTATGTGGGACTTTATCAAAAGCTCTTCTGAAAATCCAAATAAACCACATCCACTGGTGTTCTCCCTTATCTATTCTACCAGTTACATCCTCAAAACTCCAGTAGGTTTGTCTAACACTAATACCCTTTCATAAATCCATGTTGACTTTGTCTAATCCTGTTGATATTTTCTAAGTGTCCTGTTATCACATCCTTTATAATAGACTCTAGCATTTTCCCTACTACTGATGTTAGGCTCACCGGTCTGTAGTTCCCTGTTTTCTCTCTCCCTTTTTTAAATAGTGGGGTTACATTTGCCACCCTCCAATCTCAGGAACTATTCCATAATCTATAGAACTTTGGAAGATGACAACCAATGCATCCACTATTTCCATGGCTACCTCTTAGTACTCTGGGATGCAGATTATCAGGCCCTGGGGATTTATTGGCTTTCAGACCAATTAATTTCTCCAGCACTTTTTTTTTACTAATACTAATTTCCTTTAATTCCTCCTTCTCACTGGACCCTTGGTTCCCTAGCATTTCTGGGAAGTTATTTGTGTCCTCTTCCGCGAAGACAGAACCAAAGTATTTGTTTAATTGCTCTGCCATTTCCTTGTTCCCCATTATAAATTCTCCCATTTTTGACTGCAAGGGACCTACATTTGTCTTCACTCTTTTTCTTTTTACATACTTGTAGAAGCTTTTGCAGTCCACTTTTATGTTCCTTGCAAGTTTTCTCTCATACTTTTTTTATTCCCCTCTTAATCAATTTCTTGGTCCTTTTTTGCTGAATTTTTGCTCCCAATTCTCAGGCTTGCTACTTTTTCTGGCAAGTTTACATGACCCCTTTTTGGATCTAATACTATCGTTAATTTCTTTTGTTAGACATGGTTGGGCCGCTTTTCCTTTTGTGTTTTTGCGCCAGAAAGGAATGTATAACTGTTGCAATTCATGCATTTGTTCCTTAAATGTTAGCCATTGCTTATCCACCGTCATGCCTTTTAATGAAACTTCCTAATTTATCATAGCCAACTCATTCCTTATACCTTCGTAGTTTCCTTTGTTTAGATTTAGGACCCTTGTTTCGGATTGGACTACTTCACTTTCCATCTTAATGAAGAATTCTATCATGTTCTGGTCACTCTTCCCTAAAGGACCTTGCACAACAAGATTATTAATTAACCCCTTCTCATTGCACAATACCCAATCTAGGATAGCCTGTTCTCTAGTTGGCTCCTCAATGACTGGTCTAAAAAAACATCTCGTACACAGTCCAGGAATTCATCCTCCACAGTATATTTGCTAATTTGGTTTGGCCAGCCTATATGTAGATTAAAGCCACCCATGATTACTGTAGTACCAGTGTTACATGCATCTCTAATTTCCTGTTTGATGCTGTCCCCTACATTACCACTACTGTTTGGAGGCCTATAGACAACTCCCACCAGTGTTTTCTGCCCTTGGTGCTTCTTAACCCCACCCAGACTGATTCTACATCTTGATTTTCTGAGCTAATATCCTTTCTCACTATTGCTCTGATTTCATCCTTTACTAACAATGCCATCCACCTCCTTTTCCTTTTTTGCCTGTCCTTCCTAAATATCGAATACCCTTGGATATTCAGCTCTCAGCCTTAGGAACATAGGAACAGGAGTAGGTCATTCAGCCCCTCGTGCCTGCTCCACCATTTGATAAGATCATGGCTGATCTGTGATCTAACGTCAAGCCTTGGTCACCCTGCAGCCATGTCTCCGTAATCGCAATTAATATCATATCCATTTACATTTATTTGCGCTGTTAATTTGTTTACCTCATTACGAATGCTTTGTGCATTCGGATACACTGCCTTTAGATCTGTCTTTTTAACATATCTTAAACATTTTTTTTGTACTATGGCCCTATTTGTCTTATTACTGTTTTTTCTTACCTGGACCCCATTTGTTAGTGCACTCTTTTGTTTGTACACTCTGTCCCTTCTTAACACAACCTGGTTATCCTTACCTCGATCACTTCCCTGCCCTGCTTCTTTGTCTTTTCTCTTTAGCATTCTAGATTTCTCTCCAACGGGACCCTTATCCCCCCACCCCAACCTTATTTAGTTTAAAGCCCTATGTACCTCCTTAAGTATTCGATTCGCTGGAACTCTGGTCCCAACATGGTTCAGGTGTAGTCCGTCCCAGCGGAACAGCTCTCTCTTTCCCCAGTACTGGTGCCAGTGCCCCACGACTCGAAACCCACTTCTCCCATACCAATCTTTGAGCCACACATTCATCTCCCTGATCCTATTGACCTTATGCCAATTTGCTCGTGGCTCATTAAATTAAAAAGCAGAACCACAAAGGTAATAATCTCTGGATTTTTACCTTTGTGGTTCTGCTTTTTAATTTAGTCCCTAGCTGCTCAAACTCTCTCAGCAGAACCTTTTTCTTAGGCACCAACGACATAGGTAGGACTATGTGGACCACGACAACTGGATCCTCCCCCACCCACTCCAAGTTCTTCTCCAGCCAGGTTGCTTTATGGTGGTGTGCTGTGGAATATAGAATTCTACATGGAAGAATCTAATACCTAATGTCAAATTAATCTTAATTGAGCTATCAAGGTCGGTCTTCTGAGTTAAATTAATTTTGCAAGTCACTGCTTTCATTGAGTGTTCTCTTTGCCTGATATTGACTGTTGCCTTTGTATAACTCGCACAGAGGAGGAGGTTTCAACTCCTTCGTTTTACAGTCTTGTTAGAATTCCTAATTGGGTAGAGGAAATGGGAAGTATAGGAAAAACTACTTGCAGTATGAAGATTCCTTCTCCCATCACCACTGACTTCAAGTAAGGTTAATAATTAGCTGACGTGCTTACCTTGTAAAAGATGTCTCCCAGTTTAAAAGGCCCTTTTCCTTCCCTCTGGAGATCTGTGGTTTGGATGTACTAACTCAGGGAACTGCTCAGTTGATAATTACACAAGTGTCAGTGCAGCTCTGTGGAGAATCCATCAGATTAGCATTAGGGTCGGAAAGGATTCTGATCTGCAGAATTCCTATGGAGCTGCTTATTGATGATCATATCTTATGCCAGCTGAACAGCTCCCTGCAGACTGGAGAGATGGAAAATGGCAGGTCTCCATGGGAAAGAGAAAAGATAAAAATAACTTGCATTTATAAGGCATATCTTGCGTGGAACACTCTGAGCACTTTACAAGAGGGAGAGAAGGCCCCCACAAATGAGATAGGAATGGTGGTAGATGAACTGATGGTACAGTCGGCCAGCTTTCAAGGAGGCCTTTGAAGGAAGGGAGAAAGATAGTAAGATGAAGTGCTTTTGGGGGAGCTCGAAAGAGGAAGTTCATAATGGCTGAAAGATTGGCTCCCAGTTATGGGAATGAAGTATGAGCAGTGATGTTGAGTCGGAGGAGTGAAGGGACTAGACTGCGACATATGGTTGGAGAAAATCACTGAGATAAGGTGAAGCGAGATCATGGAGGAATTTGAAAAGGAGAACAAGGACCTTGAAATCTATATACTGAGGAAAAGACAGAAAGTGGAGCTTGACCAAGACGGGGACAATGGTTAGGCACAGGACTTTGTGCGACGCAGAGCAGCAGAATACCAGAAGTTTGAGAAGAAGTGGAAGTTGTTGAAGAGAACATTTGAGAAATCCATGACAAGATGTAGGCATGGATCGGAGTTTCAATTGGAGAGGGAGAGAGGCAGGAGTGAAAGTGAACAATGTTGCAGAGATTGTTGAATGCAGTCTTGATGACTGATCCTTTTTCTGTAACCTCAATGTGTATTGAAAGTACCCTCCCATATGCATACCTGCACACAGACACAGGGTTAGATTTTCCTCTCAAACAGCCCAACTTTGAACAGTACAGAGAAAGGGAAAATAGAGTGGAGAGGTCTTCTATCAAAACTGCCCCAAAAAATGCCCATAGATATTTTCCTGTCTTCAGGTTCAACAGACACTGTAGCTGCACTCCCCGCCACGTGTAAATGAAAGCAGGTCAGCATGACCCAGTTCTCCCCAGTATTTTGTTTTGTTGTTGCCCTTTTCCTGTCGCCAAGAAACACCAGCACAATAAAAGTGGCAGTGTTGGGACTAGTAGTGTCCCAGCGGTGGGATAGTACAATGGGGGCCATCGTTGAAGCTTTGCTGTGAATCTGCAGGTCTTTTAAGGGCTGTAACAAATTGAATACCTGAGCCAAGTGATATTTGTTGTATTAAAGTTAAGTGCATAATTAAACATTTCAGCAAGTTTTTGGGAAGTAATGGATTTCCCTTTAGGAATTTCCTTCTCTGTTTTGAGGAAGAGGAAACGGTGGGTCAGGAAAGTCTGACATCAGAGGCTGTCAAAATCCAACCTGTAGATATCAGACTGAGGAGGTGAGCTTCCCACCAGATATGATATGCGAATTATGCCAGCTGTTAGCCAGAGTTGCAGCCTCTTTCTACTAGAACACAGCATTGTCAGTGGTTAGGGTGACTACAGCTCTGCTTTTATTTCTATGCTACTGATTCATTTCAGGCAGCCTCACCTGACTTCAGTCATCAATGGGCAGTGCACCATTGCACTCAACAGATTACTGATCCCCTATTCAGGCATCTCTTTTCCTATCTTTCCCCATGTACCACCAAAACAGAGAGTGAGCACTCAACATTTATTGAGTGACTAAATTCCCATAAGTCGAGGGTGCCATTAATTGGACTCATTAAAGGCTCCACCTGACCTATCCCTAAATTACTTCAATAAGAAGGGTTTTCATCCTCTAAAGGTACAGCTTGTATGGAATGACAATCACCTATTTCTACATGTTAATACATATTATCCTGGAAGCTGCTGTGATTTTTTTTTGCCTAATGGCAAACCATGGTACCTGGATTACTCCACCAAGGCGATATTTCTGGGTGGTTGCTTGGAGACCAGCTTTCTCTCGACTCTAGCCTGTACAGCAGCTACTTAAGGTAATCGAAATACTTAAGTACTATGGCCCCAAATTTTAACTCCTGGCCAGTTTTCAGCTGGTGCATGGCAATGTGAGTTAGAAATTCACCAATTGCTCCAGAAATGAGGCCTGGGATATATTAACTCCCAGGCCTGATGTAAATCATGCTGCCAACTTCCCACCCATTCCAGCCCAGACACAGTATAAAATCGCACAGCCTGGTGGGTAGGTAGCAGGATCGACTGCCAAAGCCGTTCTGCAGCAGTCTCGCGATCGGGAAGAGGGTCAAGTCTGTAGGTGGGGAGTCCTAAGCTTTCATGCTGCTCCTGGCTCCACAAGGGAAGTTTTTTTTTTAAAAAAAGGTTTAAAATTTTAATTTTTTTTTTATTGGGCCTCTTCTGGCTTCTGTCCTCTTCTTCCTGGTAGGAAATTCATTGAGGCTTCCTGCTCAGGCCGCTGAATTAAAATTGCAGTCCGTTCCCAATGATGTCATCACAACCCGACATGCATGTGTTAAAAAGAATCCTGTCAGCTTTGAGTCGGTGTATTTGGCGCCTGCTTAATTGAGCAGGTTAAAATCAGAAACCATCAGCTCCCAGCATTTTTTAATTCATTCTTGGGATGTGGGTGTCACTAGCAAGGCCAGAATTTACTGCCCATCCCTAGTTGACATTGTGAAGGTGGTGGTGAGCTGCCTTCTTGAACCGCTGCAGTCCACGCACTGAAGGTGCTCCCACAATCCTGTTAGGTAGGGAGTTCCAGGATTTTGACCCAGCGACAATGAAGGAATGGCGATATATGTCCAAGTCAGAATGGTGTGTGACTTGTAGGCGGACTTGGAGGTGATGGTGTTCCCATGTACCGGCTGCCCTTGTCCTCCAAGATGGTGGAGATCGTGGGTTTGGGAGGTGCAGCTGAAGAAGCCTTGGTGAGTTGCTGCAGTGCATCCTGTAGATAGTACACACTGCAGGCACAGTACGCCGATGGTAGAGGGAGTGGCTGTTTAAGCCAGTGAATGGGGATCCCATCAAGCGGACTGCATTGTCTTGGATGGTGTCGAGCTTCTTGAGCTTTGTTGGAGCTGCACCCATCTCGGCAAGTGATGAGTATTCCATCACACTCCTGACTTGTGCCTTGTAGGTGATAGGCTTCTGGAAGTCAGGAGGTAAGCAACTTGCCACAGATATGGAGAAAAGGCGGGAAAGTGGAGTTGAGGTAAAAAAATCAGATCAACCATGATCTCGTTAAATGGCGGAGCAGGCTTGAAGCGTCAAATGGCCTACTCATGCTCCTATCTCAGCCTCTGAGTTTATATAGCAAGTCCAGTTCAGTTTCTGGTTAATGGCGATCCCCCAGGATGTTGATGGTGTGGGACTCAGCAACGGTCATGCCAATGAATGTCATGGGGAGGTGGTTATGCTCTTTTGTTGGAGATGGTCATTGCCTGACACTTGTGTGGCGCTAATGTTACTTGCCACTTATCAGCCCAAGACTGGATGTTGTCCAGGTCTTGCTGCATGCGGGCACAGACTGCTTCGTTATCTGAGGGGTTGCGAATGGAATTGAACATTGTGCAATCATCAGTGAACAGCCCCACTTCTGACCTGATGGAGGGAAGGTCATTGATGAAGCAGCTGAAGATAGTTGGGCCTAAAACGCTGCCCTGAGGAACTTCTGCATCGATGTCCTGGGGCTGAGATGATTGGCCTCCAACGACCACAACCATCTTCCTTTGTGCCAGGTATGACTCCAGCCACTGGAGAGCTTTCCCCGAGTCCCATTGACTTCAATTTTACTAGGGCTCCTTGGTGCCACGCTCGGTCGAATGTTGCCTTGATGTCACGGGCAGTTACACTCCCCTCTTCTGGAATTCAGCTCTTGTGTCCGTGTTTGGACCAAGGCTGTAATGAGGTCTGGAGCTGAGCATCGGTGAGCAGGTTATTGGTGAATATGTGCCACTTGATAGCACTGTTGACTACTCCTTCCATCACTTTGTTGATGATTGGGAGTAGGATGATGGGGTGGTAATTGGTCAGGGTGGATTTGTTCTGCTTTTTGTGTCTCTAGGATAGATAAGTCACCTGGATGATTTTAACTTCAAACCCACCTGGTTCTTGCCGGGCAGGTAGGGTTAAAATTGCCCTTGTGATTTGTTTGCAAGATAATTAAAAGTAGACCATTACCAAGTTACTCAATACAAATTTTTTAATCATGGAGTAACTGGCTTTAAAGCTGCAAATAGTTCCATCAGATCAATGTTACATGAGCCAGCAGTTAAACATGCAAAACAAAAGTTTACACTTTAAGATCCTGTCCAGTGGTCATGCAGTGGACAGTGTTAGCATTTATCTCCGGTTTCTCCCACCTCACTGGCACTTTACTAACAATAGGCTTGATTGAAATAGCTCTGCCTAGTTATATCTAGCTAGATGATGATACAATAACCAGCTGGTCCAAGGGATATGGGCCCAAAGGCGGGTATATGGAGTTAGATCACAAATCAGCCATGATCTTATCAAATAGCGGAGCAGGCACGAGGGGCAGAATGGCCTACTCCTGTTCCTATGTTACTACGATCCTCTCTCCAGAATTTCTTTTCAGATTCTAATTTTAAATTCTAATGATAAGCAGATCACTTAACTGTAAAGCTAACTGGTTACTGTACCAGCAAATCATTTCCTGTATATTCAGGTGGCTGGGGAAAGGCACAGCATTGGCACATCAATCAGAATTCAAATGTTGGTGAGGGAGAGAAACAGCTGAAGATCATAACATATACTGCATCATATAGTGTATTATAATTTTGCAGTAAATTTTTCACATGACCAGTGGCACATGACATTTGAGTGGTATAATCTTCTAACTTATCTAAAACCAGAATAAAAATAATTTTTTGTACATGACTGCTGTTCTTCTGGTAGCTATGTAACCTTTTTTAGAAAATGTAACAATAGATTATTTTTCTTTTTCAAAAAAGCGCCACGTTGTAACACAGACGGGTGGGAACCGGAAATTCAAGTGCACTGAATGTGGAAAAGCATTTAAATACAAGCATCATCTAAAGGAGCACTTACGCATCCACAGTGGTAAGTACAGATGTTTTTTTTGGTGCCTTAGTGCTTCAAATAGATGGCGAAAGAGGAGGTTTCTTTTAAGACATGCTTTATATCTTCCAAATATCAAATCAAACATATCCATGTATTTGCCTGATTAGTTGTTTTCCTGTGCTCTCTTCCCTACTTCTCGCGACCCCCTTCCCCCTTCCACCCCCCCCCCCCCTTTCCACGACACTTCAGAGTGGCAGTTGACTTCCTTCAGAAATACTTAATGCTGTAATGATTCTTCTCTTTAAGAAAAAGAGATTGACGATTAGGAGGATAAGTACATATGTAAATGATCTAGAACACTATAGTTGTAGCCATGTTGTGATGATGCAAATCATCTGTGAAGTGCAAGGAGGTCGAGTTGAATTTAAGTTTTTATATTTGATTGATATCCTCGAGTTTTTCTTTGATTACTTTTGGAGATTAGAGATAAATGTCAGTTTTTCACCCCTTGAAAGATTTACCATTGGAGCATTTCTGGTATTGTAAATTATACACAATCTGAAGGACTAGCATCAATTGGCCAAATGGCTTTTTGTCATTCCTGACTTAAGTTTTAGCTTTAACCAAAACTTGGCAGCAGACAAAGGTTGCTTATATCTGTAACTTCAAGTGGAAGAAGTAAATTTTCCTCACGCCACTGTAAAGTGCCTGAGCCATTTTACTATGTTAAAGGTTCTACATAAATGCAAGTTGTCATAACTTTCTGGCATTTAGCAGATGTCTCTATGGGTGAGGAATATCCATGAACATATACTAAGTTTCTTTTTTTTGTGATATATCTCTACGCACCCACCCCCCATTTCTCCCCAGCAAATCTCAACTTGCATTAAAAACCTACCCAGAGACAAATCCTTTTTTCAGCTGTTCAACAGGAAAATCCCCATTTTTCTATTCCCAGATCAATTAGTGATGAATAATGTCATAATTTTGACTTTTGCAACAGCTTTGGTGTTGCGATACACATGCAGATTGTATTCAAATTGAATGTACTCCGGTATTCAAGTTATACATATCCTGTAAAAGAACATTTTGTTTGAAAACAGGGCAGAGTTGTTTGACACAAGTACACCTGCACTAGACGTTAGTCTTCGGAATTGTTTCTGCTTTCCAAATCTAAAAAGCATTTCAGGCCAGAGATTTTGCTAATGCAGGAGAACATCATATTTTTCCATGGGACTTAAAGGCATCATTCGAGGTGGCGCCATTGTTGCTTTAAGTGAGCAGAAAGCATTTGACATTTCTATGATCTTACTGTTTTTGTGCCATAAGAACAACATAAGAAATTGGAGCAGGAGTCGGCCATACAGCCTCTCGAGCCTGCTCTGCCATTCAATTAGATCATGGGTGATCTTCGACCTCAACTCCACTTTCCCACCTGATCCCCATATCCCTTGATTCCCTTGAGTCCAAAAATCTATCGATCTCAGCCTTGAATATACTCAACGACTGAGCATCCACAGTCCTTTTGGGTAGAGAATTCCAAAGATTCACAACCCTCTGAGTGAAGAAATTTCTCCTCATCTCAGTCCTAAATGGCTGACCCATTATCCTGAGACTATGCCCCCTAGTTGTAGACTCTCTGACCAGGGGAAACAGCCTCTCAGCATCTACTCTGTCAAGCCCGCTCAGAATCTTATGTTTCAATAATATCACCTCTCATTCTTCTAAACTCCAGAGAGTATAGGCCCATTCTACTCAATCTCTCCTCACAGGACAACCCACTTATCCCAGGAATCAATCTAGTGAACCTTCGTTGCACTGGCTCTAAGGCAAGTATATCCTTCCTTGGGTAAGGAGACCAAAACTGTACACAGTACTCCAGGTGTGGTCTCACCAAAGCCCTGTACAATTGCAGCAAGACTTCCTTACTCTTGTACTCTAACCCCCTTGCAATGAAGTCCAACGTATCATAAAACCTGAAAGTCTGGTGGTGCCACCTGTCTTAACCCAACCAATACAATTATTAATTTGAGACTGATCCTTCTGAAATACTTAGTCATTGACTTCATGACTCATCCATTTTTTGCATTTTCTCTAATTCGGTCTCTTTCAGCTGAATTATTTAAAGATATTTTACATATTACTGACTAAGAAAGCTCCTTGGACTATGTCGATTGGGGTGGGAGGAAGGAGAAGCAGTATGAGAATATTACTGCCTTTAGGCCCTCATTCTTTGATACTGCATGCACAGATCTTTTGACAAGTTTAGTATCCAAACACCACCAATTTTTAGTATCGTTATCTACTATGTCTGAGGTTTCAGATTATGGCTCAATCCTTGATGTATTAAAATTGCCCCCTTCAATTGGTTTATTTTTCCTTTGTTTCTTCTTTCATCCACCTTTTACAGCCCATCATAACATTGGTTTGGAAGATCTGAAATTACTCAGTTAGTTAAGACTCTGTGGCTGGAACTTTAAATTTCAGCAGGGTATAAAACGGGTGATAACAGATCGGCTGCCCGTTTTACAATCCTGCCGAAGTTGAAAGTACCAACATATGTAGCTACATAGAATTACATACAATGTACAGCACAAAAACAGGCCACTCAGCCCAACTGGTCTGTGCCGGTGTTTATGCTCCACACTAGCCCCCACCCACCCTTCTTCATCTAACCCAATGTAACTAAGCCATACAGATCAAAAAAATTCCAGGTTCAGTCCCTTGTCTGTACTGTGCTAGCTGATCTTAGCTGGAGCAGCAGTTGCAGAAATAAAAATTGCCTACAGTGCATGTGAGCTAGTCTGGACAATGGAAAAATCAAGCAGGAAATCCCTCCCTGATTGATAATTAGTTGTCCTTGCGTGAATGTCAGTTGAGGACAGAATCGAGCTTTCCTGAGGTGTCCTCGGTCAAATAGTCCGCTGATATTTACTAAGTACTGGAAAGGTGCCAGTCCTTGTGGAACTGTACTCCGGCATGAGTCAGCACCTTCAAGAGCAGAGGGATGAGAGAAAAAAAAATTGCAACAAAAATTGGTTTGAAAGGATTTAAGTACATTTTCGTTAGCTTTGGCTAGAGTTTATGAACTTTTGTCTCAAGAGTGAGTTATTGGAAATCTGCACAGGAGAAACCAAGGAATTGTATGCAGCAGGAGAGCATACTCACAGATTTATGGGGTAAAATTTATAAAACAGCAAATAGATCAAATTTACATTAGTCCACACTTATGAAGGTTGAGGTTTTGTTGGTAGATATTATATAAACTGCTAAACTGTTGAGAAATGCACTATTCATGATCTTCAAGTGGAAGCATACTTGACAGCCCAGAGTATCACGTCACCATGAACATCTTGGATAAAGCTGTTGGGGTTCCATTACAAGGCAAATTTCCTGTTTAGGGAATTGGCTGAGGAAATGGCAGCAAAACCTGAAATTTATTTGGAATGACCATGCATGGCCAATTCTGAAAGTAAAAGGAAATCAACCGTCAAAGACAAAATGGTTTTCTTTAGAGATACAAATGAAGGTTATACCAGATCTTTGCTACCTAGAAGAGAATACCAGAGGGGAAATAGATAGAACTTTGGCCTGTGGGATTCCCAATTGTAATGGAACATGTTAGTGACTAATGTTTTTTGATTGTGAAATCTTCCTACCAGGCAGCTTCTCTCTCTGATAGTTGTTCATTACTTTGCCAAGTCAGATGGCAGGCTGTATTAGACCAGGAAAGTTGTCTCACTCCTATTTAATTCTTGGAGCAGCAAATGAATTAACTAGGTTCTGATCCTTATACTGTCTTACTCTGGCATTCCCTCTCAAAAGTGTCGGTTCAGTTCTTTCAAAATAAGACTCGAGACCAGAGCTTGATTTGCAGATTTATTTATTTAATGCCTCTTAAGAATTTTTCACCATTTTATAGAGAATGGTGTCAAGTGTTGAGGTTTGTGAAAGGGGCAAAGCATTTTGGTTTAGTTAGTACCTCCTGAATCAGAAGATTGGTGGTTTAAAGTCCCACTCCAGGAACTGTCAGTCTCTGCTATGTGCTGTAGTGTAGTATTGAGGGATTGTTGCATTGTTGAAGGTGCTGTCCTTCAGACAAGACGTCCACTGTTCTGATGCTTTAGGTGGATGTGAAAAATCCCGTGACACTTTGAAGACAAGCTGAAAGTTCTTTGTCCTGGCCAACATTTCCTCCCTCAAACAATATTACTAAAAATAGATTAACTCTGGTCAGTCATCTATTTTCTGTTTGTGGGATCTTGATGTATAGAAAATGGTTACCAACCATAAATCAATGCATTTCAAAGTAATTGTCTGTGAAATGCTTTGAAACATTTCAAAAGGATGTGATAAAGCTTTCTTTTTCCCTCCATTGAATCTCTTGAACTGTCTAGTCAATCAGACATCTTTGAAGTTCTAACATCCTATACCACTAGGACTAAAGATTTGTGTAAACCTAGTGTTTGCTGAGTTGGCCTCTGAAATGTATACATTTTTATTGTATGCTGGCAGATGACAATCGTCAGATAAAATAAAGAAATTAGTGCACATGAGCTTTGGTCATCTGGTCATGTAATGCCTGGAAGGGCTCTGGCCTCTTTGTAAGCTGGTCACATTGTTATTAAAGGCTATTTGGTGGACGTCATCCAAAAGTTACACTTTTCAAAGTATCGTCCTTTAGATTGGCCTCAACATCAAACCATAGTTAACCCATTCCCCTCCTCCCCTTTGATAGTGTTATGGTGTTGCAATTTGGTGTCTCTTCTCGCCCACCACCATTCTTCATTTATGTTTGGAGCAATTTGCAGTTTTCATATGTGGAACCATGAGCCTTTATGATCTGACACGCTCAAACCTTTACTTGCCATGAATGGGAATAGCATGCTGCAGGATTAATGAGCACCGTTTTTTAAAAATCAAGATACTTAACACTGGAGGTTGCACAGTTGTTGACCATGCACTTGTGACCTGTCCAGTAAGTAGAAAACACAATGCTGTCAGGCTAAAATTACACGTTGATCTTACTTACAAGCATTAAGATTACACAGAAGTAAAAGAATACCTGTAAAAACAACAAAAATTGTTTCAGTCTACAAGAATTTCAAAAGCTTCTTCAAGAGCATATTTCTCACAGTACAGTAAACTGAAACTTCCAGTTAAGATGTTTGAATGGGAGAGAAGCAAATGCTACTGCCTTCTGCATGGAGTTCAAACATATCCTGTACACACAATCAAAACTGAACTAAAGATATGGCAAATAGCTTGCAGTATATATTTCCTTATTAAACAGTCAGCATGGAGAACTGCCAAACAAACCAGATCGAAGACACAGTGGTGTGAAATGCTCATTTATGCTCATGTTAATGAGCAACTGCAACATCTGCTTTACCCAAGTATTGCTAATGCTTTAAACAGTGCACAACCAAACACCTCTTCAGATCAGAGCTCATTTCAGTGACTCAGCCATTACAAATTACGAATGACGAATGCATCTGTAAGCTTGCATTCTTTTGACACCTATTGGCAACGGAAACCATTCTCCTGTCTGATTCGGAATCTACAAAAAAAATTAATTGACCGTACAAGGATTAATAATTTTGATTAGCCAGAATTCAAAATCGGTGGAGGCTTCAACTCCCTGCACTACCCAGTGTACAATACTATGAGCTTTTCCAAGAGAGATTGCTAGCCAAAGTACATTTTAAATTTGCAGTATTGGACTATCTTAAAAATTTCATAGGAAAAAATATAATAGATGTTTTATGATCTGAAGTAGCAAGCAGCTTTCCGTAACATACTGTATTTTGCTAACCGTATAGAAGATAAACGAGGAAGAAAAGTACAGTAGTTTACCTACATTCACTGTTGCCTTGCTCATTCTTCAAATATAACTCATCTTCCGCATACCTTGCACTCATACTGCTCCCGCTTCCCATGCTAATTTTTATTGTTTGATTTTATTGTTCAGACAATTTATTTATTTTGCTGCGTAATCACAGCCTACACTGCAGCCTGCCTCTATCAAAAAGAATTGGAGACTCTTGTGTTGGCAGGGTTTTATGCTATTTGGAAAAGATGAAGCCCTATCTTAGAGGTTGGTAGTGAATAAGTTACATTCAAAGAATGAGTAAGAGTATGCTCCAAATAGGTTCTAAATTTTTTAACCTTTTATTTCCTTTGGAAAATTTGTATGGTAGATAATTTTCTCTTATTTTCTAATTTTATGTTTTTCTGCCCTTTCTATCTCTACTGCCATTATGCTGTGTTCCATCAACTACTGGCCCAGCTATATTTCTAACACCAGTGTTCTATCACGAGCATATTTGGTTTCAAAGCACATTTAGAGGCATGTAGCAGTGAAAGGGTGAATTATTAAGTATGATTTGCATCTTCTCTAGTCCCATCATTTTGGATTTTTTGGGAACACCTCATTCTAATAGCTACACTGTAAATTGTTGCTTATAGAGACGAGCAGACAATTTTCATATTGGTACATGAGCTTCTGTCTTTGACATGTCTATTTCAGCAAAAAAATGTTTTATTTCATAACCATTATTTAATTTAAAATGAAGAAATATCTGAAATGTGTTGTTACTTTCTTCTCTCCCTTCTTCTTTTCCCCTTCAAGGAGAGAAGCCATATGAATGCCCTAACTGCAAGAAACGTTTTTCCCACTCAGGCTCTTACAGTTCACACATCAGTAGTAAGAAGTGCATTGGTCTTATATCACTTAATGGTAGAGCACGTTCAGGAATCAAGACACCTCAAGGCACTTCTCCATCCCTTTCTCCATCAACCAATAGTCCTGCTAGAACACAACTTCGTCATAAGCTAGAGAACAATAAGCCCTTACAAGAACAGCCTACCGTAAACCAAATCAAAACTGAGCCTGTGGATTATGAGTACAAAACTATGGTCGTGACTTCTGCTATCAACTGTGCAAGCTCTTTCCAAAATGGGGGTTTTAGTGGCAGTAACCCTCTCCAGGTCACAACTTCACCTCAGGGTGTGGTTCAGGCTGTTGTATTGCCAACTGTAGGCCTGGTCTCTCCTATTAGTATCAATCTAAGTGACATTCAGAATGTTCTTAAGGTTGCAGTATTAGAAAACAATCATGTCACTCTCCCTTCCAAAGAACCAGGAACAGTCTCTTCTGCATCAGTACAACAAAACAGTCATTCCCTCATTTCATCAATCAGTCTTCCTTTGATTGATCAGGATGGAACAACCAAAATCATCATCAACTACAGCTTAGAGCCAAGCCAACTCCAAGCTGTGCCACAAAATTTAAAGAAGGAGAATCCTAATTCTGTAGACCGTTGTACAAATGAAAAGCCACCAGAAGACCTCACAGTCAAATCTGAGAAAACTGAGACCAGTGTAGAAGGAGTTGGTAACACATGCCTGCTTTGTAATGAATGTCCTGGTGGACTAAATGCACTTCATGAGCTAAAGCACTATCAATTAAAAACTGAAGCTCATTCAGGAGAAACCAGTATTAAGATCCCTGAAAACCTCGCCGGAACTTCTGTATCAACAGATGAGAACGTCTCTTCAGATCAAGAGCCATTGAAGAATCTGTTGTCACTTCTGAAGGCATATTATGCATTGAATGCACAACCAGTATCAGAGGAATTGGCAAAGATTTCAGTTGCTGTAAACCTACCATTAGAAAAAGTGAAAAAGTGGTTTGAGAAAATGCAAACTGGTCAGATTCCAGTCCAGCCATCTTGTCCCTCTTCCCCCACACCAAGCAACGAGGAGGTTAAACCAAAACTACTCGTCAGTCATGCAAATTCATCACCTGTTTGTGATCTACAAGGCAACACCACAAATTCAGAAGCTCTTGATAAGCTGACTGAATCTCAAATTACTAATAGGCCACTTAATGTGACGGCGGATCTTTCAAGGAGTAATACTCCCTCTCCATCACCACTGAATCTATCTTCTGCATCTTCTAGAAATTCACAAAGCTATCTTAACACACCTGATAGCAACCAAGAGGATTTACAGTTAGAACCTCTTGATCTATCACTTCCAAGGCAGCAAAAAGAGGGACTTGAAAGGCCCACAATAACCAGTGTTTACCACAGCAGTGTTCATTATGTTCAAGAGGAACCCTTAAACTTGTCTTGTTTAAAGAAAGAACAAATAGAAAATGACAGTATTATTGAAGGAAACTCAACAAGTGCCAAACCTATAACTGTTGCAATCCCCACAGTCACCACCCAACTACCCACAGTTGTTGCCATTTCAAGCCAAAACAGTGTTCCATGCCTCAGAGCCCTCGGTACAATAAAGCAGGCCAGCTTCATTCCACAGGTGACCTACATACACAAATCAACCAATTCAAATAGACCTGAACCACAACAGAAACCAACTCAAACCAATGGAAATCATCCAGTAAGTATGCTTTCCTTAGTTGACTATGATTTGTAAAAGACCCGTGTATGCATAGTTGGCTTTTTAAGGAAAGTGGATTCTTGGCTTACAGAAAATCTTCCTATTTTGTAATGCTTATAGTTAGTGGAAGACTTTATCTTTGTAAGCTCTTTCCTCTATGTAGAATTGTGAAGTAAATCAATAATTAAGAAGGGTGCAACTGTAATAGTACAATATGATTTAGATTATCTAAAAGCACATAACAAAGGTGGTTGTATTCCTAAAGGAGGAAAAACAAGAGATGAGTTCGGGAGGTGTGCCCAATACCGATGATCAGAATGATTCAGACTCAACGCCTCCACGTAAGAAAATCAAAAAGACCGAGAATGGAATGTATGCCTGTGATTTGTGTGATAAAATATTTCAGAAGAGCAGCTCTCTTCTGAGACACAAGTATGAGCACACAGGTAAGAAAGATAACCATGTATTGTACTTCTATAGCACATTGTGCCATTTGTGTTTCGAATTGCAAAAACTACATTTTATATCTTTTATTATGGTGCTCTGTTTGCTTTGCTGCATACTTAGTACATTAAATAAGAAGGATCCTTGATAGTGCAAATTCTTAATTTTCCATTGGAAGGAATGAGTTAAACATTTTTTGTTCATAAAAACCAAAAAAGAAGTATTGTAATGTCCTATCACTTTTGCTTGGTGTTTTAAATCAAAAAAGCTATTAGAATCCTGTGAAGTTGAAGTTTCAGGTGTGGGCCCTTCATCAGAACTGGGAATCCCAGTTCTGGTGAAGAGTCAACACCTGACAGGTCAATGGTCTGTTGTGTCCACAGATGCTGGCTGACTGACCTGAGTGGTTTCAGCATTTTCTATTTTTGCTTCATATTTTCAGCATCTGCAAGTTTTTTTGTTTTGAAATCCTTGTAAAAATGAGTGTGCACTTTAACATACAACTGTTATTTTTTTTCAAAAAAAATAATGTATGGGAGATTACTTAATGATGAGCTGTTGAGTATGGAATATCAATGAGGTAAACTTGTGAGTACTGTGTTCACGAGAGTTGTCCCTTCGAATTCATGATTGGGATAAACGGCTTTCTATAAATATTAATACAGTTATGTGAAAAGGTTCCACCTTTCTTCCCATTATTTTGTCACTCATTTTCAAACTCTTGCTAGCAGGGGTTAATGTTAGAAGTATGGGCAAGTTCTGGGCAATTGCACGGTGCATTTGTTCTACAGAGTGTGCTCACGTGCCACTAATGTCTCCACAGTTTTTGAAATAATCAGAACGTAATGCTACACATTTCTCTGCCTAATACATCTCTACTCAGAAGTCCACATCAGTGAGTTTTTGTTTTAAGCAGAACATACAAGTAGGTTGGCTTCAATCATCCTTATGAAAGAAAGAGAAAGAACTTGCATTTATATAGCACCTTTCATGACCGCTTGACATCCCAAAGCGCTTTACAGCCAATGAAGTATTTTTTTGAAGTGTAGTCACTGTTGTTTGGCCAGAGAACTTTGCAAATTGGAATGTGCAGGGTAGTGGGACTAATTGGACAGCTCTTGCAAAGAGCCAGCATAGGCATGATGGGCTGAATGGCCTCCTTCTGTGGTGTATGATTCTAACTTAGCAAAGGAAGGAGCTGGCAGCATTATCATGTCCTACAGATGACCTGTCATGCATCATAACAAATATGTTTGTTATCATTGTGTGTTGGTAAGCTGAATATGATGCCGCACAGTAGCAGATATAGTAAAAGTTAAGATTTATATCTTAGTGGGAAGGTAATTTCAGGCTGCAATATTTTAAAAAGCAAATCAAAGACTATTGCTGTACCTATTTTTTGGATTTGCTTTTCTTTTCGACTCCCTTCCAATTCTCTGGCATTTTTATTTTAAATATTTATAAAGTGTTACAGAATTCTCTTGCCCACTTAATTTTTTTCCATTTGTGAGGCTAAAAACTTAATTATTATTGCATTAATAACCTTGGCAACCTATTTGACCCCAAGCTGCGCTTCTGACCCCATGTCTTCATCACAAAGACTGCCTACTTCTACCTCTAGCTTCACCCACTTCTGCGCCTGCCTCAGCCCATCTGCTGCTGAATCCCTCATGCATGCCTTTGTCACCTCCACACTTGACTATTCCTATGCTTTCCTGGCCGGGCTCCCATCCTCCATAAATCAGCTCATCCAAAACTCTGCCGTCTGTATTCTGCCCCACTCACGCATTGCTCCTGTTTTTGCTGATCTGCATCGGCTCCTGCTTCCCCTATACCTCCAATTTAAAATTCTCATCCCTGTGTTTAAATCCCTTCATGACCTTGCCCCTCCCTATGTCCGTCACCTCCTCAATTCATACAACAATCCTCCCCCAACGCCAACTTCTAGAACTCTCTGATACTCTAACTCTGGCCTGGTGGATCCCTCTTGCCCTTTGCCCCACCATTGGTGGCCATGCCTTCAGCTGTCTCGGCTCCACACTCTCTAATTCCATCCCCAAACCCCTGCACCTTTCAACTTCCCTCTCCTTCTTTAAGACCCTCTTCAAAACCCACCATTTTGATCAATATTTTGGTCACCCCTCCTAATATCTCTTTCTTTAGCTCGGTGTCCATTTTTTTTTGTCTGATTATACCTCTGTGAACTACCAAGGGACATTTTTCTATATTAAAGGTACTGTATGTTGAGCTTATGTGGTTACTCACTTGAAAATATAATCATATTTAAGAAGTCTCCCGTGGTAGTTTGCAGCAGATAGCATAGTACTCTGTATATGCTTCCTGTACTGAGCAGATGCTCCCACTTTGCCACTCGTTCTGGCCTTGCAATTTTCTTTTGAGATCTGTCATGGAAGGTATGGGTCTGCAAGGACTCAAAAGCAGGTTTCTAGGCCTGTGACCCTGAGATTGAACTGGTGCAACTACCACCAGTAGAACAGTATTTTATGGTTTTGAATGACAAATGTTTGGGGTTAGGGCAAATGTGCCACCACTGGAGTACTGTGTGCAGTTCTGGTCGCCACACTACAGGAAGGATGTGATCGCTTTGGAGAGGGTGCAGAGGAGATTCACCAGGATGTTACCAGGGCTGGAGCGCTTCAGCTATGAAGAGAGACTGGGAAGATTGGGTTCGTTTTCCTGGGAGCAGAGGAGGCTGAGGGGGGACATGATTGAGGTGTACAAAATTATGAGGGGCACAGATAGGATGGATACTAAGGAGCTTTTTCCCTTCGTTGAGGGTTCTATAACAAGGGGGCATAGATTCAAGGTAAAAGGCAGGAGGTTTAGAGGGGATTTGAGAAAGAACCTTTTCACCCAGAGGGTGGTTGGAGTCTGGAACTCACTGCCTGAAAGGGTTGTGGAGGCAGGAACCCTCACAATATTCAAGAAGCATTTGGATGAGCACTTGAAATGCCATAGCATACAAGGCTACGGACCAAATGCTGGAATATGGGATTAGAGTAGACAGGGCTTGATGGCCGGCGCGGACACGATGGGCCGAAGGGCCTCTATCCGTGCTGTATAACTCTATGACTCTATGACACTGCAGGTTGTTTGTTAATCATGGATGCCCTCAATATGCAGGGCTGTGTTACGAGGTTGAGGGGCCCCCTGAAGGACTGCTTTATGGTTCTCTCCCTTGCCCATAAACATTAAGATCCCTGCCAACCAAGCTGTGCTATGCTACAATGTTAAATTTGGGGGAGGGTAGGTGTACAACTCTGGATTTCCCCTCTGCCAGTATCATTGCAGGGGTCTACCCTAGGAAGGGGAATCCTATCTGCATTTTTCATCCCCAAGGATTTTGGTCATGTTTGTATAATCTGTGTATAATGTATACAGGCATTTCTTGTGTCTCACTTAAGTACAGGTGGGGTTATGCAAATTTCATGATTGGTTCATATGCAAATTTCTTCTAACAATCTTTACAAAAAAAAACAAGTTATTTGGAATTAATGTAGAGAAACCCTTAACACACAATACTTACTAGCACAGAAAATCACAATGCCTGTAAACTTTGACTTCAAAAGTAATCTTAGCAATCAGACTTGAAAGAAACAGAATATTTCATTCTGGATTCTACCACCACCCCCCAAGCACTGCTAGTGAGATGACATGTTATTGAGCCCTCCTTGGGCCACCAGTCAGCTATCTTATCTTCTACCTTCCCTTCTTCAAATTAGCTTAAAAAAATACAAAATATTTAACCTTGAGGTCAAACTTCTCACTGATATCCTGATTGGCTGAAATAAAACTGGTTGACAGCCAATTGGAGTCACAGTTTAAACAAAATGGGTTCCAGCTCTGTAAGATGTTTTTGAAGTAAATGACAAAATCGAAAATGCAGAAGGAAGACATACAAACGTGAAGTTTCTGGAATTATATTTTTAAAAAATTTATATTGCAGTAATCAAACTGCTCAATACAACATTATAACTGTAAAAGTGACTGAGCTTTGTGAGATCAATGTCTTAATTTTTTTTTGTTTTAAGCAAGCTTTGCTTATTTCTAATATGTTCATTTGGACAGGTAAGCGACCTCATCAGTGTGGGATTTGCAAGAAAGCGTTCAAACACAAACATCATTTGATTGAGCACACGCGACTGCACTCTGGGGAGAAACCTTACCAGTGCGATAAATGTGGCAAGCGTTTCTCACATTCAGGCTCCTACTCGCAGCACATGAACCACCGCTACTCATACTGTAAACGAGAAGCTGAAGAACGCGAGGGAACAGAGCAAGAAGAGACTGGGCCTGACTCATTGAACAACAGTGAGTATACAGACAACAGGACCTCTCCATCCCACATGGACTCAGATGACAAGGACAGCACTGCAAGAGAAGATGAAAGTGAAAAGGAGGAGGAAGAGAAGGAAAGTGACGAAATGCAAGATAATTGTGCAGAGGAAATGAGAGAGGAATCAGAAGAAGAAGCAGAAGGAGAAGCCAATAGAACAGACCTGATCAGTGATGTGGAACAGGAAAATACAGTAAATAGTCTGAAGGCTTTGGAAGCTAACTCAGCAGAAAAAATGTAATGAATACTTGATCAGGAATATAAATTGGAGAAGAAATGTTCTGCGATTAGTGTTGTACCATGTTTAAAAAAAATTCCAGAAACACACTCTATATTACTGTGTTTTCTCTTCACTACTGTGTAGAAACCCTGGTGTGCCTGAACCTCAACAATTAACAATTTACCACATGAACTGTCAAGATATTAGGAATGATGTTTGTATTAAAAATGCAAAAAAAAGTTGCAAGTGATAAATTGCATAAACTGACTGACTGTCTTGATTCAAAAGGCAAACCAACAGGTTTTAAAAGAATTTGCTACCAGTCATTCTGCATTATCTGTTTACCTGTGTTGCTCTTCATTTTGCCATTCATGTATCCTATTAACTTCAACACTGTACAGCTGGGAGAGATTTCTATGAAAGTTTCTATTGCAAATGAAAGTATCAATTGTAGATTTATAATACTACAACTCTCTACTCCATTGCTGAATCTCAACATTTCATTGGTTTGAAAGGATGTGAAAATTTCTGCACTACAGAATTCCCTTTATACTTGTATCTAACATACTCCTAAGTATTATTGTCTACCTTTATCAGTATCGCACTAGAAGGTAGTTATTGATGACATTAGTTGACCTTATTTTAGTGTGTAAATTCATTTGAAGCATAATGTTAGCCTTAAAGCAGCTACTAGAAAAATAAAACTGAGAAGGATGTGGTAAGACTTGTAGTTAGATGTATAGCGGCCTGTTGCCAAGTCTTCAAAGTAAGAACTAACAGTATTAGTGTTGGAGAGAAGAGAAGTCAGTGTTTTAGAGTGACGAGTGTTAAGTAGGTAAGTGAGGATTATGGTATGGAGCTTTGTATCCCCCTGGCCTTATGCAAGTGCCATTTACAAAACAGTATTATGGAAATGTGGCTCTCGCCAGCCCTTAGCTTTGGTGCAAATTATTAACAGTGTTAGCTGATTTTATTTCAGTATTATTTTAATTCAAATTATGATAACTTTTTAGTTTCCTATGTTTGTGCAAATTTTGTACTGTATGTCCTTGAACCTGGCAGTATTAATACCCTACTTACTGACACGTGTACCTTTTAGTTTTAGAAAACTTTTATATTTATGTGTCTTATTTTTATATTTCTTTATTGTTATTTATTACACAATGTAGTGTATAATACTGTAGTTTGTATTAATACAATAATATATTTTAGTAAGAAAAATGATTTGGAAGGTTGATAAGAATTCAAAGCAGAAATACAATTGGTTCTCTTGCAATGAGATGTTGTTTAACAGTGTTATGTAACAATACTACTTGCCTTGGACTGTAGAATTAGAGTATCAAATGGGAATGTATAAATTTTACATTCAGAATCCAGTTATTTGCCCTGCCACACTTTTAATACATTGGGCTACTGAATTTCAAATATAATGTTATACAGCATGGTATTTTTGCAGTTTTGTTTGAGATTACTGTGTAACCATGAAACTGTATTACTGTCCTCAATGAGCCAAATTACAAAGTCATGCGCAGTGTTGGGAACAACATAACATTTTTTGCTTTGTGCCAATTTGTTTTAGTATTCCTCTACATCTGATACAATCCAGAAGTTTTTTTTTAATTGCCTAGTTACATGATAGTCATTTTCTAGTTTTATACCAGACTCCCCATCTCACAATAAAATGCATCAACAAACTGTCTGAAGTGACTTCACTGCTGTGTATTAATTCTGTTCCAGAGATACTACAGACATATGTGCATTACTCAAGTTTTTAACTAATTTGTAACTTGAAATCATGGATTTCTGATTAGATTCATCTTGTACAAAAGATATCCCAAACACATTTGTCATTTTATTAAATTACTGAATAATTTGCATGTTTCATGAAATCATCTTGCTGTTCATTGGAATGAGTGTTCAAAATTCCCTGAACGTATGTTAACAATATTTTAATCAGTAAATGTTTATTGTGACTTGGTGACCGTTTGTCAGTTAGGTTGGATTTTCCAGCAATCAGTTACTTTATTGCTAGTGTTCACTGGTGTCTGTTGGTTTGATGTATATAGGGATAGAATTCTTTTATTTTTCTCTCCAGCTGAAGTAACAACTGTAGCCAACAGGGTAAGTTACCTGCTTGCTTGTCCGTGCTATTACCATTTTGAATGGCCACCAGAAAGTGTGTGTATGGGGTTTGGGGACGGTTCCTGCACTCAGTACCACTCACAGCGATGCAACTGAGACATATATTATTGGTGGTGATATATAAATGTTATTGGATTCTTTGGTTAGGTCAGAAGTACTCCCAAATATGAGAACTAGATCAGTGAAGCTGGAGACCAAACATGCCCTTTAAAATGTAAGTTAGGAAGAAATATTAGAGAAAGGGAAGGGCTATTTAATTTTTTAAAAATTCTAAGTTCATTTATTTTGGCTTGGGAATCTCCTAAAATATGGAGTACAGCAAGTGTCATGACTAGTCTTAATGAGATGGCATACACCTGGAATCCTTAAAGAAATGAGGCAGGAACTAAGTAATACTCTGGATTTATAGCTCCCTAAATACAGCAGCTGTACCTAACAACTGAAAGATAGCAAATGTTATCCCAATATTAAAATAAAAGAATGAGGCATGAAGTATTAGAGATCAGTTAGCCTTAGATGCTGAAAGTACTTAAGAACCTTTAAAGGATGTTATCTATCTTAATCATACCTTTGAGGAAGTAATGGTTAATGAGGGTAATCCAGTGAATATAATTATTTGAACTTCCAGAAGACATTGGATAAAATTCCACAAGTGAGACTTTTAAAGTGGAATTCCTGTCAATTTAGCTGTCTGAGTTGAAAATTGACTAAGCAATAGGGAGCAAATGGTGATGCATCAAAAAAGCTGCAACTGGGAGACAGTGGGTCTGGGTTCTGTGGAGATATTTTTCAGATCTCATGTTCATAAACTATTCATAGAATCTTACATTATAGAAGGAGCCCATCATGTCTGTGCTGTCTCTTTGAAAGAACTATCCAATTAGTCCCACTCCCTTGCTCTTTCCCCATAGCCCTGCAATTTTTTTCTTTTCAGATATATATCCAATTCCCTTTTGAAAGTTACTATTGAATCTGTGTCCACCACCCTTTCAGATCATAACGCGCTGTATAAAACAAAAAATCTCCTCATCTTCCTATTTACTCTTTATCTTTAAATTGTCACTTAGTATATGAACCAATTGTCAGTATAAACAATTTTCTGCATCAATTTTATCATTACTGTTCCTAACATTAAGAACATCTGTTTGGGGCAGCTTGCAGTTTGTTTTCTAGTGAGAATATGCCCAGCATCTTAAACCTTGTAATTTGGATTCCTAAGACCTAAAGATTTTTCTGAACCCTATTTAGTTTAAACCATTTATTTTAAACTAGTTAATGCTAGTGTTAGAATAAAACCTATTGAAAAATCAAAGCTCTAGTATCGTTTTAACTAATAAACAGCAAGTATAACAACCAAATGCATTTAAAAGGATATGGACAAATTAAGTGGATGGACTAAGGAAAAGCAGGGTGATTTTTATGTGAAATAGAAGAGTTAGGAGAGGTGACCAGAAGCATGGTTACAAAAGGTTGTGTTTAAGGAGGCTTCTGAAAGCAAGGAGAGACATAGCAAGATGGAGGTGTTTGGGATGGAGTTCCACAGAGTGGGTCTGAGATGGCTAAAGGCTTTGGCAAAACTGGTGGAGCAGAGCAAAAGCAAAGTGGAATGCACAGGAGGCCATAGTTAAAGGACCAAAGGGTACAGCCTGGGACGTAAGATTGGAGAAGGTGGGAGAGATGAGAAATTTGTAAATATGGATGAGGATTTTGAATTCAGTCAATTTAGATGGAAGCATTAACAGTTTGAGTATACATCTTGTCCATATAAGCTCTGAATAGCTCATTCTTCTATTGTTAACTCATTAAGTGATTCTAGTTAACTCAAAAATCTACTTCACATACCATGAATAGTTGCACGGACATCTAGCCCTTTGAATGTTTTTGCTTAGAATTACACGTTCTTCCGTCACTATATGATGGTGTCTACCTTCTGTTGTTTTTCCTCCTACTATTGTTAGCAATTGTATTTTATCACATTGGGCTAGACTGTTCACTAGGAAAAGGAGGAAATTTAATCCATCGTCTATTCTCCCTCACTCGAGAAGCCTAAATGTTTTCTTTTTCATTTTAAATAATTAAAAATCTGTAAGAGCTTATTTTTGCAGGTTCAGTAATTTATGGTGGGTTTGAAGTTCTGTATTGTTTTTAGAAAATCCTTCATCTCCATTAATGGCACATTAGATTGTCTTCAGTTCTTTTCCTTTGACCAGTTTGTTTGAAGTCTGTCCAAAGTTCCAGAGAGAGTAAAGAAAAGACTCCAATATTGCCTAAAAAGTGAGGTTTGTCAAACTACAGATCCTTAACAAATGAATTGGAATATCAGCAAATGGAGTTGTAAGAAGTCTGGCTAGAACTGTAATCTTTTCAGTACTACCTCCGAAATAACATTTTCTGTTTCAATAGAAATTATATGAATGCTGTCATAGCCAGAATGGAGTCAGCACATGTAAATATTCTTTGTCCCATTTAGTTTGTCATTTTGACTGACCAAGTGTACCATATCAAAAGCTTCATTATTTGGTTGTGGAGGGTATGTCCTTTGCAGAATGTGGAGGGTGGTGTCCTTCCCACAATGGCTTATTAACAATCTAGAGGATGAGTATCGACTGAAATAGTGCAAGCAGATATTGACAGAATTTGATAGTGGATGGATAAATGCTATGTTACCTTAATTGCCAAGAAAACAAAATTACTATTAAGTTGACAGTAGTGCTCCATAAGTGTTGTAAATTCTTAATTTGTAAATATTGAGCTGCTTAGTTTGGTAATCAAACCTAATTTACAAAGAGGAAACTAGTACCGAAGATGGCTGAAAGCTGGTAGCAGAATCAGAATCCTCAAGAAAGTTTTAGCCCATCAGTAGCTTTATTGCTGTATGAAGGAAATAGGTACAGTTTTGTAGTGGTTATGGCACTGGACCAACAATTGTGAAATTGAATTCAATATAATCTGGTAATTGTGGGTTAGCATCAGGAAAAATAATATGGGTTATTGGGTAAAGCATTATCATTAAAAAATAGAACAACTGGTTCACCAATTCACGTCACCCCTAACTGGCCTGGCCTACATGTGCTTTATCCTTTATATGGTTAACTCTTCATGCCCTCTAAAGTGGCCTAGCAAGTCACCACCTTCTCAGAACAAATATATTTTTTAATTGCCCAGTATTGGAATACTGTAGCCCTGATTAGCACACTGTAGAGAGAACCTATCTCTTAATCCTGAACTTTATATAGTACAAAGTTATGCCTACCGGGAGACTTAATGAACATGGCCTAATCTATGGCATTGAGTTCACTACCACAAACAGAAAGATGTGAACTGGTTGTCAGTCTTTTAAAATATGACAAGAAGTCCGATTATATAGTCAGTTATGAGGACTGCTTCCTTTCACTTCTTTAAAAAAAAATATTGCCCAAGTATAACTGTACCTTTCCCAAGTACTGCTTATCCATCTACATCACCTACGGGTTTGACTTCAATACACGCCCCACCAGCCTCCATCTCCACACTCATAATCACAAGCTTATCTAAAACTCCATTGCCACTAAACAGTAAAACTTTAAAAGACAAATCTTTAAAAATGGGAGTACAAGCTGGTAAAGCTGTTTTTTTTAAAAAAAGCATTTGGGATCTCAGCCTTTATAGATGGGTGCAGAGGTTATGCTAAACCTATACAAACCATTGATTAGCTGCAGTTATAATATTGGGCTGGAAATTGCACTGAGCGGCGAACACACGTCGACCGCTGATGGTAAGTAACTAACTCACCCAAAAACTTGTTGCAGGCTTCTGGGCGCCAACTTGCTTTAATTGAGAGGCGCAAGAAGTGCAGCGGTTGTTCCCAGTCTTCTCTGAGCGGTGAGAGTGAGAAAAGGAGCTCTGTCCCCTCCACCAATCAGCTTGAAGCAAGCCACGCTGCGAACACCAGGAAGTGAAGCTCCATCACAAACTGCGCAGAGTAAGAACAAGGAAGTGTCAGATAAGATTAGTGAATATACTGTAAAATCAGATGGAGAAAGCAAAATAGAGAGGGTAAGATTAAAAGACTAAAGTCAAAGAAAAAGTAAAAAAATTAAAAATTAATTTTTAAAAAATGTCCAAGAACTATTAAAATCGGAGGTAATGAGGCTCCACATTTTTTTAAGTTAATTTTCAGTGCCAGCGAGGTTGTTTGACAGTTGTTAATACTTTTACCATGACGTTAAAAGTTAGTTTAGACCTGATATAAATCAGCATACCTTTTTTTATGTTCCATTGATTCCTGCCTGCGATATCTCTAACGTGAAGCTGTCTGCTGAGCAGGGAATCAGGAAGAGCAAGTTCCGGATTTCCGGATTTGACTGCGCATGTGCGGTCGCCAGAACTTGCTCTTTGATGTGCCCCTTAATAACGCTGAGTGCTGTTAGGCTCACCGAGCAATTTCCGGCCCATTGTGTTTGGGTGCCTTACATTAGGAACGATATAACGGCCGTATAGAGGGTGCAGAAACGATTCACTTAAGATGGTACCATGAATGAGAGGCTTTTGTTTTGAGGAGGGAAAAGAGAAACTGGTTCTTCATCAAAAAAAATTAGTAAATCTCTGAGAGGGTGCAGAGGAGATTTACTAGAATAGTACCAGGGATGAAGGACTTCAGTTACGTGGAGAGACTAGAGAAACTGTGGAGCATAAACACTAGCATGGTCCTTTTGGCCGGAATGGCCTGTTTCTGTGCTGTAAATTCTATGTAATGCTATGTAACTTCCTCTTATGCCGTACACCTGAATTTATTTAATAAGCCTCTTATGAGACACCTTATCAAGAGCCTTCTGAAAATCTGTATACACTACATCTACTGCATTCCCTTTATCCAATCAGTCACTTTGTCAAAAAAAACTATTAAATTTGTTAAACACAACTTTTAACAAATTGTTGCTGGCTGTCCTTGATTAACCCATGTATTTCAAAATGCTTGCTAATTTGATCTTGAATTATGCATTCTAAGAGTTTCTCCACAAGTGACATTAGATTAACTGGTCTATAGTTACCTGGTTTGACCTAGAAGAAATAGGAGCTGTGCATACTCCAAAGGTGGGATAGAACGTGCCACGGACAAACTGAAAAAAACCTAAGGATATTAATTGACTTGTCACTCCCCATATTGATACCGTTTGAGGTTGCAATAAATAAAGAGAATAAGCTGATAGGTTCTATTGCCAAATCAATTCATTTTTGAGCGCCAGAGGTCATACTGAACCTGTGCAGTGCCGTGGACACGCCAGAGTTGGAGTACAGTTCTAGTCTTTCTAATATAAGGAGGCTAGAGGCAGTACAAAGGGGAGCCACAAAACTGATTCCCAGTGTCAGACGAGTTAGAAGGAATGACTTGATAAGCTACGGCATTTCAGCTTCAAGAAGAGACGACACCAAGGGCACTTTGTAAGAGATATGTAAATGTTAGCTGTGGCTCAGTGGTAGTACACTCACATCTGAGTCAGAAAATTTTAGGTTCAAGTCCCAGTCGAGAGACTTGAGCACAAAATCTAGGCTGATACTTGAGTACAGTACTGAGGGAGTACTGAACTGTCAGAAGTGCCGTCTTTTGGATGAGATGTTAAACCGAAGCCCTGTCTGCGCTCTCGGGTGGATGCAAAAGATCCCATGGAGCTGTTTCAAAGAAGACCTGGGGAGTTCTTTCCAGTGTCCTGACCAATGTTTATCCCTCAACCAATATCACTAAAACAGATCATCTGGTCATTATCTCATTGCTGTTTGTGGGATCTTACTGTGTTGAAATAGGCTGTCACGCTTGTAATATAGAAAACAATTCAAAAGTACTTAATTGGCTGTAAAGCACCTTGGGATGTTCTGAAGTCCTGAAAGGCGCTATATAAATGCAAGTCTTTTATAAGATACTTAATGGGGATAGAGAAAATAAACCCAAAACAATATTTTCATGTGCCAGAGCAGCAGAACCTCAAAGTATTTCTTTACACAGAATGTGATCAACAGCTGAAACAAGTTGTCAAGAGGCCTGGTTGAGGCCAGGACAAAGTAAGGTTGGCATTTTGGAAGGAGGAGATCAAATTGCCTGTATGGCTGCCTTTTTCTGAATCCATTTTCTGACCTGTATCTACCTTAACAAAGGAGATAGGAGTGGATAGGAGGAAAAATGTAAAAAAGAGATTGCAAATTCCTGGTAAGTGCATTATAAATGATTGAAGCTCCTTGGGTTATTAGCACTATAGTTTAATATCCCTCTGCACATCACAATATAATGCAAATGTGTAGCTGTATCTGAAGTCTTGAATTCATAAAGATGAATACTAATGATGTCAGACTTCTATACTGTTCCTAGCAAAAAGCTGGCATTGGTAGTTTTATCTCTGTTAGTATTCATAGTTCAATCATACCTATGGAAAATCCTGCATTCTGATGGACTCCAGATAAGCTTTTCAAATTTGATTGAGAATAATGAAGCATGAATTAGGAAACCCTCATGAGAGCCTGAGGTGAAAGCAGTGCTATTTTTAAAAACATAGTTTCCTTAATAAATGAGTGTTTCTCTTCAATATTTGAGATGATCATCAAAATAGCGACATCTTTTTGCACGCGTGTGAACTGGTAAAGTTTAGAGGGTAGTCCACTTAATTGAAGTGATGGACCTATGACATTGCCCTGAATTCCCCAGTATAGCACACACACACTATATATTCCTTACATGTAGAATCAGAAGATTTATTTCTTAAATGTAAGATTAGAAAACTTGTTTAAAAAGGAAAATTAACTGCGTTACAAATTATATTTCAATCTTACATTGAATAACAGGAAGTCAGCAGCATATTAACAGTTGTTCTGAACAATTTGAGCAGGAGACTGAGACGCTGAAAAGCTGGATGACAGAACCTTGAAATTCTGCTGTGCTGGCTCTTGGTTAATTGCCAATATAAATGGTGCATGGAATCCATAACCTAATGCAGGTGTCTTGCAGAGTGTGTGCTAAAATAGGTTTGCTAACAAATTTTGCTCGTGGGTAACAAACTTGTTGTGGGGCCAGCATATTTTATTTCAGCTGAAGAAGAAACACAAAAGACGGTTAGTGTAAATGTTTGCATGCTTTTCTCATTCGATGTAAACTAATTACTCAGAGACCTTCACAACATGCACATTCAGGAATGTGTGGAATTACTTAACATATGCACTCAAATTACTTTTTGGAATCAGGTTTTAGTGATGTTCTAGCAGCTTAAAGGTTTAATAGAATTTAGTAATTATTAAGCATTTCAGCATCACATTTAAAATATTAAATTTTTTAAAAAATTGTATTCAAATTTCAAGAATATCTACAGTGTATAAGCCAAGTAACCTTAAAGCAATCACAGAAGGAATTCTAAATCATATTTACGGTAAAATGTAATCATGACCACGAAAGGTACATTTTCTCTAATGTGGTAGCCCTAATTTGTATATTCTGTATATCTACCACCTAGAGGAAATACACATCGTACAAGCAGTGCAATGGAGTGATACACAGCTGTTCTGAAATCCCACTGTGCCACTGAGACAAATGATCTGAGTCAGTCTGTGCTAACAGGGTCAGCTCCAGAGCCAGCAGAGAACTGTGACTGATGCAGGATCACTGCAGCTCCAGCATTTTTCACATCAATCACTCCTCAATGAAAATCCTCTGGGGCTGCCAAGCTGGACTTGATCTGTTATCGTGTTGTTTACATTAGAAGACGATTTATGGTATTCCCAGCTGAAACTGCATTTTAAAGTTTCCATTCATTAGCTGGAATTCTTTCTATATGCTGGCATAATAAGCATGTAATAACAGTGCAAATGTTAATTGCATGAAATTGTTATCCACCATTGGAGGTGTAAGTGTTTCCCAGTACAAACATAATTTAGTCTAATTGGCCATGTCTTAGGATTTTAAAAAAATGTATCAGGATTACATTTGAACATAAATTAGCTGAACTGCCTATTCAACTACACTGCAGTACACGGTTTGATTTAAACTATGTCTTAATATATGCATATCATTCAGCTGGTGTGGTATATTTTACCCAAAACTCAAGACCTTAAGGGATTGCCTTTAAACTGTTCACTCTTACCTCAAGCATAAAGCATTCTGGGGTGGTTGTGATCCCTTCTCATTTGCACTTTGTATTAAAATTGAGAACTTTTCCTTTCTATACCACCCCTACCTCATTTCTTAATACATTTTCTCTATTGTTAAAAGTGGGTCATAGGGGGGAAGCAGGAGAATATTTTTAGTTCAAAGTACTCCCTCAATGTAAATTTTTTCTTAAAGTATTTCTTGGTCTTTTTAAAGAAAAATCTAGGCCCTGAATGTTCATGAGGGTTTTACTGGTCTTTTGCCAAGTTTCTGCCAGTTTCCATATTGTCCTGTAAGGGGTGGAATTTTTATCTGCCCATTACAAGGCAAATAATAGGCAGGACTGGTATCGGAACTCCCTAATTTGAGAGTCCCCACTACATGTCTCAGTCAGGATCCAGCATTTCAGTGATTGCACTGAGAGAGATGAGGCAAACCAGCCTCCACAAGGACACATGTGGGCCTCAAATATGGGGACCACTGAAGGGGCCAATTTTTTAAAAAGAAAAATGACTTTCTCACTTAGGGGTTGATTGCAGCTGTAGCCAGGGTGGGAGCCTGGCTAACGTCCCCTGTACCTCTGACTGATTTTTATTGTCCCTAACGTAGAGGTACAACCTGACAGATCAGCTAACTTAACACAGACCAAGGATTGAACTTGGAACCTCCTTGGTCTACATGGTTCAGCTAGGCATTAGTTAAATACATGAGCCAAGGGGAAGCCATTCATTTTATTGCTTGTTTTATGTTTTTTACTTTATATATTCTTTGTGCTCAGCACCAAAGACCACTCCCACCAGTGATCCTTCGCTCCCTTTGAGCTAGAGTGCCCCTTTGTAGCAAGCCCTGGGTCACACAGAAACCCTTGTTTCGTTTTTTTCCCCTTGAATATGTGGCCGCACGTGATCATCTTGCCTTCAGAAAGCAGTAGAACGAACATTTTATCAGACAGTGGCTTTGACTAAAAACTACCAAAAATATTTATTAATAAATAGATCAACAAATGGAGCAAAGACAAACATCAAATTTACTGTAACAGTGAGAACATAATTATCCATTCTTGGAATATAGAACAAAACAGTTGCATCTCTGCACTAATACAGTAAAGCCAGACCTGCCAAACCGCCAACCCTCCACACCTCTTCTCTCTCTTTTTTCCTCCCCCCCCCCCCCCGCCCAATACAAAAATGTATCTTTTCTGATCGTATCAAACTGTCAAATATCCACAGGATTTCATAAATAAAGCTGAGTTTCCCAGAAACTCCAAGGTGATGATGATTCAGGCATTTGCCCAATTTAACTATGTGTCACATTTTCATGTTAGTTATTTCTTCAGGTTCCACCAGCCACTCCCATAAGTGAATCTTGCATCCCCTATAATCTGGCGTGTACCTTTCTCTGCCCACTATCTAGCTAAACACTAGAAAGGAATCATAATGGAGAACTCCACTCAATTGTAGCTCCCTTATCACTGACCTGACCTAGCTGCGATTGGTGAATTCAGCACATGCTGTAGAGTTTTCCAGGTCCACATGGCTCAGCTAAGCACGGACTACACACATAAGCCATAGAGGGAGCCGTTCATTTTAATGGGGCTGTTTTGGAGCCCATGGATCCTGGGAAAACATATAGTTAAACAGTAACTGAGCAATGGCAGGCCTTCAAGGCGGAGATAGTTTGGGTACAAACCAAGAATCCTCCCATAAAGTAAAACAGAAAAGGAAGGTTTAGGACAAATGTCAGGTACAGAATACAGTCAAAAACCAGGCAGAATGCAGAAAGTGCAGGGGGAAATTGAAAAATGATATAAGAAGGGCAAAGAGAGAGTATGAGAAAAGATTAGCAGGTAACATGAAAGGGAACCCAAAAATCTTTTTTAAACATATAAAAAGTAAATGAATAATAAAAGGAATGGTGGGGCCGATTAGTGACAAAAAAGGAAATCTTGTGGAGGCAGAGGGCATGACTGAGGTACGGAATGAGTACTTTGTATCTGTTTTCACAAAAGAAGAGGATGAAGTTAATGTCGCAGTAGAGGAGGGAGGAGTAGAGATATTGGATAGGATAAAAATAGATAGAAAGGAGGTACTTAATAGGTTGACATCACTCAAAGTTAACAAGTTAACAAGTCAGCTGGCCCCAATAAGATGCATCCTAGGTTGTTGAGGGAAGCTAAGGTGGAGATAGCAGAAGCTCTGACCACAATCTTTTAATCTGCCTTGGATATGGGAAAGGTGCCAGAGGACTGGAGGATTACAAATATTACACCCCTGTTCAAAAAAGGGGCGAGGGATAAACCTGGTAACTACAGGCCAATCAGTCTAACATCAGTGATGGGAAAACTTCCAGAGACCATTGTCAAGGACAAAATTAATTCTCACTTGGAGAAGCATAAGTTAGTAAGGGACAGCCAGCACAGATTTGTTAAAGGCAAATCGTGTCTGACTAACCTGATTGAGTTCTTTGATGAAGTAACAGAGAGGGTTGATGAAGGTAGTGCAGTCGATGTATGTATAGACTTTCAAAAGGCATTTGATAAAGTACCACATAACAGACTTATTCGGAAAATAGAAGCACATGGTATTAAAGGGACAGTGGTAACTTGGGTACATAATTGGCTAAGGGATACCAGTAGTGGTGAACGGATATTTTTCTGACTGGAGAGAAGTATGCAGTGGGGTCCCCCAAGGGTCGGTATTAGGATCATTGCTTATCTTATACATATATAGTCTGGACTTGGGTATAAGGAGTACAATTTCGAAGTTTGTGGATGATACAAAACTTGGCAACACAGTAAATAATGAGCAAGATAGTAGCAGACTTCAGGAGGACAGAGACAGACTGGTGAAATGGGTAGACACATGGCAGATGCAATTTAATGTGAATAAGTGTGAAGTGATGCACTTTGAGAGAAACAACATGGAGAGGCAGTATTTCTAAATGGTACTATTTTGAGGGGGGGGGGTGCAAGAGTAGAGGGACCTGGGGGTGGATAGTCACACATCTTAGAAGATGGCAGGGCAAGTTGATATGGCGGTGAAGAAAACGTATGGGATTCTTGGCTTTGTAAACAGGGGCATTGAATACAAAAACAAGGAAGTCATGCTGAACCTTTACCAACCACTGGTTAGGCTTCAGCTGGAGGGTGGGTGTCAAGGCCTTGGAGAGGGTACAGAGGATGTTTACCAGGATGATACCAGGAATGAGGAACTTCGGTTATGTGGAGAGATTAGAGAAGTTCTCCGTAGAGCAGAGAAGGTTAAGGGAAGACCTAATAGAGGTATTCAAAATAATGATGGGTTTTGATAGAGCAAATAGAGAGAAACTGTTCCTCTGGCAAGTGGGCAGTAACTCATGGATTTAAAATAATTGGCAAAAGAACAGGGTTGTTAAGATGTGGAACACACTACCTGAAAAGGTGGTGGAATCAGTTTCCATAGGAACTTTCAAAAAGCAATTGGACTTGTACTTGAAGAGGACTAATTTGCAGGGTTATGGGGAAAAAGCTGGGGTGTCAGACTAAATTGGACCGCTCTTTCAAAGAGCCAGCACAGGTACAACCAGCCAAATGGCCTCCTTCTGTACTATAAGATTCGATGAAGAGATGTAGATTTATCTTTGGAATTTCACACACTGCAAGTGCCTGATCTTGGCTGACCCATTGAGGAATGTGAGCAGTGATGAGAAAGAGGGAGCAATAATACAGGCTAGTCTTACATAGTCTATAACTAGTCACTAAGAGCTATCATTAGGAAAGCCCTGGAAACCTGTACAAGAGCTAACCTGAGCAGGGAGAGGTAAACTTGATAAGTATTTCATTCTAAACACTGTACTGGGGTACCTGTACTCACGACGTCTTTTAATTTCCCATCTATCTCCACTATTAGAACTGATTTACACACCTCAGTGTAGAATTTGAAACGTGGAATTTTCTGAGCAACGCATTACAATACTTGGGACTTGCACCCAATTCTCGGTAAATAAGTTGCGATAAATTCCTCCAATTTTACTAAACAGTATAGCCATTTCTCTCCTTTCTCTCCTCATTTTAAAATCCAAGACTGAGATGAATACTAAGAGTAAAATGAAAGGGATTGTCTCCCTATTTCTGCACACGCTTATAAGCTGCCTCGCTGTTTGAACATAAAAGCTCTGCTGCCATATCCTATCCCACACCAAGTCCCACTCATCCATCACCCCTCAAGGTTAGAAAATTTTGTTTTCCCACTGAGTAGTTGCTACATGGAACAGTTAGAGCAAACATTGTTGAGGATGAGAGAATTAAATCTTTTAAAAAGGAGCTGGATAAATATTTGGGAATGGGTTATAGTGGTAGGTACAGACTGACATGATTAAGTATTCCACAGCGCACAATCTAGGTAACACCTTTAACGTAGAAAAATGTCCCAAGGAGATTCACAGAGGCACAATAAGTAGATACCGTCCCCGCACCAAAGAACGAGAAATTAGGAAAGGTGACCAAAGAGGTGGGTTTCAAGGAGGGTCTTGAAGGAGGAGAGAGAGAAGTGGAGTGGTTTAGTGAGAAAATTCCACAGGAATCAGGACCTAAATTGGTGAAGGCATAACCACCAATGGTGGGGCAGAGGGATGGAGAATTTGGGGGGAGATGGTTGTAGGGCTGGAGAAAGTTATAAAAAAATTTTGACAGACATAGATATAGAATCGCAGTGGATAATATTTTAAATGGTGATCAATAGAGTTCAGGAGAAATATATTCCTCTAAAAAGCAAGAATAAACTAGACAATAATGAAACACCATGGATGAATAAAGAAATAAGGGTAAAATTGAAACTAAAGAAAAAGGCATGCTCTAAGTACATAGGCAATAAAATATGACAAAAAGGAATACGAAGAGGTTAGGAAAGAAGTAAAAAAAATAAATTAGGAAAGCAAAGAGGAACTAGGAGATTAAATTATCAAGGAATATAAAAATAAATAGCAAAGTATTCTACAGACACATAAATAGCAAAAGAAAAATTTGAATAGGGATAGGGCTGCTAAGGGATGCCTGAAATAAATTCACAGGTAATGACAGTGAAAGGCAGAAATAGTGGATAGTTACATTGCCTCTATGTTTACCAGGGAGAGTTTATGTTTACAAGGTGGACAGTACATTAAGAGAAGAGATCGGAAAAGATATTAAAACATTTAAGATAGAAAGTGGGGAGATAATTGGTAAACTAATCAAACTCAGGGAGGATAAGACCTCTGGTCGGGATGGATTGCATCTACGAATATTAAAAAATTAGGGAGGAGATAGCAGAGGCACTATTACATATATATAAAAAATCATCACAAAAGGGAAGTTAGGGAGGAGATAGCAGAGGCACTATTACATATATATAAAAAATCATCACAAAAGGGAAGTTAGGGAGGAGATAGCAGAGGCACTATTACATATATATAAAAAATCATCACAAAAGGGAAGTTAGGGAGGAGATAGCAGAGGCACTATTACATATATATAAAAAATCATCACAAAAGGGAATTTATGCTCAACACAAGCCTCCTTCCTCCTCACTTCATCTAATCCTATCAGGATTGGAGGACTGGTGGATAGCTAATATTTTTTAATATTCGTTCATGGGATGTGGGCGTCGCTGGCAAGGCCGGCATTTTATTGCCCAACCATAATTGCCTTTGAGAAGGTGGTGGTGAGCCGCATTCTTGAACCGCTGCAGTCCGTGTGGTGACGGTTCTCCCACAGCGCTGTTAGGAAGGGAGTTCCAGGATTTTGACCCAGCGACGATGAAGGAACGGCGATATATTTCCAAGTCGGGATGGTGTGTGACTTGGAGGGGAACGTGCAGGTGGTGTTGTTCCCATGTACCTGCTGCTCTTGTCCTTCTAGGTGGTAGAGGTTGCGGGTTTGGGAGGTGCTGCAGTGCATCCTGTGGATGGTACACACTGCAGCCACAGTGCGCCAGTGGTGAAGGGAGTGAATGTTTAGGGTGGTGGATGGGGTACCAATCAAGCGGACTGATTTGTCCTGGATGGTGTCGAGCTTCTTGAGTGTTGTTGGAGCTGCACTCATCCAGGCAAGTGGAGAGTATTCCATCACACTCCTGACTTGTGCCTTGTAGATGGTGGAAAGGCTTTGGGGAGTCAGGAGGTGAGTCACTCGTCGCAGAATACCCAGCGTCCAACCCGCTCTTGTAGCCACAGTATTTATATGGCTGGTCCAATTAAGTTTCTGGTCAATGGTGACCCCCAGGATGTTGACGGTGGGGGATTCGGCGATGGTAATGCCGTTGAACGTCAAGGGGAGGTGGTTAGACTTTCTCTTGTTGGAGATGGTCATTGCCTGGCCCTTGTCTGGCGCGAATGTTACTTGCCACTTATGAGCCGAAGCCTGGATGTTGTCCAGGTCTTGCTGCATGCAGGCACGGACTGCTTCATTATCTGAGGGGTTGCGAATGGAACTGAACACTGTGCAATCATCAGCACACATTCCCATTTCTGACCTGATGATGGAGGGAAGGTCATTGATGAAGCAGCTGAAGATGGTTGGGCCTCGGACACTGTCTTGAGGAACTCCTGCAGCAATGTCCTAGGGCTGAGATGATTGGCCTCCAACAACCACTACCATCTTCCTTTGTGCTCGGTATGACTCCAGCCACTGGAGAGTTTTCCCCCTGATTCCCATTGACTTCAATTTTACTAGGGCTCCTTGGTGCCACACTCGGTCAAATGCTGCCTTGATGTCAAGGGCAGTCACTCTCACCTCACCTCTGGAATTCAGCTCTTTTGTCCATGTTTGGACCAAGGCTGTAATGAGGTCTGGAGCAGAGTGGTCCTGGCGGAACCCAAACTGAGCATCGGTGAGCAGGTTATTGGTGAGTAAGTGCCGCTTGATAGCACTGTCGACGACATCTTCCATCATTTTGCTGATGATTGAGAGTAGACTGATGGGGCGGTAATTGATCGGATTGGATTTGTCCTGCTTTTTGTGGACAGGACATACCTGAGCAATTTTCCACATTGTCGTGTAGATGCCAGTGTTGTAGCTGTACTGGAGCAGCTTGGCTAGAGGCGCAGCTAGTTCTGGAGCACAAGTCTTCAGTACTACAGCCAGGATGTTGTCGGGGCCCATAGCCTTTGCTATATCCAGTGCACTCAGCCGTTTCTTGATATCACATGGAGTGAATCGAATTGGCTGAAGACTGGCTTTTGTGATGGTGGGGATATCAGGAGGAGGCTGAGATGGATCATCCACTCGGCACTTCTGGCTGAAGATGGTTGCAAACGCTTCAGCCTTGTCTTTTGCACTCACGTGCTGGACTCCGCCATCATTGAGGATGGGGATGTTTACAGAGCCTCCTCCTCCTGTTAGTTGTTTAGTTGTCCACCACCATTCACAACTGGATGTGGCAGGACTGCAGAGCTTTGATCTGATCCGTTGGTTGTGGAATCGCTTAGCCCTGTCTATAGCATGTTGCTTCCACTGTTTAGCATGCATGTGGTCCTGGGTTGTAGCTTCACCAGGTTGGCATCTCATTTTTAGGTACGCCTGGTGCTGCTCCTGGCATGCTCTTCTGCACTCCTCATTGAACCAGGGTTGATCCCCTGGCTTGTTGGTAATGGTAGAGTGAGGAATATGCCGGGCCATGAGGTTACAGATTGTGCTGGAAAACAATTCTGCTGCTGCTGATGGCCCACAGCGCCTCATGGATGCCCAGTTTTGAGCTGCACGATCTGTTCTGAATCTATCCCATTTAGCACGGTGATAGTGCCACACAACACGTTGGATGATGTCCTGTATTTAGAAAGGGAGATAGAACAAGTCCAGGAAATATAGACCAATTAGCTTAACGTCGTTGGTAGGAAAGATAATGGAATCTTAACTTAAAGATGTAATAGAAAGACATCTAGAAAATGAAAATATAATAGATTAGTCAGCACAGATTTCAGAAGGGAGAGACATGCTTGACCAACCTTATTGAATTTTTTGAAGAAGTAACAAAGAGTAGACAAGAGTAATGTAGTGGATGTAATATATTGGATTTTCAAAAGGTCTTCGATAAGTTACCGATTTGTAGACTCGTGGCTAAGGTCAGAGCATATGGAGTCATGGGAAAGGTAGCAGAATGGATAGCAAGCTGGCTACAAAACAGAAAACAGAGAGTAGGAGTTAAGGGTAGCTACTCAGACTGGCAAAAGGTGTGAAGTGGTGGTCTACAGGGATTGGTGCTGGGACCACTATTGTTCACAATTTACATTGCTGATTTGGATTCGGAAATCGGAAATACAATTTCAAATTTTGCAGATGACACCAAATTGGGGGGTTGTAGTTCATACAAAAGACGAATATGTCAAAAAGCAAGAAGACATTAATAAACTTGCAGAATGGGTGTGAAATTGGCAAATGAATTTCAATATAGAATAGTGTGAGGTGGTGCATTTTGGTGGGAAGAATAAGGAGGCCACATACTGCTTGAATAATAAGAGTCTAAACGGGATAGAAAAGCGAAGGGAATTAGGGGTACAGATACACAAATCATTAAAAGTAGCGATGCAGGTTAATAAGGCCATAAAAAAGGCAAGTCAAGCACTGGGGTTCATTTCTGAAGGGATAGAATTGAAAAGCAAAGAAGTTATTATAAACTTGTATGGAACCTGGGTCAGACCACACTTGGAGTACTGTGAACAGTTCTGGGCTCCATATTATAGAAAGGGTATAGAGGCAATGGAGAAGGTGCAAAAAAGATTCACAAGGATGATGCCAGAACTGAGAGGATATCCTTATCAGGAAAGGCTGAACTGGCTGGGGCTCTTTTCTCTAGAAAAGAGAAGACTGAGGGGTGACCTGATAGAGCTCTTTAAGATAATGGTAGGGTTTGACATAAATGTTTCCATTTGTGGGGGAAGTCCAAAACTATTGATCATAAACATAAAATAGTCGCTAATAAATCCAATAGGGAATTCAGGAGAAACTTCTTTACCCAAAGAATGGTAAGAATGTGGAACGCGCTATCACAAGGAGTAGTTGAGGCAAATAGCATAGATACATTTAAGGGGAAGCTAGATAAGCACTTGAGGGAGAAAGGAATAGAAGGATATCCTGATAGGATTCGATGAAGTAAGGAGGGAGGAGGCTCGTGTGGAGCATAAATGCTGGCGTAGACCATTTGGGCCGAATGGCCTGTTTCTGTGCTGTAGTTTTGATGTAACTCGAATGATGTGGTCTTTTGGGAGGGACGAGGGCATAAAGGAAGTATTGAGGGTTCGGAAGCCAATTTAGGCCAGTGTGGACAGGGATGATGGGTGAGTGGGACTTGATGTGGGATAGGATATGGAGGCAGAGTTTTTATGAACTGAAGTTACAGAGGGGAGATTATGGGAGGATGCCCAGGAAAGCATTGAAATATTCAAGCCTGGGGGTGACAAAGGCATAATTGAGGGTTTCAAAGCAGATAGCCTGAGGCAGGAATGGAGGCAGATGGTGTTACGGAGGTGGGAGCAGGTGGTTTTTGACCTGAAGAGGATATGGGTTGGAAGCTCAGCTCAGAGTTGAGGGATGATGCAAGCACAGATGAATAATCTCCCTGGTCTGCTGGGGTAGGAGGTAAGGACAATGCTGTCTGGAGGAAAGCAGGTCAAAATTGAATAGTCTTGATGTGAGCAGTTGAATTGTAGTGATGAATATTCTGCATTTTGCAATGATAACCTTTGGAAATCAAGGTACATTAATGCAGAACTTTAATGGGATAGTCCTGCTTATGGTCTGTGGAAGGAGCAAGCTTCATGAGCCAAATGGCTTTTTCTTGTCCCATGCTTTCTTATGTTCACAGAGGGCAATTTTTGCACATTGGTTACCACATTATTATTTTCCTGAAGAAGATAGTGTGTAAAATAAGTATCTTAGCAGCAAGTAAAAAATTGAAAAAAAATTAATATATTTTTACAAAAATACTCTCAAATATTTCAGAAAGCTGAATAGCTAAAGGTAGCAAACTATGTCTGAGTGTATCATAACTGTGAATGACAAAACACAAGAGGCAGTCCTCAGCTCAACTGTGCCCTGTAATTAGTACCTGCCAGACAGAGACAGATATTTTTTGCTCTTAAATCTTGTCCTCTCACGAGCCGTAGAGATTTAAAAATAACCGATACAGTGCATTAATCCCTCAACAATAACTGCAATTAAAGCTGTGAATTTCACCTGAAGTGAAATGAAAATGACAAGAGATTGGAACTGTATAAAATCGTTGTATTAAAATGAGGTGGTAAGTGGGATTTTACAAAAATAAACATTTTCAGATCAAAGTTCTGTTGCAAACAATTGAGATTTTGGAAATATTGGTATAAGCTAAAAGGCAGCTAAAGTTTTCTGTAATCATTTTTCAAATTTAATGTGCTATTTATTTTGAGGATATTCCCTTAGTGCAAAAACAATTTTGTAAAGCATTCCAAATACATTAGCAATAATTTTATTAAACCATTAATTCACAATGAGAAATATTCATTAAAAATATTTTATCATTGTCCCATAATGTGTTGCTGGGCACTAATTAAAAATATCCCCAAAAATATTCTAAATGCAATGCACTTGCAGAGCAAAAATCAAGATGTGGAAGGGGACTGTTTGTATAAGAAAATTGCTGACAACGAAATCAACTCTTTGGCCTAGAAATTGGATCGGGCTCGAAAACGGTCCCGCTGCACGCACTGCGCTGCACGTGCCTGTTCACTGGTTCCGGGCAGCACATCAGATTTGTGCTGGGACCTCAATAAAATGATTCAGGTGTGCAGCTAGCGCTATTCATTGGCTTCAGGCCTGTTATGGGGTGGGGGGAGAGGGGTTGCTGGAGATTAGGCATCTCTGATGCTACTTAAAGGCAGCCAGCAGCTCTTAAAGGGGAGGTGCACTCTGGCTGCAGACAACAGAGAACTGTGAACAGAGAAATAGCTGCAAGAGTTGCAGATCAAGCCCCCAGGTTCTCTGATGCTGTTTGGAGGCCCTGGTCCAAGTGTTGGACAGCAGGAAGTAGGTCCTCTTCCCCCTAAGAGGCAGAAACCCCTCGAAGCAATACTTCCACCGCCAGTGGGAAGGGGTCACTCAGGAGGTTAATGCCAGGAGCTTAGCTCCAAGGGCATGGCTGCAATGCTGCAAAAAGTTCAATGACCACACCAGAGTTGTCAAGATAAGAATACTGCTCTCTTATTCTCTGCTCACGTCTCCACCACCGTGTCTACTCACAGTACTCCCCTCCCGTGCTTCCCTTCACTCTCCTACAATCACTGCACCTCACTTCATTCCACCACCTTCTCCTCATACTCACTGCACTTTCAACTCTCACCACTATTCCAATCCTCACTTCCAAAACACTTCAATCTGACACACTGCATACCACCAGGCACATTCTCTAAATTTTTTTTATTCGTTCATGGGATGTGGGCGTCGCTGGCGAGGCCGGCATTTATTGCCCATCCCTAATTGCCCTTGAGAAGGTGGTGGTGAGCCGCCTTCTTGAACCGCTGCAGTTCGTGTGGTGGAGGTTCTCCCACAGTGCTGTTAGGAAGGGAGTTCCCGGATTTTGACCCAGCGACGATGAAGGAATGGCGATATATTTCCAAGTCGGGATGATGTGTGACTTGGAGGGGAATGTGCAGGTGGTGTTGTTCCCATGTACCTGCTGCTCTTGTCCTTCTAAGTGGTAGAGGTTGCGGGTTTGGGAGGTGCTGTCGAAGAAGCCTTGGCGAGTTGCTGCAGTGCATCCTGTGGATGGTACACACTGCAGCCACAGTGTGCCAGTGGTGAAGGGAGTGAATGCTTAGGGTGGTGGATGGGGTGCCAATCAAGTGGGCTGCTTTGTCCTGGATGGTGTCGAGCTTCTTGAGTGTCGTTGGAGCTGCACGCATCCAGGCAAGTGGAGAGTATTGCATCACACTCTTTACTTGTGCCTTGTAGATGGTGGAAAGGCTTTGGGGAGTCAGGAGGTGAGTCACTCGCCACAGAATACCCAGCCTCTGACCTGCTCTTGTAGCCACAGTATTTATATGGCTGGTCCAGTTAAGTTTCTTGTCAATGATGACCCCCAGGATGTTGATGGTGGGGGATTCGGCGATGGTAATGCCATTGAATGTCAAGGGGAGGTGGTTAGACTCTCTCTTGTTGGAGATGGTCATTGCCTGGCACTTGCCTGGCGCGAATGTTACTTGCCACTTATGAGCCCAAGCCTGGATGTTGTCCAGTCTTGCTGCATGTGGGCTCGGACTGCTTCATTATTTGAGGGGTTGTGAATGGAACTGAACATCAGCGAATATCCCATTTCTGATCTTATGATGGAGGGAAGGTCATTGATGAAGCAGCTGAAGATGGTTGGGCCTCGGACACTGCCCTGAGGAACTCCTGCAGCAATGTCCTGGGGCTGAGATGATTGGCCTCCAACAACCACTACCATCTTCCTTTGTGCTAGGTATGACTTCAGCCACTGGAGAGTTTTCCCCCTGATTCCCATCGACTTCAATTGTACTAGTGCTCCTTGGTGCCACACTCGGTCAAATGCTGCCTTGATGTCAAGGGCAGTTACTTTCACCTCACCTCTGGAATTCAGCTCTTTTGTCCATGTTTGTACCATGGCTGTAATGAGGTCTGGAGCCGAGTGGTCCTGGCGGAACCCAAACTGAGCATGGGTGAGCAGGTTAATTGTGAGTAAGTGCCGCTTGATAGCACTGTCGATGACACCTTCCATCATTTTGCTGATGATTGAGAGTAGACTGATGGGGCGGTAATTGGCCGATTGGATTTGCCCTGCCTTTTGTGGATGTCAGTAACACACTCCCTCCTTTCTTGCAGGAGCTGCTCGCACACAGCTCCAGAGAGGAGGCTGCTCCAGAGGAGGCCGAGCACTCCTGCACACCCTCTCTTTTGTCAAAGAAAGAGTGCTGCCCATCACGGGCAGGGGGAGAGTCATGGCCGTGGCGAGTGGCATCACTGGAGGAGACATCGTGTATGGCTTCTTCACACATCCTCTTTTTCCCTTCTTACTTCTATCTCACCCTACACACTCTGCATGACAAACTGCAGCCACTCATCTCACTTTGCTCTTCCTTCTCACCAGAAGCTAACTCTTGTCCCGCTCTTTCATTTCAGGTGCTGAAGATGTGTAGATACCTCTGCTACTTCAGGAAGAGGAGGCCAGCCTTTCTGAAGATGCACCATCACTCAATCTGATGCTTGCAAGCACTAGCTCAGAGACTGGCACCACGCGGAATTTAAAGGCTAGGCTAGAGGATGAGTCTTCACCCAGTGAATCACCAGGTACGTGTGCAGGAGCTATGGTGGGGGGTAGGACGTCACAGGTGCCAGCTCGCCCGAGGGCCAGATCAGACACTAATTCTGCTGCAGAGGACTCAGATGCTGACTGAGGGCTCAGGCTAACATAGAAAGCTGATGGGCATACTTGGTGCACTGGGCAGCCTGCCAACGAGCTAGCACACAATGGCTCAGAGCATGGAGGGGTCCAGCTCCAAATTGTGTCAAAGCTTCGCGCAGAGCATGGAGACCATTCTGTCCAACATGGACCGAGTGGTCAGCTCCATGAACACAGCAGTGGCGCCAAACATGATGGAGCCTTGCTGACAGCTCTGACAACCTCCATGGCGGCTGACACTGATGCATGGAAGATCAGACATCTGCCATCTTGGCTTTGGGGGCTACCGCTGAGAAGGGATTCCAAGGCGTCACATCACTCCTGCGCTCTGTTCTCGCACAGAGCAGTAGCAGTGCTGAGACGCAGTCCCAGGAGAATAGCCTTGGCTCCAATGGCGATGCACTTGCTGTCGTCTCTCAGGATAACAGCGTGTCTGCTCCCGCGCCAACCTTTCCTTCTAATTCAGGAGGAATAGCAACTAGCAGGGACTTGTAACATTCTGGGACAACTGATCAGCATGAATAAACACTCCAAGATAGATGGTATTGGTTTTCAGAATTAGGAGTACCTGGAAATAATTCTTTTTGCTAAAAGTGAAAACATTCAGTTGAGAAATTGCTTTGGAAGCAGGCACCAGTAAACAGAGAACCATGTTTCTTCGATGTTCCCTTCCTTCTGAAGACCCATACCTAGTTCTACTTCACAACTACTCCCAATATGGAGCAGTGTTCTGGCATCCTGCTCTAGCCAGCCTTTGATTAAGGATGTGATTCCCAGATCAAAAAAGAAATTCTATCTGCTCCTAAGCCCATAACTAGCTGTCAGGATATGTGCAAAAGCAGCTTGATGTGACTTTCCTGCCTTTCCAATGGCATGGTTGGTTTAAGCTGATTCTGTGGACAACCACAGATTTAAACCCATGAACATTATGCCCCCATGCTGCTATTGCCGAGCAGTTAAATTCTGGAATTTGGGGAGTAGAAACAAAAAATAAGGAAGACATGCAAATTGCAGATTTATTTCTATTCATTTTTAACTATTGTTTTTGTTTCCCCCACTCTGCCTTTTTTCGTAAGTATCCCATTGTAACCTCTAGCACTCACAGTAGATTCCTCCCTTAATGGTTGGTGAGCACACATCGAAGAGAGAGGGTTATATTTTATCTGATCCTACATGCAATAACAATTTGTGATTCACAGCTTAAGTCAACACAATAGAATCAAAGCAGTTTGTTTAGATGATCAGTACTTCCTACCTCAGAACAAAAGTGACCATAAATCTGTCGGACTATTGTAAAAACCCAACTGGTTCATTTATGTCATTTAGAGAAGGAAATCAGTCGTTTTTACCTGGTCAGGCCTATATGTGACTCTAATCCCACACCAACGTAGTTGACTTTTAATTGCCTTCTGAAGAGGCTTAGTAAGTTATCAGGGCATCTAGGGATGGGCAATAAATGCCGGCTTTGCCAGCAACACCTACATCCTGAAAATAAATTTTAAAAACACAAAAGCTGCTGCAGCTGCAGCTCACAGTTACATATCGATCCAAATTGTCTCCACAAAATACCAGTGAAGAAGTTCACACATCACTTTTCCTGCCTTTCAAATGCTTTCATGGACGGCAGCATGATGTGAAACTCTGTCCCTTGGATGCAAGTTATCCTTCGTTTGCTGAACAAGGGGCTAATGAGAATGAGGGACCTGAAGTAATTAATATCAGTAGAGAAAAAGTACTGGAGATAACTAATGGGACCAAAAGCCAATAAATCCCCTGGACCTAATGGCCTACATCCTAGGGTTCTAGAAGAGATGACTGCAGAGATAGTGGCTGCATTGGTTATGATCTTCCAAAATTCCCTAGATTCGAGAACAGTCCCAGCGGATTGGAAGGTAGCAAATGTGACCCCGTTATTCAAGAAAGGAGGGAGAGAGAAAACAGGGAACAACAGGCCAGTTAGCCTGACATCAGGGTAAATGCTGGAATCCATTATTAAGGAAGTGGTAACAGGGCGCTTAGAAAATCAAAATATGATTAGGCAGAGTCAACATGGTTTTATGAAAGGGAAATTGTGTTTGACAAATTTATTAGAGTTTTTTGAGGATGTAACTAGCAGGGTAGATAAAGGGCAACCAGTGGATGTAGTATATTTGGATTTTCAAAAAGCATTCGATAAGGTGCCACATAAAAGGTTGTTAGGCAAGATAAGGGCTCATGGGTTTGGGGATAATATATTAGCATGGATAGAGAATTGGTTAACACATAGAAAACAGAGAGTAGGGATAAACGGGTCATTTTCAGGTTGGCAGGCTGTAACTAGTGGCGTGCCACAAGGATCAGTGCTTGGTCCTCAATATTTACAATGTATACTAATGAGTTAGATGACTTAGATGAAAGGACCAAGTGTAATGTATTCAAGTTTGCTGACGATACAAAGCTAGGTGGGAAAGTAAGCTGTGAGGAGGACACAAAGGGGTCGATTTTCGGATGTCCGAGCGGGTGCGTTCGTGGCGGGGGGTGGGGGGGCTACTAAAATTCGGGATTCCTGGGGCAGGGCCGGAGCCCGGCACCAAACCACCCACTTCCGGGTTCCCCAATGACGCGCTTAGATGCGCGCACAGCCCCCGCATGCGGGACTCCCACCGGCAATTAAAGCCGGCGGGATCCCACTTAAACCAATTAATTAGATAGTTCAGGTCGTTAGCAGACCTGATTGGGAGGATATTTTAGGAGGGGTGGGATTTTCATCTCAACTGAGCGTGTTTCCCCTACTGGGGGAAACACTCCCAATTGAAACAGACGTGCTGCAGCCACCAGCCTGTAGGAGCTGCAAAGGTCCGTTTGACAGGTGGTGGGGGGAGACCCTCACTCATTGCAGGAGGCCATTCTGTCACTTTGGACAAAGTTTGGCCTCCACCACCCTCCTCCTAACACAAACATTCACAAACTTGCAACCTCAATGTGCAGACACATTTACCTTCCTTGCGGACACCCTCAAACGTACATCTTGCGGATGGGGGCCGCCAAAGCTGCAGTCATGATCTCATCGGAGGATGAACAGCCTCGCCGGCCACGCCGTCCACCTCTGACACGTGGAGCTTCACAGCACAGTGCTGTGACTCATCCTCCTGCACAGCAGGAGGGAGGGCAACTACAGAGAGAGATGCGTCGCAGAAGGCACTACCCCCGCCACAGAGTCTATAGACCGAGGCTCAGCTTCCTGGACCTCTCTGAGGAGCAGTGCACATGGAGGCTCAGAGTCACTCGACACGTAGTCGTGGACACCTGCAGCCTCCTTGATGCCGAGCTGCTCCCGGCTGGCCTGAGCACCATCTTCTTACCTGTCGCTGTCAAAGTCACCACTGCCCTCAACAACTTCTCCTCCGCATCCTTCCAGGGTGCAACCGGGGACATCGCCGGTGTCTCTCAGTTGTCTGCACAAAAGAGCCCTGCACCCACACCCTACACCCACTCTGCAGTGACACAATGGGTGACATCAGGTGTGGGTCTTCATTGTGATCCTCAGGAAAGGGAATTATTGCACAAACCAGACAAGATTTGCAAAGACGTGGCAGTAGTGGTGATAACAAATTTTAATGTGCTTGGCAAAGCAAACAAAACTAAATGAAAAACATGACATTCCGTCATACATCATTGTGCTCACAAAACCTTAGCATTACGTTTATGGGAACCCCTTCGTGGTGCTACCCCTGTGGCTTCAGCAGAGGTAGTGGCAGGTTGCTCTTGTCCATGCCCTGACCGATGAGATGCTTTGCGCGGAGGCCCTCTGGGTTTCGGTGCCCGTGAGGGCCCCTCCAATGACTGCTTCACCTGCGCCTGTGCAGGGGCAGACTCGGCCACCTGGAGAGGGGGCAGCATTGTGGGTACTGGTTGAGAGGGGGGCAACGGGTGAGATGTGGAAGTGCTTTGAGTGGCGTCCCCACTTCCATGTCCCCTTTCACCATCATCCCTCTCCTGGGCCAGGCCCACATCACTCCTTCCACCCTGCTGGACGACAGTTTGGAGGACATATGTGAAGCCTTGGAAGGCCAGTTGTAATGTATCTGTCAGCCTGTTTAAGGCGGCAGAATGTTGCTCACCCTGAATCCAAACGACCGTTGTCAGGGCCTGAATGGACTCATTGTTGAGCCGTGCTTGAAGCTCGATGGAAGCTAGCCTTTCCTCCATCGCAGACATTCCTGCACCTACCCGCGACACTATCTCAAAGATGCTTTCGTGTCCCTGTGACAGTATTCCACTCATGCAGGAGTTGGACTCCTCCATCCTCTGCGCGATTGTGGAGAGTGCGCGTGGCAACTGTTCCAGTACATCGGCAATGTGCTGCTGGCCCTCGATGACTCTCCTTTTCATGGCTGGCCCCCAGGGTTCAGCATCTGGTTCCAGCTGAGCAGAGCCTGGAGAAGAGTGCTCCCACTGACGCGGACTCTCCACGGCTGCCCCTGCCACCAGGGTCTGCTAGTGCTCACGTGTGTGGTGACTCGCCATGTACAAGCCCAACTAACTGAGGACGGGGACCCACTGAGGTGTGTGTATCTGCGCTGGTGGATGGCTGGCTCATATGTGACGATCCCCCTCAGAGGCCGGCAGGTCCTCTGAGGAATCGCCCTCCCCAGTCATGGCGGTCGCAGATGGCCCTGCAAGAGAACAGAAAGCAATATTAAGCATGTGGACAGATGTTGAGGTGCTGCAGATGCCAAGTGATGTTAAGATCATTCAAAATCATGAGTGCTGAGTGTTAGATTTCTGTCACCAGCCGTTTGTGCGCTCCCAGTCTCGACGTCCGCCACAGACAGGCACTCCAGCGTGTGGCTTATTTCGAGTGCCTGCTGCTCCAAGTCCGTTAGGACCACCTGGTGTGGCGGGCCCCCTCCAGTCCTTGCCCTCTCCTGGGCATTCTGGCATCTCTTCTCCTATCAAGGCAAAACACAGAGAGGGTTGATTGAGTGATGGTTGCATTGTGACCCGCTGCATGCATTGGTGTGGGTGGAGGTGACCGTGAGGGAGATGCATGGGAGGACGTGTGTGAGACATAGCCATGAGATTGTATAAGGATTGGGCTGCATGGTAGTGTTCGAATGGGAACTGGGGTGGTGAGTAAGTGCAGGCAAGGTGAAGATGATGGTTGAGTGGATGTGAGGAGTGATGTGAGAGTGTTGTGGTGGCAGTGCAGGAGGAGTTGTGTGGTGGTGGAGGTGATGTGGAAGATGGAGTGTGGGAGAATGCGTTGCTGCTGCTGCTGACCTCCTCGGCCACCTCGAGCCAGGCCTTCTTGGTGGCAGGCCACCTCTTCTCATCAGATGGGAAAAACGTTTTCCTCCTACTCCTCACCTCATCGAGTAGCACATGGAGTGAGGAGTCAGAAAACCTTGGAGCAGCCTTGCCTCTGGCCTGCTCCATTCTATTATTTTGGTTCTTGGCTGCAGGAGGAGCATTGGAGGACTGCCCCTTTAAATAGGGCTCCTCCTGCTGACAGCCTGTGATGCGGGTGCATAGTGCACCCGCTGCACAGGTCTGGAACGGGAAACCCGGAAGCACACATAAGTACATTCAATTAGGCTGCGGTCACTCTCACCTCACCTCTGGAATTCAGCTCTTTTGTCCATATTTGGACCAAGGCTGTAATGAGGTCTGGAGCCAAGTGGTCCTGGCGGAACCCAAACTGAGGCCCAACCATCTTCAGCTGCTTCATCAATGACCTTCCCTCCATCATAAGGTCAGAAATGGGGATGTTTGCTGATGATTGCACAGTGTTCAGTTCCATTCGCAACCCCTCAGATAATGAAGCAGTCCGAGCCCGCATGCAGCAAGACATGGACAACATCCAGGCTTGGGCTGATAAGTGGCAAGTAACACTCGCGCCAGACATGTGCCAGGCAATGACCATCTCCAACAAGAGAAAGTCGAACCACCTCCCCTTGACATTCAATGGCATGACCATCGCCGAATCCCCCACCATCAACATCCTGGGGGTCATCATTGACCAGAAATAGGCATGACAAACAGGAAATCACAATCATTTTAAATATGTATTGATAGAACCCCTATCTTACTCTAAGTTTTTTTTTGTATCCAATAAAGCAGGATTATAACACCTAGGATTGTGGAATAATCTGGGCTGAGGATTTCTCAACTATCATCATCCGTGGTGCTCAGTGACTGACCAGTTGGGTCATGTCACTCTGTGTCATTTTGCTTTTTTTGCCCTGAAATGAAAAAACCTCATCTCTGCGTTGTGCTCCATGAACTACTAGAACCCATTGAACTGAGCAAGACAGTTGGTCTAATAGGCAGCTCTTGGACTCAAGCTCCTGACCTTTATGCCGTGAGTCAAGCAGCTACTGCCCTTCCTTTGGTAACATTTTTAAATGTTTAATATGACAGAAAACATCAATTTGAATATAAATAAACCATAAAGTGAAAATTAATATAGTAACAATATAAAATATATCACTGACATACATCATGTATACAGTACCATCATACACATATAAAGGAGACTGACTCTGTTGAGTGATTTTCAATGCATCATGTAGCTACTAACTAGGAGTGATGGGCCACATGCAGGTGAGTGTAAATATGTCATCCCACATTTAACATGTTACAAATGTATTGAAGTATAATCTACAATAACAACATTCACATTGCACAAGATCCTTGTCAAGTGACAAAAACTTGAATGTTTTTATTCACTTTATTTAATAGAGTATTTAGTCAATAATTTATGGAATTGTAGCCTTAAACCTCAAATACAAAGGGAAACATTTACATTCGCCCTCAGTCATTAATATTCCATCATAGATCAACACTATCGCATGAATGCTAAATAAAACCTGAAAATGCTACAAATACGCAGCAGGTCTGTGAAGAGAAAAGATAATGAATGTTTTGGACATAGGTCTTCCATCAGACTTCACATAAATATTATTTAGAAAATATCTGCAAGTATGCAGTGGGAAATGCTAACTGAATTCTTGTGTAACGTAGATGTAAGTCTTCACAGGAGACCATTGATCTACAAGGACAAAAAAAAATAGTTAACCTTTCACTTTTTGGGAGAGCAGACGTAAATCTACGTAAATGTAAACCTATACTCAGAGTAAAGATTACTTTTTACTAAGCAACTTTTATCCAAATCAGATACAACAATAACAAAGTGAATTCTGACAAAGATCCCACGCAAAATGTTTTCTCTTTGCAGATGCTGACTGAACAGCATTTTCTGTTTTCATTCAAGACTTTAACAAATTGTCTAATAGTCAAGTTATAAAGTCAACATTTTTGGTGCTTCTACTTCTAATTCACTATTGTTACATTTATTGCATATTTTTCTACACATTAGTTTGGATTTTTTTACTTTTTGTTGGCAATAAATCTATCTGTTTGCATTTAGGGTTTTAGTAGAGAACTGGTTAATGTGATTGCATAAAATATCTTACCGTGTTGTTTTAATACAGTCATTAACGAATTTAACCTCGTAAATCTCCCGTGGCATTGCTCACAGTGACTTGGAAGTTACCCTGGTGCAAGGTGGGGGAGGCTGGGTGCAGGAATGGGAAAGGGATGCACATCACCACTGAAAGGATTTGGGAAGAAGTTTGCAAGAGACATGTACGGAGAAAGTGAAGCAGCTGTTTTGATTGGTCCTGGAAAATAACATTTTCCTTGCCCTTTGTAACTGGATAAATAAATGAAGTTGTTCCCCTCACACATTACAGTTAGATAAATAAATATGACTCGCATGCGGGAGCAACCTTTTGTCTGTAATATCAAATGGCTCTGCCCCTTTTGTTTAGGATGTGGGATGTAGGCTTTTATAGCGAAGGACAAGAAATATACAAATTAAGAAAACATGAAACTAATTAGCACCTTTCCTTCTTTATCAAATATTTATGCAAAAATACTTTGCATTCCTAAAAGGTTCTGCTTAAATAAACCTATGTAAATAATCATGTTTAAATTCAAGACTTTCATTCATAACTCAAACCAAACTTGAATTTCTTATCTACACTAATCACTTTTCATTTGTCATTCATGTACATGTTGCATTTGCTAAATAAACCACCCCTCAAACTTACATTTTGGTTTCAGCAAAGTTACCTCAGAAAAAAATTGAGAGTTCATGCTTTATCTTGTTTTGATACTTTATGCAAAATAAAATTCTGGTTACTTACCCTTCTCCTAGAAATAGTTTCCGTTGAAGGGAGAGTGTTAGTAATTCAGTGCTTAGTAATTTTCCATTAATGCACAGGAGTGAAGCAAAGAGCAGGGCATTCAAACAGTAAGTCCTGGTATGCTCCACGAATACCCGGTTTTCATATCATTTATTAAAACATTCTGATACTTAGAGGCACAGATGCATTTGGGGAATTGTAACCTGCTGGGATGTTGAGTTTCTTTAGCTGATAGTAATAGTTCTGGGCAACCCCATGATCTAAAGCCTCAGCATTCGATAGAAAACATTGTACTTTTTAATAATTTTAAGTTTAATTCAACTTTATTATGTTGCAACTCTTATTTCCAGTACTAAGTCCTCAGCTAAGTGGAGAAAGCAAGATGGTAGTCTAAATGATTTTCAAAAATAGTTGGAGCATTTATCAATGGTTCCCCTTTTGCTCCTTGCTATTGGTAGTTGTTTGCTGACTGCTCATTTTTGATTTAGAATTTTTCAATTTTGTAATTGGTAGTTTTCATTCCTGCTTTTCCTGTTTTGATTTGTATATTCCCTGTCTGCTCAATTGTGATCTGTTGTTGTTTTATGAATATGAAATTTGTGCCAAACAGATGCAAGTGTTGTCCATAACTACAAGGGTATCACAGCAAGTATGGTGCCTAAACATGGACAAAATGCATGCTGGATCAAGTCTTTTGTATATTAACTAGCAAATTTGTGTCACTGCTCATGGCAAGTCAGAGGTTGTGTTGTTTTATAAGGACAGGAATATTTATACCATCATACATTTATACATTATTCTTTTACTAAAGTATAGTTCTGTGTCCCTTTAACGCTACAAAGCTTGGTTGTATTAAGGTAGAACCCAGTCAATATAGAGGTCAAATAAGAGGCTACTACTGTTAAGTAAACACTGAGTGAGTTCACACAAATGTCAGTTAAAGAGCTGCAGATAACTTGGCTCTGGTATTTTCTGTTCCTGGAGAGTTTTTCTGTACATTGGAAATAACTGTCTTTTTTTAAAGTGGCTCAGAAATTGCATTTGACAGTGTGTGACAGACAGCTGAAGTGTAATGGACAGGAAGTGTACACATACATAATGTTTTTATAATATTACTTGCTGGTCTCCTATAATGTTGCTTGAATGCTATGATGTTTTATAAGGAGAGGCCTATGCAGTGCATCATGTATTATTCTGCTGCTAAAGTCAAGCTGTGTCATTTTAAGGCTGAAAAGTTTAATCGATAAGTAAACAGTGAGGGAGTTCATTCAAAAGTGAAAGGTTAGAGATCAGAACCCTGTTTATGAAAAGGTCAATTAAGAGGCAGCAGACATTGTGGTTTTGTGGTAGGTCAATTAAGAGGCAGCTATGGTATTTTCTGTTCCGAGAGACCTCCTCTGTACATTGCAAATTACTGCTTTTGTTTCTATTTTTTAAGATTGACAAAGAAACTAGCAATGGGGGGTGTGTGATGGACAGGAGATGCACAATAGATGTACAGTTTTTATAATACTGTGCATATATGTGTGAGAGAGAGAGAGAAAGAAGGAATGTGTGAGTGATAAATGCATTTATTAGAACAGTATTTGAGGAGAAATGAAACCCCTCAATGTCTGTTGGCTGTCCAAGTCACAGACTACTCTCTAACAGTTGTCACTACTAGACTGTGATCATTCACTTATATATGGGTGACTCAACAATGCCACATTTTTTCCCTTCGTTCCTAAGATAGAGATTCTTCTCATAGCAACATATCTCTCTATCCAACAGCCTGGCCAGCAGCTGTTTAAATTTGATCCCAATAGCAAATGGCGAACAGGGGCAAAACAGAGAACGATATATATAAATATGTATATACAGACAAGCCTCTTCTTGTTATTTGTGTTCTTATGTTCTCATGTTTTAGAGTGATGGGTAGTTTAGGACTCAAATCTAGAGACATCTCTTTTCGGATATTATTGTATCACTTAACATCTTTTTCAAATAGATTGTGTATCCTGATTGAATTCTTGGGAACACTCATTACAAGTTGATGAAAATATTACTTCTGTTGAATCAGGTAATAGACAAGGTTGTGCAAGGATCAGATTGGTTATTCACCATCACCTTGTTCACCTTCTAAATATTCAATCCTACTAAATATGCTGCTCACAAAGAGGCTAATTACTTGCTCTTTTAAAGGAACACATTTTCCCCGGTACTCAGTGGCCAACGACATTCTGACAGACTATCCAATTAACAGTGGTCGCAGAACACAGATGTACAGAGGAAAACATATTGCAGAGTTTCCTTTCTGTGATTGTGTTGAAACTAAATGATTGCCACAATACATCTAAGCAGCCTTTTCATCTGGAGATTGCAGAGACTGGGCACCACCCCCCACCCCCACACCCCCAACTTCATTAGATGAAATAAAAAGACATTTGTTAAACAACGGCAAGGTGAATAATATAAAGGTCAGTGTCTGTTGCCAACTGTAAAACATGTTGGAAGCCTCTTGATGCTTTATGGATGCTTTGTATTGCTGATATATGTAGTAGCTATCAAGCCATAATTTGCTAATGTGTTATTCCAGATAGCCATTTATAGAACATGGGTTGTTTCACATAGCCTTAATTCAATGCAGTGTTGTCTCATTAATTTTGCTACTACATTTTTAATTTTCACTGGCAAGTGAATCAATTCCTGCCACATTACAGCGTGTAGCTCATAAAGTTGGGCACAAATTGATTAGATACAGAGAGTACAAATAGAAGCACAATGGCGTTTCAATGTAGGCAACCCATGACAGTGATCAGCTGACACATTGTTCATCGCAGGTCTGTAATCTTAGCCTTGTTGAATAATACAGTGGTTTTGTTACTTTTTAATAATGAACATCCAAATCTGTGATATTTCCTCGCACACGATACACATGAAGGTACGGTAAAATGTAATGCAAACAAAATTAGCCACTTGTCATATGTTGTAAAGAAGTTCAGCATGACCTGCCTTACAGGGAAGCAATATACAATGTTAAAATTATTCCTCTACAACTACCATTTAGTATGGATATTGGCTAGATCTCTGTGTTGTGCCTTCAAATAAATAACAGGAATGTCACCTGATTTAACTGCAATTTAAGCACCCTCTAGTCCATCTTCTTTGTTGCATACCACATGCTTGTGCAGTTATCTAGCCATCATCAAGTTGTGGGCTCTTGCAATTGCTCCTGTCGAAAACAAGGCTGGCAGAATGTGAGTTTATGTCGACTACCTCCTTGATTGGTGGACTGCTTGATTTAAATCGTTCCTGAGGACTGACCAAAAAGACGTTTTGCCAGAGGACGTGGCTTATTTGAATTTCAAATAATGTTGCTCAGTTTGCGTAATAATCTAGAAAATTTGCTTGATGGAGCATCTAACAAAGGATTAAATCCAAGCTTGGTTTGCAGCATGCAACCCACACACCTGTGGTAATTAGTTAATTTAATGCCAATTATGTACGTAGATAAGCACTTGCTTAGCATGAGGAATATTACAAGAGTGAAAATTCAGTTACAGAACACATCCCACTCGACACATCTTAATTGAACATTTCTAATTTGTTTAGATAACATCGTATATTCTTCCACTTTTGAGGAACACCAATGGATCAGATCAAAGCTCTGCAGTCCTGCCACATCCAGTCGTGAATGGTGGTGGACAATTAAACAACTAACGGGAGGAGGAGGCTCTGTAAACATCCCCATCCTCAATGATGGCGGAGTCCAGCACATGAGTGCAAAAGACAAGGCTGAAGGGTTTGCAACCATCTTCAGCCAGAAGTGCCGAGTGGGTGATCCATCTCTACCTCCTCCCGATATCCCCACCATCACGGAAGCCAGTCTTCAGCCAATTCAATTCACTCCACGTGATATCAAGAAACAGCTGAGTGCACTGGATACAGCAAAGGCTATGGGCCCCGACAACATCCTGGCTGTAGTACTGAAGACTTGTGCTCCAGAACTAGCTGCGCCTCTAGCCAAGCTGTTCCAGTACAGCTACAACACTGGCATCTACACGACAATGTGGAAAATTGCCCGGGTATGTCCTGTCCACAAAAAGCAGTACAAATCCAATCCGGCCAATTACCACCCTATCAGTCTACTCTCAATCATCAGCAAAGTGATGGAAGGTGTCGTCAACAGTGCTATCAAGCGGCACTTACTCACCAATAACCTGCTCACCGATGCTCAGTTTGGGTTCCACCAGGACCATTCAGCTCCAGACCTCATTACAGCCTTGGTCTAAACATGGACAAAAGAGCTGAATTCCAGAGGTGAGGTGAGAGTGACTGCCCTTGACATCAAGGCAGCATTTGACCGAGTGTGGCACCAAGGAGTCCTAGTAAAATTGAAGTCAATGGGAAACAGGGGGGAAACTCTCCAGTGGCTAGTGTCATACCTAGCACAAAGGAAGATGGTAGTGGTTGTTGGAGGCCAATCATCTCAGCCCCAGGACATTGCTGCAGGAGTTCCTCAGGGCAGTGTCCTCGGCCCAACCATCTTCAGCTGCTTCATCAATGACCTTCCCTCCATCATAAGGTTAGAAATGGGGATGTTCGCTGATGATTGCACAGAGTTCAGTTCCATTCGCAACCCCTCAAATAATGAAGCAGTCCGAGCCCGCATGCAACAAGACCTGGACAACATCCAGGCTTCGGCTGATAAGTGGCAAGTAACATTTGCACCAGACAAGTGCCAGGCAATGACCATCTTCAACAAGAGAGAGTCTAACCACCACCCCTTGACATTCAACGGCATTACCATTGCTGAATCCCCCACCATCAACATCCTGGGGGTCACCACTGACTAGAAACTTAACTGGACCAGCCATATAAATACTGTGGCTACAAGAGCAGGTCAGAGGCTGGGTATCCTGCGGCGAGTGACTCACCTCTTGACTCCCCAAAGCCTTTCCACCATCTACAAGGCACAAGTCAGGAGTGTGATGGAATACTCTCCACTTGCCTGGATGAGCGCAGCTCCAACAACACTCAAGAAGCTCGACACCATCCAGGACAAAGCAGCCCGCTTCATTGGCACCCCTTCCACCACCCTAAACGTTCACCCCCTTCACCACCGGCGCACTGTGGCTGCAGTGTGTACCATCCACAGGATGCACTGCAGCAACTCGCCAAGGCTTCTTCGACAGCACCTCCCAAACCCGTGACCTCTACCACCTAGAAGGACAAGGGCAGCAGGCACAGGGGAACAACACCACCTGCACATTCCCCTCCAAGTCGCACACCATCCCGACTTGGAAATATATCACCGTTCCTTCATCGTCGCTGGGTCAAAATCCTGGAACTCCCTTCCTAACAGCACTGTGGGAGAACCTTCACCACACAGACTGCAGCGGTTTAGGAAGACGGCTCACCACCATTTTCTCAAGGGCAATTAGGGATGGACAATAAATGCTGGCCTTGCCAGCGACGCCCACATCCCATGAACGAATAAAAAAAAACTTGGAATGGATGGGGTAATTTTTTACTGAGATTTAAAGTTAGCCTAATACTTGAGTCCAAAGTCTTTCCTCTGCCACGGATGGTGAGAGCATCTCAACCTAGGGTATTAACACCGGCAAACAAAACTGAAACTGAGCACCTCAGGCTGTCACTGAGCAGCAACGATTTTCAGCCTTAAGTTACTGCTCTTGTTAAAGGGTTTGTAACTATGATAGACCTCTGCACTGTCTCCTGGAGAAAGGTATTCATCTGAATCCAGAGTTGTTGAGAGGCTTTTGTGACTCAATATTTAAGGCTGATGCATTGGATGGACGCCTGGACAGATAGTTGGTATTACATGCATCTAGTACTCTTGACTAGCTAGAGTCAGTTCATGGCTGGTGTTGCTACTGTAAACTTGTGCAACCAGAAAGAGCCCAGACTCTTGTGGATATGGGAAGGCTGAGTAGTCTGGCATTACTACAATTGGGCCAGTCATAAGGATTGGCTGTTTTTCTGGTATTAGATCACATTTCACACTTGATATCCTATCCCTAAGTAAGAGGTGAAATCATACCAAGTGGTGGAACTATTGGATAGGGGCTACTCATGCCCTTCACTCAGACCAGAACACCCAACCTGAAATCATGCATTTTTAGAGGGTTGCCAACTTTTCAGGGTTAAGAAAAGCAACATCACCAGATGGATTAAACAGATTTTCACACAGGATCACAATCAAATGAGGGAGAGTAGAATGGACACCGTCCTACTTCAAGCTATGTTTAGTACAATTTCATTAAGAACACACAGTACCAGTAGATGATGTCTTGGCCTCAAAAGAACCCCTGCATGAGGTTGCAGAGGACAATGGAAAAGCACCTCTGCCAATTCTGTATGGAAAACTACGCTCACCATTTATATGTAGTTGTGGGAACTAATCTGACTCCATAAATCTGCTGCTGTGTGACAAGGTAGTTATATATTTTATTGGCCCAGCTGGGGACCATGCAAAACTATAAGAGTTTGGAAATAGCACCTATTTAGCAGGTTGCGTCAGCTTTTGATGGTGACTGTTTCAAGCCATGCTTTGCTCTCCATAAACAAATGAGTCAACGAGACTGAAACTTTCAACTGTGCTCCTGGAGCCTCTGTGTCAAATACACCAATGTGCTTAAAGTCAACTTATGCACTTCGAAGTCTGTTACAGCGACCATAGCTGTACTACACAAAACTAATTGTAAACAATTTTACAACACCAAGTTATAGTCCAGCAATTTTATTTGAAATTCACAAGCTTTCGGAGGCTTCCTCCTTCCTCAGGTGAAAATTTCCACAACATTTACCTGAGGAAGGAGGAAGCCTCCGAAAGCTTGTGAATTTCAAATAAAATTGCTGGACTATAACTTGGTGTTGTAAAATTGTTTACAATTGTCAACCCCAGTCCATCACCGGCATCTCTACACAAAACTAAGACAGGGCATAGAGAGATTACTTCCTAATTTGGTGGGGGGAGGGTGGTAGATGAATTTGGACTTGCTGACATGGGCTGAAGGCACCTTTAGTAGAGTTAATTAGAATTGTTTGTACTTATGCTGTTCTGTGCACAGGTGAAAATACAATGCAGAATGTGTGCTGTTGTGTCTTGTGACTTTATTTCTGGGTCGTTATTAGGCGTGGTATAAGTATCTCTGAAATTCTAAACTGGTAGTTCTGGTTAAATTATTCCTATGACTGAGTGCTTTCTGTCTCATAACGTAATACAATTAATCTACCTCACTACCAGCAGTTGCTCCCAGGCCTCTGCTGCTCTTAACGTGCAACTAGGAAGTTTGTGAGAGTGCCCAAGGTTGACTGACCTCCAATTTTGCATCTGTTTTCTGCCTCCACCAATGACTTAGAATTGAGTCATTGGAACAAACCCACTTATTACCAGGCAGGGGCACTGCTTGTGGTGCACAGATCACAGCAGCACGTTACAATTTTCAAGGTGCAACTTGGTGATTTATCATGTTCAAGGCTGAGATCGATAGATTTTTAGACTCTAGGGGAATCAAGGGATATGGGGATCGGGCGGGAAAGTGGAGTTGAGGTCGAAGATCAGCCATGGTCTTATTGAATGATGGAGCAGGCTCGAGGGGCCGTATGGCCTACCCCTGCTCCTATCTCTTATGTTTCTATTGTTCCAGTGGCAGTTAAACACAAGTTATCATGCGTCTTATGAACGTCCATCAGATTCACCAGTTCCTCTGGTCAAAAACCAAGTGGGAAAGTAACTATTTCCACCGGAACAGAGAAGACGAAGAGGAGATTTAATACAGGTTTTGAAAATTATGAAAGGTTTTGATATGGTGGCTAGGGGAAGTCTATTTCCTTTGGTTGGGAGTCAATGTTGCGGAGTCATCAATTTAAAATTGTCATTAAGAGAGTGAGGAGAGAGGTTGGGAGAAAAGAGGATTATGGGAGCTTGATTGCTTTGCCATTGTGAGTGATTGAGGCAGAGACCAATGCATCTTTTAAGGGATAACATTTGAAGCAGAGGAAGATACAGCACTATTGGAAGAGGCCAGGGCTTAGTATCGGATTATTCTAGTAAAGAGCTGGCACAGAAGTGATGTGCCGAATTTCCTCCATCAGTGCTGCAAACGTCTATGCTTCTAACTTGGGGAGTGGCAGTGGGATGCTGGTATTGAGAATTGTGCTCTTTGGAAACTGGTGCAGCAGCAAAAAAGAGCCTACAGTGTTCATCAGACATCTACACTGAGATGGCTGCTCTCTACCAGGGTGGAAGTAGAGATGCTACAGTGGGTGTTAATGCCCCTCGGTTAAGTCCTGGCCAATATTTATCCCTCAACCAACATCTAAAAACAGATCATCTGGTCACTATCACATTGCTGTTTGTGGGAGCTTGCCGTGCGCAAATTGGCTGCTACGTTTCCTATGTTACAACAGTGACTACACTTCAAAAGTACTTCATTGGCTGTAAAGTGTTTTGGGATGTCCTGAGGACATGAAAGGTGCTATATAAATGCAAGTCTTTCTTTCTTTCTTTAAGGTGGGGAAACTTGGCCAGAGTTCCCACTCCTTGTGACGATCCAGAGACCCCTGGTGGAGGGGTGTGTGTGGATGCTGGGTGAGGCAAGGATAGAATCAGGCCCAGCTCTGATGCCCCCGCCATGCTCGAGAGGCCGACCAAATCTCTCTGTCAAGGCTCATACATGAATAATGGCCACTTGGGATGGGACTTAGTGCCTGTGAATCATATCCATGGAAAGGAGGGGAGAAGCTAGGTAATAAAAGAGAAAGTAGATAAGTGCTCAGGTTTGTAGCTGTGTTCCCCTCATCTTGGTCTGCCTATTAATCTCACCACATGTGTCCATCTGCTTACTACATCATTTCAAAAATGTGTTAGTGCACACATCATGTGACATACACCGAAAACAAAGCAGCTAACACATACACCTAAGTTTGACCACAGTGTTACAGGATGTGTAGGCTACAATTCTTGCAGACAAAATCTACAAATCTCATCCAAATCATGTTCAAGACAGTGACTGTGGTGTCAACAGCAGCTGGAAAATGTTAAAAACAAAGCTTTGAAGTTGATTAAAAAAAATGTTAAGTAAAAATGCACGCAAAAAATATTCTAATCGAGAAAGGTTTAGTAACATCAAACATTTCCTGACGGCCAATTCTCACCAGAGCTCTATGATTTTAGTTTTTCCTGATTTCAATAATATGCTGCTCAATGTTCACTCTCATTACCCGTATGTAGAAATTCATTAGCAGAAATATGAACTGACATTATAATTTTGACCAGTATTATAATTGTAAAAGTTATGACAGTGTCTAACTGACCAGCAAAAGTGACTGAATTGCATTTACATTCGAGTACACTTTTCACTGATTGTAAACAATTTTACAACACCAAGTTATAGTCCAGCAATTTTATTTTAAATTCACAAGCTTTCGGAGGCTTCCTCCTTCCTCAGGTGAACGTTTGTTGGAAACAAACAAACGTTCACCTGAGGAAGGAGGAAGCCTCCGAAAGCTTGTGAATTTAAAATAAAATTGCTGGACTATAACTTGGTGTTGTAAAATTGTTTACAATTGTCAACCCCAGTCCATCACCGGCATCTCCACATCATGACTTTTCACTGAAGCTGACTTGCAGAAATGGCCATTCCTAAGCATATTACTGTTAGCTCTAGCTTGATAGAATTTACATTTATTGTGTTCCCCTGGAGCCGGTGTTGACCCCAGGCAGCGACTGTGAGAATTCAAGCTTTGAAATTTCATCAGTGTACGACCCAAAAGCTCTTTGGTGCCTTTTAGCTGCCCAGTGACTCCTGCTGCAGTTATTACAGCCTTTCATTCTGCACTCAGTCAGTTTAATCACTGTTGTACTCAAGGGATGTTTTATTTAATAAGTGTTCTCCTCCCCCCCCCCTCTTTCTTTTGTAATTTTTTTTTCTCCTATCTACTTAGGTTTCCTCAGGGCACACACCATTCCATAGCCAGGACCCAACCTGCTCCCAGGTATCTGTCAATAACAACTCGGTAACCGGTCCCTAAGTGCTGCATGTGTTTCTCCCTTCATCTTTGCCTCACCTTTCCCTCTGCTTGAAGGGCAACCGAGGTCAGGAACTCTCCATGTAGAGAATTGCAGCTACATAGCTGCTGTCTCTCCACTGAAGAGCCCAGTGCATTAGTGCCCCAGCGTATGGTGCCGTTTTGCTGCTAAGGAGTGGTTTTATTATTTTCAGATGTGCAGCTGATTAACTTCATGTACATTAATGGTAGCTGTGACCTGACTAATACACCTCTCGCTGAAAGAATTACTACAACCTTTTCAGCAACATTATCATTAATGTTTTTTAATAATAATATTTGCTGCTGCATTAAGTACATGAGGCCATAGAGTTAACTGCTTGGAGTCCTAGCTCTAAAATACCAGTCCTGGCAACATTGGAGACAGATCAAACCAATAAAATAGAATTTTTAAAAAAATCTCTGCAATCATTTAAAATAGTTAAGTAAACAGTATAGATTGGTTTATAGTTGTTCTGTTTGTAGCCGTATCTTTGACATAAATTAGTACATTTAATCTGGATGTAATTAAAGTTTTCGTAATTTTAATTATGGGACACTGTGCCTTTAATGTAAATAACAAAGCAGGAAGCTTAAGAAGAGTAGCTGTTTAGAAGCTCACTGCTGGATTTGGCAATTTTAGATCCCTGCATGGCCTAAAATTTGACTATGAAAGGTGTTGTGAATTTTCCTTTTTCTAGGGCTGCAGATTGACAGTCTGATATGGTTTGTGCTGATGTTAAACTGCTTTTGTGCAAAAGGCTTATGTGGTGTATTAGAATACTCTTTGTTCACCTCAGGGACCTCACAATCAAATCCAGCCCAGAAGGAATAAAATTCTTCTCACTGACGAGGAATTAAAATGAGCTTTCGGCCCTATGGTCAGCAGAAACGTTAACATTTTGAACTAAATTATGAAATGTGTCGCACACAAACATAAAATAAAGTGTATTGCAAGCAAAATCTCAATCTACCCTCCACAGGAGGAAGATGTGCGAGCACAAACAAAAATATAAAATCATAGCTTGAGTGGGTAGAAATCAACATTCCCTTGTGCTTCCCTTCAGTGACAGCACTGACAGGATGTGTGAGGAATTCTTTGATCCATTCATGTGCCCTGCCAACTTAAAGAAAGATGTAGGAGGGAAAAGAGGGAAAAGGAAAACTGTCAAAGAATGAAAAGGAGCAAAACATGTTACAAAAGAAAAGCAGAAGCAGCACAGGGGTAGAACAACTGTATTTCCTTAAAGAAAAGAAAGAGCAAGTGCAAAAATATAAAAATGCTTTTTTTATAAATATAATCCCATTATCCCTGTAACATCTATAGTGTATCAAAACCTTGCTTGAGCTCAGAGAAATAAGATATATAAAATGGGTCATGTGCAAGGTTATTAAGAAAGGTGCCTGTATTGACAGATGTGTTACTTTGTTGGGGTTCTTGGTCTGTATAATTGAAGATTTGACAGATTTGCTGTTCATGTTGAACACCCACCACTGAGGGGACCTTTTAAACTGCATCTTCTCTTCCCACTCCATTAGTTCCTCAACCATTTTGTCTTTGTCTAACCTCTTGTCCACATAAACAATTCCATCTCCCAGCAGACTGACTTGCTCCACCCTTACATTTTCGCAGAAATATTAGACACTAAATCTTCTGCTCTCTCCTTCCCTTGTGTAGTGTGATCCTCACAGAGCTCATCTGTCACTAGCTTTCACTGTTTTAAACTTCCCCAGTGGAATTCATAACGTACTCGTGTGGTGGCTTCTGAGCAGTGCGCAACAGTCCCTGGAATCTCTGCAGTACTCGGAATTAATTTGTCAGTCATAAATAACAACGCATCTTTTTAATGGATTTTTATTAGAGCAGAAGCTTTAAGGCAATCTATATGTTAAAACCTCAGCAGTCAGTGACAACCTGCTGAACAGATTTCAATAGTAGATTCAAATGATGCTGTTTTCTTAAAATATGGTCTTCTGCCATATTCTTTGCTAGATTATTTTTTGCATGGGGAGGGAGAAGAGCCATTTTCATTACAATGATATAATGTGCAAGTGACACAATAATAGATTCCAGTGTGACTTACACTGTGCATCGTTTATAAACAAACAATGACAGATTCACTGCACACCTTTTTTCAGGAAGACAGCACTTCTTTAAAATGGCCATTCTGCTTTTGAATTTTGTCACGTGATTTCAAGCAAAACTGTGATGAGTTTTCAAAGATCTCAGAAGTCTTTTTTTTTTGCATTATGAGAAAAACATGACAGTTATATTTGCATTTTTTTTAGCTATTCCAGGAATACCATTAATGTAGAAATATGAGTAACTGGAAAGTTGTTGTAAAATTAAGTTTCAAATAGTATCGAAGACATTGTTCTGTTAATCTGCAAAAATACTTCAATTCAAAAATATGCTGCACAGCATTTCTTTATTCTGGTTATTTTAGAATGTTTACGACAGATTTTTCAAATAACCAATTCTACTTTAAAAAAAACATAAAAATTCCAAACAACCCCTCCCTTAAACTTTGCATTGTTGGATTAAAATAAGTGGGATAGTTGTGCAAAGCGTCAGCTATGTACAGTTGTCACATGGATATTAGTATGTGACTATCATTAGGGGCAACCTTGCAGGCCAACCAAAAGCTAATTGAATTTCTCTTAGTTTTTAGACTAGGAACACTGTAGAACCACTCCTATGTGAGCAATGTTTATACAATGAATAGTCTTTAATGTTCCAAAGATGTGACATGTAGGAGTAGTCTGAACTTTTAAGGTGTTGTGTTCATGAAGCAGCTCCTGGAATGGCACTAGGTTTTGTTTGCTTGTTACCTTTGAATAATGATGATGTGGAGATGCCGGTGATGGACTGGGGTTGACAATTGTAAACAATTTTACAACACCAAGTTATAGTCCAACGATTTTTATTTGAAATCATTAAATTAATACAGCCCTTTCACATGCTGTAAGGAAACTAAGATAATCTAGCATTCTTTTGCCTCTTTTCGCTGGTGAGCGAAAAAAAAGGAAACAAAATGGCACTGAATCCCAGAAAAGTCAACCTCCAGACTCCACCAATTTACCTGAGGAAGGAGGAAGCCTCCGAAAGCTTGTAGATTTCAAATAAAAATCGTTGGACTATTACTTGGTGTTGTAAAATTGTTTTCAATTGAATAATGATGTAATTTTTCTTTATCTCTTCTTTTTATTTCTTTTTTTCTCACTTCACAGTCCACCTGGTTTTGAGCGTGAGTGCTGATGTCATTTACTCTTGCCTGAGTAAGCAATGGACATGGGACTACCCCAGCATTCATAGTTCAAACGACAACACACTAAACCATGCAGCTTACAATTTTATTGGAGGAACTTCATTTACACTCTAACTGTTGATATAGCACTGTTTCTGGAGAGTTCTTTCATTAGAGAGCAAGAGAAATTGAGAAAATTGCCAGTACAGTCGATATATGCATGAAATCACAATCCTGAAGTGGGAGGCTCGGAGATCTCACTCGTGATTATTCCTGTGGTTACCCTGCAAGAAATGTATTTGAACAATTGGTGGAGTCTGGAGGTTGACTTTTCTGGGATTCAGTGCCATTTTGTTTCCTTTTTTTTCGCTCACCAGCGAAAAGAGGCAAAAGAATGCTAGATTATCTTAGTTTCCTTACAGCATGTGAAAGGGCTGTATTAATTTAAAACTATTTAACAGAATTATTGTCCTGTAGCTTTTTTTCTGTTCTTTTCCTGTCGTTAAGTGCTTGACCTCCACTTAGCGACTGTCCACAGTATCATAATTGAAATTAGGACCTTACTATATAGCGAATTGTAGGATCATATCTATGCCCCATCATTCCATGCTGCCAACATTCCTGACAATGGACCTCAAACAAAATATTGGATGGAGAGAGGTTTGTGGCCTTGACAAAAGGTTAGTGTATAACACTGTTCCAGAGAGTGTATTTTCCCAGTCCAATTTCTTAAGCAAACCATGAGAAGGATTATGGGGGTCCATTCCTGTCTTACTCAAATACATTTCTTGCAGGGTAACCACAGACTGCTGTTGACATTGGCAGTGGCATTGACAAGGGATGGTCCACATTCCATCCTCTTGACTGCAACACATAGTGTAGATGCTTGGGGCTAATTTAAGGCCAAAAAAAGGGGTGGGGAAGAAATAACGACAAAAATGAATACCAGTCTTAAATGCATGAAATTGTTCTCTGGATACCTGTTGCTTTAATTCATTACTGTTTCATTGCAGTAAGGCATGATGAAGATGGTTTATTTGATATTGCATTAAAGGGAAGGGCTGGTAAATCGGTCAAAGCTCAAGAGACAGACAAAGAAACTGCAAAGAGCCACAGTTTCAAATATTATACACATGTATGCCTACTGCCGAACACCCTATCTGCCCTCTCAGGTGGATGTAATAGATCCCATGGCACTATTTCGAAAAAGAGTAGGGGTGTTTTGGCCAACATCACTAAAACCGATTATCTGGTCATTATCTCATTGCTGTTGTGGGACCTTGCTGTGCACAAATTGGCTGCCTTGTTTCCTACATTACAACAGTGACTACACTTCGAAAGTTCTTGATTTGGCTGTAAAGCACTTTGGGACATCCTGAGGTCATGAAAGGTGCTATATAAATTTAAGTTCTTTCTTTTACTAGCTCACTGATACTCCCACTGCAACCACAACCAATATTTGTATACCATACAAAACTCCTCAAAAACCAACCTACCAGTATGACCCTGACATGCTTCATTTCTTTAAACCTGGACTGCACTGTCCCATTCCCCTTTCATCCAGTACCTCTCGCTGTCTCTCCCTTTCCCACTGATACGCTTCCCTCACATTCCCTCTCTGTCATAGTGCCTCCATTGCAGGTAATATCATCCAGCTCCTTCTCTGCTGCAGTGACCTGCACCTTTGACATCAGGGATGTCCCTACTCATGCACCAGCTCTGAATGGGCCGTTGCTCAAGGGCAAAGTCTGTGCTACAGACCCTACTGCCAACATGAGAGTATATTCAGGCCAAAACCAGCTATTTAGATTAGTTGCAATATAAAAACACATTATTTAGCCAAGTCAGAATGGAAGGAATACTGCTCACTCCTGTGTCTCATTGCATCTCTCACATCATGACTGAAGCTGAGGCCAAGTGCAAAGAGCCATACTCCGGGAACACAACAGCCGCGTACAACTTATGAGATGCATGTTTGTCGCTTTGGTATAGGGGGGTTATCTCAAGCAATAAAATCGATGGGAAATCTGTCAATATATTAGGTTTATTTACCCATGAGAAAAGCACAAGAACAATCAGTTCTGGATCTTTGTATCCAGAACAGTATGAAATTTAGACTGATCTACTTTGATACACAAACAAGCTATTTGGAGCTCATATTAATCCGTACCCATCCAGCGAGTCTCCAATGCAACTTCCCTCTTTTCCCCAACAGGCAGTAAGTAAATATATATTACCATGTCATTGCCAGCATTAAATAAGTAAAAATCCCCCCAATGCCTAATTTTAATAACTGGTAAGAAGATGCACTTCACACTAAGGTAATTTTTATACCATTCTTTGCAACTGGTTGTAAAAAAGAATGTTAGAAAATAAACTTTTATGTAGTTGTTGGAAGCCCATCTGTTGCAACTTTAGGGAATTGTGCAATAACTGCTCCAGCCATTCGAAGTTGAGGAAGATTAAAACCATCTCCCTTGTTGGTCCTTATTGGATTAAAACTAAGGGAAAATGGGCCTCAGAAACAGAACTAGGTTTGTTTATTTTAATCTAAGCTATCCAACATCAAAAGAATTGTGTACATATTGATACACAAAGGATAACAACACAGATGGAGCAAAATATCACGTGCAGCTGCATGTGACAACACCAAATTGAAGTTCCTTTTAGTTTAAACTCTATCCTACAGATCTGTAAACACAAAATCTGTGCATGTTGTAAAAAGTGGAACTCAAACACATTAGTGTCAACAATGTATTAATGTGTCAGTTTAATGAATACTTTGAATAAAATGAGCATGAATTAGGAACATGTGGGAGCAAACATTAAAGTGTAAACACACATTATTGATAGGCAGTGCTGTGGTAAATAAACACTCAGTAAAGTTTTATTAATGGGTGTAAACATTCTTGTGTAGGCTGGTCCTCAAGAGCGGTCATATGTGTGCAGAGTTTATTGCTTGTGGATTAGCTGACTCGCCAAGAGGAGCCACCCAAATTAAAGTGACAGCTAGTACGACAATTTGAAACATTGCCCTTGTGCCTCCTGGGCTGTGAGCGCCTCCTGCTGCTGAAAGGTAAATCTACGTGGACAGGACACCTGTCGCTTGTCTGTGCAATGTTCCAAGCACACTTAGAGCAGAAGTATAAACCAAACCTTATGTTTACTAACAGTTGCTGGACAACGTAAGAATTTACCAGTCAGACCAAGATGATGCTATCCTTATTTAGCTAATGTTAATAATCAATCACTCATTTTGTTTAGTAGCTTGCAATGAGAAATTACAAATGTTCCAGTAGCCATAACAAATATGGATCTACATTGCTGTAGGGAATAAGATCCTGCTCTTCCCCAGTTGAGTCAATGTTTTAGGATAACTTTGATACAGTCTCATTGCAGAGCTGGTATTTAAAAAAAAGGCAAACTAAGATTCTGAGAAAGTATGATCAGAAGGCAGAACGGAAATTAGTGAAACGTACGTTTAACAGATATCAAGGAAAATTTCTTTCCTCAAAGAGTGCTAATTGTGACTACCAAGGAAGGGGCCTGAAACTCTGATGGTGCTGTGGCATCGCTGGAACTTGGGCAGGCTGGGGCTTCCAGCAGCCTTGAGGTCGTGGCATTACCCAACTCTAAATTCTGGGGTAAGCTAATTTAAATAGGCAGAGGCACGTAAGTACAGCCTACAACACCTCAGATACATCGAGGGGGCAGGAGAACTCCCGTAGAGGCACCAAATGCACCCCGATTGCCTTGGGGCCCAGAGAATACTTAGACAGGGGGGCTGAAAATACCTGAGTGGGGGTTGTAAAATATCTGGACGGGGTGAGGTGGAAAATACCTGGAAGTGGAGCAGTGAGCTCATGCAGCAGCAAAATATACAACCTGGGCAATGGCAACCTGAGCAAGATGGATGGCAGCCAGATCAAATAAAGAGCGGCAAAGATCACAGAACTAGATCTGCTTGTCCTGGTAATGGAGATATGGAGCAGGAAGGATGATCTATTTGGGCTTGAGGTCCAGAGACCATTAAGGATGTGATACACACTTTGTGGAGGTTGGTGGCTGTAGCAGTGAGTGCGACCTCCTTGAATCCCAAGACTCCTTTGCAGTGCAGAAAAAAATCTAACAACTTAACCAGAACAGCCAAGGTAAGCTACGTGCTCCCCCCCCACCCCTTCCTTGCAGTCCCTGTATATGTGCAGCACTCCTTTACTCATTACCCTCATGGTGCCAGAAGAGACAGAGGTGAAAGTGGGAATGGAAGCTCTGCAGAAGTTAATCCCTGGATTGTCTTCTGATCTCTGAAGTCCTGGTTTAAAAAGAAGGATGTTGGATGAGTAATATACTCATAAGGAGGTACTGAGGATAATCGGAGGAAATGAGACAGAAGGCAGGGGTCACAAAGGAGTCCAACTCTATCCTCAGTACTAATTTCCAAGAAGGACTCGACTCAATGCTTGGACAGGGTGGTGGCACCAGGAACATCTGTATTCAACCTCCTGACAGAGGCCTACAAACCTTCAGTGCTTTGACCATTGGCCTTCAGGCGTTGGATTACTGTTTGGAGGGAACGACGTAAAGCAGTTTTAGAGAGCTACATGGCGACAAATCTCAGAGTCTGAAGGATCTAACTGACACCATCAGGCCTGCCCTTTCACTGATCAATGGGGACTCAGATCTAGGTCCCAGTGGTTATAGTCCACCTTCACAACGGTGTCCTCTCTCCTGATGGCCGCTCATGTGACCACTTTTGCCAGTCCCTTCAGATGCCTGCTCACGTAGGTGTCAGGATATAGGACCAGTCTGCCCTGCAGTGTTGACAAGGCCAACTCAGAAGCCCTGGGACAAGCACTACCTCAGTCCCAAGAAGCTTATGACACTACAGCAACAGAGCATCACTGTCATCACTGGCCCTCAGGTATCACCTCATGCAGCACCAGGATAGGTTAAAGAACAGCACAGAGAGGCACCAGAGTAGGCATGGTGGTAAAAAGAAGCACTTGCTGTAAATATACAGTAAAATCGCTTTGTGATCTGAAGTCCAGTGTTCTGAAGTTAGTCTTTTCTTTGCTCATTGTGTTTTGAGAGGATGTTTGGAGGTCAGTTTGCAATGGGAGATAGAGTTCCTTTTATGCCTCCTCATTGGACTGTTGCCTCCTCAAGCAGACCTCTTCTGAGACATAACTGAGAGAGAAGCCTGGTCTGGAGAGTGTAAGGGTACCTCTTCATTGATCTACTTCTCCTTTGGTGGAGCCTTATCTTGCGTGCTTCCGTCATTTCCTCTTCCTCCTGCTCCTGTTCTGCATTATAAGGAGATATATGGGAATGGCCACAGTGAATTCCACAGTAAGGACTCCTTGACAGGAGTGGGAAGATAAAACCATCCCTGCCTGAAACTAATAAAAAGCAGCTTAGCAGCAAATATATTTCTAATTGCTTCAGCCAAAGCTGATATTTCAAGGTTTGTAGGGAGTCAAAGCCTGTGAATTCGACCACTTACTGATTTGAAAGTCATGCAGGAACTTAACTCTTTTTCTACAGGCTTTAGTTAAGTCAGCTGCAATTCTTGTGTAAATAGTGGAATTTCTGGGAGAGCAGCTTTAGCCCTCATTATCATCACATTTACACACATGCACCACTATGGAAACAGGCACATCTTCTGCCAGCAGCCAATTCTACTGGAATTTAACATGTCTGTTAGAATGGGCATAACTCTGGCGTATCTTACTTTCGCCTCAAATTCTATTCCCCTCCACCAGACCTACACCACTTTAATAATAGATTGGGGATTTTTCAAAACACAATAAGGTAGATTTTCCTCTCAGGGCTTATGGAGGGCACCCAACAGGTGCAGCGTACCTGAAATGTGACAGCGTACTTGTGACAATGCAGCACTCCCTCATTACTGCACTGGAGTGTCAGCCTAGATTACATGCTCAAGTCCTAGAGTGGGGCTTGAATTCCTGAAAATCTGGTTAAGAGGTGAGAGTGCTGCTACTAAGCCAAGCTGCCACTATGATAAAGAGATATGAACTTGCAGCTGTTTGGAGCTCTTCAATGTACTGATCTCCGTAGAGAACAATTACTTTTCCTTTGTACCTCCCCTTTTGAACACCATCCACATTAGCAAGCTCTAACATATATGTGGTAACCTGATTCATAAAATCCACCAGTTAAGCTCTCAAGCCCACAAACATAGAGCAGTTTTTCAGTTCTAAAATCTGTGAGCCAGCAGCTGATCAGCAACAGAGACTGATTTATAACAGCCCAATACTGTGGTTTTGAGACACAGTAGCTACTCTAGTGACAGAGATAAAATGGCCTTGGACTGGGTCAGGTAATGCCTCAGATAAGAAATGGGGTCTGAGTGATTGCGCACTTTAATGCTCTGACATATGAGAAATCATAATGTTAGCAACTCTTCACTGAGCATTACAGAGGCCCTACTCCACATTCCCCAGCTTTATATCTAGATATGACTGGACACTGACATTCCAACTAGAGATTGAGAGTTTTGCAAATCTGCTTTACAGATTGGTAACATGAGGTGCATCCTTATGTTATTGAACGAACCTATATTGGTGCTCGTATCAAAAGAATACACAAGTACCTTTAAGGTTGATTTCTGCAATAATTTAAACACTGCACGGTTTCTTTTTTTCAGTCAGCTGACAAATCAGCCCAGTGATGAATGTTTACTGAATATTTCATATTCTTATTGTCTGAGCCTGGCCGATCACCACTGACAAGTGTCCAGATTTAGAGGCAAATGAGGAGAGGGTCGCTTGCTGAATAATGGAGGTAGAAGCAGATTTTAGATAGGTGGCCAGCTCTGAATCTAATCAGGGTATGGTAGTGTAATGGTTACCAAACTAGACTAGTAACTCTTTGGTTGTGAGTTCAAATCCCACCATACCAAGTTGTGAAGTTGAATTCAATAAATCTGGTACTTTGTGGGCTGGTACCAGGAACAATAATGATGAAAGCTACCAGATTCTTGTAAAAGCCTAATCCCTTCAATTGGCCACCCGTCGCTGTTCTGGCCTACGTATGACTGCAATCTACACTATGTAGTCTATCTGTGATGCTTTCTGAAGTGGCCTAGCAAGCCATTCAGTTATACAAACAATAAATGCAGTGCTTCCCTCAACCTGAGAACAAATAAAAAGAATCATAGGAGTGTCAGGATACTGCTGAGTGAAGTAAGAAATGCACAGAATAGTTTGATTGGATAATAGAAGTGTTACTTGAGTATAAAGGATGTGGAGATACTGGGGTGGACAAATGTAAGGAATCTTACAACACCAGGTTATAGTCCAACAGCTTTATTTGAAAATCACAAGCTTTCGGAGCTTTCCTCCTTCATCAGGTGTGTGAAGGTTTCCATCAAAGCACCGCATATATAGTCACAGAACAATGCCTGGTGATTACAGATAATCTTTCCAACTGCCTGTTATCACACCTCTGCATGGATGGTGTTCAGACAGGGGAACATTACACCTAAGACCACTGAATACGCAAGCGGTCAGATTACAAAGAGAGAGAGAGAGAGAGACAAAGAATGGCCAGTTGTATTAAAAACAGATAACTTATTTCTCCCCCCCTGGTGGAGTTACATGTAGCGTGACATGAACCCAAGATCCCGGTTGAGGCCGTCCTCATGGGTACGGAACTTCGCTATCAATTTCTGCTCGACGATTTTGCATTGTCGTGTGTCTCGAAGGTCGCCTTGGAGAACGCTTACCCGAAGATTGGAGGCTGAGTGTCCTTGACTGTTGAAGTGTTCCCCGACTGGGAGGGAACCCTCCTGTCTGGCGATTGTTGTGCGGTTTGCGTTCATCCGTTGTCGCAGTGTCTGCATGGTCTCGCCAATGTAACATGCTCCGGGGCATCCTTTCCTGCAACGTATGAGGTAGACAACGTTGGCCAAGTCACAGGAGTATGAACCATGTACCGTGGGTGGTGTCCTCTCGTGTGATGGTGGTATCTGTGTCGATGATCTGGCATGTCTTGCAGAGGTTGCCGTGGCAGGGTTGTGTGGCATCGTGGACGCTGTTCTCCTGAGAGCTGGGTAATTTGCTGCGAACGATGGTCTGTTTGAGGTTGGGTGGCTGTTTGAAGGCGAGTAGTGGAGGCTTGGGGATGGCCTTAGCGAGGTTCGTCGTCATCGATGGCATGTTGAAGGCTGCGGAGAACATGGCGTAGTTTCTCCGCTCTGGGGAAGTACTGGACGATGAAGGGTACTCTGTTGGTTGCGTCCCGTGTTAGTCTTTTGAGGAGATCTATGCGATTTTTCTCTGTGGCCCGTCGGAACTGTCGATCGACGAGTCGAGCGTCATATCCCGTTCTTACGAGGGCGTCTTTCAGCGTCTGTAGGTGTCCATCGCGTTCCTCCTCGTCTGAGCAGATCCTGTGTATTCGCAGGGCCTGTCCATAGGGGATGGCCTCTTTGACATGGTTAGGGTGGAAGCTGGAAAAGTCTAGAGACTACACGATAACATCAACAAGTTCCATCCCACCATCAAACTCACCATGGACTACTCCTCAGAATCTGTTTCTTTCTTGGACACACGAATCTCCATCAAAGACGGGCACCTCAGCACTTCACTCTACCGCAAGCCCACGGACAACCTCACGATGCTCCACTTTTCCAGCTTCCACCCTAACCACGTCAAAGAGGCCATCCCCTATGGACAGGCCCTGCGAATACACAGGATCTGCTCAGACGAGGAGGAACGCGATGGACACCTACAGACGCTGAAAGAACAGGATATGACGCTCGACTCGTCGATCGACAGTTCCGATGGGCCACAGCGAAAAATCGCATAGACCTCCTCAGAAGACAAACACGGGACGCAACCAACAGAGTACCCTTCATCGTCCAGTACTTCCCCGGAGCGGAGAAACTACGCCATGTTCTCCGCAGCCTTCAACATGTCATTGATGATGACGAACACCTTGCTAAGGCCATCCCCAAGCCTCCACTACTTGCCTTCAAACAGACCATCGTTCGCAGCAAATTACCCAGCTCTCAGGAGAACAGCGTCCACGACACCACACAACCCTGCCACGGCAACCTCTGCAAGACATGCCAGATCATCGACACAGATACCACCATCACACGAGAGGACACCACCCACCAGGTACATGGTTCATACTCCTGTGACTCGGCCAACGTTGTCTACCTCATACGTTGCAGGAAAGGATGCCCCGGAGCATGGTACATTGGCGAGACCATGCAGACACTGCGACAACGGATGAACGCACACCGCACAACAATCGCCAGACAGGAGGGTTCCCTCCCAGTCGGGGAACACTTCAACAGTCAAGGACACTCAGCCTCCAATCTTCGGGTAAGCGTTCTCCAAGGCGGCCTTCGAGACACATGACATCGCAAAATCGTCGAGCAGAAATTGATAGCCAAGTTCCGCACCCATGAGGACGGCCTCAACCGGGATCTTGGGTTCATGTCACGCTACATGTAACTCCACCAGGGGGGGAGAAATAAGTTATCTGTTTTTAATACAACTGGCCATTCTTTGTCTCTCTCTCTCTCTCTCTTTGTAATCTGACCGCTTGCGTATTCAGTGGTCTTAGGTGTAATGTTCCCCTGTCTGAACACCATCCATGCAGAGGTGTGATAACAGGCAGTTGTAAAGATTATCTGTAATCACCAGGCATTGTTCTGTGACTATATATGCGGTGCTTTTATGGAAACCTTCACACACCTGACGAAGGAGGAAAGCTCCGAAAGCTTGTGAATTTCAAATAAAACAGTTGGACTATAACCTGGTGTTGTGAGTATAAAGGAGAAGTGATAAGAAAAGATGAAGGGGAGTACTGTATTCAAAGCTAATATCTCAAACTCTTGCACTTACACTGAGGATAGGCTGCAGGTAGTCTGTGTGTATGTTCAAACAAACTCCCTGGAGGATTAAATTCTTGCAGAAGAATGGAGTGTTAAGAAAGTGAAGGTGCTTTTTTTGAGGGAAAATAATCTTGAAGATCAATAACTGGATTTTGAAATAGTGTGGGATTTTTTTTGTAGTTTGCATTCGGATGAAAAAGTGGCTGATTGAGTTGATGTATTTAATTTTAAATGTCCCTCTCCAATTTTCTCCCCTTCTCTGCTGAAAGTGTGCACGTATGCTAGAGTATAATTCCACTAGCAATTGCTGTGCTCTGTTTTTGTGAGGCTCTTTGCTGGCAGTCTGGATTCATAAAATTACCCATATATGTGAGCCCACCGACTTGATCACAAGGGGCATTCCAGCTGAATCCTATGCATGCCTCATTTTTTCTCAAAAAAGGATTAAATGCTTTTTCCCCATTAATTATGAACTGCCTAAAATAGCAGGAATATGCTGGTTTGAAATATGCAATTTTGGTTAAGGCAAGTTTATTAGCAGGAAAGCCATAAAAACAGCACATCAGGTAGCTAATTATAACTGGTATAAATATTGAAAGGTTCAGTCATCCAGTTGTGGAGTACATAAAATTTGTCAAATGCCTAAACCGAATTTTTAAAAATTCATATTTGGGATGTGAATGTCGCTGGCAAGGCTGGCATTATTGCCCATCCCTAAGGATTGATGCATCTGAGTGGCTTGCAAGGCCAATTCAGAGGGCAGCTAAGAGTCAACCATGTTGGTGTGGGACTAGAATCACATATAGGCCAGACCGGGTAAGGACGGCAAGTTTCCTTCCCTCAAAGACATCAGTGAACCAGTTGGGTTTTTACAACAATTCAATAGCTTCATGGTTTCTTTTACTGATACCAGCTTTTTATTTCCAGATTTTTTAAACTGTATTCAAATTCTCATACTGACAGTTCTAGTTTTTGAAGGAGGCAAAACCCCAATATTTGCAAGAAGAAATATTACTACCACCATTTTTCATGATGGGCTTTTTACAAGACCTTAACAAATAAAAATCTGCTCTCTCCCTTACTTTGCCTTAATTTTTCTAACCTCATTTTTGGACTGGAGCATTCCTCAGAGCCTTTGCCTGTAGTGGCATAGCTGTTTACTCATGCCCACTTTTCGCCCAAAAATATGGCTCCTGATGTCTACACAATCTGCTCCTTCCAGCAGAAGCCGTTGGATAGTAGTTTGGAGCAGTTACTGCTCTATTCCTAGCTCAGGGATACTAACGCAAATTGCAGCACCCCCTACTAACACCTGCAAGCCTGTCTGAGATACGCTAGCTTGAACCTTGCACGTGCAATCCCATCTTAACGCAACAAATTTACCAAATCAGCAACTGGGGAAGCTGTATGTTGCCTTTCTTACCAGGTCAGGATTTCATGAGAGTTCTTCATCTGTTGCAGGGGTTATGAATCTTTCAGGGTTAAACTGAAACCATACACCCGTGTGGTGGAAGGCAAATAATGTATTTGAAATGGCTGTTCGCTATTAATTCAACTGAAACGCAAATAGTTCAGGTGCTGGGGTGAGGATTTTGTAAAGAGAATGGACTGCAAATACAGTGCAAAGTCCGAGTTAGAATTTGAGTGGGTAATATGGTCTAGGTCTTGTGGAAGTCACAGTAAGAATTTCATTAAAAATAAATTGACTTAATAGACCTTGGGTTGCCTCTGGCAGATTTTAGATAGGAACTAGGTACAGTAGAAGCTGTACTGTAGGTAAGTGCATCAGCGGGCATTAAAAGACCCCCGAAAGACTAAAGAAACATAAAATAAATGCTCATAACAAGAAATAGCAAAGTCAGCAGCTGAAATGCCTCAGGCTAGAAGAGAAAGCAAGTCGCTGCAAACATAATGTTCCACATGAAAGGATGGTGTTAATATTGGTCTGAATCATAGTGAGAATAGTCTTAGTGGAAAATCTGAATTCATAAGAAAGTAAATACCTTCAGTGTAAAAGCTTCTTAATTTAGTTTCAATACCAAATGTTACTCATATTTGAACAGAGGATTGCATGTAATGAGTGAGCATCATCCATGATACAAACAGTGTGCTTTGAGCTGCAGGATTCATTAATTTATATATTAAATTAATTCAACAAATTATAAGAGTATTTTACCAAGGCTTCATACAACCTTTTAAAAATGAAATCAATGTTCAGAACATTAGTTACATAAAACACAGAATAGCGTATACCTTTCATTCAACTATCTTGACATCACAGCTACATTTGCAAGATAAAAAAGTATATGTGAAGGTACTTAATTAATATTAATACAAGTCATTAACACACAGCGCAGTTGTTATTTTACTGTAAATATCATGGATCCTTTCTGGGACCCTCTCTAACACTATTTATAGGAGCTATAGAAATAAAGTATGTTATTGCAAGGAAGATAGAAACAGCATCTGTGTCAGAGATTAATAGTATGCAAAAATTATAGAGATTTATAATATTTTTGAATATTTACATTTCAAGATTTTTTTTGGCCAAACTGCCTTTACGATGTGAAATCAGGTCATCCCTGGCACATCACAATATAAAGAACCATAAATCCACATGACCGATATGGCAGCACAGTAGGCGATCCTTCAATTATACAACAGCATCTAAAAGTGACCCGTAATGGACTTTCTCTTTTGTTTCATTCGTGACCCACAAGAAATATTTTAGAGCAGTAATGCAAAGTGCAGGAGAACACATACTTTCATTTAAATTTTTTATTACAATCTTTCCTATATACAACAAATATACATCAGAAATCAAAACATAAATAGTGCACTCTCAGAAATGTATTATATAACATCAAAGTGCAGGAGATTTCACCAAACCTAACCCCTCTCATGCTGCATGGTACTTTTCCATCTCTACCCTTCGATTTCAATCTCTGAGGTAACATCTTGATCATTTGTGTCAGAGATTTCTTTTTGGAAGTCTGTAGCTATTTTATCAGGAAAATAATAGCATAGAAACGGCTATTGGCGATTTCAGTGGATGTGACATTCCTTTGCCTGCTATTTTAGTGAAGGCATTAATCTATTTAAAATAAAGAAGATAATGACTTAAAATAGCAAAAAGGGGATTGTCAGGGACAAGCTAAGCATTCATCTGCTAATATCATCAACAGTGATTTCTAGATTTCTCTACGGCAGGGAAAAGCAGTTACATTGACTCAAGCCAGGGTTAAGGTTAATGAACATCCCAGAAGCTAGCTGATATGTTTTCTTCTTTGTTTAAAGGTGAGGCTTTTTTTCCTTTGTAACTGTCTTACTGGTAGACGGATATGAGATCAGTCAGACATAGCAGCTGTCAGAACACTGTGGAGCAATGGCCTATGTTGCTTAGTCCCTGGGTTAATCAAATTTCCTTGGAGCCACTGTTTGGGATGCTGTTCCCTCTCCACTGGATTGCAGCCAAGTACCGGTGTAGAATATTTTTGATGTCTGAGTGGGAGCATTTTGTTTCTGAGAGGAAGATTCTATCCTTCCCAATCTCTTGTCCACCATGAGCTGTGGACATTCTATTTGCGATGCTGATGCTTTATGACCCTCAGCAATTAACTTGAGTTCTCAATGCTCACCTAAATTGCCTGCCCAATATTCAAATCTGTCTATCTCACCGGCAGTGATGTAGTCATCAATCATATTGTGAGTTAAACATTCAGTATAGATGGTGTCACCAGTAAAGAGAATACCATCCTCCATAACATCCAGTGATGAAAATGATGAGTGAGTTCATACCAAGGTAGCTTTTCCGTAGATTCTGCACTGAGTCCATGTTTCGTTCTACTGGAGACATAGGGCCCGATATTAAGAGGGAGGTGGGTTGGCAGCGGGGGGTCGACTGGGCGCATGGGTAAAGCGCCCAGTGAATTCGGGGTGCTCTGCACGCGATCGCAGCCTAATTGAAGGTACTTGCGCGTGCTTCTGGATTTCCCGTTCTAGACCTGCACAGCGGGCGCACTGCGCACCCGCATCACAGGCTGTCAGCAGGAGGAGCCCTATTTAAAGGGGCAGTCCTCCAATGATCCTCCTGCAGTAAAGAACCAATTTTGGATCATGGAGCAGGCCAGAGGCAAGGCTGCTCCAAGGTTCTCTGACTCCTCACTCCAGGTGCTGCTCAATGGGGTGAGGAGGAGGAGGGAATTTATTTTTTCCATTGGATGGGAGAAGGTGGCCTCCCTCCATCACCAAGAAGGCCTGGCTCGAGGTGGCCGAGGAGGTCAGCAGCAGCGGCAATGTGTACCAAACCTGGATCCAGTGCAGGAAGCGATTTAATGACCTAGCCAGGTCAGCCAAAGTGAGTATACTTACGCATTCTCCCACACTCCGTCTTCCAGATCACCCCCACCACCACACAACTCCTCCTGCACTGCCACCACAACGCTCTCACATCACTCCTCACATCCACTCAACCATCATCCTCATAAGAACATAAGAACATAAGAAATTGGAGCAGGAGTAGGCCAATCGGCCCCTCGAGCCTGCTCCGCCATTCAATAAGATCATGGCTGATCTGATCCCAACCACAAATCGAAAGAACACAAGAAGTAGGAGCAGGACCCGGCCACACAGCCCCTGGGCCCTCTCCGCCACCCACAGGGCATTGACCGATCCGAACTCAGCTTCATGTCCAATTTCCTGCCCGCTCCCCATAACCCCTAATTCCCTTTACTTCTAGGAAACTGTCTATTTCTGTTTTAAATTTATTTAATGATGTCGCTTCCACAGCTTCCTGGGGCAGCAAATTCCACAGACCTACCACCCTCTGAGTGAAGAAGTTTCTCCTCATCTCAGTTTTGAAAGAGCAGCCCCTTATTCTAAGATTATGCCCCCTAGTTCTAGTTTCACCCATCTTTGGGAACATCCTTACTGCATCCACCCGATCAAGCCCCTTCACAATCTTATATGTTTCAATAAGATCGCCTCTCATTCTTCTGAACTCCAATGAGTAGAGTCCCAATCTACTCAACCTCTCCTCATATGTCCGCCCCCTCATCCCCGGGATTAACCGAGTGAACCTTCTTTGTACTGCCTCGAGAGCAAGTATGTCTTTTCTTAAGTATGGAGACCAAAACTGTATGCAGTATTCCAGGTGCGGTCTCACCAATACCCTATATAACTGCAGCAATACCTCCCTGTTTTTATATTCTATCCCCCTAGCAATAAAAGCCAACATTCCGTTGGCTTTCTTGATCACCTGCTGCACCTGCATACCAACTTTTTGATTTTCTTGCACTAGGACCCCCAGATCCCTTTGTACTGCAGTACTTTCCAGTTTCTCGCCATTAAGAAAATAACTTGCTCTCTGATTTTTCCTGCCAAAGTGCATAACTTCACATTTTCCAATATTATATTGCATCTGCCAAATCTCCGCCCACTCACCCAGCCTGTCGATATCCCCTTGCAGGTTTTTTATGTCCTCCTCACTCTCTACTTTCCCTCCCATCTTTGTATCATCTGCAAATTTTGATATGTTGCACTCGGTCCCCTCCTCCAAATCGTTAATATAGATTGTAAAGAGTTGGGGACCCAGCACCGACCCCTGTGGAACACCACTGGTTACTGGTTGCCAGTCCGAAAATGAACCATTTATCCCAACTCTCTGCTTCCTGTTCGATAACCAATCCTCCACCCATGCCAGAATATTACCCCCAATCCCGTGATTTTTTATCTTAAGTAATAATCTTTTATGTGGCACCTTGTCGAATGCCTTCTGGAAGTCTAAATACACTATGTCCACTGGTTCCCCTTTATCCACCCTGTACGTTATATACTCAAAGAACTCAAGCAAATTTGTCAGACATGTCTTCCCCTTCATAAAGCCATGCTGACTTTGTCCTATTAAATTATGCTTATCTAAATGTTCCGTTACTGTCTCCTTAATAATAGACTCCAAAATTTTACCCACCACAGATGTTAAGCTAACTGGCCTATAATTTCCAGCCTTCTGCCTACTACCCTTTTTAAATAACGGTGTTACATTAGCAGTTTTCCAATCTGCCGGGACCTCTCCTGAGTCCAGGGAATTTTGGAAAACTATCACCAAAGCATCCACAATCCCTACTGCCACTTCCCTCAAGACCCTAGGATGGAAGCCATCAGGTCCAGGGGATTTATCCGCTTTGAGCCTTCCAAGGCTTCACACAGGTCCTCCAAACTGTCGTCCAGAAGGGTGGAAGGAGTGATGTGGGCCTGGCCCAGGAGAGGGATGATGGTGAAAGGGGACATGGAAGTGGGGACGCCATTCAAAGCGCTCCCACGTCTCACCCGTTGCCCCCCTCTCAACCAGTACCCACAATGCTGCCCCCTCTCCAGGTGGCCGAGTCTGCCCCTGCACAGGCGCAGGTGGAGCAGTCTTTGGAGGGGCCCTCACGGGCACCGAAACCCAGAGGGCGTCCGCGCAAAGCATCTCATCGGTCAGGACATGGACAGGAGCAACCTGCCACTACCTCTGCTGAAGCCACAGGGGTAGCACCACATAGGGGTTCCTGTAAACGTATGGCAAGGGTTTTGTGAGTACAAAGGGGATGCACAAGGGTGTAAGACAAAATGTCATGTTTTTGATTTACTTTTGTTTGTTTTGCAAAAAAACATAAAAATTTGTTACCACCACTACTGCCACGTCTTTGCAAATTTTGTCTGGTTTGTGCAATAATTCCCTTTCCTGAGGATCACCATGAAGACCCACACCTGATGCCACCCATTCTGTCACTGCAGAGTGGGTATAGGTGTATTTGCAGGGCTCTTTTGTGCAGACGACTGAGAGACACCGGCGATGTCCCCGGTGGCACCCTGGAAGGATGCGAAGGAGAAGTTGTTGAGGGCAGTGGTGACTTTGACAGCGACAGGTAAGAAGACGGTGCTCGGGCCAGCCGGGAGGAGCTCGGCATCAAGGAGGCTGCAGAAGTCCACAACTACATGTCGAGTGACTCTGAGCCTCCGTGTGCACTGCTCCTCAGAGAGGCCCAGGAAGCTGAGCCTCGGTCTATAGACCCTGTGGCGAGGGTAGTGCCCTCTGCGACGCATCTCTCTCTGCGGTTGCCCTCCCTCCTGCTGTGCAGGTGGTTGTGTCACAGCACTGTGTTATGGAGCTCCACGTTTCAGAGGTGGACGGCATGGCCGGTGAGGCTGGTGATGCTATTCGTCCTCCGAGGAGGTCATGACTGCAGCTATGGCGGCCCCCTTCTGGAAAATGTACGTTTGAGGGGGTCCGCAAGGTGGGTAAATGTGTCTGTACACCGGGGTTGAGGTTGCAAGTTTGTGATTTTTTTGTGTTAGGATAGGGTAGTGCAGGCCAAACTTTGTCTAATGTGACAGAGTGGCCTCCTGCAATGAGTGAGGGTCTCCACCACCACCCCCCCCCAACCTGTCAAATGGACCTTTGCAGCTCCCACAGGCTGGTGGCTGCAACACATCCATTTCAACTGGGAATGTTTCCCCCAGTACGGGAAACACACTCACTTGACCTGAAAATCCCACCCCTCCTAAAATATCCTGCAAATCAGGTCTCCTAACAACCTGAACTATCACATTAATTGATTTAAGTGGGATCCTGCCTGCTTTAATTGCCGGTGGGAGTCCCACGTGTGGGGGCTGCGCGCGCATCATTGGGGAACCCGGAAATCGGCGGGTTGGAGCCGGGCTCCAGACCCGCCCCGGGAATCCCCAATTTTCGGAACGCACCCGCTCGGACATCCAAAAATCGAGCCCATAGGCTTCCATGCAGGCTGATGTGTTAATAGAGAGGAAAACACCTATGTGTGGAATGATATATGGCTTAATGTTTGTTTGTGTGGGACCTAACTGTTTGTAGCTTAATGAAACTACATCAAGTTGTTTTTTTAAAAAAAGCAAGTAAGCGCCCCTTTTATAATTTAAAAATTAAAATAAACTACGTTAACTCAATCCAACCAGATTCAATCTCCACCAACAGCAATATAATCTCCCTTTACACAATAATAATCTTGATGGCAATCTCTACAGATGAGAGGCTTACATACCATGTTTGAGGAATGTTTTGGTCAATAGAATCACTTATCTCCCCCCTCCTCCACTCTCAAGCAAATAGGTTTATAACAGTAGGTACCTATGAAAGAATTTGGTCCACCTCTAACAGACTTAATACATGATGTGGAGATGCCGGTGATGGACTGGGGTTGACAATTGTAAACAATTTTACAACACCAAGTTATAGTCCAGCAATTTTATTTTAAATTCACAAGCTTTCGGAGGCTACCTCCTTCCTCAGGTGAACGATGTGAAAATGAAATCCTCGAAATGAAGTCGCATTTATAATTCACAGAACAATGCTTGGTGAGTACAGACAGTTTTTTCAACTGCCCGTTGCCAAGGCAATCAGTGTGCAGACAGACAGGTGTTACCTGCCAGGTCTCAGAATATACAAATCACCAAAAAAAACAACAAACAAAAAAAAAACAGAGATAGAGAGGTAGAAACATAGAAAAGACAGCAACTGACCCGTTATATTAAAAATAGATAACATTTGTTCGCTGGTGGGGTAACGTGTAGCGTGACATGAACCCAAGATCCCGGTTGAGGCCGTCCTCATGGGTGCGGAACTTGGCTATCAATTTCTGCTCGACGATTTTGCGTTGTCGTGTGTCTCGAAGGCCGCCTTGGAGTACGCTTACCCGAAGGTCGGTGGATGAATGTCCATGACTGCTGAAGTGTTCCCCGACTGGGAGGGAACCCTCCTGTTTGGCGATTGTTGCACGGTGTCCGTTCATCCGTTGTCGCAGCGTCTGCATGGTCTCGCCAATGTACCATGCTCTGGGGCATCCTTTCCTGCAACGTATGAGGTAGACAACGTTGGCCGAGTCACAGGAGTATGAACCATGTACCTGGTGGGTGGTGTCCTCTCGTGTGATGGTGGTATCTGTGTCGATGATCTGGCATGTCTTGCAGAGGTTACCGTGGCAGGGTTGTGTGGTGTCGTGGACGCTGTTCTCTTGAAAGCTAGGTAATTTGCTGCGAACGATGGTCTGTTTGAGGTTGGGTGGCTGTTTAAAGGCGAGTAGTGGAGGTGTGGGGATGGCCATAGCGAGGTGTTTGTCCTCATTGATGACATGTTGAAGGCTGCGGAGAACATGGCGTAGTTTCTCCGCTCCGGGGAAGTACTGGACGACAAAGGGTACTCTGTTGGTTGCGTCCCGTGTTAGTCTCCTGAGGAGGTCTATGCGATTTTTTGCTGTGGCCCGTCGGAACTGTCGATCGATGAGTCGAGCGTCATATCCCGTTCTTACTAGGGCGTCTTTCAGCGTCTGTAGGTGTCCATCGCGTTCCTCCTCGTCTGAGCAGACCCTGTGTATTCGCAGGGCCTGTCCATAGGGGATGGCCTCTTTGACGTGGTTAGGGTGGAAGCTGGAAAAGTGGAGCATCGTGAGGTTGTCCGTGGGCTTGCGGTAGTGAGGTGCTGAGGTGCCCGTCTTTGATGGAGATTCGTGTGTCCAAGAAAGAAACTGATTCTGATGAGTAGTCCATGGTGAGCTTGATGGTGGGATGGAACTTGTTGATGTTATCGTGTAGTCTCTTTAGTGATTCCTTGCCGTGGGTCCATAGAAAGAAAATGTCGTCGATGTATCTGGTGTATAGTGTTGGTTGGAGGTCTTGTGCAGTGAAGAAGTCCTGCTCGAACTTGTGCATGAAAATGTTGGCGTATTGGGGTGCGAATTTGGTCCCCATGGCTGTTCCATGTGTTTGGGTAAAGAACTGGCCTCCCAAAGATACACAAAGCCAACACACCCGGACGTCCTATCGTATCAGGCAACGGAACCCTGTGTGAGAACCTCTCTGGATACATCGAGGGCATCCTGAAACCCATCGTACAGGGAACCCCCAGCTTCTGTCGCGATACTACAGACTTCCTACAAAAACTCAGTACCCACGGACCAGTTGAACCAGGAACACTTCTCACCACGATGGACGTCTCGGCACTATACACCAGTATCCCGCACGATGACAGCATCGCTGCGACAGCATCAATACTCAACACCAACAACAGCCAATCTCCGGACGCCATCCTACAACTCATCCGCTTCATCCTGGATCACAATGTCTTCACCTTCGATAACCAGTTCTTTACCCAAACACACGGAACAGCCATGGGGACCAAATTCGCACCCCAATACGCCAACATTTTCATGCACAAGTTCGAGCAGGACTTCTTCACTGCACAAGACCTCCAACCAACACTATACACCAGATACATCGACGACATTTTCTTTCTATGGACCCACGGCAAGGAATCACTAAAGAGACTACACGATAACATCAACAAGTTCCATCCCACCATCAAGCTCACCATGGACTACTCCTCAGAATCAGTTTCTTTCTTGGACACACGAATCTCCATCAAAGACGGGCACCTCAGCACCTCACTCTACCGCAAGCCCACGGACAACCTCACGATGCTCCACTTTTCCAGCTTCCACCCTAACCACGTCAAAGAGGCCATCCCCTATGGACAGGCCCTGCGAATACACAGGGTCTGCTCAGACGAGGAGGAACGCGATGGACACCTACAGACGCTGAAAGATGCCCTAGTAAGAACGGGATATGACGCTCGACTCATCGATCGACAGTTCCGACGGGCCACAGCAAAAAATCGCATAGACCTCCTCAGGAGACTAACACGGGACGCAACCAACAGAGTACCCTTTGTCGTCCAGTACTTCCCCGGAGCGGAGAAACTACGCCATGTTCTCCGCAGCCTTCAACATGTCATCAATGAGGACAAACACCTCGCTATGGCCATCCCCACACCTCCACTACTCGCCTTTAAACAGCCACCCAACCTCAAACAGACCATCGTTCGCAGCAAATTACCTAGCTTTCAAGAGAACAGCGTCCACGACACCACACAACCCTGCCACGGTAACCTCTGCAAGACATGCCAGATCATCGACACAGATACCACCATCACACGAGAGGACACCACCCACCAGGTGCATAGTTCATACTCCTGTGACTCGGCCAACGTTGTCTCCCTCATACGTTGCAGGAAAGGATGCCCCAGAGCATGGTACATTGGTGAGACCATGCAGACGCTGCGACAACGGTTGAACAGACACCGCGCAACAATCGCCAAACAGGAGGGTTCCCTCCCAGTCGGGGAACACTTCAGCAGTCATGGACATTCATCCACCGACCTTCGGGTAAGCGTACTCCAAGGCGGCCTTCGAGACACACGACAACGCAAAATCGTCGAGCAGAAATTGATAGCCAAGTTCCGCACCCATGAGGACGGCCTCAACCGGGATCTTGGGTTCATGTCACGCTACACGTTACCCCACCAGCGAACAAATGTTATCTGTTTTTAATATAACGGGTCAGTTGCTGTCTTTTCTATGTTTCTACCTCTCTATCTCTGTTTTTTTTTTGTTTGTTGTTTTTTTTGGTGATTTGTATATTCTGAGACCTGGCAGGTAACACCTGTCTGTCTGCACACTGATTGCCTTGGCAACGGGCAGTTGAAAAAACTGTCTGTAATCACCAAGCATTGTTCTGTGAATTATAAATGCGATTTCATTTCGAGGTTTTCATTTCACATCGTTCACCTGAGGAAGGAGGTGGCCTCCGAAAGCTTGTGAATTTAAAATAAAATTGCTGGACTATAACTTGGTGTTGTAAAAGACTTAATACAATCACGGGTATGGTAGCATAGTGGTTATGTTACTGGACTAGTAATCCAGTAGTCATGAGTTCAAATCCTGCTATAGCAGCTGGGGAATTTAAATTCAATTAATTAAATAAAAATCTGGAATTAAAATACAAGTATCAGTAATGGTAGCCATAAAACTACTGGATTGTTGTAAAAACCCATCTGGTTCACTTATGCCCTTTAGGGAAGGAAACCTGCCATCCTTACCCGGTCTGGCCTACATGTGACTCCAGACACAATATGGTTGATTCTTAATTGCCCTCTGAAATAGCCCAGCAAGCCACTCAGTTGTAAAATCTCGCTAAAAAAGTCACAATAAGAATAAAACCAGACGGACACTGGGAACCAGACATGACGAAGGTAAACCAAGCCCGAGTTGACCCTGCAAAGTCCTCCTCACTAACATCTGGGGACTTGTGCCAAAATTGGGAGAACTGACCTAAAGCCATACTCACAGAATCATACCTTTTAGCCAACGTCCCAGACTCTTCCATCACCATCTCTGAGGTGGCGGTGCAGTGATATACAGTCAGGAGGGAGTGGCCCTGGGAGTCCTCAACATTGACTCTGGACCCCATGAAATCTCATGGCATCTGGTCAAACATGGGCAAGGACACCTCCTGCTGATTACCTCCTTCAGTCCTCCTCCATGTTGAGCACCACTTGGAGGAAGCACTGAGGGTAGCAAGGGCACAAAATGTACTCTGGGTGGGGGACTTCAATGTCCATCACCAAGAGCGGGCTTGGTAGCACCACTACTGGCCGAGTCCTGAAGGACATAGCTGCGGCAGGTTGTGAGCGAACCAACACGAGGGAAAAACTTACTTGATCTCATCCTCACCAATCTACCTGTCACAAATGCATCTGTCCATGACAGTATTGACAGGAGTGTCCACCGCACACTCCTCGTGGAGACGATGTCCCATCTTCGCACTGAGGGCACCATCCAGCGTGTTGTGTGGCACTACCATCCGTGCTAAATAGGACAGATTCAGAACAGATCTGGCAACTCAAAACTGGGCACCAATGAGGCACTGTGGGCCATCACAGCAGAATTGTATTCCAGCACAATCTGTAACCTCATGGCCCAGCATATTCCTCACTCTACCATTACCCACAAGCCAGGGGATCAACCCTGGTTCAATGAGGAGTGTAGAAGAGCATGCCAGGAGCAGCAACAGGTGTACCTAAAAATGAGGTGCCAACCTGGTGAAGCTACAACTCAGGACTACATGCATGCTAAACAGCGGAAGCAACATGCTACAGACAGAGCTAAGCGATTCCACAACCAACGGATCAGATCAAAGCTCTGCAGTCATGAATGGTGGTGGACAATTAAACAACTAATGGGAGGAGGCGGCTCTGCAAACATCCCCATTCTCAATGATGGCGGAGTCCAGCACTTGAGTGCAAAAGACAAGGCTGAAGCGTTTGCAACCATCTTCAGCCAGAAGTGCCGAGTGGATGATCCATCTCGGCCTCCTCCCGATATCCCCACCATCACAGGAGCCAGTCTTCAGCCAATTTGATTCACTCCACGTGATATCAAGAAACAGCTGAGTGCATTGGATACAGCAAATGCTATGGGCCCTGAGAACATCCCAGCTGTAATGCTGAAGACTAGTGCTCCAGAACTAGCTGCGCCTCTAGCCAAGCTGTTCTAGTACAGCTACAACACTGGCATCTACCCGACAATGTGGAAAATTGCCCAGGTATGTCCTGTCCACAAAAAGCAGGACAAATCCAATCTGGCCAATTACCGCCCCACCAGTCTACTCTCAATCATCAGCAAAGTGATGGAAGGTGTCGTCAACAGTGCTATCAAGCGGCACTTACTCACCAATAACCTGCTCACCGATGCTCAGTTTGCGTTCCGCCAGGACCACTCTGCTCCAGACATCATTACAGCCTTGGTCCAAACATGGACAAAAGAGCTGAATTCCAGAGATGAGGTGAGAGTGACTGCCCTTGACATCAAGGCAGCATTTGACGGAGTGTGGCACCAAGGAGCCCTAGTAAAATTGAAGTCAATGGGAATCAGGGGGAAAACTCTCCAGTGGCTGGAGTCATACCTAGCACAAAGGAAGACGGTAGTGGTTGTTGGAGGCCAATCATCTCAGCCCCAGGACATTGCTGCAGGAGTTCCTCAGGGCAGTTTCCTAGGCCCAACCATCTTCAGCTGCTTCATCAATGACCTTCCCTCCATCATAAGGTCAGAAATGGCGATGTGCGCTGACGATTGCACAGTGTTCAGTTCCATTCGCAACCCCTCAGACAATGAAGCAGTCCGAGCTCGCATGCAGCATGACCTGGACAACATCCAGGCTTGGGCTGATAAGTGGCAAGTAACATTCGTGCCAGCCAAGTGCCAGGCAATGACCATCTCCAACAAGAGAGAGTCTAACCACCTCCCCTTGACATTCAATGGCATTACTATTGCCAAATCCCCCACCATCAAAATCCTGGGGGTCACCATTGACCAGAAACTTAACTGGACCAGCCATATAAATACTGTGGCTACAAGAGCAGGTCAGAGGCTGGGTATTCTGCGGCGAGTAAGGACTGTGATGGAATACTCTCCACTTGCTTGGATGAGTGCAGCTCCAACAACACTCGAGAAGCTCGACACCATCCAGGACAAAGCAGCTTGCTTGATTGACACCTCATCCACCACCCTAAACATTCACTCCCTCCACCACCGGCGCACAGTGGCTGCAGTGTGTACCATCCACAGGATGCACTGCAGCAACTCGCCAAGGCTTCTTCGACAGCACCTTCCAAACCCACGACTTCTACCGCCTCGAAGGACAAGAGCAGCAGGCACATGGGAACAACATCACCTGTACGTTCCCCTCCAAGTCACACACCATCCCGACTTGGAAATATATCGCTGTTCCTTCACCGTCGCTGAGTCAAAATCCTGGAACTCCCTTCCTAACAGCACTGTGGGAGAACCTTCACCACACGGACTGCAGCGGTTCAAGAAGGCGGCTCACCACCACCTTCTCAAGGGCAATTAGGGATGGGCAATAAATGCCGGCCTCGCCAGCGACGCCCACATCCCATGAACGAATAAAAAAAAGGTAAAATCTTGTCTTTGTACTGAAATTATGGGAAATATATATTATAAATAAATGCAAAAATAAAATATTAAACAGTTAAGCAAATATTAAACTGGAAAATGTGCCTTGCAGTTCTGTGATGCCTCAGCTGGTTAACATTTACCTGAGGAAGGAGGAAGTCTCCGAAAGCTTGTGAATTTAAAATAAAATTGCTGGACTATAACTTGGTGTTGAAAAATTGTTTACAATCAGCTGGTTAAGACACGGAGTAGCTGAGCTACATATTTGGTATATTTTCCTTCGTTTGCTATAGTTGGTGAAAAAGTCAGTGCAAGTTTAAAGTGACGAAAACAAATGGAGGAAAGGTCCCGCAATACAGGAAGGTCCCAGGTTGGAGCGGAGCTACAATTGGCCCCTGCATCCCTGGGATAGAGAGGAGTAAACTGCCCAGAGTTCAAGCGATGTCTGCTGGACGTGCATGTGTGAAGACAGGATGAGGGTCTGCTGTAATGACCTGATGGTTGAATAACAGCCATATGGTCATTAAAATATTTTAATCATTTAACTTGCTCGTGCATTTCTTAAACAGAACGCAGAGAGAAATACATGGTCAAACATACAATTATTGCATGAAAATAATTCATTTGAGAAGGTAATGATTTAACAAGGTTACTTTCTACAACCTGCAGCCACTTGGGGATGTTAAGAGCCACTGACCATCTGCTTTGAAACCAGAGCCTTGTTGGATGCTTAAGCTGGCACAAATGCAAAACATTTTATTTACTGGCAGTGCACCAACATATTTTAGCACTGATCCACGTTAGTCTAAGTGCTAAAGGGAAGCAAAGAGTGGGCTCTGCATGAACCAAAGTAGCCATTTGCCTCCCCTACCAACTCTTCATTATGAAGTTAAGCAAATTGATTGATTCAAAGTACCATATTGAGTAAAACTATTTCTAAAAACTGCTTTAATCGTAGTGGGGGGTGATGGGGGCGTACGGATAAATGGGCGGAGATGAAAACCAGGAATCACTGACTCTCTTTGGAGCTGCCCTTCTGAGACACTGAATAGGCTCCTGTTTGCAGCATTCATACCCTTGCTGCTCCAAAGCGTAGGTGTGGTTTCTATTCCCAAGAACTGGACTCCCAGTGAGATTGTAAACTACAGAGTGATCTTGGTGATATTGATGGTCCTTAAGGTGATTCTTCAGGTTGCTGCAACATGTATCAGATGCTTCGGAGGTCCATGGAGTATTCAGAAAGAAAGGTTGAGTTTCACCCTTGTGAGGAATATGGGGGAAGGTTAGACATTATACAAGATTGCGGACCAATTTATGGCTCAGAAGAAACATTGCTTTCATTAATTTTCATCTTAGTGCTTCATGCGGCCCTCAGGAAATAAACTGGAAGCTATTGGAATACATGGCCACACATTGGATTTTATCCAGGATGTGCACTTCAGCTCCAAAATTCATGCACTCTACTCCCTATCAATCCATTCTAAACTCTCTGTCTTCTCCTTTTTGGGATGTGACACAACAAAAAGCAGAGGAGGAAACAGATGTGTCGGCGCCCTCTACTTCTAGCCCTGCTCTGTCGCTCATCCTCTCCCTGCCAAGCAGCAGCCTAGAGATGTCCACCCAAGTGGTGTTAGACAATGAGATCACCCCATTATTACTTCATTTAAATACACCTGCACATTTATTTGGCCGCTCCCCTAAGTGTCAGAGTTCTGCTGTAGCCTCCTGCATTCTTCAATTTGTCATGCCTATTAATGTGGTATCATCAATAAATTTTGATATTTTTACATCTGTGCCCATGTACAAATCATTTATGTACATGGAGAGAAAAAAGAGGTCCCAACACAGGCCCCTGGAAGAAAAACAGAAATTGCTTGAAATGCACAGCAGGCCAATCAGTATTAATAAAGCAAAAAGACATGTTAACATTTTGGAGAACACATTGCCAGAACTGAAAACCGTAGAATAAGGAAGTCCCTCAGTACAACTGGAGAAAAAGGAAGGGGTGGAAGAGAAATAGCAGATACTCCAATCACAAAGGAAGTTAATGGGTTCAATGGCCTGTGAATTGATTAATAGAAAACAATTAAATGATTATCTCAGCGAAGCAATGGAAAGTCATTAAAAGACCAAAAGAATGTATAAATAGGTAAGACGGTGAAAAGGTAAGGCAGGGGCCCATAGAAGGAAAAAGGCAAGTAGATGGGGGAAATCCGAAGAAAAACAAGAGGAAATCGAAAAAAAACCCAGAAAATATGGAAAACCACAGTGCATCTGCCAGTTCCAGAAAGGCCAAGGCCCCAGATGCAGACAACCCTGCTAGAATTGTGTTCCTACAAAGGGTCTACACCCAAAACATGAACTCGCCTCCCCTCCCCCAGATGCCAACAGGCTCACCCACATCCCAGCACCACTTGCTGTAAAGAAAATGGAGGATATAACTAAGGTCTGAAGTTACTAACGTCAATGCTCAGATCCAAGAGAAAGATGAGATACAGGTCTCTGGGGGCATATACAAGCCATTCCAAGAAACATCCATTTACTTCTACTCTTTGCTTTCTATCTTTAGCCATTCCTCTATCTCTGTTGCCACTTAATCTTTGATATCGTAGGACTTAATCTTCGTAACAAGTCCCTTAATCGAAAATCAAAGGCAATTCTGATTGTAATACGAATGTGTATTACCCCTTTCACTATTCCAAGTGTAGATCAAAACCTACTTAATTCTATGATTGGACTCTAATAACTTCCAAGCAAATTATTACGGTCTGAAGCACATTTAAACTTCTAATTGTAACTGATCTGCAGGCACTGGCAATGAAAGTTGTGCTGAGATACAGACAGTTGCAGAGAAATTACCCTGTCCATTGATTTGACTGGAGTTTTACCAGGATTCTAACTCTCAGTCTCATGTGTAGAACTTTCTTCCTCTGGTGCAGATTGTCTAAGGTATCTCAGTGGGGGAACCATAATGAATATTTTATGTAGTTGCAGGCATTCTATTATTAAAATACTTACATGTATGAAGTAGGAGGATTCTCTGGTAGCAAACCCATCTGTCCTCCCCTATACAACATGACTGTATAATTAACTGCTCCACCAAGTATTATAACAGGGAAATTAAGTCAGAAAATGAACACCCATCGGGATTTTCAAGGATCACTATTGGTTGCTCAGGTCAACTGACGATTCATTTCATCCATTTAATTTATAAACCTTTAAGATTTTTATATTTTCAACTTTCCCTTTAACATGACAGAGGTCACCAAATACAACTGCTCATTTGAACTGCTTTTTTACCGTTCTATTCTACCCTAATTCACATGAACCTTTTGTGACTCAACATTGACAAGACCTCAGCAGGACGATTCAGAACATGAGACTATTAAATCAAGCTATTTATTACCGCCTGTAGTTTCAGGAGGTTCACACACCTAAAACAAAGCTTAGTTGTGGGTGAATTTCTGCTGCAGCATTCTGTCAAACGCACATACTACAGAATGATGCTGCATAATCTGAGGGAGCCACTGGGTATACCTATCAGTTCAAGATGTATAGAAGTAGAAAATACTCAATGAGATACCCTATTGCTTTATCAAACATGCCCGACGGCTTGCAGATATTGTCTGGAATTTGATTCAGTTTCTCCACAGATAGTCACGGTCTGAATCATCCTGCCGTGTAATGCATCTGTTGTTACTATTCAATTATAACAAATTCAACAGGAGAATAATAGTCACCAAGTGGCAATTCTAAATAACGGACAATTACTGTTCTGCACTGTCAGGCTTCAGATGCCTATTTCAGCTCAGCACACCAGCTTGTGGAACTATCAGAGCTAATAGAAAAGAGTTCCCGAAACAGCTGGTGCAGGAATTCCTGGTTTGTGATCAGTCCATTGCATTTCATTGGGATAAACTTCTTACTGTGAAGTTCACAGCCTACCCTAACAGCAGTGCAGGAATCTTCTGGGTGTGTGCCACAGTTCAGCATTGAAAACCAGTGAGGGTGACGACACCTCGAAGGATTGCAGTCCTGAGCTTGGCACCATGGGGTGAAGGTCTGCACAGGAGGGGACAGTGAAGTGTAGAAATGCAGTAGTCATAGGGGATTCGATAGTCGGGGGACAGACAGGCATTTCTGTGACCGCTGACGTGAGCCCTGCATAGTGTGTTGTCTCCCTGGTGCCAGGATAAAGGACATCACAGAGGGGGTGCAGAACATTCTGTGGGGGAAAGGGGAACAGCCAGAAGTCATGGTCCATGTGGGTACTAACGACATAGGAAAGAAAAGGGATGAGGGTTCAGCGGTCAGAGTTTCAGGAGCTAGGGAGGAAGTTAAAAAGCAGGACCTCAAAGGTAGTAATGTCTTGATTACTCCCAGTGCCACACGCTAGTGAGAATAGGAATAGGAAGATGAGACAGGTTAATGCATGGCTAGAGACATGGTGCAGGAGGGAGGGCTTCAGATTCCTGGGGCATTGGGACCAGTTTTGGGGCAGGTGGGACCTATTCAAGACAGACGGATTGCACCTCAACAGAGCTGGGACCAATGTCCTTGCAGGGAGGTTCACTAGTGCTGTGGAGGAGGGTTTCAACTAATTTGGCAGGGGGATGGGCACCAGGATGTAGCATTAGAAAGGAGAAACAAGGTGCACAAAGGATTGGGAGAGACAGATAACACTAGAGTAAGAAATAGTACAGTATTAAGTGGGATTGGATTAAGAGAGCATACAAGAAGGTCTAAGATAGGTTTAGAGTGCGTGTGTGTAAACGCACAAAGTGTGGTGATTAAGGTTGGTGAGCTACAGATGCAAATAGTCACATGGGAATATGATGTTGTGGTGATAACGGAGACCTGGCTCAAAAAAGAACAGGGTTGGGTACTAAATATTCCTGGATACAAGGTGTTCAGGAAAAATAGGGAAGGAAAAAAGGAGGGGTGGGGGTGGGTGGCAGTATTGATTAAGGAGAATATTGCAGTGCTGGAGAGAGAGGATGTTCTTCAGGGGTCAAGGACAGAATTTATTTAGTTAGAGTTAATAAACAATAGAGGTGCCATTACATTACTGGATGTATTCTATAGGCCACCAATGTAGGGTATTTGTACCCTTTCCCAATATTCAGCGTGACTCCAATACGGTACAATTGTGTTTTATTAAGCTTCACACGAGGGTCAGCACCGACTCATGCCTTGGCAGCAGTTTACAGTACAGAAGGAGAATTATATCACCAATTCTGTGCTGGGTAAAGATCGTGCCCACTTCGCACAGGAGTCTTGCTGGACGTTTCCTCCACCCCGCCTGGGGCTTCTTCCACCCTTGGCCTTACCCCGCCTGCAGTTTCCTTTGTGCGGATCTGGATCTTCCTCGCATGACCGTCACTGCCTGGTTCCCTTCCAGGTCAGCCCTGACTCCTGTTCTGGTTCTCTACAATTTGACTCTCTCACTACTTTTGAGGGTGAGTACAGGAGTTATTATTGACTCAGGTGTTTGACCCTGCTGGGGTCTTTCCAAAAGGCGTGGCGGCCAATTGGGCGTCGAGTATCTTCCAGACAAAGGAAGAAGAGTCGGCCTGTTCCTTATCTCTCTCTTTGATGGGCAGGGGGTGATGGAGTGGTCCCCAATATGTCATACCTCTCTGATTGACCAATCACCAGTTCACACCACTCACAAGTGCCTGGCCTCTCACCTTATCCTGTTATGTTTCTCTCAAGGCCAATGGTACGGTGGCCAAGACATTTGTCGGGAATATAGGCCAAGCTTATCGGGGTGACTACCTACGGTACAGACATGGTCAATGGGGAGTAGGCCAAAAGGATACCCGGTATGGGCAGCCTGCCTAGCAGCCAGGTCGGCTTGGGAATTATTAGCCGAACACAGATCGGTTCCCTTTGTATGGGCCTTAACCTTCCCAATATAACTCGGCTGCTGTCTAACTAGTAATGCATCCCACAACAACTTAAACATATCCCTATGCACAATAGGTTTAGCATCAGAAGTACAAAAATCATTCTTATCATACATAGGCAAGGACAGCATGGTGTTAATAGGGTAGGCACTGTCAGACCAGATATTAACAGGCTGGTTGGAAGCTTCAGTGATAGCAGTCAAGAGTGCGGCGAGTTCGGCATATTGTGCCAAATGGGGCATAGGAACATAGGAACAGGAGTAGGCCATTCAGCCCCTCGAGCCTGCTCCACCATTTGATAAGATCATGGCTGATCTGTGATCTAACTCCATATACCTGCCTTTGGCCCATATCCCTTAATATCTTTGGTTGCCAAAAAGCTATCTATCTCAGATTTAAAATTAGCAATTGAGCTAGCATCAATTGCCGTTTGCGGAAGAGAGTTCCAAACTTCTACCACCCTTTGTGTGTAGAAGTGTTTTCTAATCTTACTCCTGAAAGGTCTGGCTCTAATTTTTAGACTGTGCCCCCTACTCCTAGAATCCCCAACCAGCGGAAATTGTTTCTCTCAATCCACCCTATCTGTTCCCCTTGATATCTTATAAACTTCGATCAGATCACCCCTTAACCTTCTAAACTCTAGAGAATACAACCCCAATTTGTGTAATCGCTCCTTGTAACTTAACCCTTGAAGTCCGGGTATCATTCTAGTAAACCTACGCTGCACTCCCTCCAAGGCCAATATGTCCTTCCGAAGCTGCAGTGCCCAGAACTGCTCACAGTACTCCAGGTGCGGTCTAACCAGGGTTTTGTATAGCTGCAGCATAACATCTGCCCCCTTGTACTCTAGTCCTATAGATATAAAGGCCAGCATTCCATTAGCCTTACTGATTATTTTCTGCGCCTGTTCATGACACTTCAATGATCTATGTACCTGAACCCCTAAGTCCCTTTGGACATCCACTGTTTTTAACTTTTTACCATTTAGAAAGTACCCTGTTCTATCCTTTTTTGGTCCAAGGTGGATGACCTCACATTTGCCTACATTGAATTCCATTTGCCACAGTTTTGCCCATTCACCTAATCTATCAATATCCCTTTGTAATTTTATGTTTTCATCTACACTGCTTACAATGCCACCAATCTTTGTGTCATCGGCAAACTTAGATATGAGACTTTCTATGCCTTCATTTAAGTCGTTAATAAATATTGTGAATAATTGAGGCCCCAAGACAGATCCCTGCGGGACTCCACTAGTCATATCCTGCCAATGTGAGTACCCACCCATTATCCCTACTCTCTGTCGCCTTTCGCTCAGCCAATTTCCTAACCAAGTCCGTACTTTTCCCTTGATTCCATGGGCTTCTATCTTAGCTAACAGTCTCTTATGTGGGACTTTATCAAATGCCTTCTGGAAGTCCATATAAATAACATCCATTGACATTCCCCTGTCCACTACTTTAGTCACCTCTTCAAAAAATTCAATCAGGTTTGTCAGGCACGACCTACCTTTCACAAATCCATGCTGGCTCTCTCTGATTAACTGAAAATTCTTGAGGTGTTCAGTCACCCTATCCTTAATTATAGACCCCAGCATTTTCCCCACAACACACGCTTGTGCTGAATTACTCTATCGGGGAGAATGACAGCAAAACCGGTGTGTGGTTCACCTTTGTGGCGGAATGATGATCCGTCGATGTACACATCCAGAGCATTTGTTAAGGGCTCCCTCTGAACTGGGTGGGTGGCAATGTCCAAGAAGAGTAGGGGACACTCATGTGGCTCACCCGTTTACAATAGCAGCTGGGGTGGGGGGGTTATCTGTTTCGGGGTGATATTAAGTCTTCGCTGTGTCAGTAGCAATGGTCAATGGCTCAGCCAGGTTGACGACACCAAGGTGTCTCCGGGTTTCATTAACAAGTTAAGGGGTGCGTGTGGAGAATGCCTGTAACCCCGTGATGTAGGTGAAATGTTTGACTACCCAGAAGGTGGTCACAGGAGTCATATTCTGTCTCCACCCCAGTCAGTATTTGTGAGGCATAGGCAATAGGTAGCAGCTTGCCCTGCACCTCCTGACACAGAACCGCAGCTAGGCTCTGATCGGTAGCTCCCACCTCCAGGTGAAAGGGTTGGTTGGGGGTCAGGAGTGATTAAACAAATGGCCTGCATTACTGCTTCTTTCAATTGCTGAACTGCATTAGTGTGGGATTCTGTCCATCGAGATTCACCTCGTCCGCATCCCCTTTTAAAAGTTCATACAGGGGTTTGGCCAATTCGGCAAATCATGGAATAAAGGATCTTTCATATTCCACCAAGCCCAAAAATGACCTTAGTGCTGCCTTGGTATCTGGCAGCGGCAGTCGCTGAATAATGTCCACCTTATGCTGATCTGGAGTCTGTCCCGCCGCCGAGATCAAGACTCCCAAAAGCGTAACTTGCTCTTTCAGTAATTGGACCTTTCGAGGGTTAAGTTTAAGCCCCGCCTTGCTGAGCGTCTAGAACAGTTCGTCTAATAACCAAAGGTGCTCCTGTATTGTTCCCATTGCTAGCAGCAAATCATCAACGTACTGTAGCAAGCAGTGAGGTTTGGAGAAGTCTCCACTGTAGTTGACAGGGTCCTCGACCATGTCCGTCCTTGAAAGTGGAGTCACAGGTGGATAGGGTGGTGAAGAAGGCATTCAGCATACTTGGTTTCATTGGTCAGAACATTGAATACAGGAGTTGGGATGTCTTGTTGAAGTTGTACAAGACATTAGTAAGGCCACACTTGGAATACTGTGTACAGTTCTGGTCACCCTATTATAGAAAGGATATTATTAAACTAGAAAGAGTGCAGAAAAGATTTACTAGGATGCTACCGGGACTTGATGGTTTGACTTATAGGGAGAGGTTGGATAGACTGGGACTTTTTTCCCTGGAGAGTACGAGGTTTAGGGGTGATCTTATAGAAGTCTATAAAATAATGAGGAGCATAGATAAGGTAGATCGTCAAAATCTTTTCCCAAAGGTAGGGGAGACTATAACGAGGGGACATAGATTTAAGGTGAGAGGGGAGAGATAAAAAAGGGTCCAGAGGGGCAATTTTTTCACTCAAAGGGTGGTGAGTGTCTGGAACGAGCTGCCAGAGGCAGTAGTAGAGGCGGGTACAATTTTGTCTTTTAAAAAGCATTTGGACAGTTACATGGGCAAGATGGGTATAGAGGGATATGGGCCAAGTGCAGGCAATTGGGACTAGCTTGGGACTGGGCGACATGGACATGTTGGGCTGAAGGGCCTGTTTCCATGTTGTAACTTCTATGATTCTCTCTCTCTGTGCCTCTCCCTCTCTCTCTGTGCCTCTCTCTCTCTCTCTGCCTCTCTCTGTGCCTCTCTCTCTCCCACTCTCTCTGTGCCTCTCTCTCTCTGTGCCTCTCTCTCTCTCTCTCTGTGCCTCTCTCTCTCTGTGTGCCTCTCACTCTCTGCCTCTCTCTCTCTCTGTGCCTCTCTCTCTCTCTGTGTCTCTCTCTCTCTGCCTCTCTCTCTCTCTGTGTGCCTCTCTCTCTCTCTGTGCCTCTCTCTCTCTCTCTGTATCTCTCTTCTCTCTGTGCCTCTCTCTCTCTCTGCCTCTCTCTCTCTCTGTGCCTCTCTCTCTCTCTGTGTCTCTCTGTGTGCCTCGCTCTCTCTCTGTGCCTCTCTCTCTCTCTGTGCCTCTCTTTCTCTCTCTCTGTGCCTCTCTCTCTCTCTCTGTGCCTCTCTCTCTCTCTGTGCCTCTCACTCTCTGCCTCTCTCTCTCTCTCTGTGCCTCTCTCTCTGTGCCTCTCACTCTGTGCCTCTCTCTCTCTCTGTGCCTCTCTCTCTCTGTGCCTCTCTCTCTCTCTATGCCTCTCTCTCTCTCTGTGTCTCTCTCTGTGCCTCTCTCTCTGTGCCTCTCTCTCTCTGTGCCTCTCTCTCTCTGCATCTCTCTCTCTCTCTCTGTGCCTCTCTCTCTCTCTCTGCCTCTCTCTCTCTCTGCCTCTCTCTCTCTGTGCCTCTCTCTCTCTCTCTGTGCCTCTCTCTGTGCCTCTCTCTCTCTATGCCTCTCTCTCTCTCTGTGCCTCTCTCTCTCTGTGCCTCTCTCTCTGTGTCTCTCTCTGCGCCTCTCTCTCTATGTGCCTCTCTCTCTCTCTGTGCCTCTCTCTCTCTTTCTGTGTGTCTCTCTCTGTGCCTCTCTCTCTCTCTCTATTCCTCTCTCTCTCTGCGCCTCTCTCTCTCTGCGCCTCTCTCTCTCTCTCTCTTTTTTTGCCTCTCTCTCTCTGCGCCTCTCTCTCTCTCTCTATGAGGGGCATAGATAAGGTAGATAGTCAAAATCTTTTCCCAAAGGTAGGGGAGTCTATAACGAGGGGGCATAGATTTAAGGCGAGAGGGGAGAGATACAAAAGGGTCCAGAGGGGCAATTTTTTCACTCAAAGGGTGGTGAGTGTCTGGAACGAGCTGCCAGAGGCAGTAGTAGAGGCGGGTACAATTTGTCTTTTAAAAAGCATTTGGACAGTTACATGGGTAAGATGGGTATAGAGGGATGTGGGCCAAGTGCAGGCAATTGGGACTAGCTTAGTGGGATAAACTGGGCGACATGGACATGTTGGGCCGAAGGGCCTGTTTCCATGTTGTAAACTTCTATGATTCTATAATTCTATGATTCTATTTCCCACACTTCCGCCCTCACCCCTTCCTTTCCCTCGCAGAACCATGATAGGGTCCCCCTGGTCTTCACCTTCCAGCCACCAGCCTCCACATTCAACGTATCGTCCTCCGCCATTTCCGCCATCTCCAGCACGATCCCACCACCAAACACATCTTCCCCTCCCCTCCCCTTTCAACATTCCGAAGGGACCGCTCCCTCCGCGACACCCTGGTCCACTCTTCTATCACCCCCAACACCCACTCTCCTCCCCACGACACCTTCCCGTGCTAGCACAGGAGATGCAAAACCTGCCCCTTTACCTCCTCCCTTTCCATCGTCCAGGGCCCCAAACACTCCTTCCAGGTGAAACAGCGGTTTACTTGTACTTCTTTCAATTTAGTATACTGTATTTGCTGCTCACAATGCGGTCGCCTCTACATCGGGGAGACCGATCGCAGACTGGGTGATCGCTTTGCTGAACACCTCCACTCAGTCCGCAAGCGTGACCCTGACCTGCCGGTCGCTTGCCGTTTTAATTCCCCTTCCCACTCCTACTCTGATCTCTCTGTTCTCGGCCTCTTACACTGCTCCAATGAAGCTCAATGTAAACTCAAGGAGCAGCGCCTCCATCTTTTGTTTAGGCACTTTACAACCCTCCTGACTGAACATTGATTTCAGTAACTTCAGATCTTAACCACTGCTCCCATTTTTTCGGTCAGCTAGTGCTGGTAATGGTTCTGCTGCTGCCATTTACAGCCAGTCCTAATCAATCTTTTGTTTCTTAACCTGTCCCATTACCACCTTCCTTGCCTTGCACCATCATCCCTTTTGTCATTTAATCACTCCTGCCCTCTACCCCATCACAGACCTTCCCTTTTGTTTTTCCTCCCCTCCCTCCCCACTTCCCCAGGCTCTGTACTTGGTCAAAAACATTAACTCTTTTACCATATTCCAGTTCTGACAAAAGGTCTTCGACCTGAAACGTTAACTCTGTTTCTTCCTCCACAGATGCTGCCTGACTTGCTGAGCTTCGCCAGCATTTTCTGTTTTTACTGGAGAATGCTCAAAAATCCGTTATCTACATCTAAGGTCGAAAAGTACTTGCTAACGGTCGGTATCTGGGATAACAATGTTGGCATTTCCCTGACCACCAGTGAGCAAGCGGGGGTAAGTGAATTTAGTTTGTGATAGTCAATCGTTAATCGCCAGCTATCATCTGGTTTCTTTTCGGGCCAAATTGGGGAATTTGTGGTGAACGTGCCCATTCTACCAACACCCTGCTGTAACAAGGATTCGATGGTAGCCTTTACATACGCACGGCTTTCAGGAAGGATCGGGTTCTGTTTTGCAAATGAATGTGGAGATCCATTTACACTCTCCTCCCCCTCCCTCCGACTGCAATCATGTTTACTCATTGCAAATACTGACATCCACTTCCGCAACATAGTCTGTACTTCAGGATTGTCATGCACTGGTATCTCATACATGTCTTGTTTCTTAATCGCATATGCCGAGCGTACATCCGAGATCTCCAAAATCGCGCAACAATTCGTCGCGGCATTAGATACTGGGTTAGCACCGGCGTCCGCATTAAACCATGGACATTCAGTAGCATAGTCGATGATAACATGAAACCGACTTAACACACTGGTCCCCAATATCCCGCGCCTATCGGCAGTTTGCATAGTTATGGCCATGTAAGCGTGCACTCAAACCCCATGAGAGTCAGTCGGGTTCGGTCCATCTGATCAGTGTATTGGCCTATACTGTCAAATCCATTTAAAAGCACCCAGGACTGTCCTGCCGCCATGTAGCATTCAGGGTGCAGAGTATGAATGATGGTCACTGATGACCCGATGTCTATTAACATTAGCTGTTGCTGACCCCCATCTACCACAGCACGAACCATACGTCTAGCATGGCCATCACGTCGGAACTCCACTGCCGACTTTGTTGGGGGGCCAACTCCTTTCATTGACTGTCATGCAGGGCCAGGAGATGCTGGCCAGGAGTTCACGGGTGGAGTTGGAGGGGCTGAGGGAGTTTTGCAGGTGACCACCAACACTCACTTAGCCTGTTCAGATGTGACACTAGCTGTTAAGAAGGCTATCAATTTATCAATTCTCTGGTCGGTGGGGACGGGCGAGATGGTTTGAGGGGGGAGTGGGGGTGGTGCTGGAACCCTGGCTCTTGGCTCATCCTAATCAATGCCTCGTTTCTAGGCTGTCTACACTCTCTGGCGAAATGACCCATTCTACCGCATTTGTAACATGCTAATGCCCTCTGAGAAAGGTTTCCCCTCCCACAGGCCTTCCACTAATGAGAGGGGTTTGCTTTTAACCCCGGTTGGTGAACTGGAAGGTATGTGATCTCGCACCACCTCCCACACTCAAACAGTAGTCGTGCTGAGGACATCCCAGGGACTGTCCTTTGAAATGGACACTCCCAGAGTTGTACTCACCATGCCGTGCAGCTGATGCAGAAACATCTGTTTAAACTGTACATCATGGTGAAGGTCAGGGGCCCTCCTACCTCTATCTGTAGATGGTGCTATTGGCTGAGTTCGATCATAGAGATTGAAAAGGTGGTTGGCGAATACCATGGGGTGTTCGGCAGGGCCCTGCACTGTCTGTGAGCAGCTGAGCATCAGGTTGATACTCCCGATGCCCAATATCTCTGCAATCTCTGCAAACAGGTGGTTTGAAGTGGTGCCTTGCATGTAAGATACTGCTGGGAGGCATGCCTTCAATTTTGGCTCTAGAGCGGCTAATAGTACCTTTCTCAGGTCATCGTCTTCTAACTCGGGGTGAACGTGTTTGAAGTCTCCCTGTGCCCGTGTAAGCTCTACTGGATTATCCTTCCCTTTAATAGTGCGGAGTTCTCTTGCTAAGGCCAGCGCTGAGTCGGGTGGTATCGGCACGGATTCGCGCACCATTTGTGGGATTCTCATTCCGGGTTGTGGACGTACGCGTTTACCTTTCTCGTCATAGTTGAGATCACAGTCTGTGTCCTGATACTGGGCAGTCTCCCGTACTAGTCCTTCCCACCCTAGGCCATATCCAACTATACCCTGACCCCTTGTAACGGCTCAGACCATAGCAGTCTGGAGTCCCAGTTTACCCTGTAATTCATAGATCTTGAGTTTACATTGCGTGTGATCGGCTTCCCTAGCTGGTTTGGTAACTATCTCTCTCAAAGCTCCTCTCGCATCTTCCAACTGCTGGATCAAGACTTCGCCCGCCCTCTCCAGTTCTGCAATCCTATCCTTCATTTCCCGTGACCCGCTCACGAGGACAGCTGAGACACATCCCTGCATTTGCTGCTGCTGCAGCATACACGACAGGTCCTGAGCTCGCATTAGCTGCATCTTGAGCTTCGGTCTTGTCTGTTCAAGTTCTCTTTCCAGGTCGAGGGTTTGTATTTTTATCTGGCTAAGTTCTTTTTCCAGATCAGTCATTAGCTGCTCACTCTTTTGCGTGCAAAAGTGTGCAGCATACACCAACAGCTGCCTGCCCTTATCTAACTTAATCACTTTGTCATCCACTTGTTTCTGGATGAATGCCGCTGCAGCACGGTAGCCTTTATCCTGAATGGACATAATCGGCATGACCGCAACCATCCCACTGAACTTATCCAATTGCTTTTGTAAGGTTTTCTCTACTTCAAAAGTAGGGTCGGTCATTTTGGAGCACGTTGACTACAGGTAGGTGTATCAAAGTTGCCTGCACTTCCTTACAGTTATCCCTCCTAAACCGACGTATCCTTGAAATAGATCAGTCTTAGGACCTTAAGTAAATGACCTTATGGATCCCTCTATCATAAGGTCAGAAATGGGGATGTTCGCTGATGATTGCACAGTGTTCAGTTCCATTCGCAACCCTTCAGATAATGAAGCAGTTCATGCCCACATGCAGCAAGACCTGGACAACTTGGGCTGATAAGTGGCAAGTAACATTCGCACCAGACAAGTGCCAGGCAATGACCATCTCCTACAAGAGAGATTCTAACCACCTCCTCTAGACATTCAACGGCATTACCATCCCCCACCATCAAAATCCTGGGGTCACCATTGACCAGAAACTTAACTGGACTAGCCATATAAATACTGTGGCTACAAGAACAGGTCAGAGGCTGGGTATTCTGCGGCAAGTGACTCACCTCCTGACTCCCCAAAGCCTTTCCACCATCTACAAGGCATTGGTCAGGAGTGTGATGGAATACTCTCCACTTGCCTGGATGAGCGCAGCTCCAACAACACTCAAGAAGCTCGACACCATCCAGGATAAAGCAGCCTGTTTGATTGGCACCCCATCCACCACCCTAAACATTCACTCCCTTCACCACCGGCGCACAGTGGCTGCAGTGCGTACCATCCACAGGATGCACTGCAGCAACTCACCAAGGCTTCTTCACAGCAACTCCCAAACCCGCGACCTCTACCACCTAGAAGGACAAGGGCAGCAGGCACATGGGAACAACATCACCTGCACGTTCCCCTCCAAGTCACACCCCATCCCGACTTGGAAATATATCGCCGTTCCTTCATCGTCGCTGGTTTAAAATCCTGGAATTCCCTACCTAACAGCACTGTGGGAGAACCTTCACCACACGGACTGCAGCGGTTCAAGAAGGCGGCTCACCACCACCTTCTGAAGGGAAATTAGGGATGGGCAATAAATGCTGGCCTCGCCAGCGACGCCCACATCCCATGAACGAATAAAAAAAAACTGAACCAGCACCTCTGTTAGTCACGTCCTGTAGGGTTTTTGTACCCTTTCCCAATATTCAGCGTGACTCCAATACGGTACAATTGTGTTTTATTAAACTTCACACAAGGCTCAGCACCTACGTGTGCCTTGGCAGCAATTTACAGGACAGAAGGAGAATTATATCACCAATTCTGTGCTGGGAAAAGATAATGTCCCCCTCGCACACGAGTCTTGCTGGAAGTTTCCTCCACCCCGCCTGGAGCTTCTCCTGCCCTTGGCTTTACCTCACCTGCAGTTTCCTTTATGCGGATCTGGATCCTCCTTGCATGGCCATCGCTGTCGGGTTCCTTTCTAGGTCAGCCCTGACTCCTGTTCTGGTTTTCTACAATTTGACTCTCGCACTGGGTCTCTTTTATGCTACTTTTGAGAGCGAGTACAGGAGTTATTATTGACACAGGTGTTTGACCCTGCTGGGGTCTTTCCAAAAGACGTGGCGGCCAATTGGGCGTCGAGTATCTTCCAGACAAAGGAAGAAGAGTCGGCCTGTTCCTTATCTCTCTCTTTGATGGGCAGGGGGTGATGGAGTGGTCCCCAATATGTCATATCTCTCTGATTGACCGATCACCAGTTCACACCACTCACAAGTGCCTGGCCTCTCACCTTATCCTGTTATGTTTCCCTCAAGGCCAATGTTAGCAACTTTGAGTCCGTTATCTCAGACTCCCTGTTTTGTCCCAGGCTGTTAGCGCTAAGACTTCATTGTCTCAAAAGGACAGCTGGCTCCTTATCTCATGGGCATGACTGATAACTTGTTAATATAGTTATGTAGTTATGCTTGTGTGCTCTGCTAGCAATTTCATATTCTCTTTAATTGTATTAAGGGATTTTAAGGGTTTTTGTAAAGCTTGACAGATTCTAGGTTATATGGTTCATTTGTACAGAAGGGGAAAAGGTGCTCATACAAGGACAGCAAAAGTTACATATCAAAAATACATGTGGTACAATGAGTCAAGTTACATATATGGTTACAACAATACATTTGTTAACAATCATCAGATATATGTTTGATTAATACAAAGGTGAATTACACAAAATACATATTCGATACAGATTCAACCGGTGATGGTACAATCTTACACCAACTAGTGGGAAGGATATAGAGGAGCAAATTTGCAGGGAAATTACAGAGAGGTGCAAGAACTATAGAGTAGTGATAATAGGGGACTTCAACTATCCAAATATTCACTGGGATAGTAATAATATAAAGGGCAAAGAGGGGGAGGAATTTCTGAAGTGTGTTCAGGAGATCTTTCTTGATCAGTATGTTTCCAGCCTGACGAGGAAGGAGACATTGCTGGATCTGGTTCTGGGGAATGAGATGGGCCAAGTGGAGCAAGTATCAGTGGGGGAACATTTAGGGAACAGTGATCATGGTATCATAAGGTTTAGATTAGTTTCGGAAAAGGACAAGGAGCAATCTGGAGTAAAAATACTTAGTAAAGGTAGATACTGTTCCCTGAAGCCGTGACTGGGAGTCCCGAAGGCTGTGTTGCCTGCCAGGGTCAAGGATATCTCCTCGCGGCTGGAAAAGAACTTGGAGCCTGAGAGGGAGGATCCCGTTTTTGGGGTCCACGTAGGGACCAACGACATAGGTAGAAATAAGAATGAGGTTCTGCTGAGTGAGTTAGGGTCTAAATTAATAAGCAGAACCTCAAAGGTAATAATCTCTGGATTACTACCTGAGCCACACACAAATTGGCATAGGATCAAACAGATCAGAGAGTTAAATGCGTGGCTCGAAGAGTGGAACATAGGAACATAGGAGTGGTGTGGGAGACAGGGGTTTCGATTCATAGGGCACTGGCAATAGTACTGGGGAAAGGGGGAGCTGTTCCGTTGGCACGGGCTCCACTTAAACTGGGCTAGGACCAGTGTCCTGGCGAATCAAATAACTAGGGCTGTAAATAGGACTTTAAACTAAAAAGTGGACGGTGGTGGGGGGGGTTCAGGTGTGGGGAAATTTAGAAATCTAAAGAGAAAAGTCAAGGCATTAGAGCAGTGTAGCAATTCAGGTAAAGATAAACAGAGTGTGACATGAAGGGTTAGAGAGTTTAACGAAAATAGCGCATAAGCGAATAAGGTCAATTCAGGGGAAAATGGTAAAACGTTGCAGTTAAAGGTACTTTATCTGAATGCACGAAGCCTCCATAACAAGACAGATGAATTAATGGCACAAATAGAGATAAATGGGTTTGATCTAACAGCCATCACAGAGACATGGTTGCAGGGTGAGCAAGGTTGGGAACTAAATATTCCAGGGTACTTAACATTTCGAAAAGACAGACAAAATGGAAAAGGAGGGCGTGTGCCCCTGATATTAAAGGATGACATAAAGACAGTAGTGAGAAAGGATCTTGGTTTGGAAGATCAGGAAGTAGAGTCAGTATGGGTGGAGATAAGAAATAACAAGGGGCAGAAAACACTGGTGGGAGTAGTTTATAGGCCCCCCCTAACAGTAGCTGCACTGTTGGACAGAGTATTAATCAAGAAATAATAGGAGTTTGCAACAAAGGTAATGCAATAATCGTGGGTGACTTTAATCTTCATGTAGACTGGGCAAATCAAATTGGCAAAGAAAGTCTGGAGGACGAGTTCATGGAATGCATTCGGGACAGTTTCTTAGAACAATACGTCGTGGAACCAACCAGGGAACAGGCTATTTTAGATCTTGTCTTGTGTAATGAGACAGAGTTAATTAGTAATCTCATAGTAAGGGATCCTCTGGGGAAGAGTGATCATAATATGATAGAATTTCACATTGAGTTTGAGAGTGATGTACTTAAGTCAGAAACTAGAGTTACAAGTTAAATAAAGCCAATTACATAGGTATGAGAGGCGAGTTGGCTAAGGTAGATTGGGAAATTAGATTAAAAGGTATGACAATAGATGAGCAATGGCAAACATTTAAAGAAATATTTCATAATTCTCAACGAACATACATTCCATTGAGAAATAAAAACTCCACGGGAAAAGTGGCCCATGCATGGCTAACTAAAGAAGTTAAGGATAGTATTAGATTAAATGAAGAGCGTTATAATGTTGCCAAGTAGATTAGGATTGGGAGAGATTTAGGAACTAGCAAAGGATGACCAAAAAATTGATAAAGAGGGAGAAATTAGAATATGAGAGCAAACGAGCAAGAAATATAAGAACAGATTGTAAGAGCGTCTACAAGTATGTAAAAACGAAGAGAGTAGTAAAAGTAAACGTGGGTCCCTTCGAGCCTGAGACAGGAGAAATTATAATGGAGAATAAGGAAATGACAGAGACATTAAACAAGTATTTTGTATCTGCCTTCACAGTAGAAGACACAAAAAGCATACTAGAAATAGTGGGGAACCAAAGGTCTAATGAAAGTGAGGAACTTAAAGTAATTAATAATAGTAAAGAAAAAGTACTGGAGAAATTAAGGAGATTAAAAGCTGATAAGTCCCTGGACCTGATGGCCAACATCCTAGGGTTCTAAAAGAGGTGGCTGCAGAGATAGTGGATGCATTGGTTGTGATCTTCCAAAATTCCCTAGATTCTAGAACGGTCCCAGTGGATTGGAAGGTAGCAAATGTAACCTTGCTATTCAAGAAAGGAGGGAGAGAGAAAACAGGGAACTACAGGCCAGTTAGCCTGATATCAGTTGAGGGGAAAATGCTGGAATCCATTACTAAGGCAGTGCTAACAGGGCACTTAGAAAATCATAATATGATTAGGCAGAGTCAACATGGTTTTATGAAAGGGAAATCATGTTTGACAAATTTATTAAAGTTTTTTGAGGATGTAACTAGCAGGGTAGATAAAGGGGAATCAGTGGATGTCGTATATTTGGATTTTCAAAAGGCATTCGATAAGGTGCCACATAAAAGGTTGTTACACACGATAAGGGCTGATGGGGTTGGGGGTAATATATTAGCATGGATAGAGGATTGGTTAACATACAGAAAACAGAGAGTAGGAATAAACGGGTCATTCTCAGGTTGGCAGGCTGTAACTAGTGGGGTGCTGCAAGGATCAGTGCTGGGGCCTCAGCTATTTGTAATCTATATTAATGACTTGGATGAAGGGACCGAGTGTAATGTATCCAAGTTTGCTGACAATATAAAGCTAGATGGGAAAGTAGGCTGTGGGGAGGACACAAAGAGTCTGCAAAGGGATATGGACAGGTTAAGTGAGTGGGCAGGAAGGTGGCAGATGGAGTATAATGTGGGGAAATGTGAGGTTATTCACTTTGGTAGGAAAAATAGAAAAACAGAATATTTTTTAAATGGTGAGAACTATTAAATGTTGGTGTTCAGAGAGATTTGGGTGTCCTTGTACACAAAACACAGAAAGTTAACATGCAGGTACAGCAAGCAATTAGGAAGGCAAATGGTATGTTGGCCTTTATTGCAAGGGGGTTGGAGTACAAAAGTAAGGAAGTCTTACTACAATTGTACAGGGCTTTTGTAAGACCTCACCTGGAGTACTGTGCACAGTTTTGATCTCCTTATCTAAGGAAGGATCTACTTGCCTTAGAAGCAGTGTCATAGAGAGTCATAGAGTCATACAACACGGATAGAGGCCCTTCGGCCCATCGTGTCCGCGCCGGCCATCAAGCCCTGTCTACTCTAATCCCATATTCCAGCATTAGGTCCGTAGCCTTGTATGCTATGGCATTTCAAGTGCTCATCCAAATGCTTCTTGAATGTTGTGAGGGTTCCTGCCTCCACAACCCTTTCAGGCAGTGAGTTCCAGACTCCAACCACCCTCTGGGTGAAAAAGTTCTTTCTCAAATCCTCTCTAAACCTCCCGCCTTTTACCTTGAATCTATGTCCCCTTGTTATAGAACCCTCAACGAAGGGAAAAAGCTCTTTAGTATCCATCCTATCTGTGCCCCTCATAATTTTGTACACCTCAATCATGTCCCCCCTCAGCCTCCTCTGCTCCAAGGAAAACAAACCCAATCTTCCCAGTGCAACAAAGATTCCTGGGATGAGGGTGTTGTCCTATGAGGAGAGATTGAGAAGAATGGACCTATATTCTCTGGAGTTTAGAAGAACGAGAGGTAATCTCCTTGAAACAAATAAAATTCTTAGAGGGCTTAACAGGGTAGATGCGGAGAGGTTATTTCCCCTGGCTGGAGAGTCTAGAACTAGGGGGCATAGCCTCAGGATAAGGGGTGGACGATTTAGGATTGAGATGAGGAGGAATTTCTTCACTCAGAGCGTGGTGAATCTTTGGAATTCTGTACTCAGAGGGCTGTGGATGTTTAGCCGCTGAGTTTATTCAAAACTGAGATCGATAGATTTTTGGACTCTAAGGGAATCAAGGGATATGGGGATCGGGCAGGAAAGTGGAGTTGAGGTCGAAGATCAGCCGTGATCTTACTTTTTTTAAATTTGTTCGTGGGATGTGGGCGTCGCTGGCGAGGCCAGCATTTATTGCTCATCCCTAATTGCTCTTGAGAAGGTGGTTGTGAGCCGCCTTCTTGAACCGCTGCAGTCCGTGAGGTGAAGGTTCTCCCACAGTGCTGTTAGGAAGGGAGTTCCAGGATTTTGACCCAGCGACGATGAAGGAACGGCGATATATTTCCAAGTCGGGATGGTGTGTGACTTGGAGGGGAACGTGCAGGTGGTGTTATTCCCATGTGCCTGCTGCTCTTGTCCTTCTAGGTGGTAGAGGTCGTGGGTTTGGAAGGTGCTGTCGAAGAAGCCTTGACGAGTTGCTGCAGTGCATCCTGTGGATGGTACACACTGCAGCCACAGTGCGCTGGTGGTGAAGGGAGTGAATGTTTAGGGTGGTGGAAGGGGTGCCAATCAAGCGGGCTGCTTTTACTGAATGGCGGAGCAGGCTCGAGGGGCCGTATGGCCTAGTCCCACTCCTATTTCTTATGTTCTCATTGGAGGAGGGCCAATTTCAGTGGCTTGAGAACAGATTTGGTCTGGGAAAATTGGAATCAAAGATTGGAAGGCAAAACTGTAATCGAACAATGGGCGGCCTTTAAAAGAGGAGATTGTTCGGCTACAGTCTGGGTACATTCCCACGAGGGGGAAAGGTAAGGCAACCAAAGCCAGAGCACTCTGGGTGACGAAAGAGATAGAGAGTAAGATGAAGCAGAAAAAGGAAGCGTATGACAGATGTCGGGTTGATAATTATAGAATCATAGAAAGGTTACAGCATGGAAGGAGGCCATTTGGCCCATCAAGTCCGCTCCGGCTCTATGCAAGAGCAATCCAGGTAGTCCCACTCCCCCGCCCTTTCCACATAGCCCTTGTACAAATGAGAACCAGGCTGAATATAGAAAGTACAGAGGAGAAGTGATAAAGGAAATAAGAGGGGCAAAGGGAGAGTACAAGAATAGACTGGCGGCTAACACAAAAGTGAATCCAAAAGTCTTCTTTGGCATATAAATAGTAAACGGTTAGTAAGAGGAGGGATGGGGCCAATTAGGGACCAAGAAGGAGATCTACTCATGGAGGCAGAGGGTACGGCTGAGGTACTAAATGGGTACTTTGCATCTGTCTTTACCAAGGAAGAAGAAGCTGCCAAAGTCACAGTAAAAAGGGGGTCATTGAGATTCTGGATGGGCTAAAAATTGTCAAAGAGGAGGTACTAGAAAGGCTAGCTGTACTTAAAGGAAATAAGCCACCCAGTCCGGATGGGATGCATTCTAGGTTGCTGAGGGAAGTAAGGGTGGAAATTGCAGAGGTGCTGGCCAGAATCTTCCAATCTTCCTTAGATATGAGGGTGGTGCCAGAGGACTGGAGAATTGCAAATATTATACCCTTTTTCAAAAAAGGGTTTAAGGATAAACCCGGCAACTACAGGCCAGTCAGTTCAAACTCGGTGATGGGGAAGCTTTCAAAAACAATAATCCAGGACAAAATTAAAAGTCACTTGGACAAGTGTGGATTTATAAAGGAAAGCCAGTACAGATTTGTTAAAGACAAATCGTGTTTAACTAACTTGATTGAGTTTTTTAACAGAGAGGTTTGATGACGGCAATGTGGTTGATGTTATGTATATGGACTTTCAAAAGGCGTTTGATAAAGTGCCACAAATAGGCTTGTCTGCAAAATTGAAGCCCATGGAGTAAAAGGGGCAGTGGCAGCATGGATACGAAATTGGCTAAGTGACAGGAAACTGAGAGTAATGGCGAAGGGTTGTTTTTCGGACTGGAGGGAGGTATACAGTGGTGTTCCCCAGGAATTGGTACTAGGACCATTGCTTTTTTTGATATATATTAATGACTTGGACTTGGGCATACAGGGCATAATTTCAAAATTTGCAGATGACACAAAACTTGGAAGTGTAGTAAACAATGAGGAAGATAGTAATAGACTTCAAGTGGACATAGACAGGCTGGTGGAATGGGTGGACACATGGCAGATGAAATTTAACGCAGAGAAGTGTGAAGTGATACATTTTGGCAGGAAGAATGAGGAAAGGCAATATAAACTAAATGATACAATTCTAAAGGGGTGCAGGAGCAAAGAGACCTGGGGGTATATGTGCACAAATCTTTGAAGGTGGCGGGGACAGTTGAGAAAGTGGTTAAAAAAGCACATGGGATCCCTGGGCTTTATAAATAGAGGCATTGAGTACAATAGCAAGGAAGTTATGTTGAACCTTTATAAAACACAGGTTCCGCCACAACTGGAGTATTGTGCCCAAAACTGGGCACCTCACTTTAGGAAGCATATGAAGGCCTTAAAGAGGGTGCAGAAAAGATTTACTAGAATGGTTTCAGGGATGAGGAACTTCATTTACGTGGATAGACTGGAGAAGCTGGGGTTGTTCTCCTTAAATCAGAGAAGGTTGAGAGGAGATTTGATAGAAGTATTCATAAAAACTAGGAGCAAGAGTAGGCCATTCGGCCCTTCGGGCCTGCTCTGCCATTCAAAATGATTATGGCTGATCGTTTAACTCAGTACCCTGTTCCCGCTTTTCCCCCATATCCCTTGATCTCTTTAGCATTAAGAAATATATCTATCTCCTTCTTGAATACACCTATTGACTTGTCCTCCACTGCCTTCTGTGGTAGAGAATTCCACAGGTTCACCACCCTCTGAGTGAAGAAATTTCTCCTCATCTCAGTTCTAAATGGCATACCCCGTATCCTGAGACTGTGACCCCTGGTTCTGGACTCCCCAGCCATCGGGAACATCCTCCCTGCATCTAGTCTGTCTAGTCCTGTTAGAATTTTATATGTTTCGATGAGATCACCACTCATTCTTCTTATCCCCAGTGAATATAGGCCTAGTCAACCCAATCTCTCCTCATACATCAGTCCTGCCATCCCAGGAATCAGTCTGGTAAACCTTCGTTGCACTCCCTCCATGGCAAGGACATCCTTCCTCAGATAAGGAGACCAAAACTGCACACAATACTCCAGATGTGGTCTCACCAAGGCCCTGTATAACTGCAGTAAGACATCCTTGCTCCTGTACTCAAATCCTCTTGCAATGAAGGCCAACATACCATTCGCCTTCTTAACTGCTTGCTGCACCTGAATGCTCGCTTTCAGCGACTGGTGTACAAGGACACCCAGGTCTCGTTGCACCTTCCCTTTTCCCAATCTATCACCATTCAGATAATAATCTGCCTTTCTGTTTTAACGACCAAAGTGGATAACCTCACATTTATCCACGTTATACTGCATCTGCCCTGTTCTTGCCCAATCACCCAGCTTGTCTAAATCACATTGGAATCTCTTTGCATTCTCCTCACAGCTCACATTCCACCCCAGCTTTGTGTCGTCTGCAAACTTGGAAAAGTTACATTTAGTTCCCTCATCCAAATCATTGATATATATTGTGAATAGCTGGGGCCCAAGCACTGATCCCTGCGGTACCCCACTAGTCACTGCCTGCCACCTGGAAAAAGACCCATTTATTCCTACTCTCTGTTTCCTGTCTGAAAACCAATTCTCAATCCATGCCAGTATATTCCCCCCAATCCCATGTGCTTTAATTTTGCACACTCACCTCTTGTGTGGGACCTTATCAAAAGCCTTCTGAAAATCCAAGTATACCACATCCACTGGTTCTCCCCTATCTATTCTACTAGTTACATCCTCAAAAAACTCCAGTAGATTTGTTAAGCATGATTTCCCTTTCATAAACCCATGCTGACTTTGTCCAATCCCTTTAATGCCTTCCAAGTGTTCTGTTATCACATCTTTTATAACAGACTCTAGCATTTTCCCCACTACGGATGTTAGGCTATCTGGTCTGTAATTCCCTGTTTTTTCTCCCTCCTTTTTTAAATAGTGGGGTTACATTTGCCACCCTCCAATCTGTAGGAACTGTTCCAGAGTCTACAGAATTTTGGAAGATGGTCACCAATGCATCCACTATTTCCAGGACCACTTCCTTTAGTACTCTGGGATGTAGATTATCAGGCCCTGGGGATTTGTCAGCCTTTAGGCCTATTAATTTCCCTCGCACTATTCTTTCACCAATACTGGTTTCCTTCAGTTCCTCCCTCTCACTAGACCCTTGGTTCCCTAACATTTCTGGCAGGTTATTTGTGTCCTCCTTTGTGAAGGCAGAACCAAAGTATGTGTTTAATTGTTCTGCCGTTTCTTTGTTTCCCATTATAATTTCCCCCATTTCTGACTGTAAGGGACCTACATTTGTCTTCACTAATCGTTTTCTCTCGACATATTTATAGAAGCTTTTACAGTCAGTTTTTATGTTCCCTGATAGTTTACTCTCATACTCTCATATTTTCCCCCTCTAAATCAATCTCTTTGTCCTCCTTTGTTGAATTCTGAACTGCTCCCAATCCTCAGGCTTGCCGCTTTTTCTGGCAATTTTATATGTCTCCTCTTTGGATCTAATACTATCCCTAATTTCTTTTGTAAGCCACTGTTGAGCCACCTTTCCCGTTTTATTTTTGCGCCAGACAGGAATGAATAATTGTTGTAATTCCTGCACACGTTCTTTAAATATTAGCCATTGCCTATCCACCGTCATCCCTTTTAGTAAAGTTCCCCAATCTATCATAGCCAACTCGCACCTCATACTTTCGTAATTTCCTTTATTTAGATTCAGGACCCTAGTTTCAGATTCAACTACCTCACTCTCCATCTTAATGAGGAATTCTATCATGTTATGGTCGCTCTTCCCTAAGGGACCCTGCACAACAAGATTGTTAATTAATCCTTTCTCATTGCACAATACCCAGTCTAGGATCGCCTGATCTCTAGTTGGTTCCTCAACGTATTGGTCTAGAAAATCATCACGTCCACACTCCAGGAATTCCTCCCCCACAGTATTATCACTAATTTGGTTTGACCAATCTATATGTAAATTAAAGTCACCCATGATTATAGTTGTACCCTTCTTGCAAGGGTCTCTAATTTCCTGTTTAATGCCCTCCCCTACATCTCCACTACTGTTTGGGGGCCTATAAACAACCCCCACCGACGTTTTCTGCCCCTTGGTGTTTTTTAGCTCCACCCATACAGATTCCACATCGTGATTTTCTGAGCCAATATCCTTCCTCACTATTGCACCGATTTCCTCCTTTACTAACAACGCTACCCCACCTCCTTTCCCTTTTTGCCTGTCCTTCCTAAATATTGAATACCCCTGGATGTTCAGTTCCCATCCTTGGTCACCCTGCAGCCATGTCTCCATAATTGCAACTAAATCATAACCGTTAATATCTATCTGCGCTGTTAATTCATCTACCTTATTGCGAATGCTCCGCGCATTAAGACACAATGCCTTTAGACTTGTCTTTTTAAGATTGCTAGTTATCTTAGTATTATTTTGCACTATGGCCCTATTTGTTTTTCGCCCTTGTTTTCTCTGCCTTCCACTATTGCCTCTTCCCTTTCTGTCTTTTGTTTCTACCCTTGTTTCCCCCTCCTCTGTCTCCCTGCCCAGGTTCCCATCCCCCTGCCATTCTAGTTTAAACCTTCCCCAACAGCACTAGCAAACACCCCCGCAAGGACATCGGTCCCAGTCCTGCTCGGGTGTAACCCTTCCCACTTGTACAGTTCCCACCTTCCCCAGAACCGGTCCCAATGTCCCAGGAATCTAAACCCCTCCCTCCTACACCATCCCTGCAGCCACACATTCATTTGGTCTATTCTCCTGTTCTTATACTCACTAGCACATGGCACTGATAGTAATCCTGAGATCACTACCTTTGAGGTCCTGCTTTTTAATTTATCTCCTAACTCCTTAAATTCACCTTGCAGGACCTCATCCCTTTTTTTACCTGTGTCGTTGGTACTGATATGGACCACGACCACCCTCCCCCTCCAGAATGCCCTGCAGCCGCTCCGTGACATCCTTGACCCTAGCACCAGGGAAGCAACATACCATCCTGGAGTCACGTTTGCGGCCACAGAAACGCCTATCTGTTCCCCTTACAATTGAAACCCCTATCAATATAGCCCTGCCACTCTTATTCCTCCCCTCCTGTGCTGCAAAGCCACCCGTGTTGCCACGAACTTGGCTCTTGCTGCTTTCCCCGATAAGCCACCTCCCCCAACAGTATCCAAAGCGGTATATCTGTTTGAGAAGGAGATGCCCCAGGGGACTCCTGCTCTACCTGCCTAGTCCTTTTACTCTGCCTGGCAGTCACCACCCATTTCCTTTCTGCCTGCGTAATCATTACCTGTGGTGTGACCACCTCACTGAACGTGCTATCCATGATAATCTCAGCGTCGCGGATACTCCACAGTGAATCCACCCGCAGCTCCAGCTCCGAAAAGCAGTTAGTCAGTAGCTGCAGCTGGACACACTTCCTGCACACATGGTCGCCAGGGACACCTGTAGTGTCCATGACTTCCCACATGGTGCAGGAGGAGCATATCACGGGTGCGAGCTCTGCTGCCATGACTTGCCTTAGATTTACACTGCGTTCACCTCTCGCACTCTCCTCCCGCTCTCGGGACTCTCCTTTTACACTGCACTCACCTCTCGGAACTCTGCTTTTACACTGCACTCACCTCTCGCACTCTCCTTTTACACTGCACTCACCTCTCGGACTCTCCTCCCGCTCTCGACTCTCCTCCTGCTCTCGGACTCTCCTTTTACACCGCGCTCACCTCTCGGGCTCTACTCTCGCTCTCAGACTCTCCTCCCGCTCTCGGACTCTCCTTTTACACTGAGCTCACTTCTCGGACTCTCCTCCCGCTCTCGGACTTTCCTTTTACACTGCGCTCACCTCTCGAACTCTCCTCTCGCTCTCGGACTCTCCTCCCGCTTTCGGACTCTTCTCTCGCTCTCGGACTCACCTTTTACACTACGCTCACCTCTCGGACTCTCCTCCCGCTCTCAGACTCTCCTTTTACACTGTGCTCACCTCTCGGACTCTCCTCTCGCTCTCGGACTCTCCTTTTACACTACTCTCACCTCTCGAACTCTCCTCCCACTCTCAGACTCTCCTTTTACACTGCGCTCACCTCTCGAACTCTCCTCCCGCTCTCGGACTCTCCTCTCGCTCTCAGACTCTCCTTTTACATTGCGCTCATCTCTCGGACTCTCCTCCCGCTCTCGGACTCTCCTCCCGCTCTCGGGACTCTCCTTTGACAGCGTGCTCACCTCTCGGACTCTTCTCTCGCTCTCGGACTCAAAGTCATGAAGGGTTTAGATAAAGTCAATAAAGAGAAACTGTTCCCATTGACAGAAGGGTCGAGAACCAGAGGACACAGATTTAAGGTGATTGGCAAAAGAACCAAGGGTGACATGAGGAAAAACTTTTTTACGCAGCGAGTAGTTATGATCTGGAATGCGTTGCCTGAAAGGGTGGTGGAAGCAGATTCAATCATGGCTTTCAAAAAGGAATTGGATAAATACTTGAAGGGAAAACATTTACAGGGTTACGGGGAAAGAGCGGGGTAATGGGATTAACTGGATTGCTCTTACAAAGAGCCGGCATGGGCTTGATGGGCCAAATGGCCTCCTTCTGTGCTGTAACCAGTCTATGATTCTATGATTCTATCTAGACAGAAGTGACTAAAAGGAAAACAAATACCTTGTACATAAATAACTCGTACATGCTAGACTATAACTAACATGAGGACTTCTGGTTGTTCTAACTGAAGCAACGTGAGGGCTGGAATTTTGTCCACTAGCATAGTTCAATACTGAATGATTAAGAATTGATGCAAATCTAGCCCGAATTGTCATGTGCTAATAGGCAATTCTCCAGGGTCAGCGCATTTGCATAACCATTCACAGCTTCAAGTACGGATTTAGATATGTGCAGGTAGGTCACCTAATGTTGGAACCAAAAAATTGTGTATAGGTGAAATTTAAAGGGATGATGGGGATGTGGCAGAGCAGGAGGACAGAGATCCTTGCAGTCTTTACCAAGGCTGAAGGGATAGAGGGCTAAGCAGTGACAGGCGAAAATGAGGAGAAAGGAAACCCAAAGTGGAGACAGGAGTTTGCAGGCAAGTGTCAGAGCAGCCCAACATTCCACCTACTGTCTGATGGTTGCTGAAGTGGATGTAGTTCTGCATGAAGGGTTGCTTGGTTCGTCACTCCAGGGAAGCACCCTGTTGATCAGCATCACAACATGCCTGGAAGGAGCTGGAGGCAGGTTTGGGTCAACAACGGACCAGTCCTGTCACTGGCTGTGCCACTGCTATGCTGTGTGCTAGCTGCAGGTGTCCTTACAGCAGGTGGCACTGCTCTGCATTGGCTTCCTGCATGCTCAGAGCCAGTGGAGATAGTTTCCCAAAGTCGTTGTCAAGTAAGTGTGCCAGGGCCTCCAGGTATTAGCAATGACAACTTGGCAGCTGTGGCCAATTAGGCTATGCTGGCTGTCGATCACCCCAGAATGCCTCCTAAAGAACATCACATACTGTGATTTTGGCGATCCCAAAAATCCATCCAGCATTTTGGTCATCAGACCATCATATATTGTCTTCGTGTCATCGGGTCTGCTGCCATGGCCTCCCTTTGGAATTGAAGCCTCTGCATTTATTAAATTTTTGACAAAACAAAATGTGTGCACCTCTGTCTGTAGATATGGATGGGGAGGTACTAGTGAGTGGGTACAGAACACTTACGTTGTAGCCTGATCTGTGTGACATCCCTCAATTAGTCCTCCTATTCTTCCTCTTTTATAAACTTTGAACTATGGGGATTCTCATTAGGAAATCCATTAGTGGCACTAATGGAGCTGTACAATAAACAGGCAACAGAACAATTGCTACAAAGTTCAGAGGAGACAGCACCAAAATTACAGAGTGAGTTTGATAGAATATGTGTTTGTGCAGAAAAATGGCAGATGAAATTTAATGCAATATAAATGTAAAGTACTGCGGATAGGAAGAAAAAAATAAATAACACGTGTACTCTATGAATGGTGCTGAAATAACTAAGGATGAAGCGAAAAGAAGCCTAGGAGTCTTAGTAGACTCAACATGCTCAACATGTCCAACCAATGCAGAGAAGCAATCAACAAAGTCAATAGAATGTTGAACTATATATTTAAAACAGTAAAATATAAGTCAGAGGGAGTTGAGACCAAACTGTATAATGACCTGGTCAGACCGCACCTTGAGTACTATATCCAGGTCAGGTTCCCACGATTCAAGCGCTGAAGGCAGTGCATAGAAGAGCGACAAGACTCATCCCTAGTATCAAAGGACTGTGTTATGAGGAAAGGCTGGAGAAACTTGAGCTTTTCAGCCTTGAAAGGAGGCATCTAAGAGGTGATTGTGCAGAGATTTGTGGAGAGTTAAGGAAATGGAAAAGCTGAATCCAAAATATTATTTTAAGTTAAACAGCAAGAGCAGGACATGGGACATAAATTCAAACTAGCAACAAGTAAATGTAGGACTGATGTCAGGAAAGTCTTCTTTACACAAAGAGTGATCAACTTATGGAATAAACTTCCAAAAAGAGTAGTGGAGACAAACATCCTGGAACCTTGTAAGAAACAGTTGGATGCTGAATTGGAGAAACTTTTGGATTTTTCTGAGTGGATGAACTAAGATGGGCAGAATGGCCTTCCTCATCCATAAGTGTCATGTATTCATGTGAACAATATTAATGGTAGAAGGAAGATCAAAGAACAGATGGGTCCATTAAAGGATACATTGTGTAAAACTATTAAAGATGATCAGGCAATGGCAGATGTTTTGAATAGATTCTTTACATCAGTTGTCACAAAGGAAGAGTGTAGAAAAATCTCCTGTCAGAGATCCATGATGCATATAGCTAGTAAAAATTGTATTATGCAGAATCTGAAACGACTAAATATCGGTAAAATTTCTGGGCCAGATTGGATACATCCTAGAATCCTCAAGGAATTAAAGGAGGAAATTAGTAATATTTTTGTTGATATTTTTCAGAGCTCCATAACTCCAGGAATAATCCCTGAGGACTAGAGAGGATAGCAAATGTAGCCTCAGTATTCAAACGAGAAGTAAGGACCTGGTAATTATATTCTAGTTTGCTAGGAAAATGCTCAAGGGCATTTTATGGAATGCTATAAATTAACATTAAAAAATGTATGAGAGAGGAAGCAGTCAACATGCCTTACAAACCTACTGGACTTCTTTGCATTTGTTGGATTAAGCTGAAATATTGGGGAGGTTATTAAACTAAGGAAAGGATCTTGGCAGTCCCTGAAATAGAAGGTCAACTAGTGGTGATGATGGGGGAAGTTCATGGTAGAGTAATCATACAAGGACTCTGGATAGAGAGGGTCTGATGGGTCACACAAATGCCTTTTTCTTCATTGAGACTTTTATCCGTTCGTATTTTCTTTGAGTGCTGCTACTTGTATTAGAAGGAACTAAGGGGCAAATATTCAGAGTATTTTTGATTTTACTGTCCACTTGTCACATGTAGGAACAGTGCTTCTTAGGCATTGTAAAATGTACTTGTAACTGTGTTAAAACCACTTTGTAATATAGGCCTAGCACAGCATTACATGATTAACAGTTAACTGAAGACACCAATTTAGCCAATTGTTAGGTCCAATTAACTTAACTAATGTTGCATGTTTAACTGTTTCAGACCGTAACATGCACCATTGAATTGATTTTCATTACTATCAACAGACCTATGTTTGAAATTTTCTGTTCGGTTCACAAAACATTGTTTTAAACATACAAGCTTAAGATAAGTTCCGACCTTACAGATAATTTATGATGCATCATGAAATGATAATACTGATTTTTACCTAATATTGCAATACAATAAATGCAAACATAACACTACAGTGTATTACTGCACACAATACATTGTATTACTGTACATACAATATTGCATTACATAGAATGTACAGCTCAGAAACAGGCCATTCGGCCCAACAGATCCATGCTGGTGTTTATGCTCCACAAGCCTCCTCCCTCCCTACATCATCTAACCCTATCAGCATATCCTTCTATTCCTTTCTAGTGCATCTATACTAATCGCCTCAACTACTCCTTGTGGTAGCAAGTTCCACACTCTCTGGGTAAAGAGGTTGCTCCTGAATTCCCTATTGGACTTATTAGTGACTGTCTTATATTTATGACCTCTAGTTTTGGACTCCCCCACAAGTGGAAATTTTTTCTCGACATCTACCCGATCAAACCCTTCCATTATCTTAAAGACCTTTATCAGGTCACCTCTCGGTAATCTTTTTTCTAGAGAAAAGAGCCCCAGTCTGCTCAATCTTTACTGAAATGTTTAACCTCTCAGTTCTGGTATCAGTGAATCTTACTTGCACCTTCTCCAGTGCCTCTTTTTATAATATGGAGACCAGAACTGTTCACTAGTGTATTACTGTATACACTATATTGTATTACTGCACACACTACAATGTATTACTGCACATTCTACATTGTATTGTTGTATAAACTATAATGTATAACCACACACACTAGTGTATTACTGCACACTCTACTCTATATTACTGTATACACTATATTGTATTACTGCACACTCTACAGTGTATTACTGCACATTTTACATTGTACTGCTGTGTACACTATATTGTATTACTCCACACACTTGTGTATTATTGTATTACTGCACACTACACTGTATTACTGTATACACTATATTGTATTACTGCACACACTGGTGTATTACTGCACACGCTACATTGTATTACTGCATATATGACATTGCATGACTGCATACACTAATTGGTATCACTGCATACACTAAATTGTATTATTGCACATACAATATTGTATTACTGTACAGACTAAGACACTGGACTAAGAATTGACAAGAGAATCAATATGGTCAAATAATAAACCTTAAGATAAAGATGTTCTTGCATTTCAAAATATATATATATAATGTATATAAATAAAGTGTTGTAACTTCATTGTATTATTCTGTAAAATAAAATATTAAATGAAGTATGTCTTCCTAATGTTTGAAACTAAGTAGTAGCTTTGTGCATTACAATAAAAATGTGAAAAATTCTTTAAAAACAGTAAACAGAGGAGCACCATGCTTTCGAACTATGTACGTGGTGTCAGCCGTGGTTCAGTGGTAGCACTAACCTCCAAGTCAGAAGGTTGTGGGTTCAAGTCCCACTCCAGAGACTTGAACACAAACCCAAGGCTGGCACACCGGTGCAGTACTGAGGGGATGCCACCTTTCATAAGAACAAAAGAAAAAGGAGCGGGAGTAGGCCATACGGCCCCTCGAGTCTGCTCCGCCATTCAATCAGACCATGGCTGATCTTCAGCTTCAACTCCACTTTCCTGCCCGATCTCCATACCCCTTGATTCCCCTAAAGTCCAAAAATCTATCTATCTCAACCTTGAATATATTCAACGACTGAGCATCCACAGCCCTCTGGGGTAGAGAATTCCAAAGATTCACAACCCTCTGAGTGAAGAAATTCTTCCTCATCTCAGTCTTAAATGGCCGACCCCTTATCCTGCGACTATGCCCTCTAGTTCCAGACTCTCCAACCAGGGGAAATAACCTCTCTGCATCTACGCTGTCAAGCCCCCTCAGAATCTTCTATGTTTCAATGAGATCATCGCTCATTCTTCTAAACTCCAGAGAGTATAGACCCATTCTACTCAACTTCTCCTCATAAGACAACCCTCTCATCCCGGGAATTAATCTAGTGAACCTTCGTTACACCGCCTCAAAGGCAAGTATATCCTTCCTTAGCTAAGGAGACCAAAACTGTACGCAGTACTCTAGGTGAGGTCTCACCAAAGCCCCGTAAGACTTCCTTACTCTTGTACCCCAACCCTCTTGCAATAAAGGTCAACGTGCCATTTGCTTTCATAATTGCCTGCTGTTCCTGCATGCTAACTTTTTGTGTTTCTTGTACCAGGACACTCAATCTCTCTGGACACCAACATTTAATAGTTTCCTCGCCATTTAAAAAATATTCTGTTTTTCTATTCTTCCTACCAAAGTGAATAACCTCACATTTCCTCACATTATACTCCATCTGCCACCTTGCCCTCTCACTTAACCTGTCTATATCATTTTGCAGACTCTTTGTGCCCGCCTCACTGCTTACTTTCCCACCTAGCTTTGTATCATTCAGCAAACTTGGATACATTACACTCAGTCCCTTCATCCAAGTCATTAATATGGATTGTAAACAGCTGAGGCCCAAGCACTGATCCTTGCGGCACCCCACTAGTTACAGCCTGCCATCCTCTCTGTTTTCTGTCCATTAACCAATCCTCTATCCATGCTAATGTGTTACCCCCAACCCCATGAGCCCTTATCTTGCGTAACAACCTTTTATGTGGATCCTTATCGTATGCCTTTTGAAAATCCAAATATACGACATCCACTGGTTCCCCTTTATCTACCCTGCTAGTTACATACTCAAAAAACTCTATTAGATTTGTCAAACATGATTTCCCTTTCATAAAACCATGTTGACTCTGCCTAATCACATAATGATGTTCTAAGTGCCCTTTCTGATGAGATGTTAAACCGAGATTCCTATCTGAGCTCTCAGGTGATTGTGAAAGATCCCATGGCAATGCATAGTTGCCTGATGGTGTACCTGTAGGGTCATCACTTTTGTGCTCACTGTCATTGCAGTGTGGGCTGTGCCTGAAAAGTTGCTTCTTTATTTACCAAATGAAGCTCATATTGGAAACAATTGGTTTTGGTTCTTGTAGATCCATCATATGTGGTGTTTTCGATCTTTTATATTATTTCTTTAGATTTGGCATTGTAATATCATGAATAAATGAGTAACTTACTATATATTTTGTCTTTAAAGATATTTTTCCTTGGAACTTAAATGTAATAATCTATACTCATTAATTTTCAAAACAAAACTGAACAACTTTCATTTATATAGTATCTTTAATGTGACAAAATGTCTCAAGACATTTCACAAATGGACATAAGGAAATGAACGGTGTGCCAAAAAGGAAGATATTAGGAAGGGTGATCTAAAGCGTAGTTGGAGAAATGTGTTTAAAGAAGGTTTTTAAAGGTGAAGGAACTGAGGGCTTTAGGGAGGAAGTTCTAGAGATTAGGGCTGAGGTCACTGAAGAGTCTTCCACCAATATTGGGGTGAAGGGAGGAAGGAGTGCACAATAGGCTGGGATCAGAGGAACAAAGCATTTGGGAGGGGATATAGGGCCAAGGAGATTGCAGAGATAGGGTGGGCGAGATCATCGATGGATTTATAGATGAGGACAAGAATTTTAAATGTAGTGCACTGGGGGGTTGGAGAGCCAGTATACAATAGTGAGAATGGGACTGATGGGTGACTGGGACTTACTGTGCGACAAGATATGAGCGACAAAACTTTGGTCAAGTTGGAATTTATAAAGGGTGGAGGACGGTAGGCCAGAAAGGAAAGCATTAGAATAGTCCAGCCTGGAAGTGATAAATGTATAAGGGTTTCAGCCATGGAGGGGCTGAGATATGGGCAGAGGCGGGCAATGAAATGGAGGTAGATTAGAAAATAAATTTTTCTTCTAAGTAATTTTTGGAGATTGCCTGGAATAATTATTAAAATATTTAGTACTGCAGTAAGTTAGTAAACACAGAACTTAATTAGTTTCCTCCAAATCATCTGTTCACTCTTTGTAAGTGTACAGGGGTGCACCATTAGGACTGTGAGTAATGTAAATTTTATTCACTTGAAAATAAGGACGTTTTGCATGCAAAGTACTGTATATTTTTAACTAGTCTTGTCAATTACACCGAATGTTCACCCATTAAAATGTTGTTAGAATATTGATTCTGCCCTGTTTTGCACTTCCATTAGTGGCTGAACACTGTTTTAGAAATGTATTTTCTTTGAAACATTGATTTAAATCAATATATTCACGACACAATCAGCTGACGTTTCATTCGGGTAACAACACATAGCGTAGATTTTCTGATTGGATGTTGCAAGAAAAGCAGCTGCTCAACCTTTAGTCCGCTGACCCTGCCTGAATTTGGGTCAGCCTCATTATAATGTGGATGAACTTCTAGTGTGTAAAATGCCAGGGAGTTCAACTTTTGACAGGTAAGAAATCAGGTGCTGCTTCAGGATTTAAAGGGCAGCAAGAGCTTAAAGGGGTATACATGGCAATTTCCAGATTTGGAAGTCAGCAAACCTCTTTAGAAAAACAACATCTGTAAGGAGTGTAGAAGATCAGAGAATGTCCTTTTTATCTATTGAAATTCCCCCAGAGAAACTGAAGCAGAGAAAAGGGGACTTTCTTTGGTCATCAATGTCACAGGACTCCAGGGAAAGCAATCCAGCAAAAATAGGAGGTAGTGGCAACAACTGTGAAAGCTACCTCCACCATGCAGCACACCAGGAAGAAGTAGTACTAGGAGTTTTAATGGCCGTACCAGATCAACCAAGGTAGGTGCATCCACCATTACCTTCCATCAATGCAGTATACTTAGCATGTAAGGCACCCACAGATTCTCACTGTGTGAACGTACTTTCAAACCTTACCATGAATGGGCAGCTTGTCAAATAAAAGATAGCCAGAGTTTGGTCATACCATCTTTATTGAAACAAAACCTGACTGAATAGAAATCTGTACCATATCATCATAATAATTTAAATTCATCTTGCTGCCTACCAAGCACTGACTTCACTTCAAAAATAATTCATGGTGTGAACACTTTGAGACAATTGATCCTGAATGTTACAAAGCATTCTATAAATAAAAGTATTTATTTCATTAGGTGCATCGTTACATTCACAATGCTATCAAATACAAAAAAACATTCAATTATTTAACAACCTAATGGCTACTTCAGGTTACATGGCAATTTTGTACTATTGTTGACAGTATTAATGTTTACTACCCTTGGGTCGAATATGCAAATATTCATTTATGGGTTTGTGTTAAAAATAAAATGGTGTAAAAATGAAAGAGAAAATGGCCCAATAAATCTCAATTTTGACATCACATAGGAGCGGCAGTTAAGTGACTAATGTGATACCGGAATGCATAACATTCTTCAATGTGGAAAAATCTGGAACAGTCTCTGCAAGATGGGAATTACATTGCTTAGGCCTTAGCCCACTCAGTGACACCTTGGGGGTAGGCACAAAGATATACTTCACTAATCTTGTATCAACCCTCTTAAGTTGAATCAAATATATCATAGAATCATAAAGCACAGAAGGAGGCCATTCAGCCCATTGTGCCTGTGCCGGCTCTTTGAAAGAGTTAACCAATTAGTCCTACTCTTCTGCTGTTTCCCCATAACCCTGCAAATTTTTCCTTTTCAGGTATATACCCAATTCCCTTTTGAAAGTTGCTATTGAATCTACTTCCACCACCCTTTCAAGCAGTGCATTCCAGATCATCACAACTCGCAGCGTTAAAAAAATTCTCCTCATCTCCCCCCTGGTTGTTTTGCCAATTATCTTAAATCTGTGCCCTCTGGCTACCAACCCTCCTGCCAGTGGAAACAGTTTCTCCTTAACTGCAAGGAGATTTCAAATTTCAAAACTGAGATTGATTGATTTTTGTTAGGTAAGGGTACTAAGGGATATGGAACCAAGGTGGGTAAATGGAGTTGATACAGATCAGCCATGATCTAATTGACGTTCCAATCGGTGGAACAGGCTCGAGGGGCTGAATGGCCTACTCCTGTTCCTGTGTTCCTTAATTACTCTATCAAAGCCCCTCATAATTTTGAAGACCCCTATTAAATCTCCCCATAGCCTTCCCTGCTCTAAGGAGAACAATCCCAGCTACTCTACTAGCTCTACATATCTGAAATCCCTTATCCCAAATCCTGACACTTTCTTATTGGCAAAGAAATCCAAACAAGGGGAATCATATTTCACTTGCCATGGTCCTTTCCAAAGATCTGTCAATAGTCTAGTAATTAAGGTGGCTAAAAAAAAGTCCAGTGTTTTAAATGGATCCCATTTACCACCTAATGGGACTATTCTTTTGTCAGGATGTCTCATTAAACGGGACTCAAACTAAACTGATCAACTAATCATTTATAGCAACCTACTATTACATCCCAGCTAACTGGAAATATAACAATCTTCCTCCACATTCCAATGGTTTCATTCTATCTGCCATATACAAATAACATTGTCAAAAATTTGGAGACCATTTACTATGACAAGCTGAAATGTCACCCTTTGTCCCCTGAAACTCCAATCCATCAATCTCCCACAATCAATGAGAAATTGACATGAGATATAGGGATAGATTTCTTGGTTTTAGTAGTTACATGGATAGATTCAAGCTCTTTGATAAGTGCACCTGAAAAAGTAGCTCTGAATTATTACTCTCATTATTCCCATCTGTGTGGCTCAGTACTACACTAGACAGCTCATTTACCCATTGAACAGCTTGGGGGGGAAATTCTAAAAATGTTACCATGCAGGGTTTTTGTATCCTGTTTTTAACAAAGACATAAGCTAATATGTTCTTGAATTAAATATACTAGTAAACACTTTTGGATTAATATTAATGGCCAAAGCCATTCTTTTAATAATAAAATCCATATTACTTAGTTTGATATAATCTCAGGCAGAATGGAGTATGTTAAAAAACAAGAAGACTGAAGTTGAAACCACAAAGTAAAAATGTTGAATTAAACATATTGGGAATTAAGATATTACTATTTGTTTTCACACTTAGGCGTAAGATAAACTCTAGTCCCAGCAAACAACTTGGATCTCCAGTCATGGTTGGGCTCCCTTATTTTATGATCTTCATTTAAAACCAGTGACAAATGCTACCTTTTATTTCCGAAGGTGTTGGATTCATATTTATATTTGGGTGAATCTGGCATATGTTTTGTAAGCTAATTTTGGTGAACTCCCAAACCTCAAATTGGTTTGGACCCACCTAAATTCTTGGTTCAAGACGAGGAACAATACGAAGGCATGGGGGTCTACACACAAATCCTGTACATTACAAAATGACTATACTCCAACTACTTTCTCCTTCCTCTTGGCAACTTGCTGTTCTGCACCGTTTATCATGTCTGTTGTACTAGCACCAGTTGACGAACAGTAACTAAAGACAAACGGTGCATCTGGTGAATTCCACATCCAAGGCAATAGTAAAAGGGTAAAAGTGTGAATCATCTGTTCATCCCAGGATACGACCTGAAGTAGAATGAGTTAATATCTTGCTTGCATTAACTATAATTGCATTGGCCTTGAAGGCTTGAACGGGCAGTAGAAAAGAGTCAATGATTCTACATTACTTGTTCAATGGAGTCTTGCACTTTGAGAGAGGGGGCTTTCAATCACTCAGTCTAGATGAGGTGAGCATTAATTTTGTCATTGTGACATTACAAACAAGATACGTAATATTTTGGCAACAGAATAATGATTTTGCAATGTGAATAATCATGTTTGTCAGCAAAGATGGTAAAAGTTAGTGCTTTTAATTTTATACTGACACACTCCAGCAACCGTTCCATTGGCATTGCACTGCTGGGATTTGCTGAATTTTATGTTACACCCCTCTCTAGTATAAAAAGCTACAATAAGTTGGCTTTTTTTTTGAAAAAAAATCTCTACCATATTTAACTTTCACAATCCCCATAGAATAAATACCTCTTGTTTGCTGTAAAATATTAACAAAATGGAAGATTGTTTTTGCTCTAAAAATACATTATATTAATGGAATTTTCCAAGACAAAGGAGTTCAAAACCAAATGATGTTTAGACACCGAGTATATCTCAGTTGAGTTAAAAAATCTGGAAACAACAGCTATGTAGGTTCAAAGAATGCAGGTAAATTGTTTATGTGGAGTAACAGCACATCCTATCTTAGCGCATTAGTGGCAGGGGATAATTAATGTTTACTTATAATCAGTGGCTCTCTGTGCCAGCAATCACGGAAGACTATGATATACTGAGAAATGGAATCCCTGCTGTTTCAGCTGTCAGGAACAGTAATTACTTTGTGCCTTAACACCTCTGGGACCCTGGTAGTATTTATCCATTATGACTGTGCTGATTGGTTAGATGCCACAGGGCCAGCCCTAATGTAACCAATTGTCTTCCTTGTTTGCTGAAAAAAAGAAAGGAGATGATCGTAATGAAAAGATAGTCATTTTCTCAGTTCTCTGTAAAGTCTGACTGATGGCTTAATTGTGGTTCAAATAAGCTCTAATCAGAATAATAACAAAGCTACTTAATCTTACATAAATAAGGGGACAAATACAAGAGCATGATTAGAGATCAAATAATTTACACCAGCAGGGTTTTTGCCGAGAACAATTACTACCCATGCACTGAACAGACTGTACCTAGTGAACACTGTTCTCCATTAATGAATGAGTGACAACAAAATATACTTTAGTACAAGCTAATTCCATGCAAACATACTGCAAGAACACTGGGATCAATATCCTAACAAGAATATTCATCAAGGGCACCAGATGATTCCTTAGCCCCTTCACCTCCTTGACAAGGAACCGTCTGAGGTTTACCACCCAGTCTGTGCCTAAGAGTTAATGATGCCTAAATTTGGCTCGCCAAACTATCTTACATCAACCAGTTCAGATTATATTAGTATTTACATTACTAATCTCCAATGAGGATCCGCAAAACTTACTGAGTGAATGAATTAACCCTTTCTTGCCAATTATCAAAAAGTCAGGTAACAGTCATGAACTAACAATTGTTTATTAACTTTAGAATCATAGTAAGTAGCATTCAAACTTGAGTATTTAAATAATTAGATAGGGTTGACAAAATAAATAAGGTTACAAAGACAGTTATGTCACGGTAATTCAGCAATAACTAATTGCTGATTATAAATTTACATTTGAGATCAATGTCTGAGATTGACATAAATTGGTGAGATTAATTTACTCCTTAATTAGCTGACAAGTTAACAGCATTAGATAGCCAATCTATAAAATAGATTAAAGGCTATATGCTTGTAATGAGCAATGTTTCCAGAACTTACATGACCTCGTCCTTATGAGCCGGTGTGGATGATCTGGTTGCCTCGCCTTCCTCTGAGTGGATGATGTTACCCTTCAGAGATGTCAGAGTGATGAATCTCCACCTATGGAGGTGCTATCTGTTCCTCCCAGATCCGCTGCTCCTGGATAAATTCACTTCCGTTCTGGTAGCTGTATTTGAACAAGGTGGCTTAAATTTCACCTCTCGGGATCTCAGGCAAACTTGTAGATCTAAGTGACACACTTGTATCTGCCTGCTATACAATCTTAACTTCTGTAACCTTTCTCTCTCTTTCAACTGGATATGCACTTTCTGATTTTATAGAAATGACCTTCTACATATACTAGCCAAAGGACTCTTACACCTTCTATTACAAAGATTACTACATGAATCACTAAAAGTAGAACTAAGAACCGAGGACTTTAGTGTCAAAAACACCATCTCATATATCCTTAATTTCCAAAGAAAACTCCTCCATTCTATTGACCAATCTGAGTGGCACATGTGTCAATCACCTCATACAGTCCAGTTGGTATCCCTGATGACCTCCAAATCAATAAAGCGTCTAGATTGCTTGGGCACTTGTTTACATCTTAGCTTTCAGGGGGGCGCACACAGCTCCAGATAAGGCAGAACATATTTATGTCTCCCTTAACGAGCCATCTCCAGGCCTGTGAGCTTGGTGGCTTATTTTCTATCCCTGGTAAAGAATGTTTTGTTTATATAAGCCTTCATGGCTTAATTAGCGTTAGCTCTTTCCTTTCCTAGCATCATTTTAACATGGGAAAATAGGAAGAGGAGGGCATTCACCCCCTCAAGCCTGTTCTGCCATTCAATTAGATCATGCCTAATCTGCACCTCAACTCCATTTACCTGCCTTTGCTCCATATCCCATGATACCCTTACTTAACAAAAATTTATAAATCTCAGTGTTGAAAATTTCAAGTGACCCAGCATCCACAGCCTTTTGGGTGAGAAAGTTTCAGATTTCCACCACACTTTGTTTGAAAAAGTGTCTCTGATTTCACTTTTAAGATTATGCATCCTTTTTTCGGTAATTCTCCACCTGGGAAAATAGTTTCCCTGAATCTACCTTATCAAATCCCTTTATTATTTTAAAGACCTCGATTAGGTCATCTCTCAACCTTCTAAACTCAAGGAAATACAATCTAAATTGATTCAACCTGTCCCCATAATTTAACCCTTTAGGCCTGGTATAATTTTGGTGAATCTGTGCTGCTCCCTCTCCAAGGCCAATATATCCTTCTTGAGATTCAGTGCCCAAAACTGAATGCAGTAGTCCAGATGGGCTCTGACCAATGCTCTGTACAACTGAAGCATCTCTTCCTCATCTTTGCATTCCAGCTCCCTTGACATAAAGACCAACATTCCATTAGCCTTTTTGATTACTTTTGTACCTGCGCACTAGCTTTTAATGACATGTACATGGATACCTAAATCTCTTTGCTCCTCCACAGCCTCTAGTCTCTCACCATTAAGAGAATATCTTTTTGTCTTTCTTGTATCTAAAGTGGATGACCTCACACTTCCCACATTGATCTCCATCTGCCATAGTTTTGCCCACTCACTTAATCTATGGCCTGTTGTAACTTCCTGCTCCCATCTACACAACTTACTCCGCCTCTTAATTTAGTGTCATCTGCAAACTTGGATATACAACTCTCTATTCCTTCATCCAAGTCATTAATATATGGTGACAAGCTGAGGCCCCAGAACAAATCCCTGGGGAATATTCCGCCAATCAGACAGCATTCTCTTTACCCCTACTCTCTGTCTCTTACCTCCCAACCAATTACCAACCAACATCACAAGGTTACCTCCAATTTTGTGCGCTTTCATTTTTGCTAATAATCTCGCGTGGAACCTTATCAAATGCCTTCTGGAAGTCCAAATAGACAACATCTATAGGCAGTCCCCTATCCACCTATTCAGTCTGACTACTGACTCCATTTAAGGCAATTCTTGGGGCATTTCTCCCACACTAGAAAAGCTCATGTACAGTAAAGGTTCTGCACATTACCTCATCAATGTATTTCTAGTTATTTCCTCTCAAACTTATATAAGCTGTTTTGCTTTTGCAGTAACCTACTCCATATTAGTATAAACTCCTATTCCAGCACAACTTTACAAATCTCAGGTTAGTATGAAAGGGGAAAGGGAGGAAAATGTTGGCACAGTAAGTTACAAAACTGCTCCAAAGCAGTCCAAGAATGAAGTTTTGAATTCTGATGAGACAGGAAGGTCATGCTTGACCAACCTTATTGAATTATTTGAAGAAATAACAGAAAAAGTAGACATGGGTAATGCAGTAGATGTAATATATTTGGATTTTCAAAAGGCTTCCGATAAGTTATCACATTGTAAACTCATGACTAAGGTCAGAGCATGTCGAGTCAGGGGAAAGGTAGCAGAATGGATAGCAAGCTGGCTACAAAGCAGGAAAGAGAGAGTAGGGCTTAAGGGTAGCTACTCAGACTGGCAAAAGGTGGGAAGTGGTGTTCCACAGGGATCGGACTGGGAACATTGTTGTTCACAATTTACATCAACGGTTTGGACTCGGAATCAGAAGTACAATTTCAAAATTTGTGGACGACACGAAATTGGGGGGGGTGTACAAAGGAATAAAGCGTTAAAATGCAAGAAGACATAATAAACTTACAGAGTGGGCATGTAATTAGCAAACGAATTTCAATATAGAAAAGTGTGAGGTAGTGCATTTTGGTAGGAAGAATAAGGAGGCCACGTATTACTTGGAGAATAAGAGTCTAAATGGGGTGGAGAAGCAAAGGGATCTCAGGGGTACAGTTACATAAAACACTAAAAGTAGTGACGCAGTTTAATGAGGCCATAAAATGGCAAACCAAGCACAGTGGTTCATTTTTAGAGGATAGAATTGAAAAGCAGAAAAGTTATGTTAAACTTGTATTGGTGAGACTTGTATTGGAGTACTGTGTACAGTTCTGGTCTCCAGATTATAAAAAGGATATGGAAGCATTGGAGAACGTGCAAGAAAAGATTCACAAGGATGATACCAGAATATGGGTATGGTAGCATAGTGGTTATGTTACTGGACTAGTTATCCAGAGGCCTGGACTAATAATCCCGAGTCATGAGTTCAAATCCCGCCATGGCAGCTGAGAAATTTAAATTCAATTAATTAAATAAAATCTGGAATAAAAAAACTAGTATCAGTAATGATGGCCATGAAACTACCAGATTGTCATTAAAAACCTATCTGGTTCACTAATGTCCTTTAGGGAAGGAAACTTATCGTCCTTGCCTATATGTGACTCCAGACCCACAGCAATGTGGTTGATTCTTAATTGCCTTCTGTTGAAATGGCCGAGCAAGCCACTCAGTTGCACAATCTCACTACAAAAGTCATAATAAGAATAAAACTGGATGGACCACCCAGCATCGCACCACTAGGCAGTGGACACGAAAAAGGCAAACCAAGCCCAGTCAACCTTGCAAAGTCCTCCTCACTTACATTTGGGGACTTGTGCCAAAATTGGTGAGAGTTGTCCCACAGACTAGTCAAGCAACAGCCTGACATAGCTATGCTCACAGAATGATACCTTTCAGCCAACGTCCCAGACTCTTCCATTACCATCCCTGGGTATGTCCTGTCCCACCGGCAGGACAGACCCACCAGAGGTGGCGGTACAATGATATACAGTCAGGAGGGAGTGGCCCTGGGAGTCCTCAACATTGACTCTGGACCCCATGAAATCTCATGGCATCTGGTCAAACATGGGCAAGGAAATCTCCTGCTGATTACCACTTACTGCCCTCCCTCCCTCAGAGAAAAAATCAACAGGATTAGACAAAGTCAACATGGATTTATGAAAGGGAAATCATGTTTGACAAACCTACTGGAGTTTTTTGAGGATGTAACTGGTAGAATAGATATGGGAGAACCAGTGGATGTAGTTTATTTGGATTTTCAGAAGGCCTTTGATAAAGTCCCACATAAGAGGTTAGTGTGCAAAATTAAAGCACATGGGATTGGGGGTAATATACTGGCATGGATTGAAAATTGGTTAACAGATAGGAAACAGAAAGTAGGAATAAATGGGTCTTTTTTGGGGTGGCAGCCAGTGACTAGTGGGGTACCGCAGGGATCAGTGCTTGGGCCCCAGCTAGTCACAATATATATCAATGATTTGGATGAGGAAATCAAATGTAATATTTCCAAGTTTGCTGACGACACAAAAGTAGGTGGGACTGTGAGTTGTGAGGAGGATGCAAAGAGGCTTCAAGGCGATTTAGACAAGTTGAGTGAGTGGGCAAATACATGGCAGATGCAGTATAATGTGGATAAATGTGAAGTTATCCACTTCAGAAGGAAATACAGAGAGGCAAAGTATTATTTAAATGTTGATAGATTGGGAAATGTTGATGTACAAAGGGACCTGGATGTTCTTGTACACATGCAGGTACAGCAAGCAGTTAGGAAGGCAAATGGTATGTTGGCCTTCATTGCAAGAGGATTTGAGTACAGGAGCAAGGATGTCTTACTGCAGTTATACAGGGCCTTGGTGAGACCACACCTGGAGTATTGTGTGCAGTTTTGGTCTCATAACCTAAGAAAGGATATATTTGTCATAGAGGGAGTGCAGAGAAGGTTCACCAGACTGATTCCTGGGATGGCAGGACTGTCGTATGAGGAGAGATTGGTTCGACTCGGCCTGTATTCACTCGAGTTTAGAAGAATGAGAGGGGTTCTCATTGAAAAATAAAATTCTGACAGGGCGAGACAGACGGGATGCAGGGAGGATGTTTCCCCTGGCTGGGGGATCGAGAACGAGTGGTCACAATCTCAGGGTCGGGTCACTCAGAGGGTGGTGAACCTGTGGAATTCTCTACCACAGAAGGCTGATCATATTGAATGGCGGAGCAGGCTCAAAGGGCTGAATGGCCTACTCCTGCTTCTATTTTCTATGTTTCTATGTTTCTCAGCTGATGAATCAGTCCTCCTCCATGTTGAGCACCACTTGGAGGAAGCACTGAGGGTAGCAAGGGCACAGAATGTACACTAGGTGGGGGACTTCAATGTCCATCACCAAGAGTAGCTTGGTAGCACCACTACTGACCGAGCTGGCCGAGTCCTGAAGGACATAGCTGCCAGACTGGGCCTGCGGCAGGTGGTGAGCGAACCAACACGAGGGAAAAACCTACCTGACCTCGTCCTCACCAATCTACCTGTTGCAGATGCATTTGTCCATGACAGTATTGGCAGGAATGTCCACCGCACAGTCCTTGTGGAGATGAAATCCAGTCTTCATACTGAGGACACCATCCAACATGTTCTGTGGCACTACCACTGTGTAAATGGGATAGATTCAGAACAGATCTAGCAGCTCAAAACTGGGCATCCATGAGGTGCTGTGGGCCATAGCAGCGGCAGCAGAATTGTATTCCAGCACAATCTGTAACCTCATGGCCCGGCATATTCCTCACTCTACCATTACCAACAAGCCAGGGGATCAATCCTGGTTCAATGAGGAGTGTAGAAGAGCATGCCAGGAGCAGCACCAGGCGTACCTAAAAATGAGGTGCCAACCTGGTGAAGCTACAACACAGGACTACATGCATGCTAAACAGTGGAAGCAACGTGCTATAGACAGTGCTAAGCGATTCTACAACCAACGGATCAGATCAAAGCTCTGCAGTCCTGCCACATCCAGTTGTGAATGGTGGTGGAGAATTAAACAATTGACAGGAAGAGGAGGCTCTGTAAACATCCCCATACTCAATGATGGCAGAGTCCAGCACGTGAGTGCAAAAGACAAGGCTGAAGCGTTTGCAACCATCTTCAGCCAGAAGTGCCGAGTGGATGATCCATCTCAGCCTTTCCCGATATTCCCACCATCACAGAAGCCAGTCTTCAGCCAATTCGATTCACTCCACGTGATATCAAGAAACAGCTGAGTGCACTAGATAGAACAAAGGCTATGGGCCCCGACAACTTCCTGGCTGTAGTGTTGAAGACTTGTGCTCCAGAATTAGCTGCGCCTCTAGCCAAGCTGTTCCAGTAAAGCTACAACATTGGCATCTACCCGACAATGTGGAAAATTGCCCAGGTATGTCCTGTCCACAAAAAGCAGGACCAATCCAATCCGGCCAATTCCTGCTCCATCAGTCTACTCTCAATCATCAGCAAAGTAATGGAAGGTGTCATCGACAGTGCTATCAAGAGGCACTTACTCATCAATAACCTGCTCACCGATGCTCAGTTTGGGTTCCGCCAGGACCACTTGGCTCCAGACCTCATTACAGAGTTGGTCCAAACATGGACTAAAGAGCTGAATTCCAGAGGTGAGGTGAGAGTGACTGCCATTGACATCAAGGCAGCATTTAACCGAGTGTGGCACCAAGGAGCCCGAGTAAAATTGAAGTAAATGGGAATCAGGGGGAAAACTCTCCGGTGGCTGGAGTCATACCTAGCACAAAGGAAGATGGTAGTGGTTGTTGGAGGCCAATCATTTCAGCCCCAGGACATTGCTGCGGGAGTTCCTCAGGGCAGTGTCCTAGGCCCAACCATCTTCAGCTGCTTCATCAATGACCTTCCCTCCATCATAAGGTCAGAAGTGGGAATGTTCACTGATGATTGCACAATGTTCAGTTCCATTCGCAACCCCTCAGATAATGAAGCAATTCGCGACCTCTACCGCCTAGAAGGACAAGGGCAGCAGGTACATGGGAACAACACCACCTGCACGTTCCCCTCCAAGTCACACACCATACCGACTTGGAAACATATTGCCTTTCCTTCATTGTCACTGGGTCAAAATCCTGGAACTGCCTACCTAACAGCACTGTGGGACAACCTTCACCACACGGACTGCAGCTGTTTAAGAAGGCGGCTCACCACCACCTTCTCAAGGGCAATTAGGGATGGGCAATAAATGCTGGCCTTGCCAGCGACGCCCACATCCCATGAAAGAATTAAAAAAAGATATACTTATCAGGAAAGAATAAACAGGCTGGGGCTCTTTTTGCTAGAAAAGGTTGAGGGGCAACCTGATCGAGGTCTTTAAGATTATGAAATGGTTTGATAGGATAGATGTGGAGATGTTTCCACTTGTGGGGGAGACCAGAACTAAGGGGAAGCATGTTAAGCACACGAGGGAGAAAGGAATAGAAGGGCATGCTGGTAGGGTTAGATGAAGTCGGGAGGGAGGAGGCACACGTGCAGCATAAACACTGGCATAGACCAGATGGGCCGAATGGCCTGTTTCTGTGCTGTAGACTCGATGTACCTTGATATAAACAACTGAGCTGATATTATTAGAGATCCTAATTTAAACTAATTTAGACAGTCTCAATCCAAATAGCAGTGAGCATAATTCCATAACAGAAAACTGCCTACAATTTAATACTGCGGCCAGTGTGGGGAATGGAAATGCTGGTGTAGCATGAAAGCATTCTTCCAAGATCATCGATAACACTGTCAGCACTGTAAGGGTGGCTCCATATTGTGTCTGATCCACAACCTGAATGGTACAATCGAGCCCACTAGGGGTCTGAATTCAAATGGAGTTGTGGCAGGAGTGTTCGGAATTTGGGGTGAACCCCAGATCTGCTGGGATCTTTGCCCCATGTAACCTGTAAATTACGACCGGCAGTGAGTGGAAGCGGAGAAAATGCATCTTCTAACCACTCCGTTTACATCCAAGTAGCATTTTAGTGGCATTCCCCAGGATCCTATGGGAATCCCGCCAGCTCTGCTGAGAGCCGGCGCAGTGCCCGCTGTGGGCCTGAAGATGAAAATTTGCATAGGCAATCAATTATGTTGAAAGTTCTCTGCGGGGACGTTGAATTTTTTTTTGCTTATCTTGATCTTCAGCCCACTCAGGGTCGCAGAATCCCTGCCTTTGGAGTGGCTGGGTGATGCTTTGGGATTCCGGCGGCACGGCACCTCTACAGGTGTGGGTCACTCGCCCCAATTATTATTATGACTCCATTTTCAGGATTTGGGATAGGTCTTGGTGAGGCCTAAGCAGCAGATGGAAGCCCTGCCTTCCACACTGAATGGGTTCGCAGAAGTTCGAGGCTTTCATTTATAATGGAATCCCAGCAACAAACATTAATAATTTCAAGAGAAGACCAAGCATCAATCAAGACAGCCTGAAATCAATCCCAAAGGTAATAATTCTAAATTTGCTTTCAATCTGGTCCATCCCCATGTTGATAAGCATAAACTTGCAACTCCCCAGCAAAGAAGCAGATATTACAATACTGCAGGTTTTAAATCAAGCTTAAAATGTCTTGATTATGTAACGATCCTTAGAAGATTTATGTTGGTTTAATGAAAAAGTGAGGATGGTGTCAAGGCCGCTATATTAGGTTTAACAAGAATAAAGTATTCACTGTATATTTGGAGAAAATACAGAGGGAATATTTGATAATTTGTGATAATTATAGGAAAGGACACTTTTCAATTCAGAAAATTTATAATAGAACACATTTTTAAATATCCACATATCCCCTAATATTCGTGGCACATTGTACTCCAGAATAAGGGAAGAACTGCCATATATAAAGGTTTGTTTTAGTAGCTCCTAGACTAGATTTTATCTCAAAAGTTGGAACATGTAGAATGACGTCAGTCTACCAGATTCTTTGGCAAAATTTAGACAATTTCACTACTCTGGCCCCAATATTATAAGAATTAGCTAAAATACATCAGCTATAATACAATTATTGTGCTTATTAAATATTCTTTCCAATACCTGAGAGCTTAATTATTTTCTGTAGTGGGACAATGAGAAACATATTATTCACTGTAATGGAAGAAATGCCAGACTATTACAGACCCTTTGTCAATCCTCTCACAGATACAGTAACCACCTATGCCACAAAACAGATTGAAGGGCTGTCCTCTAAAAGGCACTCTGCCCAATTGCTAGCCCAAGTAGAATAATTAAAACAAGCAGCTGAGAAGCATGTTTCAACGTAGCCTTAAATATTTTTCTCTATCCTACTATTAGGATGTGTATAAGAACACAGGGAGTAGATTTTCCTGGGAATCCCACCCTATCCCATTTCCCAGCAACTAGACTCAAAGTGTGCTCCACCTGCCCAGGTCTCAAAGTGCCCAAATTTGGTGGGCCAAGCCATTAACATGACCCAGTCACACTCCTGGAGTAGGTCTTCCCTCTGGTAGTGCCTTACACCGGAAATGGGGATGAAAAGAGGCGCAGAGGCAGGCCTGAAGAACAGCAGCCAGAAAACCTCCAGGCCCTAAGAACTATTGGGAGTCTGCAAGAGAAAGCAAACACTTCCTTGCCTTGTTACCTTGCCCCCTCAGGCACTCCATTCTCAGGGAGGGATCAGGCACAAGGACCACTGCCAGCTTCTTTGGGTGCCTGTAAATGGGCACCCTTCTAGGGCAACAAAAGGCCTGAAATGCCCTCTTCCATCTCATTTCCATGGGAGCACCTGGCCTGCACCTATTGCATGTGCAAGCCGCGGTCTAGCCCTTTAGAAAAATCCCAGGACAACAAAGGGGATGGAAAACAAGCGTCACAGACTTCCACTCCTATTTCCAGTCATTAACACCTGGGGAATATGCAATCCCCTGATACCACTGACAGGAAAATGGACTTCAGGCATTTTTTTTTAGGAACAGAAAGGACATTAGGCTGCAAAACCCCATCTGCCTGTCTGCTCACCACATCCTGCAATCATTTTGCTCTTTAAAAGTGAACCAAATTGAACCAATTTGTACTGTTTTATTTGATGGTTTTCCTACCTCTTTTTAAAGCCAATTTTCTACCTAGTGCCACACTTTACCTCCTATTTCATGACTTTTAACCTCAGTGTGAAACATTGTCAAAAACTCTTTAATACAAGCACGTATCAACTGCTTTTTCTTTCTTCAACAACACCGTGACATTTATATAGTACCATTAAAGTAGAAAAATGTCCAAAAGCGCTTCACTGAGGTGTGATCATCATCCCAATAATGTCTTTAAAAAGCTCTATTGTTAAATATGATCACTCTTTCCTGAGTCCATACTGATTGTTGTTCAGACTTTCCCTACAACAGATGTTAAACTTGTAGACCAGCCATGACCAACATGTGGTTTGCAAGTGTCTGGCTGTTCTGTTATTGAAGTGAAGCTTTGACCTTTGAATCTGATTGGTTGTAGTGTGGCTCTCTGATTGAGTGGCTGCGGCAGTGATGCGTGCTTCACTTGGAATGCCATTTTCTGTAGAAGCAGCATTTTCAGGAAAGCTGGATCAACACTTAATGGGAAGTAAAATCAGTGCTTTACAAACAGGAATGGAACAAAAGTAAAAGGCAGAAATTACAATCAGCGCTGTTCTTATACAAGTGCACTCATAACAAATTTCTCCGTGCTATTTTATCACAGGCATTAACTTACTTATTTTAAATGGGTAAACACCTGTGTTAAAATAGTAGAGAGCAGAATCTGGTGGAAGTGTGTTAGGTGTCCATACAAGGACAGTGCTCATCATAATTCTACCCGTAGGATTTTAAAGCAGGACCAGGATTGTAAAATCCAGAACAGTATTTCTGGAGAGCAGACAACAGCAAGCAGCTTGCTATCGGCTCAAAGACAAAATTTTACCTTCAAAAGTATGACTTGTTGCTGATAACGGCTGGTGGGATTCCAGGCTTAATAATCCAAATCCCTAAACTTTGAGACGTCAAGCGCTGTTTAATTGGATTTTTGGGGCGTGCGGGAGTAAAATGAAACCTCTTTATAGATAAGAACAAACATTTTTCAAGGTATGAACTGTTATCCTGTCCTAGTGTGATGTAAAAGTGAGTTTTCTTTGGAAGAGGTGAGCAAAAAAGACAAATTGGATGAATGCCATCAGATGTGCAAAGTAAATGCTTTACCTATTGGTGCTGAACTGAAATGTCTTTTATGAAGTCAAAAGGTCCAGGGGTATCGTGTGGGTGTTTCAATTGATGATGCTGAGCTGAAGTGTTTACTGTATGGGCATCTGAAGTCCTGACCTTCCTAGAGCTGAATGCGGCACAGGTCCACTATTGGCATTGTTTCCAGAACCCTAACTATTCAGGAAAAGGACCTGATTATCTTTGTCTCTTTATCAGATACAATTTTCTTTTTCCAGCTTGAACTTCAAAATGTTGAATCATCTGTGTTATAGTCTAGTTTCTAGCTATGTCTCTCAACATTTTTGTTTAAGCGATGAGATCTCCAATCCTCAAATTTAGCAACATGCAAATATATCAGTTAAAACTTCACTAATTTCAGTTCTCATCTCCTTAAAGATTCATGGACTATATATACACCTTTTTATTATTTGCATACTGTCTTTCTCCTCCCTCTGCTGCATCTGAAAATCTAATATTTGAATTAGGCAACTTCCTGCATGAAGGCAGGGAAAATAACCATTTAAAAAAATCTAAAATCAACTCTGTTTGTACCCACATTTCATCTCGACGCTAGAATTTTAAGTGGACTAATAGTTTCCTTCACACTTTGTTTACATAATCACAGAATCATAGAAAGATTACTGACCCCATTTAAGGCAATTCTTGGGGCATTTCATAGAAAGGTTACAGCATGCAAAGAGGCCATTCGGCCTATCGACTCCGCGCCTGTTCTATGCAAGAGCAATCCAGCTAGTCCTGCTCCCCTGCCCTTTCCCCGTAGCCCTGCAAGTATTTTCCTTTCAAATACTTATCCAGTTCCTTTTTGAAGGCCATGATTGAATCTGCCTCCACCGCCCCCTCAGGCAGTGCAGCCCAGATCCTAACCACTTGCTGTGGAAAAAAGTTATTCCTCATGTCACCTTTGGTTCTTTTCCCAATCACCTAAATCTATGTCCTCTGGTTCTTGACCCTTCCGCCAATGGAAACAGTTTCTCTCTATCTACTCTGTCTAGATCCTTCATGATTTTGAATACCTCTATCAAATCTCCTGTTAGTAGTACATTGCATATATACTTGAAAAACTGTTAGTTTCAAATGATGTCAGCATTCTTACATTCAGTGTTTTTTCTTGGTTTCTTGGTATATTTAAATAGGTGGGTGACAAATTACAAAACCATTTGCTTCTTTCTATTTTTTATGAAGAGAAAAGGAAGTCTAAGAGGAGCACTTTTTGTTTAAAGTTCTCTTTACAGAAGGATAGTTTAAGCAGGCATCTTTTGATATTTTAATGAAAACTGTCATGTTTCTTACCTCTGGTCGATCTTCTTTGCTGCTAAGCTAATCCAGTAACATCATAAATGGTGAACTTCTGGAATTACTTGGGGTGGAAGGGAGACAGGTATGGGTACCCTCAAACCGGCTTGAGCGCCTCTGGATTCTGGGATACTGCACCATTGACTGGGGATGCATATTTCCAAGCACTTAGTGTGGTTGCACAGCTTCAGATTGGTTCTCAGATCAGTCCAAAGTACAGGGACACTTTGAACAAAATCTGCTTCCATCTAGACTTTCCTTCCCCTTTAAAGGTAATTAACAAGATCTTAATTAGTTTGACCACTATGTCCATGCCACAAAGTTGGAATCAAGCTTCTCTGTTTTCTGGTCCATTGAAAGAAACATCTTTGCACTTATCCAGAGAAGGACTAACTATAGATTAACCTTTCTTTTGCACTTTTTTGGATGCCCCTTCAATTTAAGAGCTGCAGATAAATTCCTTAAATAATTTAGCTTGGATGTCAAAAGGAAAATCACAGTTCTGGAGTCAGGCAGTATTCTGCTGATAACAGAAATGGAAGTCAACAGCATCACAAGCTTCTTGTAGCGCAAGGTGTAAATGCATCATTTCTTCCTGTCAATTTTTTTTCTTTTAGGTAAAGAAAAGGAGACAAGGGGGTAACACAATTCAGTAAGTCGCAGTACTTTCATATGGGCCTCTTACAAGTATGTATGAATTTTTGTCATTGGCATGAACATCTGCCCACAGAATCTAGAACACTGAAGTGGGTGAGGGGAGGGGCAGAGTGGACAATCATAAAAACAATGAAGGAAAATTCATCAATGACAAGTTTTAACATCAATGTTGGGAAAGACTATCCAACAGGATTGAGATTATAATGTCACTCGGGATGCTGATGCATGTATCACAGGAATCTCCTTAAGGGATGACATGCTGCTAATCTTGATGAGCCCTGGGTCATTCTAGGAGAAAAGGTTTGGCAATTTATTCATTGTGTCTGAATCTGAACAGTAAATGTGAAATGCTTATGTTCTCAATGATGCCCAAGAATCTTGGAAACCCATTCTTATCCAATGTGCAGCTCCTCGGATCTTTAGGCAGACATTGAGTTATGTTGATAACTTTCAATGTTAAGGCTACTGTTTTTAACTAGTTGTTGGATAAACCATGCTACCTTAAATCAAACCAATGTTATCAGATTCTGGTAACCAGATAGCAAACAGGAGATGCTCATCCAACTCATGAGACAACAAATGTTTTTTATGCCCACTAGTTTTGGGAAATTCTGATTTAGGTGTGGGTATGGAATAGATTCAGTTTGAAAAGAAAATCAGACAAATCTTAGACCCAGAGTGGTGAACACGATACTGATGTTAAAAGGCACTAACCAGATTACATTAAGGAAAAATTTAAAAAATCATAAATATTTGTTTTCAAGATGTGGGTGATGCTAGCAAGGCTGCATTTATTGCCTAACCTTAGTTCCTGCAAGTTAATTGTGGGCCTTCTTCTAGATATGTGTACAACTATTATTAGATTTATTGAATTTAATTTTACAATTTCCAATGGTGGGATTTGAACTCATGCCCTCTGGGTTGCTAGCCCAGTACCAGAACTACTAAACTACCTGTACCTTTACAAATACACTTGTAGGCAATTATACTCTGCATTCTGAAATAAATAAACTGGAGGATAGCTTTTTGTCATTTTGTTTTAATTTTGATTAGACATAGCATCTCGCCATACAGCAGTTAGTTTAAAAAAATACATTCAAGAAATCTTCAGCCGATCATGTGCCCAAGAACAGATAGTATTCCAAAGAAATCTGTTTATACAACCAGTCCACATCATTAAAATGGGAAAATTCAATTCAGCATCAAGTGAATCCGCTTTAATAATACCCATCAGTGCATACATGAAATTTTATTAAATGTTAGCACTTATTGTACAATAAATTGCTAAGCTGCTTTTTTTCAAATTTTGTCTGTACATTTTAAATAACTTTAACAGCTTTTGTTGTAGTGCACCTAGAAAGCATAATTCTACACAATACTTTCCAGTACCATTTGAAATACAAACGGTTAACATTTGCCCCGCATTGAAATTACCAATAGCTAAAAAGTGCACGCAGCTTCTTAGTATACCCAAGAATAGCCCCCTGTGTTGCCTGTCATAAAATACCCCGAAAAAGCTCTTAGTACTGATCTTAGCTGGTACACTGACCAGCAATTGAATATTACAAGTTGGCAAAATTTGATTAGAAAATGTTACTGTATGAAAAACATATTTTGTTAAGGAACTATACAGTCTATATACACATTGGTTGAGGGCATGTTATTTCAACATATTATACTCTTTGTTCATCTGTACATCACTATAGTGTTTTGAAGCACTGGGTGTGATCATATGACCTCTGTATTAACAGTAGGTTGAGGGAACAGCAAGTGCAGGATTGCTTTTAGTCCATATTCATCAACCGGGAAAGATCAACATTAACACTTTAACTTTCGCCTTTCTAGTAAGCCTGTAAAAAATAAATTACACAAAATCTGGCCACGCTTCTGTATGGACTCGGCAATGATATGCAGTATTAGAACTTCTGCTATACTGAACAGCAGAAAAGGCTGTAAGTGAGGTTTGCCAACTATATGCAGGAAATGGACATTTCCTAAAAATATCTATACATGTACAGAAGAGCACTGCTAAGTCCCTCAGGCAAATATTGTTGCAAAAGAACCCAGTGTATATAACTACAATATACTTAAGTCTCTGCTCTTCGTTATAACCAGGTAACATGCTTCCCTGCATCTGTCTGTACTACACTTTATACAAAACATCTACAGCAGTGCCACCTGCTTTCGAGAATGATAACCACTGAAAAAAAAATACAGATAGTTTTAAAAACCAGGAGGAAAACAAGTGCAAAGTTTACCATTTTCTGGTTGACCCAAGGTACAAAAAACACTTAAAATATAATATTTTTCTCCCGAAAGTGGGTTTTGGTAGATTTAGATTGCACTTGCACATTTTTTTTTCAACTGCGTCCAAATATGGTATCATACTCTGTTAAGATCAGCTCCACAATCTGATTCTGGTATACCATGTGTACTGCAATATTGCCCATCTCTTTCTCTGGCCTCAGGAGGGTGGGGCCAAATACTATGGCAACACTTTGAGTGGTCATTCGGTTTCGTTCGCCACAGGCAATAACCCTAGATAGAAAGTGAAAAAGTTAGTTAAGAAACAGGCACAGTCACCTACATGCTGAAACATTACATAGTTACTAATAATTGGGTCTTAATTAAATGTACAAAATGGAATGTCCAATTTACTGATGGAATAAAAGCACCCCAAATGTTAACCTTTCTTTTTCAAATGCCAATTGATCTGTTGTGCATTTCCAGTAATTTATGTTTTGCAGTTTTTCTTTTACTTCTAGCTTAACATACGGGCATACATACGAACATACGAATTAAGAGCAGGAGTAGGCCATTCGGCCCTTCGAGCTTGCTCTGCCATTTGGTAAGATCATGGCTGATCTGATTGTGACCTGGGAGTCCTTGTACACCAGTTGCTGAAAGCGAGCATTCAGGTGCAGCAAGCCGTTGGCCTTCATTGCAAGAGGATTTGAGTACAGGAACAGGGATGTCTTACTGCAGTTATACAGGGCCTTGGTGAGACCACATCTGGAATATTGTGTGGAGTTTTGGTCTCCTTATCTGAGGAAGAATGTCCTTGCCACGGAGGGAGTGCAACGAAGGTTTACCAGACTGATTCCTGGGATGGCAGGACTGACGGATGAGGAGAGATTGGGTCGACTAGGCCTATATTCACTAGAGTTTAGAAGAATGAGAGGTGATCTCATCAAAACATATAAAATTCTAACAGGACTAGACAGACTAGATGCAGGGAGGATGTTCCCGATGGCTGGGGAGTCCAGAACCAGGGGTCACAGTCTCAGGATACGGGGTATGCCATTTAGAACTGAGATGAGGAGAAATTTCTTCACTCAGAGGGTGGTGAACCTGTGGAATTCTCAACCACAGAAGGCAGTGGAGGCCAAGTCATTCGATGTATTCAAGAAGGAGATAGATATATTTCTTAACGCTAAAGGGATCAAGGGATATGAGGAAAAAGCGGGAACAGGGTACTGAGTTAGACGATCAGCCATGATCATTTTGAATGGCGGAACAGGCCCGAAGGGCCGAATGGCCTAACCTTGCTCCTATTTTCTATGTTCTCAACCCTACTTTCCCATCTACCCACTATAACCTTTGACTCCCTTGTTAATCAGGAATCTATCTAACTCTGCCTTAAAAATATTCAATAACCCTGCTTCCACCGCTCTCTGGGGAAGGGAGTTCCACAGACTCATGACCCTCAGAGAAAAAATTTCTCCTCATCTCCGTCTTAAATGGGAGACCCCTTATTTTTAAACTGTGGCCCCTTGTTCCAGTCTCTCCCACAAGGGGAAACATCCCCTCAGCATCTACCACTTCTAGTCCCCTCAGGATTTTATATGTTTCAATAAGATCACCTCTCATTTTTCTAAACTCCAGTGTATACAGGCCCAACTTGTCCAACCTCAACGATGAAAGTGGCTGCCACATATAATAATGATTAGGTTATAACATTACTTGATCAATGAATTTCGTTTTTTTGTTTTGATGATCTGTAGAATTGTCACTAAGCCAACACTAGTGTCATTTAAGTGGCTTTACAAATCTGTGTAAAAATGTTGCACTGGTGCAACATTTGGGGTAGGATTTAAGGCACATTGTTGGGCTAGAGTGTAAAGGAGCTTTACTCTGCATCATACATGTGCTATGGCTGACCTGGGAGTGCTTTATGTTGACAATGGGTGCCTGAAATGAGAAAATGTTTCATTTTCCAGTGTTATTATCTCAATGAGCACTAAAATTCATGAAAAGAAAGTCTAAGAAACTGGAGCAGCCTATCACCAACACTGAACATAATTGGGATTGACATCAGTAACAATCAATTGTTCGGTGAGAAAATGACTTACACAAGAAACAATATTGAGTAACTTTATTGTTTGCACTTTTGAGATTTGACATTTAACAAAGTATTATGTAATATGGATATTTTACAGAGGCGAAATGGTTTTAAATATCATGGAATTTTAAAAAACAGGATTTACTTTCAGGCTCAAAATACAATTACCAGACAGCTATTAAAGTTTTACATAATATTTCCCTTTGATCAGAGCTACATACTACAGAAAATCTTATCACAGGTAATAATTAATTCACACTTACTTGACAAGGTGCTCGAATAGAATTTGCACAGTGTCATGGTTCGGTTTAGGTAATTGCCTGATTAGTTCCTTAATTCCCTGAATGCGGTGTTTGTAGTCTGGAGTTTCTGAAAGACATTAAATACAATTGGTTTAATGTTTGCCTTTAAATATATGTATAAATACATGTATGAAGACTAATTATCTTCAGCAATAAAACTAACTTACTGAATTAACCAATGATCTGGGTGGGCCAGATATCCAGTTCTTAAATCTACAAAGCCACTTTTACTTAAGAATTGGAATGCCATTCCAGCCTCCTTTAATCACTGGTTGTCACTAAGGTTTATTACAATATCAATACAGGTAAAGGAAAATTAACCAGAAACGAAACTTCTGATAAACGGTATCTACTTGAAACATTTACCTTGATTTTTCTCTTCACAGATGCTGACTGACCAGCTTTGTATTTCCTGCATTTTCTATTTTTAATGAAAATTAACACTGTGCCCTCTGCTAGATTTTGTACTTGTTTGTTGACTACATAAGCAGCCATGATTATGAAACAATTTACCATTGCAGTTTTTTCTCCACAATGGACAAAAAGGAAAGCACAAAAGATTAACATCCACAGAGTAAACTTAGAATAAAATGCAGTAAGTACTTCTTCATTTCAGTGTAGTACTGCTGGAGGTTTATTAAAAAAATCATTTTTGGGATGTGGATGTCACTGGCAATGCCAGTATTTATTGCCCATCCCTGGCTGCCTTTGGGAAGGTGGTGGTGGGCCACATTCTTGAATCACTGCAGTCAGTGTGGTGAAGGTGCTCCCGGTAAAGTTGTTAGATAGGGAGTTCCAGGATTTTGACCCAGAAACAGTGATATGTGACTTGGAGGGGATGTGATGGTGTTCCCATGCACCTCCTGCCCTTGTCCTTCTAGGTAGTGGAGGTCATTGGTTTGGGAGGTGCTGCCGAAGAAGCTGTGGCAGTGCATCCTGTAGATAGTACACATTGTAGCCACGGTACGCCAATAGCGGAGGGACTGGATGTTTAAGCCAGTGAATGGCTTGCTAACATACATTGGCTCCCGGTTTGGGAATGCCTCGATTTTAAAATTCTCAAATCCTTCCATGGCCTCGCCCCTCCCTACCTCTGTAACCTCCTCGAGCCCTACAACCCTCCAAGATTCCTGCATTTATAAAAACATAAGAAATAGCAGCAGGAGTAGGCCATACGGCTCCTTGAGCCTGCTCCACAATCAATAAGATCATGGCTGATCTTTGACCTAAACTGCACTTTCTTGCCCGATCCCCAGATCCCTTGATTCCCTTAGAGTCCAAAAATCTATCGATCTCAGCCTTGAATATACTCAATGACTGAGCATCCACAGCCCTCTGATATAGAAAATTCCACAGCTTCACAACCCACAGTGAAAAAAATTCTCCTCATCTCAGTCCTAAATGGCTGACTCCTTATACTGAGACTATGCCCCCTAGTTCTAGACACTCCAGCCAGGGGAAACAGCCTCTCAGCATCTATCCTGTCAAGCCCTCTCAGAATATTAAATGTTTCAATGAGATCACCTCTCATTCTTCTAAACTCCAGAGAGTAAAGGCCCATTCTACTCAATCCCTCCTCATAGGACAACCTTCTCATCCCAGGAATCAATCTAGTGAACCTTTGTTGCACCGCCTCCAAGGCAAATATATCCTTCCTTAGTTAAAGAGACCAAAACTGTACACAGTATTCCAGGTGTGGTCTCACCAAAGCCCTGTACGATTGTAGCAAGACTTCCTTACTTTGTACTCCAACCCCCTTGCAATAAAGGCTGACATACCATTTGCCTTCCTAATTGTTTGCTGTACCTGCATGCTAACTTTCTGTGTTTCTTGTACAAGGACACCCAAAACCCTCTGAACACCAACATTCAATAGTTTCTCATCATTTAAAAAGTATTCTGTTTTTCTATTCTTCCTAACAAAGTGAATACCTCACATTTCTCCACAATATACTTCACCTCTTGCCCACTCACCTAAGTTATCCATATCCCTTTGCAGACTCTGTGTCCTCCTCACAGCTTACTTTCCTATCTAGCTTTGTATCGTCAGCAAACTTGGATACATTACACTTGATCCCTTCATTTAAATCATTAATATAAATTGTAAATAGCTGAGGCCCCAGCACCGATCCTTGCGGCACCCCACTAGTTACAGCCTGCCAACCTGAAAATGACCAGTTTATTACTACTCTCTGTTTTCTGTCCGTTAACCAATCCTCTATCCATGTTAATAAATTATCCCCAACCCCATGAGCCCTTATTTTGTTTAACAACCTTTTGTGTGGCACCTTATCGAATGCCTTTTGAAAATCCAAATATACTACATCCACTGGTTCCCCTTTATCTACCAGGGTAGATAAAGGGGAACCAGTGGATGTAGTATATTTGGATTTTCAAATATACTACATCCTCAAAAAACTCAAATAGGTTTGTCATACACGATTTCACTTTCATAAAACCATGTTGACTCTGCCTAATCATGTTATGATTTTCTAAGTGCCCTGTTACCACGTCCTTAATAATGGATTCCAGCATTTTCCTGATGACTGATGTCAGGCTAATTTGCCTGTAGTTCCCTGTTTTCTCTCTCCCTCCTTTCTTGAATAGTGGTGTTACATTTGCTACCTTCCAATCCACTGGGACCATTCCAGAATCTAGGGAATTTTGGAAGATCACAATCAATGCATCCACTATCTCTGCAGCCACCTCTTTTGGAACTTAGCATTTGAGCCATCAGGTGCAGTGGATTGTCTGCTTTTAGTCCCATTAATTTCTCCAGTACTTTTTCTTTACTAATATTAATTACTTTAAGTTCCTCAATCTCATTAGACCCTTGGTTCCCCACTATTTCTGGTATGTTTTTTGTGTCTGTGCAGACAGACACAGAATATCTGTTCCACATCTCTGTCATTTCCTTATTCCCCATTGTAATTTCTCCTGTCTCAGCCTCTAAGGGAGCCACGTTTACTTTCACTACTCGCATTCTTTTTACACACTTATATTTCTTGCTCGTTTACTCTCATATTCTATTTTCTCCCTCTATCAATTTTTTGGTCATCCTTTGCTTGTTTCTAAAACTCTCCCAATCCTCAGGCTTACGACTGTTCTTGATAAGCCTCTTCTTTTTAAAAAACCTAATACTATCCTTAACTTCTTTAGTTAGTCATGGCTGGATCACTTTTCCCGTGGAGTTTTTATTTCTCAATGGAATGTATGTTCGTTGAGAATTACGAAATATTTCTTTAAATGTTTGCCATTGCTTATCTATTGTCATACTTTTTAATCTAATTTCCCAATCTACCTTAGCCAACTCGCCTCTCATACCTATGTAATTGGCTTTGTTTAAGTTTAAGACTCTAGTTTCGGACTTAAGTACGTCACTCTTGGACTCTATGTGAAATTCCATCATATTATGATCACTCTTCCTCAGAGGATCCCTTACTATGAGATTACTAATTAACTCTGTCTCATTACACAAGACAAGATCTAAAATAGCCTGTTCCCTGGTTGGTTCCACGACGTATTGTTCTAGGAAACTGTCTTGAATGCATTCCATGAACTTGTCCTCCAAACTACTTTTACCAATTTGATTTGCCCAGTCTATATGAAAATTAAAGTCCCCCACGATTACTGCATTACCTTTGTTACAAGATCCTCTTATTTCTTGATTAATATTCTGTCCAACAGTATAACTATACTCTTAGGGGGCCTATAAACTACTTCCACCAGTGTTTTCAGTCCCTTACTTTTTCTTATCTCCATCTATACTGAATCTACATCCTGATCTTTTGAGTCAAGATCTTTTCTCACAACTGCCTTTATCTCATCCTTTATTATCAGGGTTACCTCCCTTCCTTTTCCATTTTGTCTGTCTTTTCGAACAGTTAAGTACTCTGGAATATTTAGTTCCCAACCTTGGTCACCTTGCAACCATGTCTCAGAATTGGCTGCTGGATCAAACCCATTTATCTCTATTTGTGCCATTAATTAGTCAATCTTGTTACGAATGCTTCAGCACGAATGTTCCTCCAATTCTTGCCTATTGCACATCTCCGATTTTAATTGCTCCACCATTAGTGGCCGTGCCTTCAGCTGTCTAGGCCTTAAGCTCTGGAATTCCCTCCCTACCTCTCCTCCTTTAAGACGCTGCTTAAAACCTCTCTCTTTGACCAAGCTTGTTCTAATATCTCCTTCTGTGGCTCGGTGTCAAATTTTGTTTGATAATCGCTCCTGTGAAGTGCTTTGGGACGTTTTACTATGTTAAAGGCGCTATATAAATGCAAGTTGTTGTTGATAGGGTGCAGATCAAGTGGAATGCTTTGTCCTGGATAGTGATGAGCTCCTTGAATGTTGTTGGAACTGCACCCTTTCAGGCAAGTAGAGAGTATTCTATCACACTCCTGACTTGTGCCTTGTAGGTGGTAGAGAGGTTTTGGGTAGTCAGGACGTAAGCCACTCTCTGCAGAATACCCAGCCTCTGACCTGCTCTAGTTGCCACAGCATTTATGTGGCTGGTTCAGTTTCAGTTTCTGGTCAATGGTGACTCCCAGGTTGTTGATACTGGGGGACTCAGTGATGGTAATGTTGGACTATGGTGGCCAGTTCTGGGCACCGCACTTTAGGAAGGGTGTCAAGACCTTAGAGAGGGTGCAGAGAAGATTTATTAGAATGGTACCAGGGATGAAAGACTTCAGTTACGTGGAGAGACTAGAGAAACTGGGGTTGTTCCCCTTAGAACAGAGAAGGTTAAGGGGAAGATTTGATAGAGGGGTTCAAAATCATGAAGGGTTTTGATGGAGGAGAAACTGTTTCCAGTGGCAGAAGGGTCGATAACCAGAGGACACAGATTTAAGGTAATTGGCAAAAGAACCAGAGACGACATGAGGAAAACATTTTTTATGCAGCGAGTTGTTATGATCTGCAATGCACTGCCTGAAAGGGTGGTGGAAGCAGATTCAACAATAACTTTCAAAAGGGAACTGGATAAATACTTGAAGGGGGGAAATTTGCAGGGCTATGAGGAAAGAGCAGGGGAGTGGGACTAATTGGATAGCTTTTTCAAAGAGCCAGCACAGGCACGATGGGCCGAATAGCCCTTTTCTGTGCTGTATCATTCTATGAATGTCAAGGGGAGATGACCACTGCCTGACATTTGTGCGGCGCAAATGTTACTTGCCACATATCAGCCCAAGCCTGGATGTTGTCCAGTTTTTGCTGCTTGCGGGCATGAACTGCTTCATTATCTGAAAAGTTGTGAATGGAGCTGAACACTTCAATAATCAGCGAACAGCCCCATTTCTGACGTTATGATGGAACGAAGGTGATTGATGAAACAGCTGAAGATAACTGGGCACTGCCGGAGTTGCCATCGTTCGGATGAGTCTTTCAACTGCTTGTTCAGATGAACTTAAAGGCACTATTTGAAGACAACCAGGAGTTTTCCCTGGCGTCCTATCCAACAGTCCTCAACCTACACCACTAAAAGCAGATTATAGAATCATAGAAGTTTACAACATGGAAACAGGCCCTTCGGCCCAACATGTCCATGTCGCCCAGTTTATACCACTAAGCTAGTCCCAATTGCTTGCACTTGGCCCATATCCCTCTATACCCATCTTACCCATGTAACTGTCCAAATGCTTTTTAAAAGACAAAATTGTACCCGCCTCTACTACTGCCTCTGGCAGCTCGTTCCAGACACTCACCACCCTTTGAGTGAAAAAATTGCCCCTCTGGACCCTTTTGTATCTCTCCCCTCTCACCTTAAATCTATGCCCCCTCGTTATAGACTCCCCTACCTTTGGGAAAAGATTTTGATGATCTACCTTATCTATGCCCCTCATTATTTTATAGACTTCTATAAGATCACCCCTTAACCTCCCACTCTCCAGGGAAAAAAGTCTCAGTCTATCCAACCTCTCCCTATAAGTCAAACCATCAAGTCCCGGTAGCAACCTAGTAAATCTTTTCTGCACTCTTTCTAGTTTAATAATATCCTTTCTATAATAGGGTGACCAGAACTGTACACAGTATTCCAAGTGTGGCCTTACTAATGTCTTGTACAACTTCAACAAGACATCCCAACTCCTGTATTCAATGTTCTGACCAATGAAACCAAGCATGCTGAATGCCTTCTTCACCACCCTATCCACCTGTGACTCCACTTTCAAGGAGCTATGAACCTGTACTCCTAGATCTCTTTGTTCTATAACTCTCCCCAACGCCCTACCATTAACGGAGTAGGTCCTGGCCCGATTCGATCTACCAAAATGCATCACCTCACATTTATCTAAATTAAACTCCATCTGCCATTCATCGGCCCACTGGCCCAATTTATCAAGATCCCGTTGCAATCCTAGATAACCTTCTTCACTGTCCACAATACCACCAATCTTGGTGTCATCTGCAAACTTACTAACCATGCCTCCTAAATTCTCATCCAAATCATTAATATAAATCACAAATAACAGCGAACCCAGCACCGATCCCTGAGGCACACCGCTGGTCACAGGCCTCCTGTTTGAAAAACAACCCTCTACAACCACCCTCTGTCTTCTGTCGTCAATCCAATTTTGTATCCAATTGGCTACCTCACCTTGGATCCCGTGAGATTTAACCTTATGTAACAACCTACCATGCGGTACCTTGTCAAAGGCTTTGCTAAAGTCCATTTAGACCACGTCTACTGCACAGCCCTCATCTATCTTCTTGGTTACCCCTTCAAAAAACTCAATCAAATTCGTGAGACATGATTTTCCTCTCACAAAACCATGCTGACTGTTCCTGATCAGTCCCTGCCTCTCCAAATGCCTGTAGATCCTGTCTCTCAGAATACCCTCTAACAACTTACCCACCACAGATGTCAGGCTCACCGGTCTGTAGTTCCCAGGCTTTTCCCTGCCGCCCTTCTTAAACAAAGGCACAACATTTACTACCCTCCAATCTTCAGGCACCTCACCTGTAGCTGTCAATGATTCAAATATCTCTTCTGGGGGACCCGCAATTTCCTCCCTAACCTCCTATTTGCCTACAATATCTAGTCATTTATCGCATTTCTGTTTGTGGGGCCTTGTTGTGCGTAAATTGGATGCAGCATTTGCCTACATTACCATGGCTTCGAAAGTAATTCACTGGCTGTGAAGCGTTTTGGGACCATCCGAGCACGTGGAAGGCACTATATATTCAAGTCCTTTCCTTTCTTAGAAGTCAGAGGTTAACTACATTACATTTTTAGAACTATATATATATTTCTCTAAATACACATACCAGAAAACTTGGCAGAATCAATCTGTCCCTGAAAAAGTACATTAGTGCTGGAAGTGGCACTTGATTTGCAGCTGCAAAACCATTCTGTCATCCTGGTTGAGGGATGCACCGTGGACAGTGAAAGTCAAACAGTAGAGAACCTGAACAGGGGTAAAAACTGCATAAAATAAATATACCATGGAAGTTTAAAACTGACTTAATTTCACGAAAGAAGGCCATGAATTGTTGTTGTTCAATTTCTCTTTGAATGTTTTTAATATTGACTTTGATTTTTATGATTTTTTTTCCATCAATCAGATTCAAAAGTTAACAGTAGTTATAAGAGGTTATAAATTTGTTGCAGCCAAAAATAAATAGCCTGATGGAACACTTAGAGACAAAATCAAAAATATTGGAATGTTGAACACGCCATCCTGTGGTTGTACTGTGCACTACAAGCTGTTGGAAAAACGGTACAGCATATCAATGTGTAATGACAAAACACTGCCAAGTAAATCTGTTGTCATCCCACACACAATTAGCCTTTCTGGTTATAGTGCTGTTCTTTTAGAATTATCCCTGAGATTATGCTCCTTGTGTTTGAATGCTTCAAAAAAAAAGCTTCTTGTTTCTACCACTTCCCCAAGAGATCAACATTTTGTTTTGAAAATTTAAGATGTTACTATTGCAATAATTTTGCTGTCAAGTCCTAACTAAAAGCTACAATTACTGAGTTTTTCATTGGTAGATGACAAATGTTAAAAAATTAACTGAAATCACCATTTAATATTAAATTAAGATATCTTTTTTTTTTAAAAAGTAGTTTCTGCCAAACAAATGTAATCACATAGCTTTTTAAAAAAAAATCAAAGTTCACTCTATTTTCTCCCTAGACAATGCAAAAGGACAGGCAGGTGACACTCCCAGTCCTTCATAAAAGCCGCTCTGGACTGGTTATTGGGACCCAAAACAGAAACCTATGAAGTGTTTCTGGTTAATTGTTCGTCCTTTGCTGTAGGGAAGAGTCTTGTTTCTGGTCAGCACTTCTCCATAGTAATGTGGTGAAGATCAGAAACTCAACAGTGTGGGGTTAATCAGGGGTGAAACATCAACATGCCATCATTCCATTCCATTCCAAGTGTTGTTGCTGTAACTTGCTGCACCCATTGCAGATGACATCTTGAGTCGATGATATGTACTTTTTAGTTACTGAACAGAATCACTATTTTCAAATGTTAAGAAATTAACTGAAATCACCATTTAATATTAAATTAAAATAACTTTAAAAAAAGTAGTTTGTCACTATTTGAAGACAACCAGGAGTTTTTCCTAGGCGTCCTATCCAACAGTTATCCCTCAACCTACACCACTAAAAACAGATTATCTGGTCATTTATCTCATTGCTGTTTGTGGGGCCTTGTTGTGCGTAAATTGGATGCAGCATTTGCCTACATTACCATGGCTTCGAAAGTAATTCACTGGCTGTGAAGCATTTTGGGACCATCTGAGCACGTGAAAGGCACTATATATTCAATTCCTTTCCTTTCTTAGAAGTCAGAGGTTAACTACATTACATTTTTAAAACTATATATATATTTCTCTAAATACACATACCAGAAAACTTGGCAGAATCAATCTGTCCCTGAAAAAGTACATTAGTGCTGGAAGTGGCACTTGATTTGCAACATTCCAATATTTTTGATTTTGTCTCTAAGTGTTCCATCAGACTATTTATTTTTGGCTGCAACAAATTTATAACCTCTTATAACCACTGTTAACTTTTGAATCTGATTGATGGAAAAAAATCATAAAAATCAAAGTCAATATTAAAAACATTCAAAGAGAAATTGAACAACAACAATTCATGGCCTTCTTTCGTGAAATTAAGTCAGTTTTAAACTTCCATGGTATATTTATTTTATGCAGTTTTTACCCCTGTTCAGGTTCTCTACTGTTTGCCTCTCACTGTCCACGGTACATCCTTCAACCAGGATGACAGCAATTTGGGACATTGAAGCCTCAAATATCAGTTACAAATATCTGTTTTCAGTGATTCAAAGACTTACAAATATTCACCGAATCATGCTCAATATTGTCCAAAATGTGAATGCTGCAAATGAGGGCACTGACTGCATTCCATTATTAACCCTCAAAAATTGTTTGCAGTTCCAGGGAACTCTTTCCTCCCTGATCTGATCAAAATATTTTAAAGCTTTTAGCTCAAAAATAAGCTAAGTCCTGATGCAATAATAATGCTGCTGTGGTGATAGGAGTATTAATAATATATTACTAAAATATATACACTTCAAAAAAAAATTAAACAAGGTTTAAACAACACCACTTCTGCTCTTGTCTTTTTTGGAGAGTTTTGTGAATTGTAAGATTTCTGTATCTCGATTAGTCATGGTGATCACAAGATAGATTCAGATGAGGATGGCCATTTATCCTTCCCAGCTCATCCAGCCAGAGAACAAACTGCACTACATCATCCAACTATTTTAAAAAATGATTTCAGGGTTTTTAACTCCAGAAACAGTGAGAGCGGAGTGAGGTTAAAAACAGCGCACAGCGAGAGCGGGAGTTCACCGGAGTGGCGGGAAACAGTGAGAGCGGAGCGAGGTTAAAAACAGCGCACAGCGAGAGCGGGAGTTCACCGGAGTGGCGGGAAACAGTGAGAGCGGAGCGAGGTTAAAAACAGCGCACAGCGAGAGCGGGAGTTCACCGGAGCGGCGGAAAACAGTGAGAGCGGAGCGAGGTTAAAAACAGCGCACAGCGAGAGCGGGAGTTCACCGGAGCGGCGGGAAACAGTGAGAGCGGAGCGAGGTTAAAAACAGCGCACAGCGAGAGCGGGAGTTCACAGGAGCAGCAGGAAACAGTGAGAGCGGAGCGAGGTTAAAAACAGCGCACAGCGAGAGCGGGAATGGAACGACCGCGTTCCGATAAAAATCAAAGAGTGACGTCACAGGTGAAGCGGGTTGGTGATTGGTGAGACCGGAGCTGATTGGTGAGTAGGTTCAGGTGAGTATTTCTACCATTTTACTGTAAGTAAAGTAATAAGAAAGGGAAGGTGTGCAGGTTTTATAGCAGGTAGTGTTTTTTTTTTGGTGAACCTAGGTCCCTAGTATAGTTAACATTTTCTAATTTCAACGTAATTTAAAAGGGGTAACTAAGCTAAGGCAAGTCATGGTAGCAGACCTCGCACCCGTGATATGCCCCTCCTGCAAGATGTGGGAAGTCATGGACACTACCAGTGTCCCTGCCGACCATGTGTGCAGGAAGTGTGTCCACCTGCAGCTACTGACCGATCGTATCTCGGAGCTAGAGCTGCGGGTGGATTCACTGTGGAGCATCTGCGATGCAGAGAAACTCGTGGATAGCACGTTTAGCGAGTTGGTCACACCGCAGGTAAAGGGAGTACAGGCAGGAAGTGAATGGGTGACCACCAGGCAGAGTAAGAGGTGCAGGCAGGTAGTGCAGGGGTCCCCAGTGGCCATCCCTCTCTCAAACAGGTAGACCGTTTTGGATGCTGTTGGGGGAGATGGCTCACCAGGGGAAGGTGACAGCGGCCAGGTTCATGGCACCGTGGCTGGCTCTGCTGCACAGAAGGGCAGGAAAAAGAGTGGCAGAGCTATAGTGATAGGGGACTCGATTGTAAGGGGAATAGACAGGCGTTTCTGCGGACGCAACCGAGACTCCAGGATGGTATGTTGCCTCCCTGGTGCAAGGGTCAGGGATGTCTCGGAGCGGCTGCAGGACATTCTGGAGGGGGAGGGTGAACAGCCAGTTGTCGTGGTGCATATAGGTACCAACGATATAGGTAAAAAACGGGATGAGGTCCTACATGCTGAATTTAGGGAGTTAGGAGTTAAACTAAAAAGTAGGACCTCAAAGGTAGTAATCTCAGGACTGCTACCAGTGCCACGGGCTAGTCAGAGTAGGAATGACAGGATAGATAGGATGAATACGTGGCTTGAGAGATGGTGCAAGAGGGAGGGATTCAAATTCCTGGGCCATTGGAACCGGTTCTGGGGGAGGTGGGACCAGTACAAATTGGACGGTCTGCATCTGGGCAGGACTGGAACCAATGTCCTAGGGGGAGTGTTTGCTAGTGCTGTTGGGGAGGGTTTAAACTAATGTGGCAGGAGGATGGGAACCGATGCAGGAAGTCAGTGGGAAGTAAAGTGGTGACAGAAACAAAAGGCAGTAAGGGAGAGTGTACAAAACATGACCGGACAGATGGTCTGAGAAAGCAGGGCAAAGACCAAGGGAAGTCTAGATTAAACTGCATTTATTTCAATGCAAGAAGTCTGATGGGCAAGGCAGATGAACTCAGGGCATGGATGGGTACATGGGACTGGGATGTTATAGCTATTACTGAAACATTGCTAAGGGAGGGGCAGGACTGGCAGCTCAATGTTCCAGGGTACAGATGCTATAGGAAAGATAGAGCAGGAGGTAAGAGAGGAGGGGGAGTTGCATTCTTGATTAGGGAGAACATCACAGCAGTAGTGAGAGGGGATATATCCGAGGGTTCGCCCACTGAGTCTATATGGGTAGAACTGAAAAATAAGAAGGGAGAGATCACTTTGATAGGATTGTACTACAGACCCCCAAATAGTCAACGGGAAATTGAGGAGCAAATATGTAAGGAGATTACAGACAGCTGCAAGAAAAATAGGGTGGTAATAGTAGGGGACTTTAACTTTCCCAACATTGACTGGGACAGCCATAGCATTAGGGGCTTGGATGGAGAGAAATTTGTTGAGTGTATTCAGGAGGAATTTCTCATTCAGTATGTGGATGGCCCGACTAGAGAGGGGGCAAAACTTGACCTCCTCTTGGGAAATAAGGAAGGGCAGGTGACAGAAGTGTTAGTGATCATAATTCCATTAGTTTTAAGATAGCTATGGAGAAGGATAGGTCTGGCCCAAAAGTTAAAATTCTAAATTGGGGAAAGGCCAATTTTGATGGTATTAGACAGGAACTTTCAGAAGTTGATTGGGAGAGTCTGTTGGCAGGCAAAGGGACGTCTGGTAAGTGGGAGGCTTTCAAAAGTGTGTTAACCAGGGTTCAGGGTAAGCACATTCCTTATAAAGTGAAGGGCAAGACTGGTAGAAGTAGGGAACCTTGGATGACTCAGGAGATTGAGGCCCTAGTCAAAAAGAAGAAGGAGGCATACGACATGCATAGACAGCTGGGATCAAGTGGATCCCTTGAAGAGTATAGAGATTGCCAGAGTCGAGTTAAGAGAGAAATCAGGAGGGCAAAAAGGGGACATGAGATTGCTTTGGCAGATAAGGCAAAGGAGAATCCAAAGAGCTTCTACAAATACATAAAGGGCAAAAGATTAACTAGGGAGAGAGTAGGGCCTCTTAATGATCAACAAGGTCATCTATGTGCGGAACCACAAGAGATGGGTGAGATCCTGCATGAATATTTCACATCGGTATTTACGGTTGAGAAAGGCATGGATGTTAGGGAACTTGGGGAAATAAATAGTGATGTCTTGAGAAGTGTACATATTACAGAGAGGGAGGTGCTGGAAGTCTTAACGCGCATCAAGGTAGATAAATCTCCGGGACCTGATGAAATGTATCCCAGGACGTTATGGGAGGTTAGGGAGGAAATTGCGGGTCCCCTAGCAGAGATATTTAAATCATCGACAGCTGCAGGTGAGGTGCCTGAAGATTGGAGGGTAGCAAATGTTGTGCCTTTGTTTAAGAAGGGCGGCAGGGAAAAGCCTGGGAACTACAGACCGGTGAGCCTGACATCTGTAGTGGGTAAGTTGTTAGAGGATATTCTGAGAGCCAGGATCTACAGGCATTTGGAGAGGCAGGGACTGATTAGGAACAGTCAGCATGGTTTTGTGAGAGGAAAATCATGTCTCACGAACTTGATTGAGTTTTTTGAAGGGGTAACCAAGGAGATAGATGAGGGCTGTGCAATAGACGTGGTCTACATGCACTTTAGCAAAGCCTTTGACAAGGTACCGCATGGTAGGTTGTTACATAAGGTTAAATCTCACGGGATCCAAGGTGAGGTAGCCAATTGGATACAAAATTGGATTGACGACAGAAGACAGAGGGTGGTTTTAGAGGGTTGTTTTTCAAACAGGAGGCCTGTGACCAGCGGTGTGCCTCAGGGATCGGTGCTGGGTCCGCTGTTATTTGTTATTTATATTAATGATTTGGATGAGAATTTAGGAGGCATGGTTAGTAAGTTTGCAGATGACACCAAGATTGGTGGCATTGTGTGGAGATGCCGGTGATGGACTGGGGTTGACAATTGTAAACAATTTTACAACACCAAGTTATAGTCCAGCAATTTTATTTTAAATTCACAAGCTTTCGGAGGCTTCCTCCTTCGTCAGGTAAATGTGGAAGCCTCTGAAAGCTTGTGAATTTAAAATAAAATTGCTGGACTATAACTTGGTGTTGTAAAATTGTTTACAAGTGGCATTGTGGACAGTGAAGAAGGTTATCTAGGATTGCAATGGGATCTTGATAAATTGGGCCAGTGGGCCGATGAATGGCAGATGGAGTTTAATTTAGATAAATGTGAGGTGATGCATTTTGGTAGATCGAATCGGGCCAGGACCTACTCCGTTAATGGTAGGGCGTTGGGGAGAGTTATAGAACAAAGAGATCTCGGAGTACAGGTTCATAGCTCCTTGAAAGTGGAGTCACAGGTGGATAGGGTGGTGAAGAAGACATTCAGCATGCATGGTTTCATTGGTCAGAACATTGAATACAGGAGTTGGGATGTCTTGTTGAAGTTGTACAAGACATTAGTAAGGCCACACTTGGAATACTGTGTACAGTTCTGGTCACCCTATTATAGAAAGGATATTATTAAACTAGAAAGAGTGCAGAGAAGATTTACTAGGATGCTACCGGGACTTGATGGTTTGGCTTATAGGGAGAGGTTGGATAGACTGAGACTTTTTTCCCTGGAGAGTAGGAGGTTTCGGGGTGATCTTATAGAAGTCTATAAAATAATGAGGGGCATTGATAAGGTAGATAGTCAAAATCTTTTCCCAAAGGTAGGGGAGTCTATAACGAGGGGGCATAGATTTAAGGTGAGAGGGGAGAGATACAAAAGGGTCCAGAGGGGCAATTTTTTCACTCAAAGGGTGGTGAGTGTCTGGAACGAGCTGCCAGAGGCAGTAGTAGAGGCGGGTACAATTTTGTCTTTTAAAAAGCATTTGGACAGTTACATGGGTAAGATGGGTATAGAGGGATATGGGCCAAGTGCAGGCAATTGGGACTAGCTTAGTGGTATAAACTGGGCGACATGGACATGTTGGGCCGAAGGGCCTGTTTCAATGTTGTGAACTTCTATGATTCTACCCATGTGATCACTCTGTGATGAAAGACTTTCTGAAATTAGTCCAAAATTGGCCTCTCACCAGTTTGACCCTTTACCCTCTTGTACAACCTATGTTCTTATGTCAACTTGGAAGCAGTGTTCCACATTCACCTTTTCCACACTGTTTACTATCTTGTACAACTTTGAGGTTCCCTTACAAAGCGGAATAGTCCAAGTTTCTCCAGTTTTGACTTACAAGTCAGTCCTCTGATGCTACGGATCAAGCTCAAGGCTCTTTTCTGCACCATCTCCAGAACTCAAATGTGTTGAATGACTAGTATTCAAGATGTAATCTGACGCACATCATACAATTTGAGCATGGCATTCTTCCATATATACTCTACTGATTTGGCTATATAACTCAGCATTCTACTTACTTTGTTGATCGCTACTCTGCAATAACCGGACATGTTAAATGCTAAGTCTACTAATCTGCTCAGATTTCTTCAGACTTCACCTAGTTCCACACACACAGTCATTAACTGTATCAGCTACTTTTTCTTCCTATATGCAAAATGTTAAACTTAGATGTGTTAAATTTAATTTGCCACATGTCCATTCACTTACCATATAGATTTGTACCGAAGGCGAGAAATTTACATCCACGTTCAGGACTAAATGTGGGGGTGAGGATTATATCTATCCTGATGAGCTGACTTTTATTTAAATCAACACTGGGAGCCTAGGTTGAAGCCAGGACTTGGGAGGAGTAGAGTGGAACAGCTGATAGAAATATGCTGGTTGAAATGAGAAAAAGATGATGTATTTGTGGATACCAGCTGACATAAAGGTGGTAATTTTGGTGGATAGGAACTTTGTAATCTTCACCCTTATCTTAAATCAAGGTTAAGGATTTTTTGGGTGGAATTGGTGGGGGAGAGGGTTGTCTTATATGTGGGTCGCTTCATGTGCAAATATGCAATTCCATATTTTGTTCAACTTATTCTGTAGGTTATTTGGCTGATAGATGGCATTTCCTTTTCTCCTTGATCTACCTTCTCTGTCTATTTTTTCTAATATTTTAAACTTTTATCTTACGTTATTTCTTCCTTGTACTAAATGACTTCTTAAATTTCCTTACCTATTTTCCTTTTAGAATTTAATCTTTTTCTCCTGTGCTATTCTCAGCTAATCTCAGCCAGGTTGGCAAGAGAAAGAAAAGAAAATCAGGGGGACCAATCCAACAATTATTTGAAGATGTTTGTTACCTTAAAACAGCAAACACTAAGATGTTCCAGGTCTAAACATGTAGGGGTAGAATTTCTGGGGGGAGGGAATTCGTTCGATGTCCCACAATAACTTCAGCAGAAGGTTGGTGGAACCCCTGTGTAAATGGCTTAAAAAAAAGGCCACTTATGTCACTGCTTTGGGGGTCCTGCCAGAAGAACTAAATGGAAATTCTACCCCAAGTTTCATGTCAATGGTCCAATAATTTTCAATATTTCATTATTTGTTGGTCTTTTGCTGGTTTTATTCAACAGTATGTTGAGACTGTTATCTGAACAGACATCTTTAATGATGGACTACAAGTCTGCTGAAGTCCTTCCTTTTACTGTATTACTCACTTTTCCCTCCAAATAATGCCTTATTTCTTTTCTTGTTGTTAGACCACTTGCTACTCAATTATTTATACCAACCAGATTGTTTGACATTTTTCCCTGTTGAAAATCACAATTAAAGAGGTCAACATTCAGTTTCCATACAGAATCTGCAATAGTGACATTGGCCCAGAATTTGCTGGGAAAATAATGGCGAGTATAATGCGCAAGCCATTATTAGTATATAAATAACCCAGAAATTTGTGGTGAGGAAGAGATACACCATGAATTGCGAATCATCACAAATTGCTGGACTATTTGCGCCACTCTGCCGTTAGCCTCACAAAAATAGCAGCTCACCACCAACCTCCCCATGTGTTTCAAGGAATTGCTGCATTTGCGCTGTTAAAATGAATTAAACTTGCTGCAGGAAGTTAGGGCTAGAACTTAACAGCATAAGGACCCTTTTAATGATGAGATTTATGTTCGTGCAACACCACTCAACCTTTCCAGCCTAGAAAGGGAACTACAGAAACTGTGGAGTCTCATTTGTGCAGGTAATAAACTGTTCCTAGAGGTTTTTAAAATTTTACATTTTTAATTTTTTTCTTCCTTTGTCTCTTTTTTCTCTCTCTCGTAATCCAATCTTCATTTTCCTCTGTTTATTTCTCTTTCTGTATCTAATTTGACTCTAATTCACCCTATTTCCATCTCCGTCATTCCTCTTTATCCTTAAATCTCATTGGTTAAGGAGACAGACTGTTGGTCCCGTCGTTCACCAAGGTCCCAGATACCCTGTTGACCTCGCTGTGCCGTTATCAGCTCGCACTTCCAGTAATTTGTGGTGCAAACAATATTTGAGCTGAAGGGTGAGTAATAAAATCTAACAAATGGGGCACGTCGCGAGATGCCCCGCTCCAGCAAATTCTGGGCGATTATTTATAATTAAGTAATGATAATGATGATTTGCTTTGGATGGGAACCACATCCTTTCTTACATGTTTATTCATAACCCTATGTGGAATAAATGATGCAACTAGTAATACAAATAAGTGAGCATAGATTAATCTAACTGGAAAGATTAAATTATGTTTAAGTATGAAGCAATTAACTAAACAAGAACAATTACATTGAAAGACATGTGACCTCTATTACGAGTTCAGGTTTTCTTCAAATCACAGTTTTGGCTGTGTCTGTGATCTTTCCGCTATAGGCATCATTTTGTTTTGGAAGGTTTGTACCATAGAAATTTCAGATCATTATATTTCACAATAGATACCAGAAAGCTTACATTGCTGCTATTTACAAAGAAAAAAAACTTTGCATCTAACCACATTTAAATAAGCAGATCAGTAATTTGAAAGAGACTGGCCAGATTTGGAGGACACTTTGGTAATATCTAAGTGGGATCTACACTGACAACAAATGATGACAGAACCTGTACTTTGAAACCATCATTCTTGTACTTTGAAACCAAAATTCCTGTACACGACATCCTAATGTAGTGATGGGCAATGGGGGAAACTCAGGTGCAAGGCTTTTCAACACCTTCTGGTGGCAATATACAGTGTATGGAATATGCTTATCAGTACTTCCTGGGCACCAGTGGAGAGCTTCTATTATGCCATCAATTGCATGTTCGCACCATGTTACCATGGAATATGAAAAGCTTAACAATGGATGTGTTTGTGAGTCAATTAAATCCAATTACAGCACAAACACACAAACCATTTGCTGAACAATGCAAACAATGCTAATACATAAATGGGTAGTGATGTAGACCTTTGTACTGAGAGCTCATATCATCCAAATACAAAACAGGTAAGGACAAATGGAGTGAGTGGCTTTTCATTTAAATGTAGAGCCAGCCTTCATAAAACAACAGAAAATGCTTTTTTGGCTGTTTCAACTTGGCTCAGTTGATAACACTCTAGTCCTCCTAGTCAGAAGATTGTGATTCAAACCCCACTCCCACTCCAGGACTTGAGCATAATCTAGGCTGACACTTCAGTACAGCATTGGGAGTGCTATATTGTTGGTGATGCTGTCTTTCAGATGAGATGTTAAACCGAGGCCCCTTTTACATTCAGGTGGCTGTAAAAGTTCCCGTAATATTCAAAGAAGAGTTCTCCTTAACCAACATCAACAAACTTTAAACTGGTCATAAGAACATAAGAAATAGGAGCAGTAGTAGGCCAATCGGCCCCTCGAGCCTGCTCCGCCATTCAATAAGATCATGGCTGATCTGGTCCTAACCTCAAATCTAAAATCATGTCCAATTTCCTGCCCGCTCCCCGTAACCCCTAATTTCCTTTACTTCTAGGTCATTGCTGCTTGTGGGGCCTTGCTGTGTGCAAATTGGCTGCCCTGTTGTATAACAGTGATTATACTTCAAAAGTAATTCATTGCCTGTGATGCACTTTGGGACATCGTAAGAACATGAAAAGCTTTCATGTTAAAAATTTGTTCTCGGGGTGGCAAGACCATATCTGTCCAAACCTAATTGGTGGTGTCCTTCTCCTCGAACCAATCCAGTCGTCGTGATGATGATGCTCCCACAGTGGTGTTAGGTAGAGAACCCTAGAATTTTGACCCGTTGACGATGAAGCAATGATGATATCTATCCAAGTTAGGATGATGTGCGACTTGAAGGGGAACATGGAGATGATGGTGTTTAATGAGCATCACCTTCTTGGTAGTGGAGACTGCAGACCGGGAAGTATATTTGGCACATCGTTGCATCTTGTAGATAGTACATACTCCAGTCTGCCAGTGGTGGAGAGGGCGGATACTGAGTCCAGTGGAAAGGGTACCGATGAAGTGAAATGCTTGGATGGTGTTGAGCTTCTTGAGTGTTGCTTTGGTAGCACCAATCCAGGCGAGTCTTCCATGACACTTCTAAACTGAGTTTTGTAGTTGGCGGAGAGGCTTTGAGGGGTTAAGAACTGAGCCATTCCATCAGACAGCACCCAGCTCTGCCATGCTCTTAAGCCATAGTATTGATATGGCCGGTGCAGTTAAGCTTCTGGTCAAAGGTGACCCCCAGAATTTTGATGGCGGAAGACTCTGCAATGGTGGTGTGGTTGAAAGTCGGGGAAGTGGCTGAGTCTTTTCCCATTGCAGATGGTCATTACCTGGCACTTCTGTGGCATGAATGTTAGCTGTCACTTGTCAGCGCAAACCTGGATGTTGTCCAGGTCCTGCTGTAGTCTGGCATGGCCGTTTCTTTATTGGAGGAGTTGTGAATGGAGGTGAACACTATGGAATTGTCAGTGACCAACCCCAGGCTTGACTGTATGAGAGAGTGAAGGTCATTGAGGAAGGCTGACGATGATTGATTCTTGCAGTGATGTCCTGGGGCTGTGATGACTGGCCTTCAACAACCATGAGTATCTGACCGTGTATCAGGTATGACTCCAGAAATTAGGGAGTTTTCCCTTTAACCTTCATTGACTTGAGCTTTGCATTTAACCTATTTTTGTTTCCTTTATTTTCACTTTGATACTGTCAACACTCAAACTACAGGGCATATACAATAATTGGTGCAAGCATTCAATAACAAATTTCTCACTCAACTTGCTTCCCGACTATTCCAATTTTCATAACAAGTCTCAGAGGAGTGAAAATGAGTTTCTGAGCAATAACAAATAATTTGTTTTAACTGTACGGTTCTTTTTTGATTTGGATGGGTAATGGTGATAAATTTGCCACTTCAAAGTGGTGACAAACATTTTGACAGATCAGTGAGATGTCTTTCCACATTAGGGATAATTTTCTGACTTTGCACTCACGATGTGAAGTTTTGCCTCTCGGGAACACATTTGGAAATTCAGGTATAAACTACGCATGATTTGGTTGGAAAATCACACGCAATGCAATGCCAAATTTCTGATATGCGTTCCTGGTGAATAAAGCTCCCTATCAGGAGCACGAAGTTGAAAAATCACATGACTTGACCCTCCATTTCCCATCTGATCATTGTACCTACATTATGATTACTTAAAAGTTGACTATATTGAATGCTTCATGAAGAAAATATAAATGCTCATAACCTTCTGTAAACCAGCAAGAAGTTTTTAAAATGAGATTAAGAGAATATAATTAATTTATCACTTTTACTTACTGATTGCATTGACAAAGTCGTTAAAGAGGTGATATGTGAAGACAGGTTCTGGTAATTCTCTGAAAAACATCTTGAGAGCCCCAGTGATGACATTAATATCCTCCCACTTACTGTCGCTCAGGTCCAGCTTCTCATCTGTAAGGAAGTCACAATTCATTAGTATGTTTAAGGTAAGAAGCACATCAGTATCTCATAACTATTTTGTGTTTTAAAAGTGTATTGTTGAGGACTAAATAGTACATTTTGTGAGCATACCATCTTTTTATCTATGGGCCATGTGATCAAATCTGGGCCAGACTTAGTTTCTCTTTTGCTAGTTGTTAGGGTCCATTGTGAAATGAATTTGGGCAAACTGAATCAAGTGTCAAGTGGATGTTGACCTTTAGTTCAAATCTTGCCATAATCAGGGAAGAAATAACAACCTGACTTGAGTCATAAAATAAAATGGGAAAATTCATATTAGTGTAGTAGAGGATCCTCTTCTGAGGTTGGACCTGAGCCATAGAACCATAGAAAAGATACAGCACAGAAGGGGGCCATTCAGCCCATCGTGTCCACGCCGGCTCGAAGAACAACCAGGTGCCCATTCTAATCCCACCTTCCAGCACCCAGTCCGTAGCCCTGCAGCTTACAGCACTTTAGGTGCAGGTCCAGGTATTTTTTTTAAAAAAAGAGTTGAGGGTCCCTGCCTCTACCACCATTTGGGCATACTGTTGGGGCAAAAGAGAGTGAATTTCACTCACTCAGAGTTAGCATTACTAGCAATTGAGATGGATGGTTGCACTATCCTTTAGATAAGATAAGCATTAATGGGCATTATGGTCTTTCCTTGCTCTTCTGTTTGTATGTAATACTACAGCTGGTGCAGGATTGCTTAATGCTGACATAGTGCGCCCAAGATAAGCGTCCATTCTCCAGCCCTGACATACCTCACAATCTGATGGACACAAAAAATTAAATATCAGACACACTCCGATAGTTTAGTTAGGTAAATGCCTCTGGTGGATTAATGGAGAAGAAGCATTGAAAACCCCAGTAAAGATGTGGAAGGTAGCATGATTGTGGTAGAGAGAAAGTGAAAAAGGAAATTGGATAGGGAAAATCACGATAAGCACAGTGTAGAAAATGGCCTATTTTTAAAAATAAAGATTACGTCTAGAAATTTGGAGGTCCCTGCTCTGCCACTGCAAGTGCGGAGCTCTTAACCACCTGCAGCTACTGACGCAGACCCTGTCCCAAATTACAGGGATAGGGTCATTTGCATGCTCAGAACAGGCACATCGCGCCAGCAAGGGTGCTTCAGTAGCACCTGCACCAATGTAGACATGGAATCTCAGAGTGGCACCATGCTGCTCTGACCACAGAAAGGCCCAGGAAATTGCCAACAGAATGTAAATTTCTTTCCAATGTTCAACTCTTCAGGGATCTAACACAACTTTAGGTAATCAATATTCTCAGAGATCAAATTCCTTTTGCAAAGTTTTGGGGCCTCAGCAAGACTTACAACAGCTCTCAACCCTGTCCATAGCCCCTTCCACTGGAAAATGGCCACATGGAAAACACAGGACAGATTCACAGTGGAACTGATTCCTACCCCATTTTCTGGTCCTTAGTCAGGAAATCCACCCCAGTTCTGCCCAGGGCTCTATTGAAATTTCGAGCCCTACATCTTTGGTTACATCCAGAGATTTGCTCATATCATAAACTGTTATGAATGTATGTAGCATTTCTGAGATTCAGCCAAAAATACAATTTGTTCAGATGAGTGGTAACGGATAAATTGCTGATTTTGTGTTAATACTGCTTTTAAATAGCTTTCTTTCCGCAAGGCATTTAAAGTACACATTTCCCTCCCCATCCCCCATCAATAATGTTTAACAGGAGATGACCATCAACTATCAGACTCAGCATATAACTATCCAAAAATAAATTTATATTGATTAAACCATATTAGAAATGGTTTTACTTATGAAGCTCTTCTTCACTACGTCATTATCCAATTGGTTAGAAAGATTTTTTCCCCTTAATCAGCCATTTATTTAGTAATATAGAAAATTTGAACAGACAAATTCTATAAAATGTTGCAATATGGCATTGTGCTATATGTTTTCTTTAAAAGTTGATCACGTTTTGTTGATTTCAATTCATGAATCTGTTTTTGTAGGTTTTCCTTATTTCACCAACCACCTTCCTTTACGCATGATGTGGAGATGCCAGTGATGGACTGGGGTTGACAAATGTAAGGAATCTTACAACACCAGGTTATAGTCCAACAGTTTTATTTGAAAATCACAAGCTTTCGGAGGCTTTCTCCTTCGTCTTACACTTTACACTTCACCTGACGAAGGAGAAAGCCTCCGAAAGCTTGTGATTTTCAAATAAAACTGTTGGACTATAACCTGGTGTTGTAAGATTCCTTACATTCTTTTACGCAGGCTAACCTTCTAGTTTGGAGACTAGTATCATCCATTCAACAGAACAACCTTCACAAGTGTGGGCAGCTCAGGTCAATGGTAGTCAAAGGGAAAACCCGCCAGTGGTGGAGTAATAAATAACACAAAAGTAGATGGTTGTGGCTATTAGAGGCCAATCATTGCAGTCCAAGGACAATTTTAGGGGAGCATCCTTGACCCAACCATCTCCAGTGATAATAACGTGAGGAGCCAGGTTGTCCACTGACGATTCTACAGTTTTCAGCTCCATTCAAAACTCCTTCGATAATTAAGCAACACAGACCAGCCTAAGGCAGAACTTGGATGACATCCAGGCTTGGGCTCACAACTAGCAGGCAACATTTGCGCTACTTAACTGCCAGGTAATTACTATTCCCATCAAGAGAAAAGCCAGTCATCTCCCCTGAACTTCAATGGCACAACCAACGCCGAGACCCTACCATCAACATCCTGAGGGTTGTCACTGACTACAAGCTGAACTGGACTAGCCATATCAATATCATAGCTACAAGAGCAAGGCAGAAGCTGGGTACTCTGCGATGAGTGGCTGACCTCCATTAACTACAAGCTCTGAATGGGTGCGGCTATAACAACATTCGAGAAGTTCAACACCGTTCAGGACAGAGAAGTTAATTTAATCGACCCCTGTACACTGGATTCAATATCTATCTCCTCCACCATGGGTACACTATAGCAGCGGTATATGCGATCTACAGGATGCATTGCAACAACTCATCAAGCAACTTACATCGGCAGAACCTCCCTCCCCTGTGACCTCTACCACCATGAAGGACAAAATCAGCAATGTCATGGGAATGCCATCACCTCCAAGTCGCACATAATCCTGACTTGGACGCACATTATTGTTGCTTCTTTGTCATTAGGTCAAAATTCTGAAACTGCCTACCTAAGCATCATTGTGGGAGCACCATTATCACAGGGACTGCAGTGATTCATGAAGAAGGTTCACAACCACCTTCTCAGAGAAGCTAGGGATGCCAGCATGGTCCATATCCCAAGAATAAATGAAGACAAAGCTGGATCAATTGAGACGGTGATCTGAATTCTTGTTTGCTAATATGTTAACCTATTATGCTAAAGTTCATGTATACAAGTCAGGTGCCAAAAATTTTTGGTATACATAAATTGCTATCAACTCCCAATTTCTTTCTCACTTAATATGGTTATAAGCAGCCTATAGCTGTGGAATATTTAGTGGAAATCAATTTAAAAAACAAAATTACTACCAGCAGCACAGTGCTTTGTTGTATAGGTTTATACCCATGATTTTATGTTTTGAGTTCTTGATTTTGACAGGGTTCTCAGATCTAAAACCAGGTGCCGCATACAAGGAAGAAAGGAAAAATCTGAGGGCAACTTACTGTGGGCTGTCATACCACATCTGTGGTTGGATCAAGGGAACCATTAGTAGAAACCTGGAAGCAGGCTACTCGTCATGCCTCTTGCATTTCACCTCAGTTACATTTTGTGCATATTCAGGATTTAAATACTCTGAACTTGAAGATGTTCTTAACCAAATTTACAAACATTATGCTCTACTGCCAACTGCAAACTATACACAAATGTGCCTTTTTAAAAAAAATTCACATGGATAGTAAAATGCCTTACCATGGTTGACTGCAAAACGAAGCTTTTGTATAACAGCCAGGTTGCCACTCACTCTATACAGACCATCAATGTCCAAGCCTGATGACACAAGATGTAACAATATCAGAACAGGCAAGAGCCCCAAGGACTATAGACTCCTAGACTGATCTATATAAATTCCAAAATGTTTTCAGAACTCTTACTTTTCTGTAAAAATACTGCATTCATGCAAAAAAAAGTTATATTGCAGGAAAAATGTGATTAGTTGAAATTTATACTGAAATTAAGGGAAGTACTGAGATATTGTTAGCAAAATTGAAGCCCATGTGTTTAAAGAGGCAGTGGCTGCATGGATACAAAATTGGTTAAAGGACAGAAAGCAGAGAGTAGTGGTGAACGGTTGTTTTTCAGTCTGAAGTGTGCTGTGGTGTCCCCCAGGGGTAGGTGCAGGGACCACTGCTCTTTTTGATATATATTAATGTCCTGGACTTAGGTATACAAGGCATAATTTCAAACTTTGCAGATGACATGAAACTCGGAAATGTAGTAATCAATGAGGAGGATAGTAACAGACTTCCGAGGGACATAGACAGACTGGTGAAATGGCCAGACACACGGCAGATGAAATTTAACGAAGGGAAGTGTGAATTAATTTTGGTAGGAAGAATGAGGAGAAGCAATATAAACTAAATGATACAATTTTAAAGAGGTTGCAGGAACAGAGAGACCTGGGGGTGTACATACACAAGTCTTTGAACATGGTAGGACAAGTTGAAAAGGCTGTTAAAACAGCATATGGGATCCTTCGCTTTATAAATAGAGGCATAGAGTACATAAGAACATAAGAAATTGGAGCAGGAGTAGGCCAATCGGCCCCTCGAGCCTGCTCCGCCATTCAATAAGATCATGGCTGATCTGATCCCAACCACAAATCTAAAGAACACAAGAAGTCGGAGCAGGACCCGGCCACATAGCCCCTGGGCCCTCTCCGCCACCCACAGGGCATTGACCGATCCGAACTCAGCTTCATGTCCAATTTCCTGCCCGCTCCCCATAACCCCTAATTCCCTTTACTTCTAGGAAACTGTCTATTTCTGTTTTAAATTTATCTAATGATGTAGCTTCCACAGCTTCCTGGGGCAGCAAATTCCACAGACCTACCACCCTCTGAGTGAAGAAGTTTCTCCTCATCTCAGTTTTGAAAGAGCAGCCCCTTATTCTAAGATTATGCCCCCTAGTTCTAGTTTCACCCATCTTTGGGAACATCCTTACTGCATCCACCCGATCAAGACCCTTCACAATCTTATATGTTTCAATAAGATCGCCTCTCATTCTTCTGAACTCCAATGAGTAGAGTCCCAATCTACTCAACCTCTCCTCATATGTCCGCCCCCTCATCCCCGGGATTAACCGAGTGAACCTTCTTTGTACTGCCTCGAGAGCAAGTATGTCTTTTCTTAAGTATGGAGACCAAAACTGTATGCAGTATTCCAGGTGCGGTCTCACCAATACCTTATATAACTGCAGCAATACCTCCTTGTTTTTATATTCTATCCCCCTAGCAATAAAAGCCAACATTCCGTTGGCTTTCTTGATCACCTGCTGCACCTGCATACCAACTTTTTGATTTTCTTGCACTAGGACCCCCAGATCCCTTTGTACTGCAGTACTTTCCAGTCTCTCGCCATTAAGAAAATAACTTGCTCTCTGATTTTTCCTGCCAAAGTGCATAACCTCACATTTTCCAATATTATATTGCATCTGCCAAATCTCCGCCCACTCACCCAACCTGTCTATATCCCCTTGCAGGTTTTTTATGTCCTCCTCACTCTCTACTTTCCCTCCCATCTTTGTATCATCTGCAAATTTTGATATGTTGCACTCGGTCCCCTCCTCCAAATCGTTAATATAGATTGTAAAGAGTTGGGGACCCAGCACCGACCCCTGTGGAACACCACTGGTTACTGGTTGCCAGTCCGAAAATGAACCATTTATCCCAACTCTCTGCTTCCTGTTCGATAACCAATCCTCCACCCATGCCAGAATATTACCCCCAATCCCGTGATTTTTTATCTTAAGTAATAATCTTTTATGTGGCACCTTGTCGAATGCCTTCTGGAAGTCTAAATACACTACGTCCACTGGTTCCCCTTTATCCACCCTATACGTTATATCCTCGAAGAACTCAAGCAAATTTGTCAGACATGACTTCCCCTTCATAAAGCCATGCTGACTTTGTCCTATTAAATTATGCTTATCTAAATGTTCCGTTACTGTCTCCTTAATAATAGACTCCAAAATTTTACCCACCACAGATGTTAAGCTAACTGGCCTATAATTTCCAGCCTTCTGCCTACTACCCTTTTTAAATAACGGTGTTACATTAGCAGTTTTCCAATCTGCCGGGACCTCTCCTGAGTCCAGGGAATTTTGGAAAACTATCACCAAAGCATCCACAATCCCTACTGCCACTTCCCTCAAGACCCTAGGATGGAAGCCATCAGGTCCAGGGGATTTATCCGCCTTGAGTCCCATTATTTTACTGAGTACCATCTCCTGAGTGATTTTAATCTTATTTAGCTCCTCCCCCCCGAGAGTCCCCTGTTTGTCCAGTGTTGGGATATTCTTAGTGTCCTCTACTGTAAAGACTGAAACAAAATATTTGTTCAGCATTTTTGCCATCTCCATGTTTCCCACCATTAATTTCCCGGTCTCATCCTCTAAGGGACCTATGTTTGCCTTAGCCACCCTTTTTCTTTTTATATAACTATAGAAACTCTTGCTATCTGTTTTTATATTTTTTGCTAATTTCTTTTCATAATCTAACTTCCCTTTCTTAATCAATCCTTTAGTTACTTTTTGCTGTCTTTTGAAGAATTCCCAATCTTCTATCCTCCCACTAAGTTTGGCTACCTTATATGTCCTTGTTTTTAGTCGGATACTATCCTTGATTTCTTTACTTAGCCACGGGTGGCTGTCATTTCTTTTACACCCTTTTTTCCTCAGTGGAATATATTTATTTTGAAAGTTGTAAAATAACTCCCTAAATGAACACCACTGCTCATGTACCGTCTTACCCTTTAATCTATTTTCCCAGTCCACTTTAATCAATTCCGCTCTCATACCATCATAGTCTCCTTTATTCAAGCTCAGTACGCTTGTTTGAGAATCAACCTTCTCACCCTCTAATTGGATATGGAATTCAACCATGTTGTGGTCGCTCGTTCCAAGGGGATCCTTAACTAGGACATTATTAATTAATCCTGACTCATTACACAGGACCAGGTCCAAGGTTGCCTGCCCCCTTGTAGGATCAGTTACATACTGCTCAAGAAATCCATCCCTGATGCACTCAATGAACTCGTCCTCAAGGCTGCTCTGCCCAATTTGATTTGTCCAGTTAATATGATAATTAAAATCCCCCATAATTATGGCTGTTCCCTTATTACATGCCCCGACTATCTCCTGATTAATACTTCTTCCAGCAGAGTTGCAACTATTAGGAGGCCTATATACTACGCCCACTAATGTTTTTTTTCCCTTATTATTCCTTATCTCCACCCAAACTGTTTCATTATCTTGATGCTTTGTCCCAATATCATTTCTCTGTATTACAGTGATTCCTTCCTTTATTAACATAGCTACCCCACCTCCCCTTCCTTCCTGCCTGTCCTTCCTGATTGTTAAATACCCTGGCATATTTAATTCCCAGTCGTTGTCATCCTGCAGCCATGTACAAAAATAAGGAAGTTATTCTAAACCTTTAGAAAACACTGGTTAGGCCCCGGCTGGAGTACTGTGGCCAAATCTGTGCATCACACTTTAGGAAGGATATCAAGGCCTTAGAGAGGGTGCAGAGGAGATTTACTAGAATGGTGGCAGGGACAAAAGAAACTGGTGTTCTCCTTAGATCAGAGATTAAGCGGAGATTTGAAAGAAGTGTTCAAAATCATGAAGGGTTTTGATAGAGTAAATAAGCAGAAGCTATTTCCAGTAGCAGAAGGGTCAGTAACCAGAAAACACAGATTTAAGGTAATTAGCAAAAGAACCAGAGGCGACATGAGGAAAAATTTTTTTACACAGCAAGTTGTTATGATCTGGAATGCACTGCCTGAAAGGGTGGTGGAAGCGGATTTAATAATAACTTTCAAAAGGGAATTGGATAAATACTTGAAGGAGAATAAGTTGCAGGGCTATGCGGAAAGAGCAGGTGAGTGAGACTAATTGGATAGCTCTTTCAAAGAGCTGACACAAGCACGATGGAACAAACGGCCTCCTTTTGTGTGTATCATTCTATATTCATATTGACAGAAGCAGTAGTTTTTGCACCAATTTGCACTACTGAATTAGGTGAACAATTTTGGATATTAGAAATTATTTCACAAACATCTTTAGAGTTTGAGTGTAATATGCTACAGTAGTCTTTTGAAGAATCAACTGTTAGAATGTCATACCCTCTTTCTCCACGTGATCAATACACATCATTACAAATTTTGGTACAGTTGTGCTCTCTCTCTGACAAAGACTGCTTAAATTACATCCAAACACTTGATCTGTATAAAAGAAAAAGAGTTATAGATAAACTAATTTGATTTCACATAATATTTCATTAAATAATAACATAATTTTTGTACTCACATTTGTGAAGCTTTATTTAAACCAGGGATTTTAATTATAATTATCTTCTTAATGAATCTCCTTTTAACTATGTTAATTTGCTAAAATGCTTTTCAACAACACATGACATTCTCAGTATACAAATACTGTACAAATACTTCAGGTTATTTGAAGACTCTTGTTTTTGAAAAAGCAATTATTCATATTTTTTGCTAAATTTAGCTTGATATATTCAGTGTAGCAATGTTCTAATTGAACCACTATATTTAATACCAGTGAAATTAAAAGATTAAATATATTATTGTAGCTTGCACTTTATCCCCCAAGAATCATTTTTCAGTGAATAATGAAATACTGCTTTGGTATTCTTAATTTTTAAATTATGTGAATTTTTGTCTATTAAAACAGATCAAAGTTTGAAAAGTTTCATGTTGTAACATATTTAGAGTTCAGTAACTATGTACAGGAAACCACAATGCCACTGACTGGAAGGACATAGGTTCTTTTGCACACTCTGCTGAACTTCCACGTTCTTCTGCAGGGTGGTGGGAGAGGAATTGGAGGGAAACATTATGCACTTCCTTGTGGCGTGCTAAACAGCAGCTTTGGCAGAGGCCTGATAAGAGGGCCACTGACTACTCAGTTGGAGGAGGTGTATGACCCAGTGAGACCTTTATGGAGACAAGGAGAAGAATAGATGAATTGCACGTACTTATTAAAAACTTGCTATAGATGTTCTTTTTTTTGTTATCACTTAAATGTTTATAACAAAAATAACTGGATTTCTTTCACTCATACTCTGAAATTGCCTTATCTTCAGTAAAGGTGTGATACATAATTTTTCTCACCTTTAATATAGCCTTTGTCTCGCACTGCTTGGAGTGTTGGCCTTCGTGTCAGAAACTTTTTCAATTTTGTTTTTGTCTTTTTTTGGTCTGCATTATCTATACTACCAGAAGATTTTACTGCTGTAACAAACAGAAAAAAAAACAAAATAAAGCCTAAACTGCAAATGCATTAAAACTACAAAATGGTTAAATCACATTTAAGAAATGGCTGTAAAATTTTTAATCTGTTTTGCAAGAAAATAATGATAAGGCAATATTCTACCATTGGCATGAGGTAGGATGACTGTTAATGGTACTATACATTTATGTTATTAACATAGAGGGCCATTTCATATAAATTAGATTTCCCCAGTGTTTCTAATTTCATTGGTAAAATTAGACAACAAGCCTCAGTATTTCCAACACAGCTATTAATGAGCTGGCATATCAACCTTAAAAAATCCCCCATCATTAGACTATCTGAGGGTGGCTCAGCACCACCAAGCTGAAAGTTTCCTCTTGAAGAGATTATGCCTTTTCCTCAGGTTTGTGTCATATTTGCTACCAATTGATACTGATGTGCGTTCGGTCCTGATTGTACAGCACCAACTGACCAGAGAATATTTAACCAGATGCATTCAGTTTGGTGACTTCTGGTTCCAAGTAGCCATGTTTCTTTTGCTTTTTCTGTTTCTTGATTTATCCCCAATAATTTGAAACACATGAGGTAGTTGCTCTTTATAGGTGCATTCTGAGAACCTCAGGCAAATGTTAGTAGGCAGTAGTATAAGCTTTGGCAACATGCGTTTTATGCATTAATAGTGCCAGTCAGCCAATCATGAACATTCTGTTGTATTTCCACAGCATTTAAAGTTTTTGGCAGAAGTTGCTGTCAACAATTCATTGGCTACACACCTATTAAGGTGTGGGGGATATCGGGAGTACAGGACGCTATTTAAAGACAGCCAGCACCCCTTAAAGGGGAGATGCATTCTGGCTGCGATGACTGTGCAACAAGTTGAGGGAGGGAGTGGGCACCAAGGTTCTCTGATGCTGCATTGGAGGCCTTGGTGCAGGCAGTGGAGAGGAGGAGAGGCATCCTTTTTCCCCTAGACGGCAGGAAATCTTTCAGGCATCTATTGAGGAAGCAGTAGGAAGAGATTACTGAGAATGTCAACACCAGCAGCATTGCTCCAAGAATATGGCTGCAATGCAGGAAAAAATTTAATGATTTACCTAGAGTTGTTAAGAAGACTGCTCTCATACTTTCTGGTCACAGCTACAACACTCAGCCTAATTAGTTACAACACTCACAGCACTGCCCTCCTCCACTACCCTGCTATCACTGCACCACGTTTCACTAAACTTCCTTCTCCTCATGCTCACACACTCACTACTATTACGACCCTCACTAACTCACAGCTATTCTAGAATGACAGCCACACTCTCCAAACTCCTCACAAGGGGCAGAGTGGAGGCCATGACCAGTGGCGACTCTGGAGGAGATGCCGTTCAGGGTTTCTTTATACCTAATCCTCTGTCACTTCTGACTTCTCCCTCACCCCGCACACTCTTCACGACAAGCTGCAGATTTCTTTCTCTCTCACATCACAAGCTAACCCTTGTCCCTTTCTTTCATTTCAGCTACTGAGAATGTCGATGCCCCTCAGCAAATGGAGGAATTAGACAACAATTTCTGTTCCAGAAGATGCACTTGATCTGACTATTGGAAGCACCAGCTCAGATACCGACACCACGTCGACTTTAGACCAGGTTTGGGGAGGGACCTGCATGAGGTGACTCACCAGGCACAAGTGCGCAGGAGCTAGGGCAGGGGGATAGGTTGCCAAAGGTGCCAGCTCGCTGGAGGGCAAAGTTGCATACTAGTTCTGCTGCAGAGAACTTAGATGCTGATTTTGAGGGCCCAGGCCAGCAAAAAAGGCTCATGAATATACACAAAGAAATGCTTGGTGCACTGGGCAGCCTGCCAGAACTTGCACACAATGTCACGGAGCATGGAAGAGTCCAGCTCCAACTTGTCTCGAGGCTTTTTGGAGAGCATGGAGACCATTCTGTCCAACGTGGATTGAGAGGTCAACTCCATCAGCACTGCAGTGGAACGCACCATAATGGAGTGTCTTACGACAATTCTGACATGTGCAGCCTTGGCAGCTCACATTGCTGGCATGGAAGCTCAGATGGCTGCCATTTTGGTTTTGGGGGCCACTGTTAAAAAGGACTTCCAGGGCGTCACATCACTCCTACACTCTGTTCTCCAACAGAGCTATGCTATGCCCCAAGAGAGTGGCCTTGGCTCCAAGGAAGAGACACCTGCTGTCCTCGCTCAGAGTGACAGCATGCCTACTCCCTTGCCAGACACTCCTCCAATGCCCCTGTTGGTGTCACTCAGCCAACCAGCCCAGACTGCTGCAGTCCATGCCGAGATGCTACAGTCTGCAGCAGGGCCGTTAGGTTCAGAGCTGCTCGAGGTTGTCCTCCAAGTCCATCTGAAGTGCCCTCAATGGAAGCTCAGCAGCCTTACACCTCCAAAGTTATAGCCACCGGGGAAGCACCTTAAAGTAGTACTAGAATAGGGAAAACGAGCACACAAGACAGGCAACTCAGGGCTTGTACAAGGGTGATTAGTCATTTTTTTCCTCAATGCATTTGTTTGATAAATTGTTTTTTAGATCTGGATTTGGTGTTGGTATTTGTCTTTGTAGTGAAGTGAGGGCAAGCCCAATAGGTTTGGAGTGAAGGAAGGCAATTGGATGGTGGTTGTAAGAAGTGGTAAGGATTGTGGGACTTAGTGAATGGGAGGACTGATTTAGTTGAAGCACTCCTCAATGAGCTTGTCTTTGAGTGCTTGGGCAGATGCGGCCTCTGGTGGTCGCTGCCCCTCCTCCTGCTCCTCCTATACTTGTTGCTGCCCAGGTGCTGGTAAGGGCTGATCCCTCTGATGGCGAAGTTGTGCAGCATGCAGTAGACAACAACAAATCTGGATATCCGCTTAGGGTTGCACTGCAAAGCTCCTCTGGAACGGTCCAGGCAGTAGAAGTGTTGCTTGAGCATGTCAATTATTTGCTTGATGATGTTCCTTATGGCAGCTTGGCTCTTGTTGCAGGCATGCTCTGCAGCTGTGCATAGGCTCCTGACTGGAGGGGATATCGTTGACGCCCAGTAGCCAGGCTGTAACTTGGCGGCCTGGTTGGAATAAAGATGGCAGAGGACTGGTGCAGGATGAAAGAATCATGACTGCTGCCGGGATAGCTGGCACAGAACTGCATGATGGGCTGGCTGTGGTCGCAAACCAGCTGAACACTGAGGAAGTGGAATCCCTTTCGATTGATAAAGATGCCAGGCTGCTGATAGGGAGCACATAAGGCAATGTGTGTGCAGTCATTGGCACTTTGCACCATGGGGAAGCCTGCCATGTGTGCAAAACTTAGTGCTCTCTCATCCTGCTTCACTCTGTCAACAGGGAAAGAAAGACTTGCATTTATATAGCGCCTTTCACGATGTGTCAAAGCGCGTTACAGCCAATGAAGTACTTTTAGTCATTGTTGTAACGTGGGAAACATGGCACATCAAGGTCCCACAAACAGCAATGAGATTATGACCAGGTAATCTGTTTTTGGTGATGTTGGTTGAAGGATAAATATCGGCCAGGATACCGGGGAGAATTCCCCTGGATCTTACTCAAAATAGTGTCATGGGATCTTTTACGTCCACCTGAGGTGCCTTGGTTTAACATCTCATCTGAAAGAAAACACCTCTGACAATGCAACACTCCCTCAGTACTGCACTAGAGTGCCAGCCTAGATTTTGTGCTCAAGTCCCTAGAATGGGACTTGAATCCATAACTTTCTGACTCAGAGGCAAGAGTGCTACCACTGAGCCACAGTTGTAGGTATTTCTCCTGGTGTAGAGAGCCTCAGTGGCTTCCCTGATACACTGGTGTACAGTGAACTGTGAGATTTTGCTGATTTCACCTTTTGCAGCCTGAAAGGAGCCCGTAGCATAAAAGTTAAGGGCAATGGTGACCTTGACAGCCACAGGTTTGGGGATGGGGTTGTGGCTGCAGCAGGTGACATAGCTCAGTGACAGCCTCCTTGGTGAAGCAAAGGTGTCTTCTGTTCTGGTGCCACCAGTGATGGCGACTGGAAAATTTCCCTGTTATGTCTTACTAACTTTGAAGATTTAATGTTACTGGCAGGGGAGGAAAGAATTACACAGTTTTAATTATGTGCAGGAAAATGTTTGTGCTTTACTTTTATCTATACTGCTGGATGTCTGATAATAAATAAGATATAAGATGGCCTAAGATAGCAATTGCCTGGATCCCAAGATTGCATTACTGCTATCAATACATTGAGACATTTGATGTTATCCACAGTAGAACAGTGAATTTTTACATATAAATAGGTGCTCTGGTCATTTCCCCATGAAGTTATAGGTGCCTTTTTCTTCGGAATGTAAAAATAGTATTGTGACATGTTTGACCTCACAGATTACCAGATTGAGCGATAGGGGAGAAAATATCACAGTCCAATGTACATTGCATCCATTTATATAACAGAGCACCTAACTAAAAGCTGATGCAAGTGAAGTTACTATTGTACCATTATGAAGGAAAAAAGCTGGTAAATACTGATGCTTAATAAGGCTTTTCTTTATCACAGAGTCATCATAGAAATTACATCACAGCAGGCCACTACACCTGTAATAGCAGAAAAATGGAGAGTACTCTTACCTCAACTAATGGGATATGTTGAGTACTAATTTACATAACTCACTGACAAAGAAATAATGGAGTTTATATGGAGCAGTGCAGTATTCGTATTAAGCACGTTAACACTTTCATATGAAATATCTTTGTCCGCTATACCAATGAAACTGTTCACCAGTCTTGCAAATGCTTTTATTAAAATTGCAAAGAGGAATTTCATACAAATGCATTAACACATTTGTTACTAATGTTGCATAGGGCGATTTCTACCCCAATTCTCTTTTGTTTAAGCTGTTGTAAAGGTTGTGCTTGCAGGGAAAATGGTGAGTGAGAATAAATCACATCTTTATCTTGTAGACTGAAACAAAAGTATGCATTTCTGTACATGCACATTTAGGCTAACTTTATGAAATTAATGTTTTTATGACTTACGACGTGATTTCTTTAAGTCTTTATTATTTTTATCCTTATCGTGCTTTTCAATCCCAGGAGACTCTGGCGTATCATCTTCAGCGGCTTCATCAGACTCCACTGTCTGTAATGAAATTAGTTGCGAGATCTAAATCAGTTTTCAGGTATTGTGAAGAGTTTATCAGCAAATCAGTAAAAGCAAGGGAAACTACTACCCATGTAAATAATGAAGACATGGAAAGCAAAATGTTCAATCTGAATACACACCTGACTACCAATAGTCACCTCAAGAGCTTTATACCATTCATTGATGAGATTATCATTGTCCAACTGAATCAGTAATTCTGTCCCTTGACGAGTTCTGAGCTGGAAAACAGCAAGAATTTTTTCAATAAATTAAATATATAGATTCACATTATTCATAACCAGCCTTTCTATCACAACATTAATTTTATGCTCAGCTTAGACTACCTTGTGCTCTACTGTTCTACAGAATAAACCTAAAATATTTGACTCATCACTGTTTGAATTCTGGTCTATTGAGTTACATTTCAGAAGAGCACTGTCTCCCGCTGGGCAAGTTAGTACTACCAGTCATTACTCCAGCATAGATCTCCAACAGTTCACTGGACACTGGATTGGCATTAACAAATCAGTACAGCCTAATTTGCATAAAGTTCAAATTTAAAATAATATTATTTATGTTTTGGCCATTGATGATTTATTTACGTCAAAAACTTGTATGCAGTTCTGAAACCTTATATTTAATTAAGTTAATAAAAAAAGGGGCTCCCACGCATTAATGAATTTCAAAATTGTAAGTAAGCATCACTCTGGTTCATTTTAAGAAAAGCATCGAGAGTCCTGGGGTAGTAGGTTGCTTGCCTGCCCTTTTAGTTAAGATGTTGGTGTGGCAAGTGAAAACTCCAGAAAGAGGCAACGGAGACTAATAGTAAAGAATAATTGGATACACTTCTGTTAATACATTATAAAACATGTATCATTATCAGAGGTGCAAAAGCAGTCTGTTTTCCCAATAAAACCTTAAGATTCAAATGTTGCCTGCTGTTGTCCAATTCCAACTGTGAAGACCATCTGGAAGGCAAAAATAATTTCTGAACCAGATTACATCAAGCTTTAACTTAAAAAAAGTGAATAGCTTCAAGGATACAAACTTATGTTAAAGCCTTGTGTCTTATTCAAATAAATCATTGCATATTCCACAAATTTTAAGCATTAAATGTACTGTATTGGGTGTATTGAGTTCACCCACTGTTGTCCCTTTTGAAGCTTTTACAAGTCCCGGTTTCAAACTTGGCCCTCATTATATCCCAGGCTTCAAATTCTGCTTCCTTGTACTGAAAGGAATACAAATATTACAATGCCTTCAATAGGAGGCAACACCTGAATCTCATGCTTTCATTGAGAAAACTTGAACACAGAAATTATTATACATTTATTCTGGGTTTGTGCGTACTGAAGCTAAAGGTTGTCAATATTGCAGAATGGAATATTCTGGTGCGGCTCTCCTCGCCATCAACTGTTTCTATTTTTCTTTCTGAAGGCACATTCTCATATACCTTCCATAAGAACATAAGAAATAGGAGCAGGAGTAGGCCAATCAACCCCTCGAGCCTGCTCCGCCATTCAATAAGATCATGGCTGATCTGATCCTAACCTCAAATCTAAATTCATGTCCAATTTCCTGCCCGCTCCCCGTAACCCCTAATTCCCTTTACTTTTAGGAAACTGTCTATTTCTGTTTTAAATTTATTTAATGATGTAGCTTCCACAGCTTCCTGGGGCAGCAAATTCCACAGTCCTACTACCCTCTGAGTGAAGAAGTTTCTCCTCATCTCAGTTTTGAAAGAGCAGCCCCTTATTCTCTTTCCTTGTTAAATGGCAGTTGAGTCAGCATCCACATTTAGTTTTGCAGACAGGTGATGCTGCCTCCTGAGGCATTTCTGGAAACTACCAGTTCAAGCAATGATTCCTGCTTTGAATTCCACTGGATAACAGGCATCATGCTACAAATTTGACGATGACCATCAATGTAATTGAAGTTTGTAGTATCAAGTATTAAGCTCCATCTACTCTATCCCAACCTGAATGGGGCACCCTATACTGTCTTAGTGTATAACATTTTATTTGATGCATTAGTCATACCTGTCTGAGTGAGACGGCCAATTTTTAGCCATGGACTCATATTCACTGGGAACTACACTGACACTGCTCTAAGTAATTTCACATAGTACCTTACAACCAGGAAAGGAGAATTTTACTCGCCAATTTGGTCTGGATTACATCTCAGATCCCAGAACCCACTGGGATGCCCAGTACCCTCATCATTAATCAGAGGGACGTGAAACTTGTTTGGCAAGTGCTCAAAAACTAACTAAAATTGAGCTCTGAGGTGAGAGGTAGGGAGCAGTATTGAAAAACGCCCAAGAACAGTAGAAAAATGAATTCTTCTGGGTTTGCATGCACTTTCCTCAATTGTTATCATATAATCATATGCCATTGATTAAAAACTTTTGTGAGTAGCAATGATTAATGCAACAAATCTGTGACAAAATGTCAACCAAAGGATGCCTGGCTGCTTAGAACACGGTACAAAGGAAACTGTACTGGTATTTAAAATATTTACCTCAATCACATTCTTCTTACTGGATTTGTCTTTTGAAGCCCATTCTATGGCAGCCCCCTTTAGATCCACAGTGAACTCAGGTTTAGATTGGGTGCTACCAAATTTCTGAAAAGTCAAAAATTGAAATTGTTAAAGTTCACTTAGATTGTAACCAAAAACCAGCAAAAAATGTGTCTGTTTCCTTTTTTCATCAATCTTGTCCTCTCCCTTCCTGAAAGCATTGACCCCTTTACAGGGTACCATTTCATAGGTTTTGGTCAATCTCAAGCACCTTGCCCAAGGGCTCATTATCTGTCAGCCTTTACTGCCTATTTGACTTCAGCAGGGCATCACACAGTTGAACTCGATCCTGTCCTCATCAGCATGTGCAAGAAGTGCTGGACAGTGATTTAATCTCTGGTCAAAATGGCTGAAGCAAGGGTATAGAATTACTCAAAGACACTAAGTAAGATAATGGTCACCAACTTGAGTGAATGGGCTTGAGAATGCAGATGTACAAACTGCTTCCAAGGCTCCACCAATGTGTTCTGAAACCACATTTACGATCTTCCTAATAGGATGTTCATGTAGTTACAATGGTATAAATCGAACCCATACTGGCTCTGGCAGCTCCAGAATCAATCTTAACTATTAAATACATCTTTTCTTAAAACCATTAATTAACTGCATCTAACTTTTAACTAAATTAATTTTTAACAAAGTTCAGAATGCATTATTGAGACCTATGGGATGTGACTTCTATCAAATAGGTGCTGCTAACTATAACTCACAAAGAAATGATGACTGAGTGATGATTCAATCCACTTCTGAGTTAGAAATCATATCCAACAGATCTTCAGATTGTTCGATTACCTACCTACACATCATATTTTTCAAGACAAATAGGCTTTGCTGTCATCCCGCAAGAGAATCTCCCAGAGTCACTATGAGGGAGGTGGTGATGGCTGACGTGAATGATGGGGCTGGGGTCTACAGTTTTTTTTAAATTAGTGGGTTGAAATACTCTTGATCAATGCTCACTTCTTGGAATAACACAGTATGTTGGTAACCACTGGATCAGAAAAAAAGACTGAAAAAAATCATGAAGGGTCACCACAAAGGTAACTACTGACATGAGACCCAGAATCCATAAGTAATGCTGTGACTGGATCCACAACTCCATCTGAAAGACTTTGAAACTATCTGCCTGGTTCAGGATTTTGATTCAACAATGAAGGAAGGGTGATTTCTGCTCAAATCAGGATGATTTGTAACTTGGAGGAACTTGAAGGTGATGGTGTTCCCATGACATTGTGTTCTTGCCCTGCTTGGTGGTGAAGTTCGTGGACTAGGAGTTGCTGTTGAAGTATCCTTGGTGAGTTGCTAAAACGGTTCTTGTAGATCATACATATTGCAATTGTAAACAATTTTACAACACCAAGTTATAGTCCAGCAATTTTATTTTAAATTCACAAGCTTTCGGAGGCTTCCTCCTTCGTCAGGTGAAACGATCGTTCACCTGACGAAGGAGGAAGCCTCCGAAAGCTTGTGAATTTAAAATAAAATTGCTGGACTATAACTTGGTGTTGTAAAATTGTTTACAATTGTCAACCCCAGTCCATCACCGGCATCTCCACATCATACATATTGCAGCCACAGAGTAGCCACAGGAGGTAGATATTGAGTCCAGTGCTAGGGGCACTGATCAAATGGATTGCTCTGCTCTGGATGGTGCCGAGTTTCCAGCATCGTGACTGCAGCCATCCAGGTGAGTGGTGAGTATTTCATTACACCCCTGGCTTGTGCCTTGTTGTAGATGGCGGAGAGGATTTGATGAGTCAGAAAGTGAATCACTTTCAGAGAGTACCCAACCTCTGCCCCACTCCTGTGGCCATGGTGTTGGCTGATGAACCCCGCTCCTCCCCCCATAAAGATTCTAGTGGAGCAGGATTCAGTCATGGTGGTACTGTTAAAAGTTTGGGGAGTGGGGTAGGGTAGTTGGGCTTTATTTTTCTTGTTGGAGTGGTCATTGCCTGGCACATACATGGCACAAACATTACCGGTCACTTGTCAGTTTGGATGTTGTTCAGGTTCTGCTGTAGATGGGCACGGGCTGCTTCATTATCCAAGGATTTGTAAATGGAGTTGAAATACTGGAATCATCAGCAAACATGCCCATTCCTGACCTTATGACAGAGGGACGGTCATTGATGAATCACTGAACATGGATGGGCCTAAGATGCTGCCCTGAGGAATTCCTGCAGCCATGTCCTGGGGCTGTGATAATTGGCCTCTGACAACCACAATCATCCCCGTGCGTCAGGTATGACTTCAGCTACTGGTAGGTTTCCCCATGACCCCCATTGATCTCAGTTTTGTTCAGTTTCCTTGGTGCCATAATTGCTCAAATGCTGCCTTGATGCCAAAGATGGCTACTCTCACTTCTCCTCAGGCATTCAGTCTTGTATCCATGCTTGGATCAAGGCTGTAATGGGCTTTGGAGCTGAATGGTTCTGGTGGAACAAAAGCTGAGCATCAGTGAGCAGTTTATTGGTGAGTAGGTAGCAGTGATCACTCCTCTGATAACTGGGAATATTCTGTAAACGGCTGGGTTAAATTTGCCACGCTTTTTGTGACTAAGACATACCTGGGCAGCATCTTTGGCCCATCCATGTTCAGTGATTCATCAATGACCGTCCCTCTGTCATAAGGTCAGGAATGGGCATGTTTGCTGATGATTTTCCAAGTTGTCGGGTAAATGTCAGTGTCACAGCTGCATTGCAACAGTTTGGCTAGCGGGTGGCTAGTTCTGGTGTACAGATGTTTAGCATGATAGGCAGAATGTTGTCAGAGCCCACAGCCTTTGCTGTGTCAAATGCATTCAGCGCTTCTTAATGTCCCATGGAGTAAACCGAATTGACTAGCCACTGGCTTCTATGATATCATATGGGGACCTCAGAAGGATGCTGAGTAGGATCGTCCACTTGGCACTTTTGGCTGAAGACGCATGCAATCATTTCAGTCTCATCTCTCGCACTAATGCTCTGCCACGGTGCATATTACAGCTGCTTTGGCTTCTACATATTCTAAAACTAGTAACGGCACTGGAACTTGTGCTATATGTGTTGGCCCTTGAGTGGAAAGAAATACTAGGCAGTTATTATGACGAATCCAGCTATATGGATGAGATAATCACTTGTAGCAAGATCATAATGCAGAAGGAGCTTTTTAGAAAGTCTTAGGAGGTGCTCTTTCTTCATCAAGTGAATCACAGATGGGAAGATTAAGGTACGGTAGCATAGTAGTTATGTTACAAGACTAATATTCCAGAGAATGCAAGTTAAAATTCTACTCCAGTTTGAGAATTTGTTTTTTTTATAAATCTGGAAATAAAAAGCTGGTAAATATGACCATGAAGCTGGCGGATTGTCATAAAAACCAAAATGATTCACTAATGTGATTTAGGGAAGGAAACTGGTCGTCCTTATCTGGTCTGACTCCAGTCCTACGCCAAAGTGGTTGACTTTGAACTGCCCTCTGAAGAGGCCTAGGCCATTCAGTTGTATCAAACCGCTACAAAGAATAAGACTGGACGGCCTGAACAACGCAGCTGCCAGACTGGGCATGCGGCAGGTTATGTAAGAACCAACAGGAGGGAATATCCTACTTGACCTTGCCCCCCCTCTCACCAATCTACCTGTCACAGATTCATCTGTCCTTGACAGCATTGATCGGAGTGATCACCACACAGTTTTTGTGGAGACCAAGATCCGTCTTCACACTGAGGACACCCTCTATTATGTTGCGTGGCAATACTACCGTGCTATAAATTAAAAACACATCTTGCAGTTTAAAACTGGGCATTCATAAGGCCATCAGCAGCAGAAAAATTGTATACCACCACAATCTGTAACCTCATGGCCTGGCATATCCCTCACTGTCTCACCACCACCAAGCCAAATGACCAATCCTGGTTCAATGAGGAGTGTGGAATGAGAGCAGCACAAAGCTGAAAATGAGGTGCCAACTTGATGAAGCGACAGCACAGGATACATGCATGCTAAACAGTGAAAACAGCATGCTATAGAAATAGCTAAGTGATCCCACAACCAACTGTTCAGGTCAAAGATCTGTAGCCCTGACACATCCAGTCGTGAATGGTGGTGGACAATTAAGCAACTAGTGGGAGGAGGAGGCCCCATGAACATTCCCATCCTCAATGATGGTGGAACCCAGCACGTGAGTGCAAAAGACAAGCTAATGTTTTTGCGGCCATCTTCAGCCAGAAGTACCGAGTAAATGATCCTTCTCAGCCTCTTCCTGAGGTCCTTACCATCACAGATGCCAATTCAGCCAATTTGATTCACTCTACGTGATAACAAGAAACAGTTGAGTGCATTGGACACAGCAAAGTCTACAGTTCTCAACAACATCCAGACTGTAGTGAAGACCTGTGCTCCAGAAGTGGCTAAGTTTTTCGGACAACACTGGCCTCTACCTGATAATGTGGAAAGTTGCACACATATGTCTTGTCCACAAAAAGGAGCACAATTCCAACCCGGCCAATTACTGCCCTATCAGCCTACTCTCAATCATCAGCAAAGTGATGGAAGGAGTTGTCAACAACACTATCAAGCAGCACTTACTCACCAATAACCTGTTCACCGATGCTCAGTTTAGGTTCCGCTAGGACGACTCGGCTCCAGACCTCATTACATGCTTGGTCCAAACATGGATGCAAAACTTAAATTGCAGAGATGAGGTGAGAGTGACTGCCCTCAACAGGATAAACTAGGGCAACTTGCCATGCCTTCTTTGGCAACATCTGCCAAAACCCACAACCTCCACAGCCAGGGCAGCAGGTGCGTGGAAACACCATCACCTCCAAGTTCCCCTCCAAGTCACAAACCACCCTGACTTGGACATATATTCCTTCATCGTCACTGGGTCAAAATCCTGGAATTCCCTACCTAACATCATTGTGGGAGTACCGTCAAACAAACAAACTGCAGCGGTTCAATAAGGCGGCTCACCACAACCTTCTCAAGGACAACTAGGGATGGCAATAAATAGCAGCCTTGCCAGCGATGCCCACATCCCAAGAAAAGTTTTTTTTTAAAATTCAAACAGCCTGGAGTTGTTTCTCCCTGTTGGGCCCTGGAGTCACTATTAAGCTGAATTGGAATTGGTGCTTTGGATGATATGGCCGATACAGATGATAAAATAATGGTTGATGACTTGAATTCTCTGATCACTCTCTAGGATCTGGCATCGGACTGCACTGCATCAAATGTAAAACTCACAAATTGGAAGCAGGTCCTCGTGACATCTCTCCAAGCTTACAGTTTGGCATAGAACACTGCTTGCACCTTTCCTACAATGCTCTTTGGAATGTTCCCTTACACGTGACTTCCTATTTAACTGAGGCGCATTTTTCAAAACTCTAACCCAAGGTCTCTTTGCACTGGTAGGGATCAACCTGGTTGCCAGAATAGCTTTTTGGTAAATGAAACAGTCATCCAACCATTGTGCTGAACTTGAAACTGTTTCACTTTTCTGAATTTGTATGACATAAAAGTGAATATAGGCAAGTGTTGTGCACATTGGCGACTGAAAAGATCCCATGATATTAAATACAGATTTTGAAACCAGAACGCCAAAAATGAAGCAAATGTGACCAAACTTGGGTGATTTTATTCCTTCCAGAACATGATGGCAACGTTGTTCTCAAAGTGTGCAGAACAAGAGTTAGATAAGTATTAATAAGATATAAACATTGATTTCAATAATTTCAGATCATAACCACTGCTTCTATTTTTTCGGAGGTGCTGGTTTTGCAGCTCCCCTAGACCAATCTTCTGTTTATTTACTTGTCCCATAATCACCCCCTTTGCCTTGCACCGTCATTTGTTTTGTCATTTAATCACTCCTGCCCTCCACTCTACTACAGACCTTCCCTTTTGTTCTTTCCTCCCCTTCCTCCCCCCCACCTTTTACCTGGCTCTGTACTTGCTTAAAAACTGTTAAATCTTTACTTCTTCCAGTTCTGACGAAAGGTCATCGACCTGAAGTGTTAACTCTGTTTCTTTCTCCACAGATACTGTCTGACCTGGAGTGTTTCCAGCATTTTCTGTTTTTACATTAGATAAGTATTTGTTCTATTATTTACTTTAATTTTTACTGTATCAAATGTATTTTAAAGTTGGTTATTACAATAAGTATAGTTGGACAGTGTAGCAACTCCAAAAGTGGAGAGCGGACTCCTATTGGAAGGGCCAGGTAGAATTTTTTGTGACCATTGCTCATGGCTGACTACCATCAATGGACAACTTTAGCTTGATCCTGATGAGTACTCCATCTTTTGTGGTGAGGAAGAATGCAGCACCAGCAGGATTAACCCTAATCTCTCCCTACAGAACCATATCCTAATATCACAGAGCGAGATTAATGGCAGCCACGAACCAACTTGCGCTCCTGTAATAGGACCTTTTTTTTGACAAAAAAGGAAAATAAAGTCTATTGCAATATGTATTGCAATGGAGTATGCATTGTAGTAAGCTCTATAAGTGGTGTTAAAAAGTCTAAAGTCTATTAAAGATTTTAAAAGAAATTGTAATACTGAAAAGTACAGCAGAGATCTTTAAAAAAAAATCCACATACATGTCTAGCATGGTACCACAAAAGGCTTAAACATACCAGAAGCATGCAAGCAAGCAAGCACAGCAGACAAGAGATTTTCTAGCTAAGCACACTCAAAACTACCGCAGACCATGAAATGCTGATGGTATGTAATTATGCAGAAAACATCTTTTTAACTATGTCAAGGTGCATGCAGAAAGAACATACAGTGGCAGCTGAAACAGTTGGACAGTTTACATGGATGACTGCAGGCCGACACTTGACAGCACTTTTCCACGCGACAAGAAGAGAAAGCAGGAGCTCTGGACCTGAGCTCCAATGGTAGAATGACTTGGTGGAAAGAAGGAAGAAAAGTGAAGTCACAAATGAAATGCACAATAAAAATAGTAGCAACAATATTTTCTGGAGACATACAACTAAAATCTCGGACAAAATATTGCAACAAATAAAGCTTTTAATGATTTCCCAAAAAAATAGGTGATAACTAAACTAAGACTTGCTACACATTAGTTATATTAGATACAGTACATTAATGCCATACCACATCAATGAAACTATGCAATGTCAGCTTCATACGTGAAAACAGGTCCTCTTGGATAGCTTCAATATTACCTTGGTTAAAACTGATTTTTAAAAAATTAACTAATTTACTATTGTCATATTAAAGGGAAACTCTTACTTAAATTAGTACAGTGAAGGAAAGAAAATGAGAAGCACTATTTCCAGTACCCATTAGAAAAAAAACAATTTTTCTCCTTGTGAGCAGTATATTATAGGTTTGCCACATTGTCCCTCAGAAGCAAAACAACCGTGTGGTTAACTGTGAAAATGAATTTGAACAACTCCAGGAGGCTGTAGACAGGTTAATAGATTCAGCAGATAGTTTTTGGATGAAACTAAATTTTGGAGAATTGTGAGGTAACACATTCTGGGAGGAAGAATAACGAGAGAAAATATACACTAGGCACAGAAGAGCAGAGAGACTTAGGGACTTCGAGAAACAAATCTTTTTTAAAAAATGGAAGAACAAGTTGTAAAAAAAAGTATGGGATCCTGGGTTTTAGAAATATGACGTAAAGTACAAAAGCAAACAGGTAATGTTAAACCTATACAAATCATTGGTTAGGCTGCAGTTAAAATATTTTGTCCAGTTTTGGGCACCCTACTTTAGGAAGGATGCCACGGTTATTGAGGGGGTACTAAAGAGATTTACTAAGGTGATAATATGGATGAGGGACCTTAGGTATTAGAATAGACTGGAGAAACTGTGACTTTTTCACTAGAATGGAATCTCTAGAATGGAGATCTGATAGAAGTTATGAGGAGTTTTGCTAAGGTAAATAAGGAACAACAATTTTCACTGGTTAATGAGCCAGTAACTAGAGAAAGGAAGAAAGAATTGCATTTATATAGCGCCTTTCATGACCTCTGGATGTCCCAAAGCATTTTACAGCCAATGAAGTACTTTTGAAGTGTAGTCACTATTGTAATGTAGGAAACGCAGCAGCCAATTTTGCGCACAGCAAGGTCCCACAAACAGCAATGAGATAAATGACCAGATAATCTGTTTTTAGTGATGTTGGTTGTGGGATAAATATTGGCCAGGACACCGGGGAGAGCTACCCTGCTCTTCTTCGAAATAGTGCCATGGGATCTTTTACATCCACCTGAGAGGGCAGACATTTAACGTCTCATCCAAAAGATGGCACCTCTGACAATGCAGCACTCCCTCACTACTGTAATGGAGTGTCAGCCTAGATTTTTTGCTCAAGTCCCTCAAGTGGGACTTGAATCCACAACCTTCTGAGTTGGAGGCGAGTGTGCTACCACTGAGCCACAGCTGACACAAAAAAAGGGTATAAATTTAAGATCACCAAAAGAACAATAGTTGGGACATGGAATGCCACAGCAGAAACCGTGGTAGAGGCAGAATCCATAATACCTCTTAAAAGGGAAATACATAAAAATTTGAAAAAGAAAAAAGAAAAAGAAGATTGTTGGGAAAGGTCAGAGGAATGGGACTAATTGGAAAGCTCTATCACAGCTCCAGTACAGGCGCGATGGGCTGAATGGCTTCTTTCTGTGCTTTAAAAATTGGCACAAGCATTAGTGGCACTCAGTGTTGGCAGGGACTGGTATTCTTCTCAGTCCTGGATGCTGATCCTGGACCTGCTGGTAATGTAAAATTCAGTACTGTGTGTATTTCTGTTTATTCAATCTGTAACAAACTTTTACATTGTTGATGATCCTTTCTTTTCCCATCAATTTTCACCCCTCCCCTTTTGAAGTTGTTGGTTTCTTAGCGGACAGAGGTTCATTGGTGTCAATCACCATCTGGTATGTGCCCATTACTCACGAATGAACCTTGATGGTGAGTACTGACAAGCCATTCCATTGGGCAAGCAGTATCACAGCCAAGCCTGTTCCTGTTTGTACACAATGGCCACAAATATGCACTTCTAGCATTGCTACATAGCATCAGTGACCAAGAACCATTCTAGTCTCTGCTATCACAACAAGAGCTACTCAGTTACTCATATACCACTTAGATCAGCTGAGTGCCATATGGCTTTGACAGGCAACATGGTGGATCTCAAACAGGCTGCAAGTGAGAGGGAAACAACAGATATCTCCCAACAGGACAAAGAGAATGAGCAATTATATGCAAGGAGTCTTACAACACCAGGTTATAGTCCAACAGCTTTATTTGAAATCACAAGCTTTCGGAGCTTTCCTCCTTCGTCAGGTGAGTGTAGGAGGATTCCATAAAGGTACAGCATATATAGTCAGAGAACAATGCCTGGTGATTACAGATAATCTTTCCAACTGCCCGTTATCTCACCTCGGCAGAGATATAATCAAAGTAATCAAAGGAATGGAATGGCGTTCAGACAGAGAAACATTACATACAAGACTACTGAATACACAATCGGTCAGAACACAAAGACAGAGAGAGAGATAGAGAGAGACCCAAAAGACAGAGAAAGAGAGAGAATGACCAGTTGTATTAAAAACAGTTAACTTTTTATCGCTGGTGGGGTTACATGTAGCGTGACATGAACCCAAGATCCCGGTTGAGGCCATCCTCATGGGTGCGGAACTTGGCTATCAATTTCTGCTCGACGATTTTGCGTTGTCGTGTGTCTCGAAGGCCGCCTTGGAGAACGCTTACCCGAAGATCGGAGGCTGAATGTCCTTTGACTGCTGAAGTGTTCCCCGACTGGGAGGGAACCCTCCTGTCTGGCGATTGTTGCGCGGTGTCCGTTCATCCGTTGTCGCAGTGTCTGCATGGTCTTGCCGATGTACCATGCTCTGGGGCATCCTTTCCTGCAACGTATGAGGTAGACAACGTTGGCCGAATCACAGGAGTATGAACCATGCACCTGGTGGGTGGTGTCCTCTCGTGTGATGGTGGTATCTGTGTCGATGATCTGGCATGTCTTGCAGAGGTTGCCGTGGCAGGGTTGTGTGGTGTCGTGGACGCTGTTCTCCTGAAAGCTAGGTAATTTGCTGCGATCGATGGTCTGTTTGAGGTTGGGTGGCTGTTTGAAGGCGAGTAGTGGAGACGTGGGGATGGCCTTAGCGAGGTGTTCGTCGTCATCGATGACATGTTGAAGGCTGCGAAGAACATGGCGTAGTTTCTCCGCTCTGGGGAAGTACTGGACGATGAAGGGTACTCTGTTGGTTGTGTCCCGTGTTTGTCTTCTGAGGAGGTCTATGCGATTTTTCGCTGTGGCCCGTCGGAACTGTCGATCGACGAGTCGAGCGTCATATCCCGTTCTTACGAGGGTGTCTTTCAGCGTCTGTAGGTGTCCGTCGCGTTCCTCCTCGTCTGAGCAGATCCTGTGTATTCGCAGGGCCTGTCAATAGGGGATGGCCTCTTTGACGTGGTTAGGGTGGAAGCTGGAAAAGTGGAGCATCGTGAGGTTGTCCGTGGGCTTGCGGTAAAGTGAGGTGCTGAGGTGCCTGTCTTTGATGGAGATTCGTGTGTCCAAGAATGAAACCGATTCTGAGGAGTAGTCCATGGTGAGTTTGATGGTGGGATGGAACTTGTTGATGTTAACGTGTAGTCTCTTCAGTGATTCTTCGCCGTGGGTCCATAGGAAGAAAATGTCGTCGATGTATCTGGTGTATAACGTTGGTTGGAGGTCCTGTGCAGTGAAGAAGTCGTGCTCGAACTTGTGCATGAAAATGGTGGCGTAGTGGGGTGCGAATTTGGTCCCCATGGCTGTTCCGTGTGTTTGGGTAAAGAACTGGTTATCGAAGGTGAAGACATTGTGATCCAGGATGAAGCGGATGAGTTGTAGGATGGCGTCTGGAGATTGGCTGTTGTTGGTGTTGAGTACTGAGACTGTTGCAGCGATGCTGTCATCGTGGGGGATACTGGTGTCAAGTGCCGAGACGTCCATCGTGGTGAGAAGTGTTCCTGGTTCAACTGGTCCGTGGGTGCTGAGTTTTTGTAGGAAGTCTGTAGTGTCGCGACAGAAGCTGGGGGTTCCCTATACGATGGGTTTCAGGATGCCCTCCACGTATCCAGACAGGTTCTCACACAGAGTTCCGTTGCCTGATACGATAGGACGTCCGGGTGTGTTGGACACACGGACCAGTTGAACCAGGAACACTTCTCACCACGATGGACGTCTCAGCACTCGACACCAGTATCCCCCATGATGACGGCATCGCTGTAACAGCCTCAGTACTCAACACCAACAACAGCCAACCTCCAGACGCCATCCTACAACTCATCCGCTTCATCCTGGATCACAATGTCTTCACCTTCGATAACCAGTTCTTTACCCAAACACACGGAACAGCCATGGGGACCAAATTTGCACCCCAATACGCCAACATTTTCATGCACAAGTTTGAGCACGACTTCTTCACTGCACAGGACCTCCAACCAACGCTATACACCAGATACATCGACGACATTTTCTTCCTATGGACCCACGGCGAAGAATCACTGAAGAGACTACACGATAACATCAACAAGTTCCATCCCACCATCAAACTCACCATGGACTACTCCTCAGAATCGGTTTCATTCTTGGATACATGAATCTCCATCAAAGACGGACACCTCAGCACCTCACTCTACCGCAAGCCCACGGACAACCTCACGATGCTCCACTTTTCCAGCTTCCACCCTAACCACGTCAAAGAGGCCATCCCCTATGGACAAGCCCTGCGAATACACAGGATCTGCTCAGACGAGGAGGAACACGATGGACACCTACAGACGCTGAAAGACGCCCTCGTAAGAACGGGATATGACGCTCGACTCGTCGATCGACAGTTCCGACGGGCCACAGCGAAAAATCGCATAGACCTCCTCAGAAGACAAACACGGGACACAACCAACAGAGTACCCTTCGTCGTCCAGTACTTCCCCGGAGCGGAGAAACTAGGCCATGTTCTTCGCAGCCTTCAACATGTCATCGATGACGACGAACACCTCACTAAGGCCATCCCCACGCCTCCACTACTCGCCTTCAAACAGCCACCCAACCTCAAACAGACCATCGTTCGCAGCAAATTACCCAGCTTTCAGGATAACAGCGACCACGAACCACACAACCCTGCCACGGCAACCTCTGCAAGACATGCCAGATCATCGACACAGACACCACCATCACACGAGAGGACACCACCCACCAGGTACATGGTTCATACTCCTGCGACTCGGCCAACGTTGTCTACTTCATACGTTGCAGGAAAGGACCAGGCAAGACCATGCAGACACTGCGACAATGGATGAACGGACACCGCTCAACAATCGCCAGACAGGAGGGTTCCCTCCCAGTTGGGGAACACTTCAGCAGTCAAGGACATTCAGCCTCCGATCTTCGGGTAAGCGTTCTCCAAGGCGGCCTTCGAGACACACGACAACGCAAAATCGTCGAGCAGAAATTGATAGCCAATTTCCGCACCCATGAGGAGGGCCTCAACCGGGATCTTGGGTTCATGTCACGCTACATGTAACCCCACCAACGAAAAAAGGTTATCTGTTTTTAATACAACAGGTCATTCTTTCTCTTTCTCTGCCTTTCGGGGGTCTCTCTCTCTGTCTTTGTGTTCTGACAGATTGTGTATTCAGTAGTCTTGTATGTAATGTTTCTCTGTCTGAACACCATTCCTTTGATTGCTTTGATTATATCTCTGCCGAGGTGAGATAACGGGCAGTTGGAAAGATTATCTGTAATCACCAGGTATTGTTCTCTGACTATATATGCTGTACCTTTATGGAATCCTCCTACACTCACCTGACGAAGGAGGAAAACTCCGAAAGCTTGTGATTTCAAATAAAGCTGTTGGACTATGACCTGGTGTTGTAAGACTCCTTACATTTGTCCTCCCCAGTCCATCACCGGCATCTCCACATCACAGCAATTATATGGGAGAGTACCTTATATTGACAATGCTTCCCCACAATTATATGGGGGAGCACTTTATATTGAAAATACTGTCCCTCCAGTTATGTTTGTCTTTTCAAAAAAGTATATATTTCAAACACAAACTCAGTCTTTTAAGTAAACTGTTCACTATTGTGGCAAAAGTAGGTACGGTAGCAGAGTGGTTATGTTAACGGGCTAGTAATCCAGAGGCCTGGACTAATAATCCCGAGTCATGAGTTCAAATCCCGCGACGGCAGCTGGCGAATTTAAATTCAATTAATTCAATAAAATCTGGAATTAAAATACTAGTATCACTAATGGTGGCCATGAAACTATCGGATTGTCGTAAAAACCCATCTGGTTCACTAATGTCCTTTAGGGAAGGAAACCTGCCGTCCTTACCAGGTCTGGCCGAAATGTGACTCCAGACCCACAGCATTGTGCTTGATTCTTAATTGTCCTCTGAAATGGCCTAGCAAGCCACTCAGTTGTACAATCTCGCTACAAAAAGTCACAATAAGAATAAAACCGGATGGACCACCCGGCATCGGACCACTCGGCACCGGACACGACAAAGGCAAACCAAGCCCAGTCGACCCTGCAAAGTCCTCCTCACTAACATCTGGGGACTTGTGCCAAAATTGGGACAGCTGTCCCACAGACTAGTCAAGCAACAGCCTGACATAGCCATACTCACAGAATCATACCTTTCAGCCAATGTCCCAGACTCTTCCATCACCATCCCTGAGGTGCAGGTACAGTGATATACAGTCAGGAGGGAGTGGCCCTGGGAGTCCTCAACATTGACTCTGGACCCCATAAAATCTCATGGCATCAGGTCAAACATGGGCAAAGAAACCTCCTGCTGATTACCACCTACCGCCCTCCCTCGGCTGATGAATCAGTCCTCCTCCATGTTGAACACCACTTGGAGGAAGCACTGAGGGTGGCAAGGGCACAGAATGTACTCTGGGTGGGGGACTTCAATGTCCACCACCAAGAGTGGCTCAGTAGCACCGCTACTGCCTGAGCTGGCCGAGTCCTAAAGGACACAGCTGCTAGACTGGGCCTGAGCGGGTGGTGAGTGAACCAACATGAGGGAAAAACTTACTTGATCTCGTCCTCACCGATCTACCTGTCACAAATGCATCTGTCCATGACAGTATTGGTAGGAGTGACCACCGCACAGTCCTCGTGGAGATATAGTCCCGTCTTCGCACTGAGGACACCATCCAACGTGTTGTGTGGCACTACCACCGTGCTAAATGGGATAGATTCAGAACAGATCTAGCAGCTCAAAACTGGGCATCCATGAGGTGCTGTGGGCCATCAGCAGCAGCAGAATTGTATTCCAGCACAATCTGTAACCTCACGGCCCGGCATATTCCTCACTCTACCATTACCAACAAGCCAGGGGATCAACCCTGGTTCAAGGAGGAGTGTAAAAGAGCATGCCAGGAGCAGCACCAGGCGTACCGAAAAATGAGGTGCCAACCTGGTGAAGCTACAACTCAGGACTACATGCATGCTAAACAGCGGAAGCAACATGCTATAGACAGAGCTAAGCGATTCTACAACCAACGGATCAGAGCAAAGCTCTGCAGTCCTGCCACATCCGGTCGTGAATGGTGGTGGACAATTAATCAACTAACGGGAGGAGAAGGCTCTGCAAACATCCCCATCCTCAATGATGGCGGAGTCCAGCACGAGTGCAAAAGACAAGGCTAAAGCGTTTGCAAACATCTTCAGCCAGAAGTGCCGAGTGGATGATACATCTTGGCCTCCTCCCGACATCCCCACCATCACAGAAGCCAGTCTTCAGCCAATTCGATTCACACCACTTGATATCAGGAAACGGCTGAGTGCACTGGATACAGCAAAAGCTATGGGCCCCGACAACATCCCGGCTGTAATGCTGAAGACTTGTGCTCCAGAACTAGCTGCGCCTCTAGCCAAGCTGTTCCAGTACAGCTACAACACTGGCATCTACCCGACAATGTGGAAAATTGCCCAGGTATGTCCTGTTCACAAAAAGCAGGACAAATCCAATCCGGCCAATTACCGCCCCATCAGTCTACTCTCTATCATCAGCAAAGTGATGGAAGGTGTCGTCGACAGTGCTATCAAGCGGCGCTTACTCACCAATAACCTGCTCACTGATGCTCAGTTTGGGTTCCGCCAGGACCACTCGGCTCCAGACCTCATTACAGCCTTGGTCCAAACATGGACAAAAGAGCTGAATTCCAGAGGTGAGGTGAGAGTGACTGCCCTTGACATCAAGGCATTTGGCAGAGTGTGGCACCAAGGAGCCCTAGTAAAATTGAAGTCAATGGGAATCAGGGGGAAAACTCTCCAGTGGCTGGAGTCATACCTAGCACAAAGGAAGATGGTAGTGGTTGTTGGAGGCCAATCATCTCAGCCCCAGGTCATTGCTGCAGGAGTTCCTCAAGGCAGTGTCCTTGGCCCAACCATCTTCAGCTGCTTCATCAATGACCTTCCCTCCATCATAAGGTCAGAAATGGGGATGTTCGCAGATGATTGCACAGTGTTCAGTTCCATTCGCAACCCCTCAGACAATGAAGCAGTCCAAGCCCGCATGCAGCAAGACTTGGACAACATCCAGGCTTGGGCTCATAAGTGGCAAGTAACATTCGCACCAGACAAGTGCCAGGCAATGACCATCTCCAACAAGAGAGAGTCGAACCACTTCCCCTTGACATTCAACGGCATTACCATCGCCGAATCCTCCACCATCAACATCCTGGGGGTCACCATTGACCAGAAACTTAATTGGACCAGCCATATAAATACTATGGCCACAAGAGCAGGTCAGAGGCTGGGTATTCTGCGGCGAGTGACTCACCTCCCGACTCCCCAAAGCCTTTCCACCATCTACAAGGCACAAGTCAGGAGTGTGATGGAATGCTCTCCACTTGCCTGGATGAGTGCAGCTCCAACAACATTCAAGAAGCTCGACACAATCCAGGACAAACCAGCCCGCTTGATTGGCACCCCATCCACCACCCTAAACATTCACTACTCCCTTCACCACCGGCGCACAGTGGCTGCAGTGTGTACCATCCACAGGATGCACAGCGGCAACTCGCCAAGGCTTCTTCGACAGCACCTCCCAAATCCGCAACCTCTACCACCTAGAAGGACAAGAGCAGCAGGTACATGGGAACAACACCACCTGCACGTTCCCCTCCAAGTCACACACCATCCCGACTTGGAAATATATCGCCATTCCTTCATCGTCGCTGGGTCAAAATCCTGGAACTCCCTTCCTAACAGTACTGTGGGAGAACCTTCACCACACGAACTGCAGCGGTTCAAGAAGGCGGCTCATCACCACCTTCTCAAGGGCAATTAGGGATGGGCAATAAATGCTGGCCTCGCCAGCGACGCCCACATCCCATGAACGAATAAAAAAAATCTACCTCTTAAATTCCCACAAAATTATCCTTACAATGAGAATATTTCACGGTGAAGTACATTAGTTTGTAAAAGTAAAATGGTTATATATAGTATCTCAGAGAAGATGACCTCTAATCTGAGCCCAATATTAGAAATCCAGTCCTTTCTCGATAACAAGCCTTGAAGCCTTTTTTCTCAATGTCAGGTCTTAGTAAGGCTTCTAGGAGTAAGTTGGCACGTATAACGATTCCTCAATTGAACTGTGCCTACCAATGCTTTTAACCTCTCCCAAAAACAACAAAAGGCAAAAACCATTGTCTTTCTCTCTCTAGGTAAGATGACAACTTCTTGAATAAACTATACTGTTGAAACTATCTCTAAAATGTTCAGCAAAATTTTGGCTTGAATATATTTAAACTATATTGACATTGGAGCTGCCAAGTTTGTGGTAATAAACACCTATATACAGGATAAATGGGGCAGGTAAAGTTATTTATGAACATGTTTGCACTGAGTAAAATCACCAGCTGTGATGCACATATAGCTATATATTATGCAGCATGATTTTATGGTGTCATTTTTCTTTTTTAAAGTTAAACAAAACAAAGCACAATATTTCAGAAATCAGTAATGAGATTATATAACGTGATACCGGTTTGATGCTTTCAGCGTGGCGTTGTGGATGTTCAGTATACTAGCTACTAACTCATAAGCAGATAATGGGAAGAGTGATGAATTGTGCAAATTAGTAATTGTGACTGTGTTTAAAAAAAATTAAGATTCTGTTCACAAAAGTGTATAAAATTATATTGTTACACCAATTACACAACTGCTTATTATGTTTGCAGAAATGGCATTTAACAGATGAAACATGCTGTTCTTTACAGGGCCTGAATTTGCTGGAACGGGATGTTTGTTGAGAACGCCATTAATCGGAGATTTTAGGTCTCTATTTAATTGCACTATATTTGCGCAACAAATTGCTGGAAGAGTCTCAGGGTTTCCATTCAGAACACACAATTCTACTATAAGTATTAGAAAACCAAAAGTTGTATGTCTCTTTAATTGTTTTTTAAAGAATGGCTTGAGATGCAAAGGAGTTGACCGTCAGTGGGGGAATGTTAGGTGCTTTCAAGATGTGATCTTTTGTTTGCTAAAGACAGAATCCAAAAGTGAGTCATAAAGGTCTGTTGCTTTGGGAGACACCCCTTTCAGAGTGGCCAGTTGATGAATTTGACAGCTTCAGTCTCTGGAGAAAATATTCCAATGCCTGAAAAGAAGCCATGATGTGGAGATGCCGGTGATGGACTGGGGTTGACAATTGTAAACAATTTTACAACACCAAGTTATAGTCCAGCAATTTTATTTTAAATTCACAAGCTTTCGGAGGCTACCTCCTTCCTCAGGTGAATGATGTGGGGGAATGTTAGGTGCTTTCAAGATGTGATCTTTCAAGATGTGATCTCCACATCGTTCACCTGAGGAAGGAGGTAGCCTCCGAAAGCTTGTGAATTTAAAATAAAATTGCTGGACTATAACTTGGTGTTGTAAAATTGTTTACAATTGAAAAGAAGCCGGTCAGGTTGACACCTCTATCTCATACAAAGCAACCCATCAACCCACCGTTTCCTTGTTTCCCCCCTCAAGGAACGTTGGCTCATAACACACGGGAGCGTGCACATAGTGGTGGAGGAATCCCCTTTTTGAAGGAGTTGATGCAGCATGAAGTTTACACCTTTTTTGTTATCATCTGCTTTTACACTGATGGTGTTTGTTGACTGTTGGTTATTGCACTGAATAAAAGTTCAATTGTTTATTGTTTCAATTCTCCCTGTCCTCCTTTGTGAGATCATTCCACAGAGAAATTGTTCTGGATTTCCTGGTCCACCTCCATTCCACTGAAGGAACTTCGGGGGGGGGGGGGGGGGGGGAGGGGAGGGGAGGAATATCATTGTCCAAACACCTGAGCCACTAGCTGCTCTCTGGCCGCTGCCACTGTGCCTTCCTCCAGGAAGCCACGTTGTTGATGATGTGGAATAGTGTCGTCAGCCACGGCTTCAGTGGGTAGGCCTTGTCCCACAGGATCCGTCCACCTCCTTGTTCCTCCTCGATTAATGTCAAGATGTGGAGATGCCGGTGATGGACTGGGGTGGACAAATGTAAGGAATCTTACAACACCAGGTTATAGTCCAACAAATTTATTTTAAAATCACAAGCTTTCGGAGATTATCCCCTTCGTCAGGTCACCTGACGAAGAGGATAATCTCCGAAAGCTTGTGATTTTAATAGTGCAGTATGATCTCTTATTTGCCACCTATTTCTAGAAAATTCACAGGTGATTGCTGCAACAGCTTTGCTGTCTGCACTGTGTTATTCAGACTGGTTTGGATGAGATTTCGAGTGACTGGACAAACTTGAGCTGCACCTGTGCCTAATTAGATAGTCTGATTATGAATGAACTTACCCAATGCTCTTGATAACAACAACTTCTATTTATGTGATGCCTTTACGATAGAAAAATGTCCCAAGGCACTTCACAGGGGCATAATCAAGAAATTAGGAAGGCTGAGACAAAACCTGGTCAAAGAGGTGGGTTTTAAGGAGACAATTCCAGAATGTGGAGCTTAAGTGGCTGAAGGCATAGCCCCAGTGGTGTGGTGCTAGAGGGTGTGGATGCAAGAGGCCAAAGACAGAGCAACGGGGACATGGATTGGTGGTTGGGTGGGGGTTCAGAGCTGGAGGATGTTACAGAGATAGGGAGAGGCGAGGCCATGAAGAGAATTAAACAGAGGCTTTGTGGGTCTTGAGTCTCCTCTGAGTAAACAGCCACCTCATTCACCAAGCACCCTATTAAATGAGCACTGGGAGGCCTCCAGGCTATTTGATCCAAAAGCACACCGCCTAAAAACTAGGCTATCAAACTTTGAGATATGCATTTTGATGCCTGTTTTTTGCCTTGCCAAACTGACCTTTGTGCATTATGGCGACTTCATATTTTTTTCTGCTGCTTGCTACTGGTTTTCTGCAATTCAACACTCGTTAGGTGAACATCTCCAACAATTCATCCTCAACCTTGATGCGTGTGCCTGTTTTTAAGATTTGTTTTGAATGTCACTAATTCTTCTTGGTTACTGTTGCAACATTTGCTTACGCTATCTTCTGATGTTTCATAGCTTCCACAGGAATGAAGTCTGCTTCATTTGCTAGAAGGTTTCTTAACTATAGAAATATCCAAATGTTGTTACCCCACGCTTAGAGAGTGCTGGCTACACTAAACAGTATTCATCCAGCTTCAAGTCAGGTGGAAGATAAGACGATACAGAGATTGCTTTAGGGATGAGTCTTCCAAAGATGCATTGGTTGAGTGACATTCAGTGATAACCCCTGTGTTTGTGGAAAACATGTTTAAGTATCTGGTGCCCAAACTATCTCAAATCAACCTCAATGCAGGGCTAATTAACCTCAGGTCCTGGATTGACTGAAACTGATAGCAAGACTACGACAAAAATATCTTGGTCTTGTAGAAGTGTTACCAGTCTCATAAGTGCAGGCTTCAGTCAAAGCGGTTTTCTGTGAATTAGCTTTGATTTTAAACTTGTTTCCAGTCGGCCCTAATAATTATCAGAACAGTTCTGGTTAGCACATTCCTTATGAGGTGCTACACTGTAGAAGACCACAGGGAATTTGTTGTGGGACCAATTTTCATTTATCTAAATAATTTTCTTGCCTGTAATGTGGGCAGCACACACATAAAGCACAGCCACAAAAACTTCTCCCACAGAATTAGGAGTTCAGTGCCAATGCCATAGGTCTTGTGTGCGAGGCATGACGCAGCTTATCAGGATGCACATTATCTTCTAGTCTCTTCAGAATTTTAAAAACATTCCCAGATTATATTAAATAATGAATAAAAAAGGAATGAAAAAGTTTTTAAGAAGCACTGTGCCGAGTTTGTCCCCTTATCCAACTTGCCAGGGAACAACTTCACCTCTATTGATACATGGTGCTACCCCAATGTGCTTCTAAAAAACCCTCAACGTGTGAATGTATAAATACCAAGTTATCAGCAAGGTACCATGCCCTAGTGATGTATACATACTGCATGACTCAATAAAATATTGATTTAAAGAAGAAAAAAAATCAAAAAAGCACCAGAACTCCAAGAATATAAATTTTCACAAAAATTGTAATATGGGTCAACTCCCATCTGACTGGAATTATAGGGGAACCACTGCCTCTCTACGTCTCAAGGAATTGAAGAGATAGACTAAGGAGGAGTGAGTGGATTAAAGGTGTCCAGTTGGAGAACCTAAAATAGTGCATAGATGAGGAACCCCATCCCCTTGGATGTTTTGGGTCTAATTCTTTGAAAAGTTTCTGAATACCGCTCTGTTCTGTTCAGCACCAGGTGTTCCTCACCAGTCAGAAGTCACTGGGCTCCATTTTAGCACCCGCTATGGGTGCGTTCCTGGCGGGGTGGCTCCGAAAATCGGGGAATCCTGGAGTGGGTCGGGAGCCCGGTTCCAACCCGCCACTTCCGGGTTCCCCACAGACGCGCCGACGTGCGCGCGCAGCCCCCGCATGTGGGACTCCCGCAGGCAATTAAAGCCGGCAGGGTGCCACTTAACAATATTTATCTTGGTATTTCAGGTCATTAACAGACCTGATTAAGGGAATATGTCAGGAGGGGTGGGATTTTAGAAACAACTGGGACTGTTTCCCATACTGGGGGAAACACTCCCAGTTGAAATGGACGTGTTGCAGCTATCAGCCTGTGGCAGCTGCAAAGGTCCATTTGACAGGTGGAGGGGTTGGGCAGGGGGGGGGGGGGGAGTGGCCTCATTGCAGGAGGCCACTCTGTCACTTGGGACAAAGTTTGGCCTCCACCACCCTCCTCCTGACAATCAAATTCACCAACTTGCACACTTACCCCGGGGTCCAGAGACATGTACCTACCTTGCGGACCCCCTCAGATGTACATCTTCCGGATGGGGGCCGCCATAACTGCAGTCATGACCTTCTCGGAGGGCGAACAGCATCACCAGCCTCGCCGGCCACGCCGTCCACCTCTGACACGTGGAGCTCCACAACACAGTGCTGTGACACATTCACCTGCACAGCAGGAGGGAGGGCAACCACAGAGAGAGATGCGTCGCAGGGGGCACTACCCTCGCCACAGGGTCCACAGACCGAGGCTCAGCTTCCTGGACCTCTCTGAGCAGCAGTGCACACGGAGGCTCAGAGTCACTCGACATGTAATCGTGGACATCTGCAGCCTCCTTCATGCCGAGCTGCTCCCGGCTGGCCCGAGCACCATCTTCTTACCTGTTGCTGTCAAAAGTCACCACTGCCCTCAACAACTTCTCCTCCGCATCCTTCCAGGGTGCCACCGGGGTCATCGCCGACGTCTCTCAGTTGTCTGCACAAAAGAGCCCTGCAAATACACCTACACCCACTCTGCAGTGACACAATGGGTGGCATCAGGTGTGGGTCTTCATTGTGATCCTCAGGAAAGGGCATTATTGCACAAATCAGACAAGATTCGCAAAGACATGGCAGTAGCGGTGCCAATATAATGTGATGTGAGTTGGTCAGAAATCAATAGAAGTAAAAACCATGACAAACCCTCAAACACCCTTGTGCATCCCCTTCATGCTCATGACACGTTTGCCTTACGCTGCCTACTGCACATATGTGATGCATGCCCTGTGGCTGCAGCACAGGTAGTGGCAGGTTGAGTGCGGCTGACCGTGAAAGAGATGCATGAGAGGGTGAGTATGAGATGGAGCCATGAGATTGTATGAGGATTGGGTTGAGTGGTAGTGGCAGGATGAGTACTGGCGAGGTGAGTATGTGCAGGTAAGATGAGGATGAGGTTTGAGTGGGTGTGAGGGGTGATGTGACAGAGTAGTGTTGGCAGTGCAGAAGGAGATGTGGGGTGGGGGCGGTGATGTGGCAGACGGAGTGTAAGGGAATGAGTAAGTGTACTCCCTTTGGCTGACCTACTTAGGTCATTGCAGCGCCTCCTGCACTGTATGCAGGTGGGCGATATGTTGGTGGTGCAGGTGACCTCCTCTGCCACCTCGAGCCAGGCCTTCCTGGTGGCAGAGGCAGGCCGCTTCCTCCCGACGGCCGGGGGGGAAGATCTCTGTCCTCCCCCTCCTCCTCACCCCATCTAATGATACCTGGAGTGAGGCATCATTAAACTGGGAGCAGCCTTCCCCCTGGGCTGCTCCATGCTATATTTTTTCCTATTTGTTGCAGCATGTGTCAGTGGAGGACTGCCCCTTTAAATAGAGCTCCTCCAGCTGACAGACCTTACTGCGCATGCGCAGTCCGCCCGATGCGCAGCTCAGCAGTGGGGAACCCGGAAGACCAGGTAAGTGGATCCAAATTAGGCTGCGATCGCGCGCGAGGCAGACTGATTTCGCCCCCCCGCTGCGAACCCACAGCCCTGGCAATATCGAGCCCATTGTGTCAAGCCTCAGTAAGCAACAGTTTAAGTCAGTTGGCAATGCATGCTTCCTCCAGGATGATGATTTGCAACAATATTTAGAAGATACATATTGGCACCATTGCAGTTCACACCATCCTATGGTGAAGTCTTTTCTTCTTTGTTCAACTGGTGCTAATGGAAACTCCTCTGACACTGATGGTAAGTTGAGACTTGGCTTGTAAATGGATAACACCAGTCAACTAGCTCTGATGGAATTCCTTCCAGTGAACAGGACTTTCTGCTAGCCTGATGAGTGGCATCTGTCTGTACAAAATCTTTTTTGTGTCATTTAGAGATTGAATAGTCAGAAATGGAAGAACTCGGGTATCAAGACAGGATCCCCTGACTGACCAGGTCCACCCTTGCAGTAGATACAATCTTTCAGTAACATGTTGGAAGCAATCCCTTCTGGTATGAGTGAGAGGCGCTAAAGAAATTTGTGGCCATTAAACACAATAAGATATGGTTAATTCTAACAGCATTTAAGTTTGTCCCCACCAGACATAATTTTGATAACCTCAATAAGATCTCACTGATTTTTCAAGTCTTCTTTCATTACTATAAGCTGTTCTGCTATCATTCTAATGAATTTTCACTGTACCCTTTCCATACCTCTAATATTCTTCCTGAATGAAATGCTCCAGAACTGCATGCAGTACTTCAACTGTGCCCTAATCTCTGCTTTGTACAGATATCAGTTCCTTGCTCTTATTGAAAAGCAGAGAAGTTATGTTAAACTTGTATAGAACCTTGGTTAGACCACACTTAAGAGTACTCTGCACAGCTATGGTCTCCATATTACAAAGAGGACATAGAGGTACCGGGGTAGGTGCAAAAAATATTTAAAGGATGATACCAGATCTGAGTGGTTATAACTATCAGGAAAGACTGAACAGATTCTCTAGAAAAGAGAAGGCTGAGGGGTGACCTAATAGAGGTCTTTAACATTATGAAAGGGTTTGATAGGGTAAACGTAAAGAAGATATTGCCACTTGTGGGGGAGTCTAAAACTAGAGGACATAAATAAGATAGTCACTAATGAATCCAATAAGGAATTCAGGAGAAAAGTCATTACCCAGAGAGTGGTTAGAATATGGAACTTGCTACCACATGGAGTAGTTGAGGCGAATAGCATAGATGCATTTAAGGGACAGCTAGATAAGTACATGAAGGAGAAAGCTATATGCTGATAGGGTTAGATGAAGTAGGGTGGGAGGAGGCTCATGTGGAGCATAATCATTGGCATGGACCAGTTGGGCTGAATGGCCTGTTTCTGTGCTGTAAATTCTATGTAATATCCAATGTTGCTATGTGTAAAACCCAGACTCTCATTTGCCTTTTTATGGCCTTTTAACTTGCACTTGCACCTTTAAATGTCTATGCATCTGCATCCCTAGATCTCTGATCCTTTATTTAGCTGAGTCTTACAATTTAAGGTACACTTCCTTTCAATATTCTTTTTCCCCAAAATATAATATTTTATATTTCTCTGCGTTGAATTGCAGCTTCCACCTGTCTACATCTTTCTGCTATGTCCTGCATTCTTCCTTACAGATATAAACTCAGGGGATCCCTCTTTCAGTTTCTTTCTAGTACTAGTGCTGGTATGTTAAGTCTGAAAGTAATTGCAAAAACTCCCGAGTAGACTAGTGAAGAGAAAATAGACCACACACTTATTCATACTAGTTGACAGCAATTTTCTTCTTTAACATTTCACATTCTAGATTTTTACAGATTGATCTGAAGATGCAATTATATAAGCTGAATTTCTTCAAAACATAATGGGACAAGGCTACATTTAAAAATATATATATATTGGTGGCATATAAGAAACGATGGTGATGTAACTGTACTGTTCATCTTTCAAAAAAAACTTGCATTTTTATGTCATTAAAATGTTTCAAAACACCATGTAATGAACTATTTTAGGAATGCAGTGACTATTGTTATGTAGATAGGTGCCCTGTGCATTCTGTACCAGCAACATCCCACAAACAGCAATGATATGAATGACTGTCAACCTGTTTTGTAATGGTACTGGTTAACTCTTGATCAATATTGATCATTTAGATTAAGTATAAGGGTAAATCTAAATGTGTAAACACATTATTTAGTAAACATCGGAACATTTTTAAAAGTGCAGGTAGACCATATACAGTTAACAGATCTGAAATAGTAAAGAATTTACCATGTTCTTACTTATGAAAGATGTTATCAAACATTCTTTTGTATTATTTACTATTCCCACTACCGCTCTGCACCAATGCAAATAGAAAAAATATAATAAGCAAATAAAAGGAATGCTGTCAGCCCTTAAGTGCACTGTAAAAGTCACCCACCAAAATAAGTAACCCTCTGCACTGGTATGACAAAACAAAAGACCAGCACTAGCTCAATGTCGGTACCAGTAACTTATACAATTAAAATGGTTTGATTACCTTTTATAACGTAAAGCTTGTTTCTCATCGTATTTTAAATGCTGCCTTAATCCTAATTACATATACATACAATAAATATAAGTCAACATTACTAGATTTAATATACTTGTATAAAAGACCACATAATAATGTATATTTCAGGAGTGTGAGTGAGAATGCCAGAAAATATTAATTAACTGCAATTAATTATTGCTTAACTGGCTGACCCACAGGGTACAATCCAAAGTAATGAAAACCTAATGGCATCCACCTTTTAACAAATGGGACACTGCACCAGTAGTGGCACATTTTAAAGCTTTTTTTTTAATTTATAGATTAAAAATTGCAATTGGTTCAAGAAAAATACTTGCATGAATAACAATTATACAATGTACCAATCTGTTTATATTTATGCACCAAATGGCCTATAAGATATATCAATTTTAAAATTGGATATAGTCACCTGCATTATTATGCTTTTGAACAATCCACGACTGAGAATGATAGGAGATCTAATGTGCTTATAATATAATACATTGCTGATGCATACTGCCATTGCTGTTATTGGGCTAATGTGATCTGAATAGTTTACAAACATTGTACTAAAATTTCTCTGAACATCATTACTACAGTAGAAGGATACAGTGTATGTACTGCAATATAAAACACAGTAGAAACATTTATTACCCAGCCACTTCCACTGCCTTGATTTTTGGCAAATAGCAGAGATGAACCTTGCAACACTGTCCAAGATGATGTCCAATTCTTCCTATAATTAAATTTGTTAAAAGATATTCATTAAAATACACAGAATTGTCCTTACAAAATTATATTTAAATAGCATAATATATTTAAACTTGTATCAATATTCTAAGCGCAGCTTCAAAATGAATTTCCTCATAATTAATGTACATAATACAGTCTAATTCAAAGAGTTGCAGATTTACATAGAATCAAATATAGTGAATATCTCCAAATAGTTGCAATATTTCAATTTCCAGTATAAAGCCATTCCATCTGCCTATATAATTAAAGTTTTGCAATTACGAATATGTGATGGTGGTAGTGTCCCTTCAGTCACATTTCAGAAACAGCGGCTACTGTCCTTTTGACCAATCAAATCCCAGAACCATGTCTGTACCACTTCTGATTGATTCTTTTACTGAAGGAAACAATTATAGTTCTACCAAAAAAACATTCTGTAGCATATAATTGCTGTGACAGTTCTCAACCTCCTAGACACTACATTTCAACCTCTCCTGCACCCATGGTCCTACCCTCCCTGGATGATACAGCCTCAGCTTCAGCAACGACAGCCACCCAAAATAATGGATCTGCGCAGCCCAGCTTGATATGTCTCGCTCCTGTTCACTGCCCAACATCCTGTTATCACTGCAGCTGCACAGACATCTCTATCCCCTTCTTTGGCTTAGGACTCTGTGTCAACCACCCTGAGTTTGTACCTCTGTCTGAATAAATTAAAATCCTCACAGGTGACTTTCTGCTAAGAGAAAATAAGTACGGTCTTTTCTAATGATTGACACCGCAAGAGGACAAGGAATTCTTTGCTCTCAGAATGATGCTGATTTAAACTGAATTATTTAGTCATTCACAATGAAGTCCTTTTATTTTGTGGACTGAACAGCAGCAACAAATAATGTCCAAGTGGTGCCAATTGGCTTTGTAGTTAAGAATTCAAGTGAATGAACATAGCTAATGGAAAAGTCCCAGAATTTTTGTGCATTTCACTCCTTTTATAGAAAATGGTAGATGACCCACAACACCTGCCCCCCTCAACTTCATTTGCATCAACAGCTCAACTTCAGCCTGTGTTTTTGTCCCATCTTCCTCCAATGCCCAGTACCCCTCCAATCCATCCCATCATATCTGCACTCGGACAACCAGCCTTCGGGGGGCGGGGGGGAAACTGTAGGGCTGAAGGAATTTACAGATTTAGGGATTTAAACATGAAGATGAGAATTTTAAATTGGCGACATTGGGGGACTGAGATCCATGTAGGTCAGCAAGAACAGGGGTGACGGAAGTGGGACTTGGTGCAGGAAAGGATATAGGCAGCAAAGTTTTGGATGAGCTAAAGTTTACAGAGCGCGCGGAGGTTAGGAAGTCAGCCAGGAGAGCATTGAAATAGTTGAGTCTGGCGGTGACAAAGGCATGGACAAAGGTGGAGCCGGGCAATGTTACAGAAGTGGAAGTAGGTGATCTTTGTGATAAGAGAGGATTATAGGGTCAGAAGCTCAGGTGGTGGTCAAATAGTACACAGAGGTTGCGAACGGTCTGGTTCTGTTCTGTGAGAGAGATGGAATCAGTGGCGAGGGTAAGGAGTTTGTGACGAAACTGAAGATAATGGCGTCAGTCTTCCCAATGTTTGACTGGAGAAAATTGCGGCTCATCGAAGATTGGATGTCGAACAAGCAGTCTGACAACACAGGTGATGGTTGGTAGTGGAGAATGATGAGATCTGATGATGGATGTCTAAACGAGTTGTGCGCAGATACACTTAAGGCTATACCCCTTGGACTTGAAGGAGTGAAGAACCAGGATGGGACAAAGTAATGGTTCTACTGGGAACAAGGATGTCAAAGGTGGAGGAGTGGGAGTGGCTGAGCAGAGCGATAGCTACAGATGTATTGTGGTGAATGGAGGCCCAAAGACCAGGGAATTGAGAGTCTGAAGTGCAGTTGAAATTGACTTGGGAAGCATTTTATCCAGGGTACAAATAAAGTTTGTGTTTGTGGCCTAAATTTACAGGTTTGGCATTGTTTCAACATTTCTAATATATAAAATGAAAAAAAAATCTAGTTTATTCCAAAAATACTGTCAACTTTTGTTTCAAATGCTTGTTCAATTTCAATATGCAATATTTAGCACTAGACCAATCCAGAATTTATTCTGCAGGTGTATGCATTTTCAATAATATCCCGTTCTGAAAGTGGCAAACAGACCCTTATTTAAAGAGTTAGAATGGAAATTGGCTCGTAACGAGTTGGAAACATATTATTTTTCAGTGGGATGTCATATTTACCATCGGAAAAGCATCTTTAGAAGGATAAACACTAAACTATTTGAATTTTCAAACAAATTGCCCATGTCTTAAGTACTCACCTGACTTTTTTGCCATTCTCAGTGATCTTTGTTACATAAAGTAACCCATATTTTTCTGAGACCTGTAAATTTAGTGAAATAAATAGAAGTTTGTTTTTTATGGCAAGACAACAATAAGGAACAGAGTTGATTAAATAATTTCTAGTTAGACCAATTCATGGCTATTCACTAGAAACAACAATCATGTAATTTCCTTCAGCTGACATTTAGCTCATTTTAATAGGCGTTGCCGTTTTTTGCTAGTGAATGTATACGAACAGTTGTTGATGGCTGTGGATACTTTGGCGACGAGGGTGGCTCATTGTTGTTGTCATGGATTAGCTTTGGACTAGTTGCAGGCTCCTAAAAAGTCAAAAAAAAAGTGACAGTATAACTCTTAAAGAAATACAATTAGCATCAAACCAGAAATAGTCAGTCATTTAATCTTAATGAACAATGTCAAACTAATAATTTTAAACTAAATCCAGTCACAATAAGTCAGGGTTGCTAAGTATGAATACACACAAAATTGTAATCATTGGTGTGGAAACATGCTAATATTAAAGATGAAGCCAGGGTAGTCAACGCAAAGGACAAAAACTGTTAACTGCCAATCCTCTACAATTATTTATCAACAAGCTTCTTTCCTGCCCAGAATCATATCTCTTGTCATTCCAACAACCAGTCATATTCAAATGACCATGATAGTCTTGCTTTCAACCTCTCTCCAAAATGGTCAAGTATAAGCCAGGCGTCTTTCTTCTCTGTTCCAATTCAAAGTTGAAGTAGTCCAGGTAATGTTTCATAATACTTTTGCTACTGCCAGCCTTCTTACAGCCTAAATGGCCTGCAAATCATTTCCAAACACACTTATACCAGCAACTTGCCGTTAATGTAATAGTGAAGCCAGTCACTGAATAGTGATGAGAGAAGGATTCAGGGAGATGACCAAAAGCATAGCTAAAGAAATATGGATTCTTTTGAAGGAAGGGAGAAAGGTAGCAAGGTAAAGCATTCCAAAGAGTGCTGATAAGATGAATGGCCAAATGTGGAAGTTGGGGGTGGGCTACAAAAGAGGAACAGAGAGCATGTGTTATGTAGAGGTGGAGCAGGTTTTAGAAGTCGGGAGTGAGAGGCTATGGAGGAACTTGTAGACAAGGGCAAGGATCCACTGGGATAATCAGAGCCATTGGAGTGTGCTGAGGACTGAAATGATAAAAGAGGACTTAAAATGTGGGTTGCAGAGTTTTCGATGAATTATAGTTCACTTAACATGGAAATCGGAGGCAGGAACACGCGAGTCTGGAAGCGACAAAGTCGTGGGTAAGGATTTCCAAGGCAGTGATGGACAATGTTGCAAAAGCGGAAATAGGCAGCGTTTACAGAGGCAAGATTGTGGGGTTTGAAGCTTAGCTTAGGGTCAAGCAGGATACTAAGGGTGCACATTGTTGGGTTCAGTATTAGCAAGCGTCTAAGGAGGGAGATGGAATCATGTGCTAGGGTGCAAAAGTTTTAGCAGGAGCTGAACAGGATAGCTTCAGCTTTGCTGATATAATGTTGGAGAAAGTTCCTCTTCCGCAATTTGATGCAGACAGGCGGTCACACAGCACAGGTGGTCATAGAATTGGGTGATGGCAGAGAGGTAAAGCTTGGGTGGTGCCAGCGTAAGTATGAAGTTGACACCATTCCTATGGATAATATGAAGCAGCAGCAAATAGACAATGAAATGAAAGGCGCCAAGGATAGATCTTGGGCACACAGAAATGACTGTGCAGCGGTGGGAGGAGAAACCATCGCAGGCGATATGATGACTGTGTAGGAGCAGGCAGAAGTTTAACCAAATGAGGGCAGCACTGTGGAGGTAAACCACAGAGGAGAGATAATAGAAGATGGGGTGCCCGACAACGTTGAACAAGTCAAGAAAGTAGCATACCATGATTGCAGTCAGAAAGAATGGCCGTGGTGACTACACTGAAGTGATTCAATCAGGAAGTGGCATGGGAGCTCAGTGGTGCCAACATATTCAAGGACCTTGGAGAGGACAGTGGGCTTTTGAGTAACGCACTCCACTGACAATGTCTGCAACCAATGTGCTGAGGAGAGGTACTTGTTTGGTAAGGAACTGGGTGGGAAGGGAATCAAGAGCGAAGGAGGCGTGTTTCATTGAAGATATGAGTTTGGTGAGGACAGTGGGGAGGGGGCTAGATGTAAGAGAATCAGAATATTATAGTACAGAAACAGGCTATTGGGTCTATCGAGTCTGCGTTGGTGTTTTTCTCTGTATGAGCCAACTAGTCAAACTACAGCCTAATTCCCTTTTCAAATAATGTATGAACTCTGTTTCAACAATGGTTTATGGCAAAGAATTCTAGATTCTAGCCACCATTTTTAACCACCCATTTAATTGATTTTATGGTTATCTTACATGTGTCTGTTCGTTACTTATTCCCAACCACTGGAAACAATTGCTTATCATAACTCTTCATAATCTTTAAGACATCCAGCAGATCACCAGTTAATCTTTTCAGTTCGAGTGACATTAGTGAATGAACTTTTCCCATTGCTTCTATTTTCTACAATGGAATGCTGAAAACTGTACACAGTACTCCAACTGCAGCTTAAGTTGTTGCACACAATCAACATTACCTCTCTACATTTGTAATTTATATCTACTGGACACAAAACAAAGGATTTTGTTTGCCTTTTTTATGACCTTGTTACACCTTTTATGACTTGTGTATTTGTATACCGAGGTCCTGCTGCTCCTTTTAAAATGTTGCCAGTTAAGATATATTTCCTTTCCCTATTATTTCCAAAATATATCACTTCACACTTTTCTACATTTTTATATTTGTTCTTGGATGTCGGAGATGTGTGCAAGGCTGCAATTATTGCCCATTCCTAATTGGCTTGAGAAGATGGTGGTCAGTCCTCTCCTTGATCGGCTGCAGTCCTTATAGTGATGGTGCTCCCACAATGTGAATTCCAGGATTCTGACCAAGTCAGAATGGCTTGTGATTTGGAAGGGAACCTGGAGGTGATGGTACTTCCACAGCATTGCTACTCTTGTTGTTCTTGGTGGTAGAGGTCACAGGGCAAGGAGGTGCTGTTAAAGTAACCTTGGTTAGTTGCTGCAATACATCCTGCAGAGTGCTGACAAAATGGGGGAGGGGCTAGGGGAGTTATAAACGAAGATTGAAATCACTAAGAATGAGGAGTCACTTGTGCAGATGCTAGATGAAGTGAAGAAGTTTCTAGGGGAATTGGGAGGGTGGTAATTCAATGACTTTCAAAAAAGTGTGAGTTATAAAAGAGGACAGGTTGAGATGGGACCTCATAATGACAGCCACACTGCTGATGCAATGTCTTGCACAGGGAACGTGTAGCCAGGCTGGGAGGCCTCAGTGCGAGGGAAGAAATCACCATCTGTGAGTCAAATTTCGATCAAGCCATTTAATGCATTACTTGCAAGTTATGAAGTTAAAGGAAAATTGGATTATAAAACATTAAATTCTACTTCACAAAGTATTTTTATTTGCTTGACAACTCAAAATTCTAATAACAAGGGAATTTACTGTAACCTCATTACAATGAAGTACACAGTAAATTAATTCTACATACAATTAATCCAGTCAAATTACTTGTAAGCTATATCATAACCATATAGCTGCATTACAATAAAGAGTTAAATAGGAAGTTTTTTTTATTTTGCTGGAATTCAAAAATTACATAACTGTGCAAATTGTGGACACAAAGAAAAATACATATATTATTTACAAAGGAGTAAATAATCCAAGAAAGAATCAACTCAACTTCAAGAAAGACCGTAAAAACTGTAAAAAAGCATGAATTAGCAATTTCAGTACAATACATCATGCAGCACAAGCTAGTAAACAAGGATTAATTTCTACACGCTCCAGCACAATTCTAATTAGCATGCATAAGAATGGCACATATAAATGCTATGCAATGACATAATAACTCAAAACCTGCTGAAATTTCCCTACATTACTAGAACGTAGTCGGGAATTGGGGGAAAATACATTAATTCCATTCTCATACACAAATGCTTTCAAATGCAATGTGTTCCCAATAGCAAAACAAAGTTAGCCTCAAGCACAAGGCACAGCTTAACAATCTCCTGTACACTCAGCTCATAAAACTTATACAATTGCTATATCGATGACATTTCTGCTTCAGAGACAGAAAAAATACCAACTTGATTGTCACTCACTATGCCAGAAATTCAAACTGAAATACTCATTGCAATATATCTGTTATTATTACTGCAATGAACTGCACTAATCAGATCTTTGTAGATTCAATCACACCAAATCATAATGAGAAATATCCAATCACAATGTAAACACCAGATCAAGAGGTGTTGAAAGCTTATTTGTAATGAAGTGCTATTAATAAAAGGGCATTAATTTTGTTAAGACTAGCTCTAATCAAATATTATAGTTAATACAAATTTAAGAGATACATTTGCACTTAGAAAAAGAAATAGTTTGATTGCTATTGCAGGATAATTTATATTAAAATAAAATACTAACTTGATCAGAATGCTGCGAATACAAATACGATGATGGAGCACAGAGATGTTCAGAGGAATTGCGCTTGTGCTTTTTTGAAGTGAACTAGAAAAATCAAAATGTTTCTCATTGGTTACTCATATATCTTCAGTTTACTGAGACAATACTGATGTACAAATTCAGAAAGAACTTGAATCATTCTCAAATAAACTTAAATAAAGGATTGACAACTACTCCAGTAATCGGTGAAGTCAATCACCATATAAGCATTTGTTTTTATTTTTTCCCTGCCTGATCTCATCAGTTTATAAATTTTTAAATGATTTCTAATGATTAATTATTTAGTCCACTATTTACTAGAAAATACTCAATGTCAAAATGTCATAGGTATTTTAAAATACTTTCCTCCATAATATTAAAACCCTTTAGTGGGGAAAAAAACAGCCATTTTCTTCGATCATAACTGGAAATTATGAGAACAGATATAGAGTGGGTTACAATTATAAAACAGTACTTCAAATTTATTTACTATTTTAATTAGAAGTATAGGGTTATTACAGAACTTTTTTTCAATTATTGTACTGTCAAATCATACCTTTATAAACCTGCTGTCTAATTCAGAATTTATCTTACATGGGGTTATTGCAAATCTTCAAGTATAATGTATTTCTTTCCCCCAAAAATCCAAAACTGTGGGATGTGTACTGTACAGATACAGAAATATTAACATTTTTACTCGAACAATATGCAGCTCAAAGAGTGAGAAACAGTATGAATGTGTGCTTTAGCATACACTATGATTGGGTGTATATTTGAAAATTTACAATACTTATACAAATTTCTTATTCTTAAAGTCCTAAAGTCCTGGAATTTTCAACATTGTGCTCTACATTTGTATAAAATTTAGATTCAATTAAAAATGCAGTGCAGTGTTTAAATACACTGTGACTATTTTTGTAAAGCACAAAATACATTTAAGCCATTTGAACTATTAAAAATATACAATTAAAATATACTATTAAAAAATTAGAATAAAATTATAGCTACAAATTATATGATAAAGAAATTTTACATTTTTCACTGAAATAAATGCTTGTTTTTTTATTACTATGTAGCTATTTCAAATAGAATGTGCTTTTGTTAAATTTCCCAAATTAATTTGTTTCACCTGTGAATGTATATAGATTTGAAATATCCCAAAGCCATTTTGTTGAAGCTGAATATGGTTCATTTGTATTATGAAAAAGTACTGAAACTTGTTTGGGAATGCAACAGTTAAAATGCTTTTTATCACTTCCCCTGACAGTCGAGTGGGTAAGGGCAGATTCAATCTCAGATAGCATAGCTAAAATCAATATATGAAAAAAAAAATCACACACGTGATCCTATATCCTATCACTTTACGTACAATGTGTTGGTGCTTCATAAAATTTTAAAGACACCAACATTTTCATTAAATTTTAGTTTTTTGCCCAGCCATAATTTTGTTTTTAAGTTACACTTTCTTACTGACACTGAATTTTGCAGAGATGAAGTAATATCCAATACAATCCAGTGATTTGTTTTGCCATGTTTTTGTGCTGTGGTGTTTCTATGAAATTCTGCATCACACCTGTTGTGAGACCATTTTGAATGTATATACAGTGAAACCTGTAAATTAGGGACACCTAAGAGACTTGCATCAGGTGTCCTTTATTTGCTGTGTCCTTATTTTCAAAATGGTCATTGTATGTACAATAAACCAGATGAGCCAAATATTGGCTGCACCTCCCTTTTTTCGCACTCACCTGGGATCGTGCCTAATTCTGGAGCCCCGCCAGCAGGATGTGATTTCTGTTTGTTGTGTTTCCCAATTCATTGCCATCCCGGGGTCCTTTTTCACTGAGGGAGGGATGTCCTGATCCTGGGATCTGCTACATTGGCAGCCTGCACAGGGCAAGATGGCTGTTGTAGGGCCAGAGTGACAGGGAGATCCCAGCCAAAATGGGGGGAATTAATGTCCTGCAGACCCCTGTCCCTCCATGTGCTGCAGCTGCAAATGTTTGATGTGCTGAGGGGTGAGTAGGGGGCTGTTAGCAGCTTATTAGTACCTGACGTACTGGTGGAGTAGGGTGACCAACTCTGGTTGGATGCATTACTGGAGGTTTGATCATGTGATGTTCTGAACACGACATATGACCATGTGACGTCGGATCACATGATGTCAGATCGCACGACATCAGATCATATGACATCAGATCACATGACTTCTACAAATGTTATTGGATTTACCTTATAAAGGTTGGGTCCACTGTAGTTGAGAATCTTTATCTGTGGTTTTGCGCCAGCAGCTGTTGTGTGAGAAGTTCCAAGAACCAGGAGGCCACCCGTGAGCAGGCGAAGAGGTGAAACCCAAGGCGGGAAAGAGGGGATATGGAGGGCAGGGAAAAGAGCAAACCAATCTCTCCATCTCTCTCTCCCCAGTCCCTATTCTCCAGTCTTCATCTCTTCCCCCAAGCTCCCATTCCCCACTCTCCCTCTCCCCCAGCCCCCATTCCCCAGTCTCCATCTCTCCCCCAAGCCTCTATTCCCCAGTCTCCCTCTCTGAGTCTCCATCTCTCCCTCTCCCCCATTCCCCCGATTCTCCAGTCTCCCTCTCCCCCATTCCCTAGACTCCCTCTCCTTCAGCCCCCATTCTCCCTCTCTCCTGAGTCCCCATTCCCCCTCCCAACATTTCAGCCGCCCGCAATTTCAGGCCCCCCCCCCACTCATGATTTCAAGCACCCCTCCATGATTTCAGGCCACCCCAAAGATTGAGCGGTTTCTCAGTCGCTATGGATGCTGGATAAAATGCCGTTTCTTTCACCCATTGCCGCCTCGCGCTTGCTTTAAGTAGTAAATGGACTTGGTGCATTGAAGGTGCTCCATAGTTCGTAATTTGAGAGTGTCCTTGGTTTCAAGGTTCAGCTTGTATCTATTACAACGTAAGTTATATGGGACTGTCAGTAAGTGTCTGTTTTTTGCAGGTGATCGTTTGTACAGGTTTCACTATACCTAGCATTCCATTTAGCAGAATGTAAGCAACTTCATCCACAACCAAGGTTACTCTCAGTTCTAAATAAGTTAATTTAATTCTTTAAATATTGTGTTGCAAAGAAAAGTAAGATACAAAGACAACTATTACTGAGGCAGAAAACGCTGGAAACACTCAGCAGGTCAGGCAGCATCTGTGAAGAGATAAAGGAGTTAACGTTTCAGGTCGATGACCTTTGAGTTCTGATGAAAGGTCATCGGCCTGAAATGTTAACTCTTTTTCTCCTTCCACAGATGCTGCCTGACCTGCTACGTATTTCCAGCATTTCCTGATTTACTTTCAGAATTCTAGCATCCGTAGTATTTTGCTTTTGTATCACTAAGATATTTCTGCCCAAATTACAGGACAGATGAAAAAAGAAAGATCCATTTATATAGTGCCTTATCACATCCTCCTGAGTCAGAGTGCTTCACAAACAATTAATTTTGAAGTGTAATCGCTATTGTTCTGTCAGCAAATGCAGCAATAAACATGTACACAACAATGCTCCACAGACAGCAATGTAAGTACGTTATACAGAGCCACCATTCTGAATTAACCATCATGTATGTTCGTATCAGCAGTTTTATGTACTAACCAAAAGGAATGATAGCTTATTTAACAGGGTGCGGTTTAAGGTGCAATTTCCTACCTTTTCAAGGTCCAATTGCCCAACTCCATAAGTGCTATGTCGCCAATTTGTCAATACTAAAGGCTCAGCTGGCTTCCGGTCCAGGCTTCTGCTTTTACTAACAACTTCTTGTTGCTTTGCTGTGATGTTGTACTAGTAATAAAAAAAAACATTATAATGCAAACAACATGCATGCCAATCTACAAAAACGAGCAAAAGCTGACCAAATAGCTTCAATAATTCTGACACGGACAGAAAAATGTTAATTCAAAAATGGCCCTGAATATAGGCCTACGACACGTGGAAAAAATTATTATACTGAAGTTGCAGTGAGACATCAGATGGCTTTTGTAACTTAACCTTTCTCTCCTGCCGCCATTGTGTGCTCAGTGCCCAAGCAGTAGCTACGTCTGGTGGGGTGAGAGATGTCACCCTACAGCTTGAAACAGCTCTGGGACACGAGGCAGTCATGTGCAGGTGCTGCATCCATCTCCCCATAATGTGTAGCCAGCCAGTTCCAGCTTGTCCTCTCTATAAGAACATAAGAAATAGGAGCAGGAGTAGGCCATACGACCCCTCGAGCCTACTCCGCCATTCAATAAGATCATGGCTGATCTTCGACCTCAACTCCACTTTCCCGCCGAATCCCCATGTCCTTTGATTCCCTTAGAGTCCAAAAATCTATCTATCTCAGCCTTGAATATATTCAACCACTGAGCAGCCACAGCCCTCTGGGGTAGAGAATTCCAAAGATTCACAATCCTATGAGTGAAGAAATTGCTCCACATCTCAGTCCTAATTGGCTGACCCCTTATCCAGAGACCATGCCCCCTAGTTCTAGACTCTCCACCCAGGCGAAACAGCCTCTCAGCATCTACCCTGTCAAGCCCTCTCAGAATCTTATATGTTGAATGAGATCACCTCTCATTCTTTTGAACTCGAGAGTTTAGGCCCATTCTACTCAATTCTACTCTCTGGCGCTTGCAGAGTGCTTTTGGCACTTGTGCTCAGAGATCAGCTGGAAAAAAGGACACTAGATGCATTGCCCACCATACCCCTTCTACTGCACCTTGAAGTGGTGAGTCCTTCACTGCTAACACTTAAGGGACATGGGAGACTTCACCATCATCAGGCTTTTTTCTTTGCCTTTCATCCACTTCCATTTCCGACAGCTAAGACACAAATAACGTGTGTAGAAATCATAATGCCTCACCTCAGCTGCTGCAAAAGCGACAAAAATCCTTCCCTTAGACCCTCAAAATCTTATTAATTCATATCAACCAAACAATAATTTAACTTTGAAGTTGTAACCCTTGCCTTATCTACAGCTATGATACAAAGGAAGTCTGATCCCGATCCTCACTTCCATCTGTCCCGCTGAGTGAGAAAGTCAAATGGAAATGGCAGTGCATTCATATTACAAAATGGGCTGCTATGGCTTATAAGCCAGCCTCTGCAGAGCGTGGGATGTTTGAATCTCCAGGTAAACATGGACAAATAGATACTGATCATGAAAAGCACTGACAGTTGGCATGTATAGTAGTATTTCATTTTAAGGGTCATGGCCCTTCATCTAGTTTTCTCAATAGAAAATTATCTTAAAATATATGGCATTCACTGTTTACAAAATACATTTTTCTTCCCGCTAAAAAAAATCTTAAATATGGTTTTAAGCAGAGTAGAAATCATCAATTTTACAATATATCTTTTTGCTTCCGTTCTTAAATGGAAACATCAGGACACAATCAGCCTCTAGCTACAGGCTTTTTCAAAGAGCCTCATAAACTAACAGTTCAAATGCAGTATTTGAAAGCAATTTAAGAAATTCCATTCACATGAAGCAGGTGTTTATTTACACACATCTGGTTCTTCATGTGTCTGTCCTGTACTACTTCCCCTGCACAGCAGGAGCCTGGTTGTGCTGCACTTGAATTGGTGGGCAGGTAATTGGTGGTAAGCACGAGTCTCAAAATGGTGCAAAATTCAAACAGGAACAAGAATCAGAGGGAAGGGAACACAGACATGCGATGTTTGAATCCTTGCTGAGCTTCATCAACAAAAGTGGACAAGTGGACAATGGGTCTGAAAGAGTCAATGTCTACATAGACATGTATGAAACATTACTGCTTACTAAGCTGTCTGTTCGATTCCTGTAATGTACTTACTATAAGTCTTACATTCTCTAGCAATAAATTTCTGCACTATAGTAAGCTGTACATGCATTTTAAGGTCAATAGTGTTTGGCTTCATAGAAGTCATTAAGTCCAAAGCATGAAGAGAGATGTGAAGTAGGATATTTTTGGAGAAAAAAATTATGAAAGGAGTTAGACTCTTAAGAGTGGAAAAAGAGATCTAGGTGCATAGGTCTTAAAAGATGGGAGTTCAGGTTAGAAAAGGCCACAAACAGGGTAAACAAAATTCTAGTTTTTATACATAAGGGCACTGGATATAAAAGCAAGGAAGCGATCATCAATTTGAACACTACATTAGTTAGACCAGAATGGGGAGTAATGTGTGCAGTTCACATTACAGAAAGGATATTTGAGCTATGGAAAGGATACAGCGAAGATTTACTAGAATGATATCAGGTATAAGAGATTATAATTGAAAAAAATCTCAGGAACAGAGAGTGTTAAGGGAGTACCCAGGTATTATTGGTTGGGGTGAGGAGGAGGGGGAGGACAGAGATCTTCCCCTCGGCGGGCGGGAGGAAGCGGCCTCGTCTGGTCTGTGCAATAATGCCCTTTCCTGAGGATCACAATGAAGACCCACAACTGATGCCACCCATTGTGTCACTGCAGAGTGGGTGTAGGTGTATTTGCAGGGCTCTTTTGTGCAGACAACTGAGAGACATCGGCAATGTCCCCGGTGGCACCCTGGAAGGATGCGGAGGAGAAGTTGTTGAGGGCAGTGGTGACTTTGACAGCGACAGGTAAGAAGATGGTGCTCGGGCCAGCCAGGAGCAGCTCGGCATGAAGGAGGCTGCAGAAGTCCACAACTACATGTCGAGTGACTCTGAGCCTCCGTGTGCACTGCTGCTCAGAGGTCCAGGAAGCTGGGCCTCAGTGTGTAGACCCTGTGGCGAGGGTAGTGCCTTCTGCGACGCATCTCTCTCTGCAGTTGCCCTCCCTCCTGCTGTGCAGGTGGATGTGTCACAGCACTGTGTTGTGGGGCTCCACGTATCAGAGGTGGACGGCGTGGCCGGTGATGCTGTTCGTCCTCCGAGGAGGTCATGACTGCAGCTACGGCGGCCCCCATCCAGAAGATGTACATTTGAGGGGGTCCGCAAGGTAGATACATGTGTCTGGACACCGAGGAAGTGTGCAAGTTGGTGAATTTTATTGTTAGGAGGAGGGTGGTGGAGGCCAAACTTCGTCCAAAGTGACAAAGTGGCCTCCTACAATGAGTGAGGGTCTCCCCCCACCCCCCCCCACCTGTCAAATGGACCTTTGCAGCTGCCACACGTCCATTTGAACTGGGTGTGTTTCCCCCAGTACAGGAAACAGTCTCAGTTCATTTCGAAATCCCACCCCTCCTAAAATGTTATGTTAATCAGGTCTGTAAATGACCTGAAATACCTTAATGAGTACTTTAATGGCACCCCACCAGCTTTAATTGCTGGCGGGAGTCCCACATGCGGGGGCTGCGCGCGCTTGTCAGCGCGTCACTGGGGAACCCGGAAGTGGATGGGTTAGGGCCAGGCTCCAATCCCCGATTTTCGCAGCCCCCCCGCCGCGAACGCACCCGCTCGGGGGTGCGAAAATCGAGCCGTATGACTGGAAGGACTGGTTTCCATTAATAACTGAGGTACATTTCACTGATCCTTATAGGTTGATGAATGATTAGCATGGTTCTCAATTCTGCATTTCAAAATGGCTAATATTAGTTTATAATTTTTGTACATTTTAGGGAACCTACATTAAAGCTTTCTGGAGAGTTTCATAATTCCAGATGAATATCTGCCTAAATTTTACAGAACTAAGAGGTGATTGGGCAGAAGTGGACTGGGCACAACTACTTGAGGAGAAATCAGTGGCAAGCCAGTGGGAGGCACTAAGAAGTGAAATTCTACGGGTACAATGCAGACAAGTCCCCTCAAAGAAAAAGGGTGGCACTGCCAAATTTAGAGCCCCCTGGTTGTCTAGAAGTATACGGGGCAAGATAAAGCAAAAAAAGAAAGCTTATGATTGTCACAGAAAACTAAATACTGCAGAAAGCCTAGAGGAGTATAGAAAGCACAGGGATGACGTAAAAAAGGAAATAAGGAAAGCAAAGAGAGGGCATGAAAAAATATTAGTTAGTAAGATTAAAGAAAACCCAAAGATGTTTTATCAGTACATTAAGAACAAGAGGATAGCTAAGGAAAAGGTGGGACCGATCAGGGATGATAAGGGTAACTTGTGTGTAGAAGCAGAGGATGTGGTTAGGGTTTTAAATGAATATTTTGTCTACGTATTCACAAAGGAAAGGGATGATCCGGACGTAGTAGTTAAAGAGGAGAGGTGTGAAATATTGGATAAGGTAAACATAACGAGAGAGGAAGTACCAGAGGGACTGGAATCCTTGAAAGTTGATAAGTCACCAACTCCTAGGCTATTGAAGGAAGCCAGGGAGGAAATAGCGGATGCTCAGAGGATCATTTTCCAATCCTCACTAGATACAGGGGAGGTTACCGGAGGACTGGAAGACTGTACCATTGTTTAAAAAGGGTACGAGGGAAAGGCCAAACAATTATAGGCCGGTCAGTCTTAACTTGGTGGTGGGCAAACTATTAGAATCAATACTGAAAGGATAAACTGTCACATGGAAAGGCATGGTTTAATCAGGAGTAGTCAGCATGGATTTGTTCAAGGGAAGGTCATGCCTTACAAATCTGATTGAATTCTTTGAGGAAGTGACAAGGAGGATTGATGAGGGTAGTGCAGTGGATGTTGTCTACATGGATTTTAGTAAGGCATTTGACAAGGTCCCACATGGCAGACTGGTCAGAAAGATAAAAGCCCATGGGATACAGAGAAATGTGGCGAATTGGATCCAAAATTAGCTCAGTAACAGGAAACAAAGGGTAAAAGTCGATGGGTATCTTTGCGAATGGAAATCCGTTTCCAGTGGTGTGCCACAGGGCTCAGTGTTGGGGCCCTTGCTGCTTGTGGTATATATTAATGATTTGGACTTGAATGTAGGGGGCATGATTGGCAAATTTGCAGATGACACAAAAATTGGCCTTGTAGTTGATAATGAAGAGGATAGCTGTAGACTCCAAGAAGATATCAATGGGTTGGTGGAGTGGGCGGAAAAGTAGCAAATGGAGTTCAACCCGGAGAAGTGTGAGGTAATGCACTGAGGGAGGGCAAACAGTAAAAGGGAATACACAGTAAACCGGAATATTGAGAGGGTAAAGCAAATGAGAGACCTTGGAGTGCATGTGCACAGGTCCCTGAAGGTGGCAGTACAGGTAGATAAGGTTGTGAAGAAGGCACACGGAATGCTCTCCGTTATTAGCCGAGGTATAGAATACAAAATCAGGGATGTAATGATGGAACTGTATAAAACGCTGGTAAGGCCACAGCTGGAGTATTGTGCGCAGTTCTGTTCACCACATTACAGGAAGGACGTAATTGCTCCGGAGAGAGTGCAGAGAAGATTTACAAGAATGTTGCCAGGGCTTGGGTGTTCCCGCCAGCTCCGCTTGTGAACTACCCAGTGAAGCAGAAATCCGCTATCGAAAGTAGAATCATTGATGTCCACTCTCTGCTTTGAGATCCAAATTGAGTCAAACGAATATCAAAAAGGTCACAATTAAATACAGCTGTTGCTCTCAGCAAGATTCAAAAGCATCAGGCTGTGCTCTCAGAAACCTGTTTCCAGTCATCTACCTCCTTTCAGGTCAAAGCCAAGCTGTGAGAGCCTTGTTTGCAAGACCCGTAATGTGGCATATAATCACAAATAATTAGATCTGTCTCCTTCTCATAGCCAAGTTAAGTCTTTCTGTCATCAATATGGACTTGGCAGTTAACACAAATTAAGCAGTAATATTAATCCAGAAGATAAATGAAGGGTACTTCTGGTACCCATACAGTCAGTTTTCAGAGTGCAATAAATAAATTAAAGTGGCCACCAGCTGATCGGCTATTAACATTCAAATAAGTATTATAAAAATATGGTGTCTTTTATGATTAGAAACATGATTCATTTCATGTTGACACACTGCAGCACTGCAAGCTAAACATACAAAAATATTTTGAATTTTTTGAGGAGCAATATCCTTAAATACACAATTTTTGTTTATCTCATCAACAACCATAGGAATCAAACAAGGTAAGAGACAGTATCAAGCTAAAAGAAACAAATGCAAGGAAAAATGGAAAGGCAGCAGGCTGTGAGTGGTAGTAAAAGCAGCAACGGGATACAAAGAAAGTAACAGAGGTGCAAAAAGGGAATATAGAAAAAAAAACTTGCAAGGGATATCAAAGTTAACAGCGAAAGTTTTTAATAAATATTAAGAGCAAGAGAGTGGTTAAGGGAAATGTGGGCCCATTAAAGACAGGAGCAGACAAGACTATAATGGACAAAAAAGAAATGGTAAATTGTTAAATGAGTACATAGTATCTGTGAAGAGGACAATAACAGCAGTTCAAGGGAACCTAAAAATAAGTCAAGGGAAGGAACTTAGTGTACGTAATACAAGTTTAAAAAAATGATAATGGAGAAAATAATGGGACCTGATGGTTTCCACCCTAGGGTTTTAAAAGCAATAAGTGAGGAAATTAGAGATGCAGAAGTCATAATTTTCCAAAGCTCTCTAGATTCAGAAATTGTGCCTATGGATTAGAAAACTGAAAATGTCACTCCATTATTTAAGAAGGGAGGGATGGAGAAACCAGGTAACTACAGACCTATCAGTTTAATATCACTTGTGCGGAAGTTACTACAATGTATCATCAGAGACAGAGTGACTGAGTACTCTGTCAAGTATGAGCTGATCAAAGAGAGTCAGCATGGATTTGTGAAGTCATCTTGAATTCAAGTCATCTTGAATTTTTTGAGGAGGTCTGCCATGTGGATAGGGTAGTGTCTATGGATGTGGTCTATATGGACTTTTTTAAAAATTCGTTCACAGGATGTGGGCGTCGCTGGCGAGGCCAGCATTTATTGCCCATCCCTAATTGTCCTCGAGAAGGTGGTGGTGAGCCGCCTTCTTGAACCGCTGCAGTCCGTGTGGTGACTGTTCTCCCACAGTGCTGTTAGGAAGGGAGTTCCAGGATTTTGACCCAGCGACGATGAAGGAACGGCGATATATTTCCAAGTCGGGATGGTGTGTGACTTGGAAGGGAATGTGCAGGTGGTGTTGTTCCCATGTGCCTGCTGCTCTTGTCCTTCTAGGTGGTAGAGGTCGCGGGTTTGGGAGGTGCTGTCGAAGAAGCCTTGGCGAGTTGCTGCAGTGCATCCTGTGGATGGTACACACTGCAGCCACAGTGTGCCGGTGGTGAAGGGAGTGAATGTTTAGGGTGGTGGATGGGGTGCCAATCAAGCGGGCTGCTTTATCTTGGATGGTGTCGAGCTTCTTGAGTGTTGTTGGAGCTGCACTCATCCAAGCAACTGGAGAGTATTCCATCACACTCCCGACTTGTGCCTTGTAGATGGTGGAAAGGCTTTGGGGAGTCAGGAGGTGAGTCACTCGCTGCAGAATACCCAGCCTCTGACCTGCTCTCGTAGCCACAGTATTTATGTGGCTGGTCCAGTTAAGTTTCTGGTCAATGGTGACCCCCAGGATGTTGATGGTGGGGGATTTGGCGATGGTAATGCCGTTGAATGTCAAGGGGAGGTGGTTAGACTCTCTCTTGTTGGAGATGGTCATTGCCTGGCACTTATCTGGCGCGAATGTTACTTGCCACTTATGAGCCCAAGCCTGGATGTTGTCCAGGTCTTGCAGGCATTGCACAAGAGATCAAAAATGATGGGAATTGGAGGTAACTTTGTGACATGGGTTAGTAATTGGTTGGGAGGTAGGAGACAGAGTAGAGATAGAGGAAACATTCTCTAATTGGTGGGAAGTGAGAAATGGTGTTTCCCAGGAACTATACTGGGGCCTCAGCTTTTCACCATATATGTTAATGGGTGTGAAGAAAATGCAGGTAAATGGAGTTGAGGTACAGATCAGCCGTGATCTAATAGAACAGAACAGGTTAGAGAGGCTGAATGGCCTATCCCTGTTCCTATGTTAAACACATCTTTGCACAACAGAGATAAAAATCCATCCTAATATTTCAAATTAAATACTGAGTAGGTAAAGAAGAATGATTTTTTTCCCTTGGAGGTGAAAGGGGTAGGAGGCTTTTAGGATGACACCTCACTTGTTAGAGGAATGTTAGTCTTAATGAGGATTTGCTTGAACTACTATTTTCATTACTAAGAAAAATAAATGTAGAGTCCATTTTCTGCCACTGGGTGGCACTAGTATACTGAGGGCTAAGTTTCACTATTTCTTCTGCTTGGCAAAAATATTTGCCTTAGATTGAAATGACATGTAAACCTGAACTTTTGCTTTTTCTTTTAAACCAGACTAAAGAACAGTTAATAACAGAGAAAATACTTACTTTTTAATAAAGAAAGTCTGCCTCATGGTGTCATGAATAAGGAGAATGTTGGGACATAAACTCACTTCTTTGATTTCCCACAAAAGGAGTTCCTGATCTCACTATTCTAGTAATGGAAGATGAAATGCAGGATTTTCTCTGCTTTTCCTTCTTCTGAAAGTCCATCTGCATTATGTACCTTTGCCAGAACAGAAGGTCCCTAGACCTGATCCTAAGCAGTGGCCAACGATGCTCTCTATAACCGACTTCTGGGAGGTTTGCAAAAATGGTTCGGTTACTGGAAATCCAACTTTTCCTTCCTTCCTGTAGGAAGTGCATACCTATCACTAATTCCTACAGAAGTGCAGTTGAGAATGGAAATTTAACTGTACTGGGAAATCACAGGTTCTGAATGCTTCCTACACTACACCAGACTAGCACATCTGTTGACGCATCTAATCCAGTGGTATCTGGTTAATAAAGGCTGCATTCATTTTCAAACTTAGATATTGGTTAAGTATTCTTTGTTTTAAAATTGAAGTTGTTGCAATAAAAATTAAGATCTAACATGGTATTGGCTTCTCTAAGAAATCATATTTCAGCTTAACTTGATACAATTGTTACAAATTTTACTTGATTTGTTTGTGCCTAATGTCCAAGGGAGGGTCCAAGTCAATTCAATTGTATTACACACATCTTGTGGGATTCATTCATACATGTTCGATTGGCACATTTTTTGAAAAATTGTTGTTTAAACAGGCTTGGTCCTAGTCATTTTTTGATGGTACTTATGACCCCACCTTGATCAAATCATGAGTCTGTTGGCAACCTTCATAGAGATATATTTCTGTTCACTTTTTTTTAAAAAGAGAGTATTTATAAACATGTCTTGTTCAAATCAGTTAGACTGACTGTAACCTTCAAAAAGTGATAGGCAAAGATAGTTTCCATAGATGATGAGAAAAGAAAAAGTATGTTATTTATATTACTTATATCATAGTATAGCACAGCCCTTGCAAATTATATATTTTTTTCCACTAAAAAAGTGGTTAGCTAAGCATAATAACGGTTGTCAATATATGATGTTTTATTGCTACTATTTGCTTGCTGTTTCTCAGTTGTCAGTCTTGTCTTAGAGGTAGTATTCTCGCATCTGAATCAGCAAGTTGTGGGTTCACAGACTTAAGCACATAATCTTGGCTGATACTTCAGTGCAGTACTGAGGGAATGCTGCACTACAGGAGGTGCAGTCTTTCAGATGAGAAATTAAATTGAAGCCCCCTCTGCTCTCTCAGGTGTATCTAAAAGATCCCATGGCACTATAGAAAGAAGAGCAGGGGGGAGTTCTCCAGGTGTCTTAGCCAACATTTATCCCTCAACAACATTACTAAAAACAAATTACTTGGTCATACCTGGGTGATTTTAATCTACATATAGATGGGAAGAATCTGGTTGGCAAAGGTAGCCTGGAAGATGAGTTCATAGAGTGCTTTTGGGACAGTTTCTTAAAGCAGCACATTCGACAGCCAACCAGAGAGCAAGCTATTCTAGATCTGGTAATGTGTAATGAGACTGGATTAATTAATGAGCTCATTGTAAAGGAGCCCCTAGGTAGCAGTGATCACAATATGATTGAATTTCACATTCAGTTTGAGGGAGAGAAAAGTAAGTCTAAGGCTAGTGTTTTAAACTTAAATAAGGGCAATTATGAGGGCATGAAGACAAAACTGGCTAAAGTGAACTGGGAAATTAGGTTAAGAAATATGTCAGTAGAGATGCAATGGCAGACATTTAATGAGATATTTCATAACACTCAGCAAAGATACATTCCAGTGAGAAAGAAAGACTCTAGGGGAAGGGCGTACCATCCGTGACTAACTAAGGAAGTTAAAGATAGTATCAAATTGAAAGAAAAAGCATACAATTCCAAGTAGATTAGTGGCAGGTCAGAAGATTGGACAGAATATAAAAAACAGCAAAGAATGACTAAAAGAATAATAAGCAGGGAGAAATTCGAGTACGAGAGAAAGCTAGCTAGAAATATAAAAACAAATAGTAAGAGTTTCTACAGGTATTTAAAAAGGAAAAAAGTAAAGTCAGTATTGGTCCTCTAGAGAGGGGCAGAAGTTATGCTGCAGCTATGCAAAACCCTGGTTAGACTGCACCTGGAGTACTGTGAGCAGTTCTGGGCACCGCACCTGCGGAAGGACATATTGGCCTTGGAGGGAGTGCAGCGTAGATTTACTAGAATGATACCCGGACTTCAAGGGTTAAGTTACGAGGAGAGATTACACAAATTGGGGTTGTATTCTCTGGAGTTTAGAAGGTTAAGGGGTGATCTGATCGAAGTTTATAAGATATTAAGGGGAACAGATAGGGTGGATAGAGAGAAACTATTTCCGCTGGTTGGGGATTCTAGGAGTAGGGGGCACAGTCTAAAAATTAGAGCCAGACCTTTCAGGAGTGAGATTAGAAAACATTTCTACACACAAAGGGTGGTAGAAGTTTGGAACTCTCTTCCACAAACGGCAATTGATACTAGCTCAATTGCTAAATTTAAATGTGAGATAGATAGTTTTTTGGCAACCAAAGGTATTAAGGGATATGGGCCAAAGGCAGGTATATGGAGTTAGATCACAGATCAGCCATGATCTTATCAAATGGCGGAGCATGCACGAGAGGCTGAATGGCCTACTCCTGTTCCTATGTTCCTAGAGAGTGAGTCTGGAGAATAAGGAAATGGCGGATGAATTGAACAGATATTTTGCGTCCGTCTTCACTGCAGAGGATACAAATAACCTGACAGAAATAATTGTGAATCAAGAGGTGAAAGGGATGGAGGAACTTAAAACATTTACAATCACCAGGGAAAGGGTTCTGAAAAAAATATTCGAACTAAAAGCTGACAATTCTCCAGGTCCTGACGGACTTCATCCTCGGGTCTTAAAAGAAGTGGCTGCAGAGATAGTAATTGCATTGGTATTAATTTTCCAAAATTCCCGAGATTCTGGAAGTGTCCCATCAGATTGGAAAATAGCAAATGTAACTCCTCTATTCAAAAAAGGAGGGAGACAGAAAGAAGGAATCTTATAGGGAGAGGTTGGATAGACTGAGACTTTTTTCCCTGGAGCGTAGGAGGTTTAGGGGTGATCTTATAGAAGTCTATAAAATAATGAGGGGCATAGATAAGGTAGATCGTCAAAATCTTTTCCCAAAGGTAGGGGAGTCTATAACGAGGGGGCATAGATTTAAGGTGAGAGGGGAGAGATACAAAAGGGTCCAGAGGGGCAATTTTTTCACTCAAAGGGTGGTGAGTGTCTGGAACGAGCTGCCAGAGGCAGTAGTAGAGGCGGGTACAAATTTGTCTTTTAAAAAGCATTTGGACAGTTACATGGGTAAGATGGGTATAGAGGGATATGGGCCAAGTGCAGGCAATTGGGACTAACTTAGTGGTATAAACTGGGCGACATAGACATGTTGGGCCGAAGGGCCTGTTTCCATGTTGTAAACTTCTATGATTCTATGATTCTACAGGCCAGTTAGCTTAACATCTGTCATAGGGAAAATGCTAGAATCTATTGTTAAGGAGGTTATAGCAGGGCACTTAGAAAATCTCAATGCAATCAGGCAGAGTCAACACGGCTTTGTGTAAGGGAAATCTTTTTGGACTAATTTATTAGAGTTCTTTGAGGAAGTAACAAGCAAGGTAGATAAAGGGGATCTTGTGGATGTGGTGTACTTGGATTCCAGAAGGCTTTTGACAAGGTGCTACATCAAAGGCTACTACACAAATAAGAGCTCATGGTGTAGGGGGGTAACGTATTAACATGGATAAAGGATTGGTTAGCTAACAGGAAACAGAGAGTAGGTATTTTCAGGTTGGCAAGATGTAACGAGTAGACTGCCACAGGCATCAGTGCTTGGGCCTAAAGTATTTACAATCTATATTAATGACTTGGATGAAGGGATCGAATGTATGGTTGCTAAATTTGCTGATGACACAAAGGTAGGTAGGAAAGTAAGTTGTGAAGAGGACATAAAGGGCCTGATTTTAGCAGGCCTGTGGGTTTCCAGCGGGTTGGGTTTCGGGTGCGTGGCCTCCGCGCCCGGTGAAATTAGTGGGTTGCCCGCGCGATCGTAGCAGGCAATGCACTAATTGGAATCACTTACCTGCTCCTCCGGGCTCCGCGCTGCTGGTCTGCGCGTCGGGCGGGCTGCGCATGCGCAGTACGATCTGTCAGCTGGAGGCTCTCTACTTAAAGGGGCAGTCCTCCACTAACAGATGCTGCAACCAATGGAACAAATTACAGCATGGAGCAGCCCAGGGGGAAGGCTGCTCCCAGTTTAATGATGCCTCACCCCAGGTATCATCAGATGGGGTGAGGAGGAGGGGGAGGACAGAGATCTTCCACCCGGCGGGCGGGAGGAAGCGGCCTGCCTCTGCCACCAAGAAGGCCTGGCTCGAGGTGGCAGAGGGGGTCACCTGCACCACCAACATATCGCCCACCTGCATACAGTGCAGGAGGCGCTCCAATGACCTCAGTAGGTCAGCCACAATGAGAACACGTAGTCTTTCCCCTACACTCCGTCTGCCACAACACTGCCCCCACCCCACATCTCCTTCGGCACCGCCAACACTACTCTGTCACATCACCCCTCATACCCACTCAAACCCCATCCTCATCTTACCTGCACCTACTCACCTCGCCAGTACTCACCCGCCACTAACACGCAACCCAATCCTCATACAATCTCATGGCTCTATCCCATACTCACCCTCTCGTGCATCTCTCTCACGGCCAGCCTCACTCAACCTGCCACCACCTGTGCTGCAGCCACAGGGTATGCATCGCATATGTGCAGTAGGCAGCGTACGGCAAACGTGTCGTGAGCATGAAGGGGATGCACAAGGGTGTCTGAGGGTTTGCCATGGGTGTTACCTATATTGAATTTCAGAGCAACAAACATCACACAGTATATTGGCTCCACCACTGCCATGTCTCTGCGAATCCTGTCCGTTGTGTCCAATAATGCCCGCTCCTGGGTATCACTATGAGGACCCACCACTGATGCCACCCATTGTGTTACTGCAGAGTAGGTGCAGGTGTATTTGCAGGGCTCTTCCGCGCAGACGACTGAGAGACATCGGCGGTGTACCCGGCTGCACCCTGGAAGGATGCGGAGGAGAAGTTGTGGAGGGCAGTGGTGACTTTGGCAGCGACAGGTAAGCAGATGGTGCTGGGGCCAGCCAGGAGCAGCTCGGCATGAAAGAGCCTGCAGATCTCCATGACTACATGTCGAGTGAATCTGCGCCTCCGTGTGCACTGCTGCTCAGAGAGGTCCGGGGAGCTGCGCCTCGGTCTGTGGACCCTGTGCGGAGGGTAGTGCCCTCTGCGACGCGTCTCTCTCTGCGGTAGCCCTCCCTCCTGCTGTACAGGTGGATGTGTCACAGCACTCTGTTGTGGAGCTCCACGTGTCAGAGGTGGACGGCGTGGACTGCGAGGCTGCTGGGGCTGGTCATGCTGTTCGTCCTCCGAGGATGTCAACGCACCACCCATCTGGCAGGTGTTGGTCTGAGGGATTGTGCAGGGTAGGTAGGTGGTTCCTCGCACTGGGGCTGCGGTTTCACGTCGGTCTGTCCTCTGGCTTGGCGGGGGGTGGTGGAGGGCAGGGGTTGCCCTACGTGACGCGGTGGCCTCCTGCGTGGGTGAGGGCTCTCCCACCCGCTGTGGAGTGCACCTTGGCAGCTGCCACAGGCTGCTGGCTGGAACACGACCGGTTGAAGGGAGACTGTTTCCCCCAGTGTGTGAAACACACTGCCTTGAACCTAAAATCCCACACTTCCTGTTTTGACAGCTGCTTCAGCTCATTTAATGACCTCAACAAGCAAGGTAAGTACACTCAAGTGGAACCCCGCTGGCTTTAATTGCCTGCGGGATTCCCACCAGCGGGGCCTGCGCACGTAGCCCCGCACGTCAGCGCGGCACCCGGAAGTGGCCGGGATCTCGGCGCGATCCGGTCACGTGGCTGGATATCGGGATTTTCGGGGCGCCCCCCCGCTGGAAACCCAACGCTAAAATCGAGCCCAAAGAGTCTGCAAAGGGATATACATAGGTTAAGTGAGTGGGCAAAAATTTGGCAGATGGAGTATAATGTGGGAAAATGTGAACTTGTCCGCTTTGGCAGGAGGAATAGAAAAGCAGTATATTATTTAATGGAGAAAGATTGTAGAACTCTGAGGTACAGAGGGATCTGGGTGTCCTCGTACATGAATCACAAAAAGTTAGTATGCAGGTACAGCAAGTGATTAGGAAGGCAAATGGAATGTTGTCATTTATTGTAAGGGGAATGGAATATAAAAGTAGAGATGTTTTGCTACAGTTGTACAGGGCATTGGTGAGACCACATCTAGAATACTGTGTGCAGTTTTGGTCTCCTTATTTAAGAAAGGACATAATTGCTTTAGAGGCGGTTCAGAGAAGGTTTACTCGACTGATTCCTGGGATGAGGGAGTTTATCTTATGAGGAAAGGTTGGACAAGTTGGGCCTGTATACACTGGTCTTATTGAAACATATAAGATCTTGAGGGGACTAGAAGGGGTAGATGCTGAGAGGATGTTTTCCCTTGTGGGAGAGACTAGAACTAGGGGCCACAGTTTTAAAAAAAAATTCTCTCAGGAGGTTGTGAGTCTGTGGAACTCCCTTCTCCAGAGAGCAGTGGAGGCAGGGTCATTGAATATTTTTAAGGCTGAGTTAGATAGATTTCTGATTAACAAGGGAGTCAAAGGTTATAGTAGGTAGACGGGAAAGTAGGGTTGAGGTCACAATCAGATCAGCCATGATGTTATCAAATGGCAGGGCAGGCTCGAGGGGCTGAATTCCTGCTCTTAATTCGTATGTTCGTATTTATCTCATTGCTGTCTGTGGGACCTTGCTGTGTGCAAGTTGGCTGCCACATTTCCTACATTATAACAGTGACTACCCTTGAAAAGTACTTCATTGGTTGTTAAACGGTTTGGGAAGTCGTAAAAAGTGCTATATCTTTACACTTTAATAATTTTTTACGCAGTAAAGCATAAAAGGTCTGGTGGTGTTATTATGAACCCTTTCGAAAACAAAGAGGATCAAATGAAAGCATAGCTGAAATAAAGTTTGTTTCCTGGGAATGCTACCAATTTATCTACCTAACTGGACAAGTGAAAACACTCTGTCTGGAACATGAGGGCTGAAGTTAACAAGAGTAATCCAAACACTAAAGCAAAAATATGTATAGTGAAAAAAGTAAAGAAACCCCATAACTATAACAATTGTTTGGAACCGTTAAATTCCAATGGAAAGCATCAGGTTCTTGCTTCAAAGCATTGGTTATAGATCGCTTCAAATTGTAGTGGCTTAAATCATTTTTAGCATGTTATATCTAATTTTTAAAAAATGTAATCTTCTTTGAAAGTCCCTCAGCAAAATGGTACTGAACAATTCTTTCTCTAGTATGGATAATTTTGAAGTATCAAAATGTTTTCAATATCTCTGAAGAGGTGCAGACATCTTGGCTTTGATGGGTGACCTTCCACACTTTTCACCTTGGAAACAACGAGTCTTCAAAGGGCTTCATAAATTAGGCTCTTTTTTGCTTTTGTATTCTGTCAGGCCTGGGGGCCACAGCAATAACCTGAACCACATTCTAAATATCACTGAGGCTGATTGCACAGGAAAAGGGTATCGAAAACCAGGAAAAACCTATTGGCTGACACATCTACTAGATCAACAATATCTTTATCCACAACTGACTGACTGGGCAGCTTTGTGAGCTAAAAATGCAGCTACTCCCTAGCTTCTCTTGCACACCTTATTTCAAACAGTACAGCAACACTGGCAGAGGACTGGAAGATGGATTTCCAGGCTGTCTTCTCAAGATAATAGCATGGGGAGATTCCACAAAGAGCAAAAGAAACATCACTTTTTGGGTCAGATAGCTTCAGACCAGCATCAGAGATTTGATAACATAGTCTATTAAAAATATTAGAAAAATAAAGCACTTCATAAACTCCAATAACCATAGTGGAACAATTTTAGACTAAAGTTTTGTAACATCATGTTGGCCATCAAAAATAAAAAGGCTTAATAAGTGGTAAAAAGTTTGAAAAATACAAGTAAAAAATGAAGAAAAACAAAATAAAGGTATGAAACACAAAATGAAAAGGTTGCAAGAACAATAAAATAAGTAAATTATTACAATTAAAATGTAAAAAGGCTGCACCAGTGTGAGTACATCATAAGGCCAGCTAGTGTAGGTGTCATTTGAGTTATTTTTACATAAGTTTGTTGGTACTATAAATCCAGAGTCAGGGTCCAACCTGGATCCAGAGAGTGAGGTGGAGTGGGACAACCTTCTCAAGGAAGTCTCATTCCGGGTTTACTCTGGAATCTGACTCCAGATTTGTTGTTACTGCAGTGTTTCTGTAGAAATGTTGCTACAATATTCTGTGCAAGATTTAAAAAATAATTTTTTAAAAAACCACAGCTCCTCAGTACAGGCCTGCATTCTTCCATTACTGTAAGGAATCTTACAACACCAGGTTATAGTCCAACAGTTTTATTCAAATAAAACTGTTGGACTATAACCTGGTGTTGTAAGATTCCTTACATTTGTACACCCCAATCCATCACCGGCATCTCCACATCTTCTTCCATTACAGTAGAGCAAATGTACTGCAGTGACATATGGCAAGAAGCCCCTTGTACAGCATCCAGAACATTTGGTGTGAACAAGACAAACTGTTTACAGCTACTCCGCTCCCACTCCCATCCCTGAATTCCATCAAGCATTTGCCAAAACATAACAAAAATTCAGTGTAGGCGATATGGTTCACTGACAGAAGGGAAAGGGATATTACTTGCACTAAATCACTGTTGTGTAGTGAACTTTTATATATTTATATACACACAAAAGTTACTAAACAATATTACAGATACAGCGATACAATAGATGGGCAGGAACAACCGAGTAATAATTCTTTCCATTTAAAAAAAATCAAGGCACACAAAGTATAACACATATTAAAGACAAACAACCCCCACAATTCCTCTTATTTTTTGAAGATAAAATATCACAATCGAAAATTAGGAAAATGGCAACAAAACAAAGGACGACCAGAAAACAAAATTGTTTGTTACATCGAGTCGACAGCACAGAAACAGGCCATTCGGCCCAACTGGTCTATGCTGATGTTCATGCTCCAGACAAGCCTCCTCCCTCCCTACTTCATCTAACCCCATCAGCGTACCCTTCTATTCCTTTCTCCCTCATGTGCTCATCATATTTGCCTCAACTACTCCTTGTGGTAGTGTGTTCCACATTCTTACCACTCTTTAGGTAAAGAAGTTTCTCCTGAATTCTCTATTGGATTTATTAGTGACTTTCTTATATTTATGACCTCAAATTTTGGACTCCCCTACAAGTGGAAACATTTTCTCGACATCTACTATATCAAAACCTTTCATTATCTTAAAGACTCTATCAGGTCAACCTTCAACCTTCTCCTTTCTAGAGAAAAGAGCCCCAGCCTGTTTAGCCTTTTCTGATAAATATGTTCTCTCAGTTCATCCTTGTGAATCTTTTTTGCACCATCTCCAATGCCTCTATATCCTTTTTATAATATGGAGACCAGAACTGTCACAGTACTCCAAGCGTGGTCTAACCAAGGTTCTACACAAGTTTAACATGACTTCTCTGCTTTTCAATTCTATCCCTCTAGAAATGAACACCAGTGCTTGGTTTGCCTTTTTAATGGTCTTATTAACCTGCTTCACTACTTTTAGTGATGTGTATCTATACCCTGAGATCCCTTTGCTCCTCTACCCCACTTAGACTCTTATTCTCCAAGCAGTACATGGCACCACCTCACACTTATCTATATTGAAATTCACGCCGATTCTGCAAGTGTTTTAATGTCTTCTTGCATTTTGACGCATTCTTCCTTTGTATTTACTACCCCCCACCCCAATTTGGTGTTGTCCGCAAATTTTGAAATTGTACTTCTGATTCCTGAGTCCAAATCGTTAATGTAAATTGTGAACTGTGATCCCAGCATCGATCCCCATGGAACACCACTTCCCACCACCCGCCAGACCGAGCAGCAACCCCAGCCCCTACTCTCTGTTCTCTGCTCCACAGCCAGCCCACCACCCACTCCGCTACCTGACTCCACATGGTCTGGCCCTAGCCATGAGTCTATAACGTGGTACCCTATCAAAGGCCCTTTGAAAATCCAAATACACCACAATTTTGGTCAAACTGGCCCATCCCCCACCTCCCTGTTTCCCCCCCTCCCCATCTCAATCGAAGAGGGCCCGGAATTTCCTGCTCTCACAAGGCAGAAGCCTTGGGAATGATGGAAATGACTCAGACACCTGTTACATAACATAAGAACATAAGAAATAGAAGCAGGAGTAGGCCATACGTGCCCTCCAGCTTGCTCCGCCATTCAATAAGATCATGGCTGATGATCTACCTCAAAACCTCTTTCCCGCCCTATCCCTTGATTCCCTTAGTGTCCAAAAATTTATCAATCTCAGTCTTGAATATACTCAATGACTGAGCATCCACAGCCCTCTGGGGTAGAGAATTCCAAAGATTCACAACCCTCTGAGTGAAGAAATTTTTCCTCACTTCGGTCCTAAATGGCCGACCCCTTATCTTGATACTATGACCCTTAGTTCTAGACTCTCCAGCCAGGGGAACAGCCTCTCAGCACCTTCTATTAGCCTGCTACCACAATTTGGGATGAGGGTCAGAGACAGAGCAGAATTGGTGGACAGCCACCCAATGGCATGTCCACTAGCATAACAGTGCGCAAGGAATTTCCAGGCCAATATATCTAAACTCAAGTACCATCATGACTACAGTTAAACTTGTTTTGGAATCCATTTTAGGTTCAGTTAAATTTCTTTGACAGGACAATTAACCAGACAGACATCAACTGCTGTAGTTTTACTCTGATTTAGTCAACAATTACCTGAATATCAATGTAAAGGAAAAACTGATATAACTACAGCACTCCTGAATTTTTAATTATTAAATAAAATTCTTTTCAACATTAAAAATGTGTGTTGAGAAGTAAAATCATTAGTGTCCTTGGAAGTAACGCTTCTTTAATTGAAATCCTGTTATTACCAAATCTTGCCATTTACACGGCGGGGCAGATTTAGCAATGATAGACGTGTAATGTACAAGATTGGCACATAGACAGTTGTTCATAAGCAATGTCAAAGTGACTTTACAGTAACTATACATGCACAAACCTTGCATTTCCAATCTTGCCACTCTGGCCAGAACCTTCTCTGGCCAAGACCTTCAATAAGATTGAAAGTCTTATATAGGTTAGCAATTGCAAAAGTGCTTTGTTGGGCCATATGTATAGATAGGGTGAGCCACCACAACAATCTGCCCGTGTCAGATCCAAGATGGTGCACTTGATACCAACTGCTGCAGAACAGCATTTGCAGGGACTTGAGAGCAAGACTCCAGCCATTCTTCTGGGCTACGGAAGATATTTGCAGCAGAAGATGGGTTGGAGACAATGGGAAATATATTTCAAAAATTATAGAAACAAAGTAACATTTTCTTCAACTTTTTAAAATTAGCACTGATTTGGTGAATCATTGATCGTTCAAGAAAGAATTGCACTGTATTAATAGAGTAACACAATTTTATCCCATTACAGAATGTTTTCAAAGAGTTTGATGTTTTATTTGCTATAGCTATTTAAATCAAATGCAATACATTTCAGAAATATGTATTCACAGTCCTGTTTAAATTTTTCTTTTTAAATTGAGATGTGGCTATTCCACTTATATCCAGGACCTTCTGATGTCAATTCTACCCTTGACTTCCTTTAGCCTACCTAACTTATCAAAAATTTTCCTTTATGCATCATAATATCACTCTTCTCACTCCGGGATTCACCTCCTCTCTGACATCATTCTCTTTCGTAAAAAACAATGCAATGTACTTATTAAATACCGCTGCCGTTTTTTGATCATCAAATACAAATTGATAATCGTCTCCATGGATCCGCCTCGCTTTTAACAATTCTCTTTTTACTGATATACTTTTAAAATAATTTACGTCCCACTTCCCCCAACCTTTCCCCGTAGCCCTGCAAATTTTTTTTCTTTCAAGTACTTACTCCCTTTTGAAAGCCACGATTGACTCTGCCTCCACCACCCTTTCAGGCAGTGCATTCCAGATCATAACCACTTGCTGCATGAAAAAGTTTTTTCTCATGTCGCCTTTGGTTCTTTTGCCAATCACCTTAAATCTGTATCCTCTGATTCTCGACCTTTCCGCCAATGGGAACAGTTTCTCTCTATCTACTCTGTCTAGACCTTTCATGATTTTGAACACCTCTATCAAAATCTCTTCTCAACCTTCTCTGCTCTAAGGAGAACAACCCCAGCTTCAACAACCTTTGCACATATACCCCCAGGTCTTGCTGTTCCTGCACCCCCTTTAGAATTGTACCCTTTAGTTTATATTGCCTCTCCTCATTCTTCCTACCAAAATGTATCACTTTGCACTTCTCTGCGTTAAATTTCATCTGCCACGTGTCCGCCCATTCCACCAGCCTGTCTATGTCCTCTTGAAGTCTATCACTATCCTCCTCACTGTTCACTACACTTCCAAGTTTTGTGTCGTCTGCAAATTTGGAAATTGCGCCCAGTACACCCAAGTCCAAGTCATTAATATATATCAAGAAATGCAGTGGTCCCAGTACCAACCTCTGGGGAACACCACTGTATAACTTCTTCCAGTTCGAAAAACAACCGTTCACCACTACTCTCTGTTTTCTGACACTTAGCCAATTTCGTATCCATGCCCCTTTTATTCCATGGGCTTCTACTTTGGTGACAAGCCTACCATGTGGCACTTTATCAAATGCCTTTTGGAAGTCCATAAATACCACATCAACCGCACTGCCCTCATCAACCCTCTCTGTTACCTCATCAAAAAACTCAAGTTAGTTAAACATGATTTGCCTTTAACAAATCTGTGCTGGCTTTCCTTAATTAATCCACGCTTGTCCAAGTATTAATTTTGTCAAGGATTATTGTTTCTAAAAGCTTCTCCACTCCCGATGTTAAACTGACTGGCCTATAGTTGTTGGGTTTATTCTTACACCCTTTTTAGAACAAGGATGTAACATTTGCAATTCTCCTGTCCTCTGGCACCACCCCCGAATCTAAGGATGACTGGAAGATTATGTGAATCCTCCAAGTCAAACTTCTCCCAGGCAAAGTAAGAACATTCAAACAAGAATGAAATGCCAAAATGCTCATACTGGCCTACTGTACATCTACACTTTGATTGCTAATGTCACCTCTTTATTAAGAGGGCTGTGGATGCTGAGTCATTGAGTATATTCAAGGCTGAGATAGCTAGATTTTTGGACTCTAGGGGAATCAAGGGACATGGGGATTGATCAGGTAAGTGGAGTTGAGATAGATGATCAGCCATGATTTGATTGAATGGCGCAGCAGGCTCGAGGGCCGTATGGTCTACTCCTGCTCCTATTTCTTGTGTGCTTGAAACAGATCATAATATGTGTTTTGTAAAATATTCAACACAAATACCAATTAACAATAATGAATCTCTCAAATGAACCAAGTACCAACCAACCAACCATACAAAATCACAACTGAAAATAGCTTTCCACAGTGTCACCTCAAACTCCAATCTCATTCACCAGGTACACAGAGTCAGGATTAAAGCCTTAGTCACTCTTCAACATTTGCAAACGCTTACCTGCGGCAATTCCCATTCAGATTTGGATCCATCTGCGCGATAGTAATATGTTCGGCCTTGTTCATCAATATGTTTCATCCACTGGAAACAAAGATATGGTTTTACACTCTTGTACATCTGTTCACAGGATTCAGCACTGCCTTAATATTACATCAAATAGATAATGGAAAATGCTGCTACAGCTGCTATTTTGCATGAGCATTATGTTCCACTAAAGCTTTACTCCAAACTCTTTATGGCCTACAGAAAATATTAAAATTGGGACAAGAGAAATCAGCAACACCAAGCTTTAGAATATAGTCAGGTTAAAAAAAGACATTCACTGTAATAGTGACAACAGTGTCAAAGGCCCTACTATTTCCTAAATGATGGGTACATATTAATTTCTCTGAAAAAGTTGTGTTACTTTTCCATAAGCAAATAATTAACTTTTAAAATATAAATAACTGTTCTAATGACATGACCAGACTATAACAGAACTGCTCAACTTCTTGCAACCAATACGAAGAACTTTATATTAGGAAAAAGAGGGTGGTCAGGAGCAGTATTGGCCTCTTAAAAACTGAAAGTGGGGATATTGTCATTGACAATGGGGAAATGGCGGACATCTTGAACAATTACTTTGCGTCAGTATTTACAGTAGAAAAATAGCTAAGATAGAAGCCCATGGAATCGAGGGAAAAGTACGGACTTGGTTAGGAAATTGGCTGAGCGAAAGGCGACAGAGAGTAGGGATAATGGGTAAGTACTCACATTGGCAGGATGTGACTAGTGGAGTCCCGCAGGGATCTGTCTTGGGGCCTCAATTATTCACAATATTTATTAACGACTTAGATGAAGGCATACAAAGTCTCATATCTAAATTTGCCGATGACACAAAGATTGGTGGCATTGTAAGCAGTGTAGATGAAAACATAAAATTACAAAGGGATATTGATAGATTAGGTGAATCGGCAAAACTGTGGCAAATGGAATTCAATGTAGACAAATGTGAGGTCATCCACTTTGGATCAAAAAAGGATAGAACAGGGTACTTTCTAAATGGTAAAAAGTTAAAAACAGTGGATGTCCGAAGGGACTTAGGGGTTCAGGTACATAGATCATTGAAGTGTCATGAACAGGTGCAGAAAATAATCAATAAGGCTAATGGAATGCTGGCCTTCATATCTGGAGGACTGGAGTACAAGCGGGCAGAAGTTATGCTGCAGCTATACAAAACCCAGGTTAGACTGCACCTGGAGTACTGTGAGCAGTTCTGGGCACCGCACCTTCGGAAGGACATATTGGCCTTGGAGGGAGTGCAGCGTAGATTTACTAGAATGATACCCGGACTTCAAGGTTTACGTTACGAGGAGAGATTACACAAATTGAGGCTGTATTCTCTAGAGTTTAGAAGGTTAAGGGGTGATCTGATCGAAGTTTAAAAGATATTAAGGGGAACAGATAGGGTGGATAGAGAGAAACTATTTCCGCTGATTGGGGATTCTAGGAGTAGGGGGCACAGTCTAAAAATTAGAGCCAGACCTTACAGGAGTGAGATTAGAAAACATTTCTACACACAAAGGTGGTAGAAGTTTGGAACTCTCTTCCGCAAACGGCAATTGATACTAGCTCAATTGCTAAATTTAAATCTGAGATAGATAGCGTTTTGGCAACCAAAGGTATTAAGGGATATGGGCCAAAGGCAGGTATATGGAGCTAGATCACAGATCAGCCATGATCTTATCAAATGCGGAGCAGGAACAAGGGGCTGAATGGCCTACTCCTGTTCCTATGTTCCTACAAGAAGTCAAACAAAAATTTACACGGACATGCAAAGCTCTTTATACCAAATAGCAGAGAACATGTAAATTATAACTTGCCCCTAAAAAGTGATCCTCTCTCCATTGAAAATGGTGCCAATAAACATTCAGTTTGGTAGGAATCCTTCTCATTTACTTGCACCTGCACTAGTAGTTCATTCGTTATTGCCAATAGAAAATGGTATTTAATTTAACAGAGATTGTCAATCTCAATCCAATTAAATTTCCAATACATTAACCTCTAATACTGCAATTCACATCAGTAAAAAGAGCTGTGCAGATGATTTTTTTCAAGAAAAAGAGTACAGTGAGAGCAGATAGATATGGAGCAAATCAATGGAAGAGAAGAAATCAAAGTACCTTTTCATTAGTATATTCATTGACATACAAAGTTTGGCCACGCTCATCCATTTCTTCTGACCACCCACGTGGAGGTAAATCAAACTGATTATCTGTATGGCTGGAGTAAATGCTGCGGCAGTTCTCTTCTGTGATGTGATGCTGGAAGTATTTAGAGAAGTAACATGTTGTGCTTTATGTGTCTGATTATGTAGGCTTTAGGCATTTGAGAATAGCTGTTACTGAAAAAATACAGAAGTAGATACAGATTTCCCTTTGACAGAAAGCATCCCCTTAATTTAAAAGGCAAGAGAAATGAAGCAAACATTATATTCAGAGTTCTCCCACAACTGACCATGAATCATAACAAATATGGTATCCTATTTTTTGAATGCAAATAAGCTCCATTAAATCAGTGTGCTTACACAAGAATTGGCACTATTCTATCCACCACCAATTCCCACTCACCCATCACCCATGTCCTCGCTGACTTAAATTGACCCCTGGTCCAGATTTCAAATTCTCATCCTCATGTTTAAATCCCTCTATGGCCTTGCCTCCCCATCTATGTAAACTCTTCCAATCCTATCTCCCATCAAGTACTGCTCACCCATCACCACTGTCCTTGCTGACCTAAATTGGCTCCTGGTCTCCATCGTCTCAGATTTTAAATACTCATCCTCGTGTTTGAATCCCTCTATGGCTTTGCCTTCCAATCTCTGTAACCTCCTCCAACCCTACCACTATCCCAGAACTCGGTTTCTCCAACTCTGGCCTCTTGTGCATTCCCTTTGGCAGCCATGCCTTCACCTGCCTCAGCCACACCCTCTGGAATTTCCTCCTTAAACTCCGCCGTTTCTCCACTTCCCTCGCCTCCTTAAAATCCACCTCTTCGACCAAGCGTTTAATCACCCCTTCTGATATTATCTTCTTTTGCTTGCCGTCCGTTTGCGGCTGATTATACTTCTGTGAAGGGCTTTGGACGTTCTTCTACATTAAAGGTGCTTTATAAATAGAAGTTGTTGCTGGAGTTGTGTTGTGGGAAAATCACCACTCGGAGTCAGACTTAAAGAGTTGTATTTCCCCACTCCGCTCCTGAACGAACTGACTTACATTGGTATGGTTCCATAGGCACTGGTACATTGCTTAACTGGCATTTTTTCCTGCGTGAGCTTGGGTAGAGAGCTTCATCAGGCTATTCAATCATGAGCATAATCCTATCCTTATCTGACTTTTACAAGAACATACATTTTCCAAGAGAGGTCACCGGATAGTGACTGTGAGCAGGGTTTTGGATTGTTATTTCCCTTTCTGGCCTAGGAACATTAAGAGCGCTCTAGCTGAAAGCAGCTAACTCAGCAGAGAGCTAGGATCAATCTTTGGACCTTGCTGGAGTTTGTAGCTCAGTATCACACAGCACAAGCATAGAGCCTTAAGGGAAAGTTTTTGAATGAACTTTTAAATCTTTAGGTACTAAATGGTTTCTGAGTCTTAAATCACACACAAGTTTCAACAAATAATGGTATTACGTCTAGTTAGCAAATGTAAGGTATATACTTTCACATCTGTTCTATGCTAGGCCTAAGTACTGCATCCAGTCTACTCTGTTGCATCTGTGTAATCACCTCTGGCTTAAAACATCATCAACATACAACAGTTCTGGTAATGCCACATGTACACAACTATATGTATTCTACCAATATGTGCACTTCAATTGCTTGGTACCTTTATATACTGTATTAAATGCAAGGTATAGTATTGGAATAAAAATGTATAAAATACATGTGACTGGGAAGTATTTATGTAAAATTTAGTTCAACATTCAAATAGCTTTAGTGTACTTTAATTTTTTGATTTGATAATTGTATCTAGTTATACAATCAATAAAAAGTGACAATTCTTCAATCTGCCTATATATTCTAAAATGTCTTAAACATACAACATTAGAAACAATCACTGAGGAATCTCTAATATAATAGCATACAATTTTGAAATTTCCAATATTTTGTACTACACATACATGCTGAACCCACAAATTTAATATTGCAGCTGAATTTGTTCAGAATAGTTCAAAGGGAGTGAAAAACATATTAAAACCATGATGAAATAATCCGACACAGTAACCGTGAAACTAAGCCATGGGACATTAGTGCACTAAAACAATGCATTGAAATTCTTCTGTCCGCTATTTTAGCAGCGATGTTAATCCATTGGAGATAAATAGCTTAATCCCTCTGTTAAATTTGTAAAAAAGGAATTTTAGATGAAGGAGTCAAGCATTAATATGCGAGTATCCTACACTTTCATGACCAGTATTTTAACTTTAATCAATTATAACTACAACCATTCATAAAAAAGATACAACATAACATTTCCATCCTAATCCTGATTCACTTTCTGAAGCTGCAGAATACTATATTTTGGGCTATCAAATTGGGATAAAAATATTTTTCAAGGGTGAGATCTCTACCCCACTAAAATACAAACAATAGTTTATTCATGAAGAAACCTCTCTGACAGTGTGAACCATATGCTGCTGTTACCGAGAAACCCAGATCCTATTACTGCATTTTTTTTGTTCCATTATTGGGGAAATGTTATTGCATCCCCTTCTGGTTAGAATTTTTGCAAATATTGTGCTTGTCACTACTTTTCACATAATTTACACTCAAAAACAAAGTTCTGAGAGCTAAATTCTTCAGTGTTATGCAGCACAGCCCATTCCTTTAGTCACATATAGGGCCCGATATTACCATGGCGGCAGGTTCACGGCGGAGGGGGGCGATTGGGCGCGTACGTAACGCGCCCGGTGAAATCAGTCTGCCCCACGCGCAATCGCAGGCTGATGGGATCCACTTACCTCTTGTTCCGGGTTCCCCGCTGCTGAGCTGCGCGGCGGGCTGACTGCGCATGCGCAGTAAGGTCTGTCAGCTGGAGGAGCTCTATTTAAAGGGGCAGTCCTCCACTGACTGATGCTGCAAGAAATAGGAAAAATTACAGCATGGAGCAGCCCAGGGGGAAGGCTGCTCCCAGGTTTAATGATGCCTCACTCCAGCTCTTATTGGATGGGGTGAGGAGGAGGGGAGGACAGAGATCTTCCCCCCGGCGGGCGGGAAGAAGCGGCCTGCCTCTGCCACCAAGGCCTGGCTCGAGGTGGCACAGGAGGTCACCTGCACCACCAACATATCGCGCACCTGCAGTGCAGGAAGCGCTGCAATGACCTAAGTAGGTCAGCTGAAGTGAGTACACTTACTCATTCCCCTACACTCCGTCTGCCACATCACTGCCCCCACCCCACATCTCCTTCTGCACAGCCAACACTACTCTGTCACATCACTCCTCACACCCAGTCAAACCTCATCCTCATCTTATCTGCACTTACTCACCTCGCCAGTACTCAACCCGCCACTACCACTCAACCCAATCCTCATATAATCTCATGGCTCTATCTCATACTCACCCTCTCATGCATCTTTTTCATGGTCGGCCTCACTCAACCTGCCACTACCTGTGCTGCAGCCACAGGGCATGCATCACATATGTGCAGTAGGCAGCGTCGTGAGCATGAAGGGGATGCACAAGGGTGTTTGAGGGTTTGTCATGGTTTTTACTTATATTTAATTTCTGATCAACTCACATTACATATTATATTGGCACCACTACTGTTATGTCTTTGCAAATCTTGTCTGGTTTGTGCAATAATGCCCTTTCCTGAGGATCACAATGAAGACCCACAACTGATGCCACCCATTGTGTCACTGCAGAGTGGGTGTAGGTGTATTTGCAGGGCTCTTTTGTGCAGACAACTGAGAGACGTCGGCGATGTCCCCGGTGGCACCCTGGAAGGATGCGGAGGAGAAGTTGTTGAGGGCAGTGGTGACTTTGACAGCGACAGGTAAGAAGATGGTGCTCGGGCCAGCCGGGAGCAGCTCAGCATGAAGGAGGCTGCAGATGTCCACGATTACATGTCGAGTGACTCTGAGCCTCCGTGTGCACTGCTGCTCAGAGAGGTCCAGGAAGCTGAGCCTCGGTTTGTGGACCCTGTGGCGAGGGTAGTGCCCTCTGCGACGCATCTCTCTCTGCGGTTGCCCTCCCTCCTGCTGTGCAGGTGGATGTGTCACAGCACTGTGTTGTAGAGATCCACGTGTCAGAGGTAGACGGCGAGGCTGGTGATGCTGTTCGACCTCCGAGGAGGTCATGACTGCAGTTATGGCGGCCCCCATCCGGAAGATGTACATCTGAGGGGGTCCGCAAGGTAGGTACATGTGTCTGGGCACCGGGGTAAGTGTGCAAGTTGGTGAATTTTGTTGTTAGGAGGAGGGTGGTGGAGGCCAAACTTTGTCCAAAGTGACAGAGTGGCCTCCTGCAACAAGTGAGGGTCTCCCCCCACCACCTGTCAAATGGACCTTTGCAGCTGCCACAGGCTGATGGCTGCAACTCGTCCATTTGAACTGGGAGTGTTTCCCCCAGTACGGGAAACAGTCCCAGTTGTTTGCAAAATCCCAACCCTCCTAAAATATCACGTTAATCAGGTCTGTAAACGACCTGAAATACCTAGATAAATACCTTAAGTGGCACCCCGCCGGCTTTAATTGCCGGCGGGAGTCCCACATGCGGGGGCTGCGCGCGCATGTCAGCGCGTCAGTGGGGAACCCGGAAATGGGGCGGGTTGGAGCCGGGCTCCCGACCCGCCCCGGGAATCCCCGATTTTCATAGCCACCTGCCAGGAACGCACCCGATCGCGGGTGATAAAATAGAGCCCATAATCACAGAAACACATCAAAGCCACAGTACCATCCCGCATAAACATACTTCAGGAATGGGAAGCAATTATAACTCTGGTGGCAAAATATGCACATTTTTGCCACAACACATTAACTATTCTGAGTCTTGTGTATATTTTAGTATTTTTTAAAAAGGCTTTAAATTATATCCTTTCTGGGATGAGCAATGCTATAGATAGGGTTGTAAAAAAAATTCAGTATAGATCTGAATTTGCTCTGACGCTCATGCAGCACCATGAAGCAATTTATTGGTGGAAGAATTATCACTGGACTGATCTTTACTTTTATACTCTATGGGCCTACACATAAAACCCAAAATATCAGTAGCCTTTTTTTATGCCTCTATCTACCTGCACTCACACTTTCAAAGAATTGAATATTAGCACCCTTAGATCTACACTCTTCAGTATCTTTTCATACTGCCATTCCTTGCTTTTCCTCCTAAAATGCATCACCTCACACTTCTGCACATTAAATTGCACCCCCCCCCCACCCCACCATTAACCTGGCTATGTTCTTCTTGTTTTTTCACATTTGCTCTTGGATCGTGGGCAACACTGAATCAGTATTTATTGCCCATCCCTAGTTGCCCTAAGGGCATTAAGAATCAACCATGTCATGTGGAAGTGGAGTTATATGTGGGCCCAGCCAGGTAGGGGTGGCAGGTTCCTTTCTCTGAAGGACATTAGCGAACCAGTTGGGTTTTACACAAAGAAATGGCAGCTTTTACGGTGCCAGCCCACATATTACCTTATTTATTGAATTTAATTTCACATCTTGCCATGGTGGAATTTGCACTCAATCTCTGGGTTGCCAGTCCAGTACAATAAGTATTAGGATACTATACCCTATTATACCCCATGCCCAAGTCCAAATCGGATAGAGAGAGAAAAAGAGAAACAGGCAGAGACAGAGATCCCTGAAGATCACCTGTCCAAGCCTTCTCCAATCCGAGCAAAACTCATTAACCCTAATCCGTTATTTCCTGTCCATCAAACAGTGATCTGAAATTATCACCACAAAGTTATGGGACGATCTTGTAGCTTTATTTTTTTATGCAACAGCTCTACTTCTCAACAGTTGCTATTTTAATTTTAAAAAACTTATTCTGAAATTGTCACTTAATATTTGAATTACACTTCACATTAATTAGCCACTTGTGACATCATCAAATTTTTAATTCATACGAGTATATAAACAGCACCGTAAGTTTGCAGATCATAAAATTTTCCTTGTTGACATCTAGATTTCTATCTTAACTATTATATAATTATTTACAGTATTATTCTACAGTATTTTTTAAAATAACATAGATCTGTAATTGTTACTTGTCTTATTTTGGAAAGATTTAAAGAAAATACTAAATGGGGTCTAGCTGATGCAATGGATTAGTCACGGTCCTTTCACCAGATAGACAAGTCTGCTTTATCTGCCAGCTGTAAGGGTTTTAAATTAAACGAGTTTGGGCAGTCTAAATCCTGTTAGTAGAGGGTATGGACTCCCATTACAAAATTCCTCCAATTCAGTACCAAACTGGCAATCTCACTTAGATTTCTCAAGATGGCTAGCACAAGAAGCAGAAAATGTTACACTGGTGCAGTTGGGATGCTCTTCTGAGATTGGAGCAGAGTACAGAGTGCTTTATTCTGCCCCAACTCTGAACTGGTACTACTATTCTTACAATATACCTCTCTCATAGATATCACCCTTGATACCTAGCAAGATGCTGTAATCTTCCTCAATAATAATAAAGTACATAATAAGAATTTTATAAATACTACACCATAGCAGTTTCTATTACTAAATCTTGTTTTTAAATGCAGATACTTACTCCATGGTTTACAGAATCCCCCTGGCTATCATGTTCTTTATTTACAGAGTCTCTTGTCCACCGAGGGGGTTTCCAGCTTCTTTCCTGTGTTCCCTTGTGATAATAGTATGTGCGTCCTGTAGCATCTTTGTGCACCTCCCATTCACCATGGATTTGCATGGGAGGGCTAGTGGGAATTGGGGGTAGGTTAGCTTGAGATATTTTCAAATCCTGCAGATTTGCATACACAGGAGATTCTGGTCTTGCAGGTGAAACTGTCTGCAAAAGTGAAAATGATAACCATTAGTAGACAAATATAATCTGAATTACCTATGCAGCTTGAGAAATGATCATATTTAGGATCTAGAGTGCAGGAATGAGAAAAAACACACAGCCTATCCATTTGCCACAGCCTTTTTTCAATTTGATTATTAAATAAGTAATTTTCTTGCTTTAAATACCTCTTCTCTTCAATTATAATCAACATTATTGTGATAGAATTAGCAAGTCTCATTTCTCATTCTAAGTTAAAAATTGAGCTACCACCAGACAGGAAATCTTATCCAATATTTCTTTCCCCTTGTGGGTGATGCTCCAGGTTCCAATTATTGTGGCTCAGATCAGGAACTCAATAAAGTGAGGAACTGAGCTTACAGCTTCCCACTCTGTAGCACTATGCATTATTGCTCAATGCAGGGAACTGCGACACAACCGCTACCATTTGTTAACAATAAAAAGGATTATGCAGATTTGATGACCTCTCTGGTCGATTTATTTCAAGGGAGACATTTGTTTTGAGCAACTAATTTTCTGGAGTCTGATAAGCATAATGACACAAATCACATTTTGAAAATAAAATAATAGGTAGTATGGGGAAAGACCTGGTCATGACTAATGTTAGAGGCTTTCCCACATTCTGGCATTTCATAGTCAAGTCAGCCAACAGCAATAGGTTGTACACAAACATGGAAGACAGCCTAGGTATCAGAAAGTTATATGTATACTATTCCACAAAAATACGCAACTTGTCAAAAAATACCTCACCAATAATAGGTAGCACACAAAACAAGGCACAACCTTAAATATGATTATGCTAGAAGAGTCAAAATTATAATGGATAACAAAATTTAAAAAAACATCTTGTAATATTACATCATTCCTGACCCATTAAGGGCCACTTTTAATGATACCAAACAGCCCTCACAAAACCACTGAAAACAGCAGCAAGTGGATTTTTGTTCAATTAGCCTACAATATTGGATCAGCCAATTGGCAATGCCATTACAGAAAAGATTTACTCAGAGGGTTTTTTTTAAAAAACATGTGACCTTGGAAAAGGAACTGGCTCAGCAGAATGGAGTTCAGTTTTTCTCACTGCAACCAATGTGACAACCCATTTAAGCAGTTTGCCCTAATCAGCAGGTGCAACAGTGTACGTCACTTTAACTACAGATAAAAGAACGTTTCTTAATGACTAGATTGCATCCTAAATTTATGAACAGACATTTTAAAATTATATAAATAGGCCATTTTCTGGATCGTGTTTCCTTATCGGCTGCATCACACATTACAGAATTGCTTGGCTAACACCTCAAAGTGCCATATATAAGAACAACCAGCATTTATATATATTAACAACCAGCCTTTAACGTAATAAAACATCTCAAGGTGCTTCACAGGAGCGTAATCAAGCAAAAAGTAGTACCGAGCCAAAGAAGGAGATATTAGGACAAATGACTAAAAGCTTGATCAAAGAGGCAGATTTTAAGGAGCGTCTTAAAAGGAGGAGAGGTGGAGGGAGGGAATTCCAGAGATTTGGGGCCAGACGGATGAAGGCACGGCCGCCAACGGTAGGGTGAAGGAAGTAGGCGATGCACAAGACAACAGAGTTGGAGGAAAAGAGTTCTTCGAGGGTTGTAGGGCTGGAGGAGGATACAAGAGATAGGGAGGGTTGAGGCCATAGGAGGGATTTGAACACAAAGAACATCTCCAGACGACATAGTGAGTACAGAGCTTTCCAAAGGACATCAGAAAAGTTAAACTTCTAAAAGCAAGAATCCAATTGCGGCATTAAAACCACACAACCAAAACTTCCTTCTTTGGTTGATGAAAAGAGTATCAGCACCCTGCAGAACACAACCTTGACAACTGCAGTGACACAATGCCAAATGTTGCAATGGAAATACTCAATTTTAAAAAAAGAGGGAGGGGGGGGGGAAAAGCAGTTAAATTGAACAAGCTTTTTATTACCTATCTGTAGTACAGCTTTAGATAACGTGCTCAAATAACAGCACATAAGGATGGGATTTCAACTGATTAAATTTTAAAAATCAATACTTTAGTACTAGTATTTTACTAGTGAAACATATTAAAAGTTGCTTAACTTTTCAGAAAACTTCCAGATAGTTTTGTGTGGCAATATACAGTACATTTACCAAGCTGAAAATTCTGAATAGATGTGTTGCAATTCTATCAATACTGCAACATCCACATAGGAATTTGGATTAGAATCAATAATTTAGAATGAAACTAAGAAAATATTCAATAAGAAAAAGCTTTGCATTTATACAGCATCTCACCATGTCTCAAACATCTCAAGGTACTTTACACAGAACTAATTACTGTGAACTGTGGCACCTGTTATGAAGACAAACACACCAGAACGCATTTTGTGCACAGCGAGATCCCATCGATAGCGGTGAGATAAACACTTAATGATCTGATTTTGGCAATGTTGGTTGAGTGAGGAATATTAGCCAAGACACTAGAGCTACCTGTTCTTCTTCAAATAGTACCATGGAATCTCATGTACAGTTGAACAGAAGACAGGGCCTTGGTTTAGCATCTCATCTAAGGATGGCACCTCCAACACTACAGCACTCCCTCTGTATTGTACAGGAATCTCAACCTATATTATATACTTAGGTCTTGGTGGTAGGTGTTGAACCCACAATCCTCCGAGGCAAGTGTTACCACCTGATCCAAGCTAACAGAAATGATCACTACTTGGCCCCTTCCTTTTCTTCATCTGCATGTTGTCCCTTGGCGCCATCATCTCCAGACACGGAGCCAGCTTCCACGTGTACACTACACTCCATCGCTTCTGTTAACCCCTCCCCTGCCTCTGTTGTCAGACTGCTTATCCAACATCCAGTCTTGAGGCAACAATTTTGTCTAGTTAACACTGGGAAGACTGAAGCCATAGTCTTCAACCCCTGCTACAAGCTCCATACCATTGTGACTGATTACACCTCAAGCATTGTCGCAGGGTGAACCAGAGTGTTGGCAATCTGTGCATCCTATTCAGTCCCGAGCTGAGCTTCCAATCCCATATCCTCTCCCATCACAAAATCCACCTATTTTCACCCATGTAACATCACTGGCCTCCGTCTCAACCTCAGCCTATTCCACTGCTGAAACTCTCATCCATGACTTTGTCATGTCCAGACCCAATGGTCTCGATTTTCACACCCCCGAGCGGGTGCGTTTGTGGCGGGGGGCAGTGAAAATCGGGGATTCCCGAGGCGGGTCCGGAGCCAACCCGCCCACTTCCAGGTTCCCCAGTGACGCGCTGACATGCGCGCGCAGCCCCCGCATGTGGGACTTCCGCCGGCTTTGGTGCCACTTCAAGTACTCATTAAGGTATTTCAGGTCGTTTAGAGACCTGATTAATATAACATTTTAGGAGGGGTGGGATTTTGCAAACACCTGGGACTGTTTCCCGTACTGGGGGAAACACTCGCAGTTCAAATGGACGTGTTGCAGCCATCAGCCTGTGGCAGCTGCAAAGGTCCATTTGACAGGTGGGGGGGGGGGGTGGTGGGGGGAGACCCCCACTCATTGCAGGAGCCCACTCTGTCACTTGGGACAAAGTTTGGCCTCCACCACCCTCCTCCTGACAAGAAAATTCACCAACTTGCACACTTACCCCGGTGTCCAGACACATGTACCTACCTTGCGGACCCCCTCAAATGTACATCTTCCGGATGGGGGCCGCCACAGCTGCAGTCATGACCTCCTCGGAGGACGAACAGCATCACCAGCCTCGCCGGCCACACCTCTGACACGTGGAGCCCCACAACAGTGCTGTGACACATCCACCTGCACAGCAGGAGGGAGGGCAACCGCAGAGAGAGATGCGTCGCAGAGGGCACTACCCTCGCCACAGGGTCCACAGACCGAGGCTCAGCTTCCTGGGCCTCTCTGAGCAGCAGTGCACACGGAGATTCAGAGTCACTCGACATGTAGTCGTGGACATCTGCAGCCTCCTTAATGCCGAGCTGCTCCCGGCTGGCCTGAGCACCATCTTCTTACCTGTCGCTGTCAAAGCCACCACTGCCCTCAACTTCTCCTCCACATCCTTCCAGGGTGCCACCGGGGACATCACCAACGTCTCTCAATCGTCTGCACAAAAGAGCCCTGCAAATACACCTACACCCACTCTGCAGTGACACAATGGGTGGCATCAGTTGTGGGTCTTCATTGTGATCCTCAGGAAAGGGCATTATTGCACAAACCAGACAAGATTCGCAAAGACGTGACAGTAATGGTGCTAATATAATATATAATGTGAGCTGATCAGAAATTAAATATAGGTAAACACCATGACAAACCCTCAAACACCCTTGTGCATCCCCTTCATGCTCACGACACGTTTGCCTTACGCTTCCTACTGCATATATGTGATGCATGCCCTGTGGCTGCAGCACAGGTAGTGGCAGGTTGAGTGAGGCTGACCGTGAAAGAGATGCATGAGAGGGTGAGCATGAGATAGAGCCATGAGATTGTATGAGGATTGGGTTGAGTGGTAGTGGTGGGATGAGTACTGGCGAGGTGAGTAAGTGCAGGTAAGATGAGGATGAGCTTTGAATGGGTGTGAGGAGTGATGTGATAGAGTAGTGATGGCAATGCAGATGGAGATGTGGGGTGGGGGCAGTGATGTGGCAGACGGAGTGTAGGGGAATGAGTAAGTGTACTCACTTCAGCTGACCTACTTAGGTCATTGAAGTGCCTCCTGCACTGTATGCAGGTGCGCGATATGTTGGTGGTGCAGGTGACCTCCTCTGCCACCTAGAGCCAGGCCTTCTTGGTGGCAGAGGCAGGCTGCTTCCTCCTGCCCGCCGGGGGGGGGGGGGCGGGGAAGATCTCTGTCCTCCCCCTCCTCCTCACCCCATCCAATAATACCTGGAATGAGGCATCATTAAACCTGGGAGCAGCCTTCCCCCTGGGCTGCTCCATGCTGTAATTTTTCCTATTTCCTGCAGTATCAGTCAGTGGAGGACTGCCCCTTTAAATAGGGCTCCTCCAGCTGACACTCTATGCTGTGCATGCGCAGTCCGCCCGCTGCGCAGCTTTCCAGCGCGAAACCTGGAAGTACAGGTTAGTGGCTCCAATTAGCCTGCAATTCCGTGCGGAGCACCCTGATTTCACTGGGCGCGTTACCCATGCGCCCAGTCGACCCCCCGCTGCGAACCCGCCGCCCTCCTAATATCGGGCCCAATGATTCTAATGCTCTCCTGACCAAGCTCCCATCCTCCATAAACATCCAAAACTCTACTGCTCATATCCTATCCTGCACCAAGCCTTGGTCTCCTGTCATCCCCATCCTTACTGACCGACACTGGCATCCAGTCCCCGAATGTCTCAAATTTAAAATTCTCATCCTCATGTTTAAATCCCTTCATACCCTTGACTCTTCTTATCTCTGCAACCTCAACCCTACAACTCCCATCCACCCCAACTCTCCATTATTTTGACTTTGGCCTTGTGCATCCCCCCTTCCCCCCCCCCCACCACTGCCACCATGCCTTCAACAGCTTATACCCCACACTCAGGAATTCCCTCCCTAATCCCCTCCACCTCACCAGCCCCTCTTCTCTTTTAAGATCCTCTTTGTCCAAGTCTTTGATCGCCCCTCCTAATATCACCATTTTTGGCTCACCGTCCATTTTTGATTGCGCCTCTGTGAAGCAGTTTGGAACATTTTTCTACATAAAAGGAGCTGCATAAATGCAAGTTATTATTATAGGCACAATATATTGCTCCACACCGCTGAGGAATGCATTCAAATAGGAAGGCTTTATACTGATTTTAAAGCTGGAAATTAAACTGAGGTCAGTACTGTAGAGGCTGATAATGAGATTAAGGAACAAATCAAGCTTGTGAAGCTTCACATTTTAACATCAACTTTGATTTAGCAAACTGGGGAGTTATCCAGATCTTCTTTAAACATTGGAGATTTGGGGATAGAGGTGAAACATTTGAAGCCACCCCATTTAATTTTCCTCTGAATAAAATTGATGCATTTAAGGGGAAGGTATATAAGTACACAAGGGAGAAAGGAATAGCAGGATATGCAGATAGGGTTAGAGGAAGTAGGGTGGGAGGAGGCTGAAACACTGGCATAGATTAGTTGGGCCGAATGGCCTGTTTCTGTGCTGCAAATTCTATGTAATTCTATGTAATGTTTGATGCAATCCAAGTTTAAAGCATGGCCATAAATTCTTTTTAAGCATTCTTTCTGATCAGCTAAGTATTTATTTATTCTACTCAATGTAATTTTCAGTTACATTGACTACATCAGATTAAACTTGTGTGTGTTTGGTCATGTACGATTCAAGTTGGTTACAGTGTGAAATGTAATGGTTAGTGCTATCGACCTAACAATGAGTTTAAATTTGGTTGTGTTGGTAGGTGTGGATAGTTCTTCTGTAAAAAGCTGCTAAGCGGTCTCTTCCCCACCCCCATTTCTATGGATCACGTGTTCTACGCTGCAATTTCTGCAATCTCAATGAAAATAAATCAGTCATCTTCTGTACACTGCTACTGCTGTGCCTTGGACTGAAATAATGTTAAACAAGTACAGCTTTTACATTTTTGGGAGATAAATGATGAATTCTAGGGATTGGGAAACCTAGCATTTTAGCACAACATCCTTTCAATTCATTCTAGACTGAAATGAAAATCTCATCTCTTCGAGGGTTCTTTATGAAATGAATTTGAGCAGATTCAGTCCGATTCCTAGTCAGCAAAGTTCCACAAAATAAAATTGCTCAAATATGACACAAATTAACAATTTCATTCAAAGAGGACATAAAGGATAGGTGAAATTCACAATGGTGCAACAAAAATAACTTGCATTTATATACAGCCTTTAACATAGAAAAACATCCCACGGCGCTTCATAGTGGAGTAAGGAACAAATGGATGCTGAGAAATCTCATTCAAAGAGGCCTTAGGGATGGCTGGTGTGAGGCGGTAAAATTCACAATGTTACAACAAAAACAACAAATTGTAGTTAATAGGCCCAGAATTTGTTACAGCGGGGCATCTCACGGCGTGCCCTGTTAGTTCGACTTGTTCCTGCAACCTTCAGCTCAAAAGTTTTTTGCCCACAAAGTTGCTGGAAGTGTGAGCTGATAACGGCGCAGTGAGGGCAACGGGGCATCTGGGTCCCTGGTGAACAACATAGGAGAAACAGTCTCCTTAACCAATGAGATTAAAGGATTGAGAAATAAACAGAGGAAGGACTGAGAAGGAGGGTGAATTAGAGTGAGTGAGTTCAATGTCAAATCAGGTACAGAAAGAGAAATAAAGAAAGGGAAAGAAAGACTGGATTGAGAGAGAGAAAAAATAGACAGAAAGGAAAAGTAAGAAAAAATTTTTAAAATTTGACATTTTCAAAATCTCCAACACCAATTCACAATCTGAAGGGATGACACGCCACACTTTTAATTGTTCACTTTCTGGACAATAAGTTGATTGGCAATCATTAACAATTATCACATTGTTAAAAGGGTAATTATGCTGTTAATTACTAGACTTAACTTTCTGCGGCGCGTTTAATGGGCAATTAATGTTCAAATGCAGCAGCTTCATGGAAATCACAGGGCGGTTAAGTGCAAGATGCTGTTTTTGCCAAGCTAACAGTGGAACAGTGCAAATCGGCCAGCAATTTGTGGCAATTCGTAAGTCATGTGGTATCGCTTCCTCACCACAAGTTGCTGACCGATTTGCACACTAATAACGGCATGCGTTGTTCACACGCCATTATTTTCTCAGCAAATTCTGGGCCATAGAGCCTTTACTATAGAAAAACATCCCAAGGCACTTCACAGTGGAGTAAGGAAAAAAATGGATTCTGAGCCAAAGAATGAAAACATTAGAAGAGATGAGTTTTGAGGAGAGAAAGGCAGATTAAGGAGGTAATTCCAGATTGTGGAACCTAGGTGGCTGATGGCACGGCAGCAAATGTTGGGGTGAAGAGAAAGGGAATGCACTAATGGGCGGAGTCATAAGAATAGAAGTTGGAGGGGAGGGGGCGGCGACCTTCTAGGGATGGAGAAGGTTACAGAGATAGGGAGGGGCAAGGCCATGGAGGGATTTAAGCACAAAGATGAGCATTTTAAATAAAGCACGAAGGACCGGAAGCCATTCTAGGTCAGTGAGGACAGCAGTGTTAGGCAAACAGGACTTCGCAGATAGGATGTGGTGCACAGAGTTTTGGATGAGCTGAAAGTTGCAGAGGGTGGAAGATGGGAAGCCATCCAGGAGAGATTGGATTAACCGAGTCTGAGCATGTATGAGGTTTCAGAGGATGTTTTTCTGAAATTTGAGTTAATGTACAGTATTGAGGCAAAAAAATAAGCCTTTTCTGTATCTAATATCAGTCACTCCTATCTGACCTAGAGTGACTGATATTAATTATGGCGGAAGTGAAAGTAGAAAAAGTGGTCGGTTTTACTGACTTCTGTCACCTGGATGCCGTAAACAAGTTGCTAAAAGTAGTTTAAATGGTGTCCAAGTCAGACAATCTTACTGTCTCGATAGACTGTTTCCCAGCTGAAATTGTGATTTTGGTCCAAGTTCCCCAACTATTGCGTAGTTCCTTTCATAACATAATATACAGAGTTACTATAGCAGGTTTAACATAAATAAATTCAATAACCTCAAGGCTGAAACAGCTTCCCTGTATGAATGGATGCATTTGCACAAACACTGCAGTTAGTGTAAATGCAGGCCTCAGCCTGACAGCTGAACAAAGTGGAGTGGAGGGAGTTACGCCATATTCTGCTTCCGAGTTAGTTTAAGCCTTCACATCTGAATTACACTCAAGTTTAGTGTCTTGGATGAGTTGCAACTTCCAACGAAACGTTGGGAAGTCCAAATGACATCTTTGGCTTTTGCAACAAACTCTGTACCCTCACCATGACTCCCTCGCCCTCCCCGGCCACTGTTTCAGGCTGAACCAGACTGTTTACATCCATGACATCCTATTTGACCGTGAGCTGAGTTTCTCACCCTATATCTTCTCCATCACAGAGACCATCTACTTCCAAAACTGAGCCTCTCATCCATACCTTTGTCACATCCAGAATTGATTACTACATGATCTCCTGGTTAACCTCCGATCCTCCACTATCCGTAAACTCCTTCTTATCCAAAACTCTGCTGCCTATTTGCTATCCCACACCAAGTCCCACTGACCCATCACTCCATTAGCTCCCAATCCCAACGCTTCAAATTTAAAATTCTCATCCTTCGAAACATAGAAAAATTTACGGTACAGAATGAGGCCATTCGGCCCATCGCATCTGTGCCGGTCAAAAAAGAGCTACCCAGCCTAATCCCACTTTCCAGTACTTGGTCTGTGGCCTTGTAGGTTATGGCACTTCAAGTGCATATCCAACTACTTTTCAAATGTGATGAGGATTTCTGCCTCTACCACCCTTTCAGATGGAGTTCCAGACCCCTACCACCCTCTGGGTGATAACATTTTTCCTCAGCTCCCCTCAAATCCTTCTACCAATTACTTTAAATCTATGCCGCCTGGTTATTGACCTCTCTGCAAAGGGAAATAGGTCCTTCTTGTCCATTCTATCTAGGTCCCTCATAATTTTATACACCTCAATTAAAATCACCCCTCAGCCTCCTCTGTTCCAAAGAAAACAACCCTAGCCTATCCAATCTTTCCTCATAGCTAAAATTCTCCAGCCCTGGCAACATCCTCGTAAATCTTCTCTCTACCCTCGAGTGCAATCATATCTTTCTTGTAATGTGGTGACCAGAACTGTATGCAGTACTCAAGCTGTGGCCTAACTAGTGTTTAATACAGTTCTAGCATAACCTCCCTGCTCTTATATTCTATGCCTCGGCTAATAAAGGAAAGTATCCCGTTTGCCTTTGTAACCACTTTATCTACCTGTCCTGTTACCTTCAGGGGTCTGTGGACATGCACTCCAAGGTCCCTCTCGTCCATACACCTCTCAGTATCCTCCCATTTATTGCGTATTCCCGTGCCTTGTTTGACCTCCCAAATGCTTTACCTCACACTTCTCCGGATTGAATTTCATTTGCCACTTTTCTGCCCACCTGAACAGTCCATTGATATTTTCCTGCAGTCTACAGCTTTCCTCCTCACTATCAACCACGGGGTCAATTTTTGTATCCTTATGTTTAAATTCTTCCATGGCCTCGCCCTTCCCTACCTTCTGTAACCGTCTCCAGCTCAACAACCCCTTTACCTCTGAACGCTCCATTCTTTTGACTCTGACCTTGTGTATCCCTCCCCTTCGCCCCATTCTTAGTGTTGCCTTCAGCTGCCTAGGCCCCACGCTCTTAAACTTCCTCCCTAAACCCATTCACATTTCCATTCTTCATTTAAAATTCATTCTTAAAACCAATCTCTTTGACAAAGCTTTTGCTCACCCCCATTCTTATCTTTCCTTCTTTGCCGCATTGCACATTTTTTCCTTACACCTCTGTGAGGCATCTTGGGATGTTCTTCCACTTTAAAGGTGCTACCTAAGTTTGGTTGTTATTGTTGAAGTAGAAAATGCTTCAGACCAACATTATATTTGGACAGTGAATGCACCGTTAACACTCCCCAAAGAGAATAGATTTTTTTAAAAATAGATTAAAACAACTTCTAACCTGAATCCGCACAAACAAAATCATAAAAATCTCCACTTGAGAGTACCTGACCCCATTCAGTGATCCAGACTCCATGGGCATCAGTGTCACACTGAAGTATTACTGTAACAAAACCTGGTCGCAATTATTAATGATTATTAAAAGGGTAATTTTCACAATACCATATTTGTGCAACTACAGGCTATGGCCTACTGCACATTAATTTTTTGCATTTCAAAGAGGCTGATGTGTCCTTTAGTTAAGTTCAGCCATTAAATGTACAATGTTTTTTCTTGAACAATGCCACCTCATAATTATAAATAAAACTCTTTGAATTTTGATTCCTGCTGACAACGTACTTTAAGTAACATGAAGATATGCTGCAATGCTCAATATCCGTGCAAACACCTCCAAATAAATAGAAGGCCATTATGCACCTGAAACAAAATGGACTGGGATAAGGCTATAACAAATCCAGAGATTTCCATAGTATTTAACAATCACAAAAATTTTAAGTAGTTTATACATTTATAAGTTTAGAATTGTGTTGTGATTAATACACATCTATACTACTTTATAACATATCATAGTAAATCACTTCAAAATTTGGATGACTTACAATTTGAAATCACAGGAGGCGGCCATTCGACCCATCAAATCCACGCTGGCTCTATGCATGAGCAATCCAGCCAGTCCCTCTATCCCGCCCTATCCCCATAGTCCCGCACATTTTTTCATTTCAAGTACTTATCCAGTTCGCTCCTACTAAATGTTCAATTTATACAAGTATCACTTTTGGTATTCAGTGGCCAAAAAGTCTAAAACAGTATGAAAATGTGCTTCAGAAGTGGGATGTAGCTCGAAGAGCATGTGGTTGTCTATGAAAAACTGTGTGGTTTTGTGGTTTTTATTTGGGGTGAAAAATTGCAGCTTTCATTTATTTAAAAAAAACTAAATTAGGGCAACATCAGCTAGATCAGCAAGCAAAATTTATCACTTTCCCCCATTTTCCCCCCAATAAACTCAAGATGTAAAAACAAATTCAGACAGTTAGGAACATCACTTTTGAAGTTAACTCTCAGATTCAAATTTTCAACGAAGGAGGAAAGAGGAGCAAGCTCACACATTTGCACATTACATAATGTTAACTTTCTGACAAAATAACATTTCTGTGATCATTACACATTGATAAAGTGACATGAATAACAAACATAAATTCCACCGATATGCCAATAGGGTTAGATGAAGTAGGGTGAGAGGAGGATCGTGTGGAGCAGCGCAAAACCCGGAAACCAATTAGACTGCGATCGTGTGCGGAGCACCCCGAATTCACTGGGTGCGTTACTCACGCACCCAGTCGACCCCCCGCTGCCAACCCGTCTCCCTCCTAATATCGAGCCCAAAGAGGCTGCAAAGAGATGTAGACAGGTTAAATGAGTGGGCAAGAGGTGGCAGATGGAGTATAATGTGGGGAAATATGAGGTTATTCACTTTGGTAGGAAGAATAGAAAAACAGAATTTTTTTAAATGGTGAGAAACTATTAAATGTTGGTATTCAGAGGGATTTGGGTGTCCTTGTAAAAGAAACACAGAAAGTTAACATGCAGGTACAGCAAGCAATTAGGAAGGCACATGGTATGTTGGCCTTTATTGCCTTACTTGCCTTAGAGGCAGTGCAACGAAGGTTCATTAGATTGATTCCGGGGATATGAGGGTTGAGTAGAATGGGCCTATACTCTCTGGAGTTCCGTAAAATGAGAGGTGATCTCATTGAAACTTATAAAATTCTGAGAGGGTTTGACAGGGTAGATGCTGAGAGATTGTTTCCCCCTGGCTGGAGAGTCTAGAACTAGGGGGCATAGTCTCAGGATAAGGGGTCGGCCATTCAAGACTGAGAAGTGGAGGAATTTCTTCACGCAGAGGGTTGTGAATCTTTGGAATTCTCTATCCCAGAGGGCTGGTCAAGGCTGAGATAGAGTGATTTTTGGACTCTCGGAGAATTAAGGGATATGGGGATCGGGCAGAAAAGTGGAGTTGAGGTCGAAGATCAGCCATGATCTGATTGAATGGCGGAGCAGGCTCGAGGGGCCGTATGGCCTACTCCTGCTCCTATTTCTTATGTTCTTATGTAAACACTGGCATAGACCAGTTGGGCCAAATGGCCTATTTCTGTGTTGTAGATTAAAGTTAAGAGCCTTGGGACATTTTACAATGTTAAAGGCTCTATATAAAATGCAAGTTGTTGTTGTAAATTCTACATAATCAAACTGTGGCTCGCCCGCCCTCTCTCTCTCACTCAATCTGTAGAGGTAACAGGAGACAGGTAAAGGAAACAAATAAAAAGAAAAAAAACTTCATATACTAGCAGCAATGCCCGTCAAGTTTTATTGAAAGCTGATTGGCTTATTCCTATGTTGTCATTCAGCCCCTTGAGCCTGTTCCGCCATTCAATGAGATCAGGGCTAATCTGTATCCTAATTCCATTTACTCGCCTTGGCTCCATATCCCTTAATACCCTTGGCGAGCAAAAATCTATCGATCTCAGATTTAAAATTAGTAATTGAGCTAGCATCTGCTGCTTTTTGTGGGAGAGTTTTCCACACTTCTACCATCCTTTGAATAGAATCATGGACTCATGAGTAAATCTTTTCTGCACTCTCTCTAAGGTCTTCACATCCTTCCTAAAGTGCGATGTCCAGAACTGGACACAATAATCCAGTTGTGGCCGAACCAGTGTTTTATAAACGGTCAACATAACCTCCTTGCTTTTGTACTCTATGCCTCTATTTATAAAGCCCAGGATCCAGTATGCTTTTTTTAAATCACTTTCTCAACCTGTCCTGCCACCTTCAAAGATTTGTGCACATATACCCACAGGTCTCTCTGTTCCTACACCTCTTTTAGAATTGTACCATTTAGTTTATATTGCCTCTCTTCATTCTTCCTGCCAAAATGTATCACTTAGCACTTCTCTGCATTAAAATTTCATCTGCCACATGTCCACCCATTCCACCAGACTGTCTATGTCCTCTTGAAGTTTGTGGAGCAGGCTCCAGGGGTTGTATGTCCTACTCCTGCTCCTATTTGTTATGTTCTTATTACTATCCTCCTCACTGTTTACTACACTTCCAAGTTTTGTTTCATCTGCAAATTTTGAAATTTTACCCTGTACACCCAAGTCCAAGTCATTAATATATATGTAAAAAAAGCAGTGGTCCTGGTACCGACCCCTGGGGAATACCACTGTAAACCTTTCTCCAGTCTGAAAAACAACCGTTCACGACTACTACTCTGTTTCCTGTCACTTAGCCAATTTCATATCCATGCTGCCACTGCCCCTTTTATTTCATGGGCTTCAATTTTGCTGACAAGCCTATTATGTGGCACTTTATCAAATGCCTTCTGAAAGCGCATATACATATCAATTGCATTGCCCTTATCAACCCTCTGTTACCTCATCAAAAAACTCAATCAAGTTAGTTAAACACGATTTGCCTTTACCAAATCCATGCTGGCTTTCCTTTATTAATCCACACTTGTCCACGTGACTGTTAATTTTGTCCCAGATTATCGTTTTTAAAAGCTTCCCCACCACTGAGGTTAAACTGACTGGCCTGTAGTTGCCGGGTTTATCCTAACACCCTTTTTTGAACAAGGGTGTAACATTTGCAATTCTCCAGACCTCTGGCACCACCCCCATATCTAAAGGAGGATTGGACGGTTGTGGCCAGCAACTCTACAATTTCCACCCTTACTTCCCTCAGCAACCTCGGATGCATCTCATCGGGACTGGGGTGACTTATCTACTTTAAGTACAGCCAGCCTTTCTAGTACCTCCTCTTTATCAATTGTTAGCCCATCCAGTATCTCAACTACCTCCTCTTTTACTGTGACTTTGGCAGCAGCTTCTTCCTTCATAAAGACAGATGCAAAGTACTCATTTAATACCTCGGCCATGCCCTCTGCCTCCTTTTTGGACCCTAATCAGCGCCACCCCTCCTCTTACTACGTGTTTACCATATATATGCTAATAGAAGACTTTTGGATTCCCTTTAATGTTAGCCTCCAGTCTATTCTCATACTCGTTCTTTGCCCCTCTTATTTCCTTTTTCACTTCTCCTCTGTACTTTCCACATTCAACCTGGTTCTCACTTGTATTATCAACCTTACATCTGTCATACATTCCCTTTTTCTGCTTCATCTTACTCTCTATCTCTTTCATCATCCAGGGAGCTCTGGCTTTGGTTGCCCTACCTTTCACCCTTTGGGAATGTACCTAGACTGTACCCGAATAATCTCTTTAAAGGACGCTCAGTGTTCGATTACAGTTTTGCCTGACAATTTTGAATTCTGATTTACCCGGGCCAGATCCGCTCTCAACCCACTGAAATTGGCCCTCCTCTAATTAAGTATTTTTACTCTAGATTGCTCCTTCTCCTTTCTCATAACTAAACTAAGCCTTACGATACTATAATCACTGTTCCCTAAAGATTACCCACTGACACTTGCCCCACCTCATTCCCCAGAACTAGATCCAGCAATGCCTCCTTCCTCATTGGGCCGAAAACATACTGATCAAGAAAGTTCTCCTGAACACACTTCAGAAATTCCTCCCCCTTTTTGCCCTTTACACTATTACTATCCCAGTCTATATTAGGATAGTTGAAGTCCACCATTATAAATACTCTATTGTTCTTGCATCTCTATGTAATTTCCCTGCAAATTTGTTCCTCTATATCCTTCCCACTAGTTGGTGGCCTATAGAATACACCCAGTAGTGTAATGGTGCCTCTATTGTTTCTTAACTCTAACCAAATAGATTCTGTCTTTAACCTCAAGGACATTCTCTCTCTCCAGCACTGCAATATTCTCATAAATCAATACTGCCACCCCAATTCCTTTTTTTCCGTCCCAAACTTTCCTGAACACCTATATCCAGAAATATTTAGTACCCAACCCTGCCCTTTTTTGAGCCATTATCACCATTACACCATATTCCTATGTGGCTATTTGCACCGGCAGCTCACCAACCTTATTCACCACACTTCATGCGTTTACACACATGCATTCTAAACCTATCTTAGACCTTCTCATATTCTCTTTTAGCCTGATCCCACGGTGCCATTTCTTACTCTAGTGCTATTTCTCTCTCCAAATCCTTTGTGCACCTTGTTGATCCTTTCTAATGCTGCATCCTGGTGCTCATCCCACTGACAAATTAGTTTAAACCCTCCCTCACAGCACTAGTGAAGCTTTGAGTGGAGAAGTGTTTCTTAACTTCTCTCCTGAATGGCCTGGCTCTGATTTTAAGTGTATGTCCCCTTGTCCTAGGCTCTCCCACCATTGGAAAAAGTTTCTCTCTATCCTATCAATTCTTTTCAAAATTCTAAAAACCTCAACCCCTTAACCTTCTATATTTCAGGGAATACATGCCTAGTTTCTGTAATCTCTCCTCATAATTTAACTCTTGGAGATCTGGTAACATTCTGGTGAATCTGCACTGCACACTCCTTCCATGGCCAATATATCCTCTCTAAGGTGTGGTTCCCAGAAGTGTACGCAGTACGCCAGATGTAGTCGAATCAGGGCTTTGTATAACTGCAGCAAAACTTCCTCCCTTTTATATTCTAGCCCTCTAAATATAAAGGCTAACATTCCATTAGCCTTTTTGATTATTTTTTGTGCCTGACCACTACATTTTACTGATCTGTGCATATGGACCCCAAAATCTCTTTGGACCTCCACTGTTCCTAGCTTTTCACCATTTAATAAATACTCAGATCTATCCTTTTTTGGTCCAAAATGGATGACCTCACACTTACCTGCGTTGAAATCTATCAGCCACAGTTTTGCTCACTCACTTAATCTATCAATGTCTCTTTGTAATTTTATGCTCCCGTCTACACTACTTATGATGCCACCAATCTTTGTGTCATCAGCAAACTTGGATATATGGCTCTCTATTGTGTTATCTAAGTCATTAATAAATATAATGAATAGTTGAGGATCCAGCACAGATCCTTGTGGGATACCAATAGTCATGTCCTTCCAATTCAAGTACATACCCATTATCCCTACTCTCTTTTCTACCGCCTAATCAACCTCCTAATCAGGTCAATAATTTGCCTTTAATTCCATGAGCTTTAAATTTAGCTAACAGTCTCTCGTGTGGAACCTTATCGAATGCCTTCTGGAAGTCCACAGACTTTAGTGACCCTGCCTATTACTTTAGTTGCTGCCTCAAAAAATTCCACAAGGTTCATTAGACATGACCTACCCTTTACAAATCCACTTTGGCTCTCTCTAATCAGCTCAAATTTCTCTAAGTGTTCAGTCAACAATGCATATCAAATAGTAAAGTATTCTGCAGACACAAAAGAAAAATCAGGATAGGGATATGGCCACTAAGGGATACACACGATAAACTCTCAGATAATGACAGCGAAACGACAGAAATATTAAATCATTACTTTGCCTCAGTATTTACCAGGAAGGATAACATGATGGGCATGACATTAGAAGAGATCAAAAAAGATATAAAGACATTTAAGATGGAAGGGGGGAGATAATTGATAAACTAATCAAACTTAGAGAGGATAAAAGCTCTGGTCCGGATGGATTGCATCCATGCATATTAAAAGAGGTTAGGGAAGAGATAGCAGAGGCACTATTCCATAAACGTAAAAATTCATTGGAAAAGGGAATAGTGCCAGAGGACTGGTGGACAGCTAATGTGATTCCTATATTTAAAAAGGGAGATAGAACAAGTCCAGGGAACTACAGACCAATTAGTTTAATGACGGTGATAGGAAAGGTAATCAAATCTTTACTCAAAGATGTAATAGATAAACATCTAGAAATCAAAAATAAAATAAAGAATAGTCAGCACAGATTTCAAAAGGGAAAGTCATGCTTGACCAACCTTACAGAATTCTTTGAAGAAATAACAGAAAGGGTAGACAAGGGTGATGCAGCAGACGTAATATATTTGGATTTTCAAAAGGCCTCCTATAAGGTACCGCAGAGTAGACTCATGACTAAGGTCAGAGAATGTGGAGTCAGGGGACAAGTAGCAGAATGAATAGCAAGTTGGCTACAAAACAGAACACAGAGTAGAGGTTAACATAAGAACATAAGAACATAAGAAATAGGAGCAGGAGTAGGCCAATCGGCCCCTCGAGCCTGCTCTGCCATTCAATAAGATCATGGCTGATCTGATCCTAACCTCAAATCTAAATTCATGTCCAATTTCCTGCCCGCTCCCCGTAACCCCTAATTCCCTTTACTTCTAGGAAACTGTCTATTTCTGTTTTAAATTTATTTAATGATGTAGCTTCCACAGCTTCCTGGGGCAGCAAATTCCACAGACCTACCACCCTCTGAGTGAAGAAGTTTCTCCTCATCTCAGTTTTGAAAGAGCAGCCCCTTATTCTAAGATTATGCCCCCTAGTTCTAGTTTCACCCATCCTTGGGAACATCCTTACCGCATCCACCCGATCAAGCCCCTTCACAATCTTATATGTTTCAATAAGATCGCCTCTCATTCTTCTGAACTCCAATGAGTAGAGTCCAAATCTACTCAACCTCTCCTCATATGTCCACCCCCTCATCCCCGGGATTAACCGAGTGAACCTTCTTTGTACTGCCTCGAGAGCAAGTATGTCTTTTCTTAAGTATGGAGACCAAAACTGTATGCAGTATTCCAGGTGCGGTCTCACCAATACCCTATACAACTGCAGCAATACCTCCCTGTTTTTATATTCTACCCCCCTAGCAATAAAAGCCAACATTCCGTTGGCCTTCTTGATCACCTGCTGCACCTGCAAACTAACTTTTTGATTTTCTTGCACTAGGACCCCCAGATCCCTTTGTACTGCAGTACTTTCCAGTTTCTCGCCATTAAGATAATAACTTGCTCTCCGATTTTTCCTACCATAGTGCATAACCTCACATTTTCCAATATTGTATTGCATCTGCCAAATCTCCGCCCACTCACCCAGCCTGTCTATATCCCCTTGTAGGTTTTTTATGTCCTCCTCACTCTCCACTTTCCCTCCCATCTTTGTATCATCTGCAAACTTTGATATGTTACACTCGGTCCCCTCCTCCAAATCGTTAATATAGATTGTAAAGAGTTGGGGACCCAGCACCGACCCCTGCGGAACACCACTGGCTACAGGTTGCCAGTCCGAGAATGTACCATTTATCCCAACTCTCTGCTTCCTGTTAGATAACCAATCCTCCACCCATGCCAGAATATTACCCCCAATCCAGCGATTCTTTATCTTGAGCAATAATCTTTTATGTGGCACCTTGTCGAATGCCTTCTGGAAGTCCACTGGTTCCCCTTTATCCACCCTGTAGGTTAAAGGTAGCTACTCAGACTGGCAAAAGGTGGGAAGTGGTGTTCCACAAGGATCCGTGCTGGGACCACTGTTGTTCACCATTTACATAAACGATCTGGACTCGGGAATCGAAAGTACAACTTCAAAACTTGCGAACACCAAATTGGGGGGTATAATTAATAATGAGGACTGCAACAAAATACAGAAAGACATTAATAAACTTGCAGAATGGGCATGTAATTGGCAAATGAATTTCAATATAGATAAGTGTGAGGTGGTACATCTTGGTAGGAAGAATAAGGAGGCCACATACTCCTTGAAAAATAAGAGTCTAAATGGGGTAGAGGAGCAGAGGGATGTGGGGGTAGAGATACACAAATCACTAAAGCAGCGACGCAGGTTAATAAGGCCATAAATAAAGTACACCAAGCACTGGGGTTCAATTCTAGAGGGATAGAATTGAAAAGCAGAAAAGTTATATTAAACTTGGATAGAACCTTGGTTAGACCACATTTGGAGTACAGTGAACAGTTCTGGTCTCCATATTATAAAAAGGATGTAGTGGCACTGGAGAAGGTGCAAAAAAAGATTTACGATGATACCAGAACTGAGAGGTTATACCTATCAGGAAAGATTGAGCAGGCTGGGGCTCTTTTCTCTAGAAAAGAGAAGACTGAGGTCTTTAAGATTGTGAAAGGGCTTGATAGAGTAAACATAAAGATGTTTCCACTTGTGGGGAAGTCCAGAACTAGGGGCCATAAATGTAAGATAGTCACTGATAAATCCAACAGGGAATTCAGGAGAAACTTCTTTACCCAGAGAGTGGTTAGAATGTATAACTTGCTACCACAAGGACTGGTTGAGGCAACTAGCATAGATGCATTTAAGGGGAAGCTAGATAAACACGAATGAGAAAGGAATAGAAGGACATGCTGACAGGGTTAGATGAAGTAGGGAGGGAGGAGGCTCGTGTGGAGCATAAACTCCGGCATGGACCTGTTGGGCCGAATTACTGTTTCTGTGATGTACATTCTATGTAATGCTCTATGAACAACGATGGTTCCTTTGTTACTAGGATCACAGTTGTCATCTGTGGAAAGCACACGCTTAAAACTGTACAATGTAGATTGGTATTCATCGAATCATAGAATGATACAGCAAAGAAGGAGGCCATTCAACCCATCATGTCTGTGCAGGCTCTTTGAAAGAGCTATCCAATTAGTCCCACTCCCCCGCTCTTTCTCCATAGCCCTGTAAATTTTTCCCCTTCAAGTATTTATCCAATTCCCTTTTGAAAATTACTATTGAATCTGCTTCAACCACCCTTTTTAGGCAGTCCATTCTAAATTATAACAACTCGCTGCGTAAAAAATGTTTTCCTCATGTTGCCTCTGAAAATAAGGAAATGGCAGACTTGTTGAATAATTACTTTGTGTCAGTCTTCACAGCAAAGAGGATAATATACCTAACAGTCCAGGGAAATTAATAATGAATCAAGGACTGGAATTCACAAAAGTTAAAGTAAGCAAGAAAACAGTATTAGAAAAAAATAATGGCACTAAAGACTGACAAATCCCCAGGACCTGATGGTTTCCACCCCAAAGTTTTAAAGGAAGTAGGTAAGGAAATTGCAGATTTAGCCATAACCTTCCACGGGTCTCTCAATTCAGGAATTGTCCCTTTAGACTGGAAAACTGCAAATGTAACTCCATTATTTAAGAAAGGTGAGAGAGAGAAACCAGGAAAATATAGACCTGTTACATCGAATTACATCGAAACTACAGCTCAGAAACCGGCCATTCAGCCCAAGTGGCCTATGTCGGCATTTATCCTCCACACGAGCATCCTCCCTCCTTACTTCATCTAACCCTATCAGCATACCCTCCTATTCCTTTCTCCCTCATGTGCTTATCTAGCTTCCCCTTAAATGCATCTATGTTAGTCACCACATCTATTCCATGTGGTAGCACATTCCACGGTCTTACCACTCTTCGGGTAAAGAAGCTGCTTCTGAGTTCCCTATTGGATTTATAAGAAACTATTTTGTATTTATGACCTCTACTTTTGGACTCTCCCATAAATGGAAACATTTTCTTTATGTCTACCTTTCATTATCTTAAAGACCTTTATCAGGTCATCCCTCAGCCTTCTCTTTTTTTAAAAAAGAGAAAAGAGATCCAGCCTGTTCAGCCTTTACTGATAAGTATATCCTCTCAGTTCTGGTATCATCCTTGTGAATCTTTCTTGCATCCTCTCCAATGCCTCTATATCCTTTCTATAATATGGAGTCCAGAACTGTGCCCAGAATTCCAAGTGTGGTCTAACCAAGGTTAAGAAAATAAGAACAACATTCTATGCAAGTTTAACAAAACTTCTCAGCTTTCAATTCTATCCGTCAAGAAATGAACCCTAGTGGTTGATTTGCCTTTTTGATGGCCTTGTTAACCTGTGTCGCTACTTTTAGTGATTTTTGTATCTGTACCTCTAGATCCGTTTGCTCCTCTAACTCATTGCAAAATGCGCCACCTCACACTTATCTATATTGAAATTCACACCCATTCAGCAAATTTATTAATGTGCTCTTGCATTTTGACACGTTCTTCCTTTGTATTAACTACACCTCCCAATTTCCAGCCCAGATGGCCTACTCCTGCTCCTGCTCCTATTTCTTATGTTCTTATGTAATCTCTCCTCATAATTTAATCCTTGGAGCAATGGTAACATTCTGATGAATCTGTGCTGCACTCCTTCCAAGGCCAATATATCCTTTCTAAGGTGCGGTTCCCAGAACTATACACAGTACTCCAAATGTGGTCTAACCAGGGCTTTGTATAGCTGTAGCAAAACTTAGAATCATAGAATCATAGAAGGTTACGGCACACATCGTGTCCCCACTATCCAGTTTAATCCCACTTTCCAGCACCTGGTCCATAGCCCTGTAGGTTTCGGCACTTCAAATGCACATCCAAGTACTTTTTAAATGAGTTGAGGGTTTCTGCCTCAACCACCCTTTCAGGCAGAAAATTCCAGATTCCCAACACCCTCTGGGGGAAAAAAATTCTCCTCAGCTCCCCTCTAATCCTTCTACAAATTACTTTAAATCTATGCCCCCTGGTCATTGACCCCCTCTGCTAAGGGAAATAGGTCCTCCCTATCCACTTTATCTAGTCCCGTCATAATTTTATATACCTCAACTAAATCTCCTCTCAGCCCTCCTTTGTTCCAAAGAAAACATCCCCAGCCTATCCAATCTTTTCTCATTGCTAAAATTCTCCAGCCCTGCAGCAATGTCCTCGTAAATCTTGATGTGGAGATGCCGGTGATGGACTGGGGTTGACAAGTGTAAGGAATCTTACAACACCAGGTTATAGTCCAACTGTTTTATTTGACAATCACAAGCTTTCGGAGGCTTTCTCCTTCGTCAGGTGAGTGTGGGATTCGGATTCCATGGAAGGTTGCCGCATTTATAGTCAGAGAACAATACCTGGTGATTACAGATAATCTTTCCAATTGCCCGTTGTCAAGGCAATCAAAGTGTTCAGACAGAGAGATGTTACCTACAGGACCACCGAATATACAAACGGCCAGAACAAAAGACAGACAGAGAGAGAGAGAGAAACATCCGAACGGGTCATTCTCTGTCTTTCTCTTCCTTTCGGATGTTTCTCTCTCTCTCTCTGTCTGTCTGTCTTTTGTTCTGGTCGTTTGTGTATTCGGTGGCCCTGTAAGTAACATCTCTCTGTCTGAACACTTTGATTGCCTTGACAACGGGCAGTTGGAAAGATTATCTGTAATCACCAGGTATTGTTCTCTGACTATAAATGCGGCAACCTTCCATGGAATCCGAATCCCACACTCACCTGACAAAGGAGAAAGCCTCCGAAAGCTTGTGATTTTCAAATAAAACAGTTGGACTACAACCTGGTGTTGTAAGATTCCTTATCTATATCCTCTCTAGTGCAAACACATCTCTTCTGTATTGTGGTGACCAGAACTATATGCAGTACTCAAGCTGTGGCCTAACCAATGTTTTATACAGTTCTAGCATAACCTCCCTGCTCTTATATTCTGTGCCTTGGCTAATAAAGGAAAGAATCACGTATGCCTTTTTAACCACTTTATCTACCTGTCCTGCTACCTTCAGGGGTCTGTGGACACTCACTCCAAGGTCCCTTTGTTCCTCTACACCTCTGAGTATCCTCCCATTTATTGTGTACTCCCTTGCCTTGCACTCCCCAAATTCATTACCTCACACTTCTCCGGATTAAATTCCATTTGCCACTTTTCTGCCCACCTGCCCAGTCCATTGATATCATCCTGCAGTCTACAGCTTTCCTCCTCACTATCAACCACACGGCCAATTTTTGTATCATCTGCAAACTTCTCGATCAAGCCCCCCACATTCAAGTCCAAATCATTAATATATACTACAAAAAGCAAGGGACCTAGTACTGAGCCTTGCGGAACCCCACTGGAAAAAGCCTTCCAGTCGCAAAAACGTCCATCATCAACCATTACCCTTTGCTTCCTGCCACTGAGCCAACTTTGGATCCAACTAGCCACTTTCCCTTGGATCCCATGGGCTTTTACTTCTTTGACCAGTCTGCCATGTGGGACCTTGTCAGTAGCCTTGCTAAAATCCATGTACACTACATCAAATGCGTCACCCTCATTGACCCTCCTTGTTACCTCCTCAAAAAATTCAATCAAGTTAGTCAGACGCAACCTTCCTGTAACAAATCCATGTCCTTGATTAACCCGTGCCTTTCTAAATGACGATTTATGCTGTCCCTCAGAATTGATTCTAATAATTTGCCCACCACCGAGATTAGACTGACTGGCCTATAATTACTCGGTCTATCTCTTCCTCCCTTTTTAAACAACAGTACAACGTTAACAGTCCTCCAATCCTCTGGCATCACACCTGTAGCCAGGGAGCATCGGAAAATGATGGTCAGAGCATCCGCTATTTCCTCCCTTGCTTCTCTTAACAGCCTGGGATACATTTCATTCGGGCCTGGCGATTTATCTACTTCAAAGATGCTAAACCCCTTAATACTTTCTTTCTCGCTATGTTTATCACATCCAATATTTCACACTCCTCAACTACAATCTCTGCATCGTTCCCTCTTTTGTGAAGACAGACGCAAAGTATTCATTAAGAATCATACCCACATCTTCTGCCTCCAGATAGGTTTTTTTTGGTCTCTAAGAGGCCCCACTCTTTCCTTAGTTATCCTCTTGCTCTTTATATATTTATAAAACATTTTTGGGTTTTCCTTAATTTTACTAGCCAGTATTTTTTCGTGCCCTCTCTTTGCTTTCCTAATTTCCTTTTTAATTTCACCCCTGCACTTTCTATACCCGTCTACACTTTCTGCAGTATTGAGCTCTCGGTGTGTGACTTCAGCTTCCCTTTTTTGCCTTATCTTACCCTGTATGCTCTTTGTCATCCAGGGAGCTCCACATATGTCAGTCCCACCCTTTGTTTTTCATTTTTCTTCCTCCCCTTTATATTCTAGCCCTCTAGATACAAAGGCTAACATTCCATCAACCTTTTTAATTATTTTGTGTACCTGACCACTACATTTTGATGAGCTGTGCACAAGGACCCCTAAATCTCTTTGGACCATTTAGAAAATACTCAGATCTATCCTTTTTTGGTCCAAAATGGATGACCTCACACTTAACTGCGTGGAAATCTATCTGCCACAGTTTTGCTCACTCACTTAACCTATCAATGTCTTTTTGTAATTTTATGCTCCCGTCTACACTACTTACTATGCCACCAATCTTTGTGTCATCGACAAACTTAGATAACACAACAGAGAGCCATATATCCAAGTCATTAATAAATATAGTGAATAGTTGAGGCCCCAGCACAGATCCTTGTGGGGCACCACTAGTCACTTCCTTCCAATTCAAGTACATTTCCATTTGACCCACCCTTTACGAATCCACATTGGCGCTCTCTAAGAAGCTCAAATTGCCCGAAGCGCTCAGTCACTTTGTCCTTAATCATAGATTCCAATAACTTCCCCACAACAGATGTAGCGAGGATCCGATGTGATAGGGATAACTGAATCATGTCTACATAAGGAACAGGACTGGCAGTCGAATATTGCAGGATATAACGTATTGAGAAAGGGTAGGGAATGGAGAAGCGGGGTGGGGTAGCTATACTAATTAGAGACAACACAATGGCAATAGAAAAAAGGGACATAAGTCACCTTAAGATAGAAACAGAATTCATATGGATTGAGACAAAGGATAAGAAGTGATCGATCATATTAATAGGTATATTCTACAGACCACCTAATAGTGGAAGGGAAGTGGAGGATGAAATATATAGACAAATCTATGTAATGAGTAAATAACATTGAATAATAATCATGGGAGATTTCAACTACTCCCAAATAAACTGGAAAGAGGTAGGGAAAGGGGAAAAGGGAATGGAGTTTTTACAGTGTGTACAGGACTCCTTTTTCACCCAGTACGTGAGAAGCCAAACAGAAGAGTAATCACTGCTGGATCTAGTGAAGGGAAATGAACCAGAGCAGAGAAGAGAAGAAAGCATAGGGGAACATTTAGGCAATAGCGATCATAATATAAGGTTTAAAATAATGTTTGAGAAAGACATAAGTAAGACAAAGACCAAAGTAATAGCTTGGAAGAAAGCTAATTTTGAGGGGATGAGAATGGAACTAGGGAAGGTAAATTGGAAAAAAAATTGACAGACAGATTGAACAACACTGGGAAATATTTAAAACAGTGGTCAATAGAATTCAAAAGAAAAATATTCCTCTAAAAAGCAAGAACAAACTAGCCAATAATGAAACACCATGGATGAATAAAGAGATATGGATAAAATTGAAACTAAAGAAAAAGGCATACCCTAAGATAATAAAGGAGGGGATGACAAAAGGGAATATGAAGAGGTTAGAAAAGAAGTCGAAAAAACAACTAGGAAAGCAAAGAGGAACTACGAAATTAAATTATCAAGGAATATAAAAAGAAATAGTAAAGTATTGTACAGGCACATAAATAACAAAAGAAAAAAACAGGATTGGGAATCGGGCCACTAAGGGATGCACAAGATAAACTCATTGGCAATGACAGCAAAATGGCAGAAATATTGAACAGTTAGTTTGCTTCTGTATTTACCAGGGAGACTAACAAGGTGGGCATGACATTAGAAGACGAGATCAAAAAAGATACAAAAACATTTAAGATAGAAAGGGGGGAGATAATTGATAAACTAATCAAACTTAGAGAGGATAAAACCTCAGGTCCGGATGGATTGCATCCACGAATATTAAAAGAAGTTAGGAAGGAGATGGCAGAGGCACCATCACACATATATAAAAATTCATTAGAAAAGGGAATAGTGCCATAGGACTGATGGACTGCTAATGTTATTCCTATATTTAAAAAGGGAGATGGAACAAGCCCAGGGAACTATAGACCAATTACCTTGAGGTCAGTGGTAGGAAAAATAATGGAATCTCCACTCAAAGATATAATAGAAAAACGTCTAAAAAAGGAAAATATAATAAGAATGGTCAGCATCGATTTCAGAAGGGAAAGTCATGCTTGATCAACCACATTGAATTCTTTTAGAAAGTAACAGAAAGGGAAGACAAGGGTAATGCTGTAGATGTAATATATTTGGATTTTCAAAAGGCCCTTGATAAGGTATTGCATTGTAGACTCATGACTACGGACAGAGCACGTGCAGTCAGGGGACAGGTAGCAGAATGGATAGCAAGTTGGCTACAAAGTTGGACGAAGCAGCCCGTTTGATTGGCACTCCATCCACCACCCTAAACATTCACTCCCTTCACCACCGGCGCATCGTGGCTGCAGTGTGTACCATCCACAGGATGCACTGCAGCAACTCGCCAAGGCTTCTTCGACAGCACCTCCCAAACCCGCGACCTCTACCACCTAGAAGGCCAAGGGCAGCAGGCTCATGGGAACAACACCACCTGCACGTTCCCCTCCAAGTCACACACCATCCCGACTTGGAAATATATCGCCGTTCCTTCATCGTCGCTGGGTCAAAATCCTGGAACTCCCTTCCGAACAGCACTGTGGGAGAACCTTCACCACATGGACTGCAGCGGTTCAAGAAGGCGGCTCACCACCACCTTCTCAAGGGCAATTAGGAATGGGCAATAAATGTTGGCCTCGCCAGTGACGCCCACATCCCATGAACGAATAAAAAAAATTTCTTGGTCCTCCTTTGCTGAACTCTAAAATGCTCCCAATCCTCAGGCTCCATGCTTTTTCTGGCAATTTTATTTGCCTTTTTCTTTGATTTAATACTATCATTAATTTCTCTTGTTAACCACTTTTGGACCACTTTTCCTGTTGGGTTTTTGTGCCTTAAAGGAATATATATTTGTTGCAAATTATGTATTAATTCTTTAAATCCTAGCCATTGCCTGTCTACCATTATACCTTTTAACGTAGTTCCCCAATCAACCGCAGCCAACTTGCGCCTCATACCTTCCGAGTTTGCTTTGTTCAGATTTAAGACCCTAGTTTTGGATTGAACTACATCAGTTTCAAACTTAATGAAGAATTCTATCATATTATGGTCACTCTTCCCTAGGGGCTCCTTTACAACAAGATTATTAATTAACCCTTTCTCATTGCACAATACTGGATCTAAAATAGCATGTTCCCTAGTTGGTTCCTCAACATAGTGATCTAGAATACTATCTCGTATACATTCCACGAATTCATCCTCCACAATATTAGTGCTAATTTGGTTTGCCCAATCTATATGTAGATTAAAGTCCTCCATGATTACTGTATTACCCTTGTTACATGCACTTCTAATTTCCTGCTTTGTACCGTGCCCTACATTACCACTACAGTTTGGTGGCCTATAAACAACTCCCACCAATGTTTTCTGCCCCATACCGTTTCTTAGCTCCACCCAAACTGATTCTACATCTTGATCTTCTGAGCCAAGATCCTTTCTCATCATTGTACTGATCTCATCCTTTATTAACAGTGCTAACCCCACCTCCTTTTCCTTTTTCCCTGTCCTTCCTAAATGTCAAATATCCTTGAATATTCAGTTACCAGCCTTGGTCACCCTGCAGCTACGTCTCTGTAATGGCAATTTGATCATACCCATTTACTTCCATTTGTGCCTAATTACATAAATTAGGCTTGTATTCTCTGGAATATAGAAGGTTAAGGGGTAATTTTATTGAGGATTTTAGAATTTTGAAAGGTATCAATAGAGTAGAGACAAACTTTTTCCACTGGTGGGGGAAGTCTAGGACAAGGGGACATAACCTTAAAATCAGAACCAAGCCATTCAGGAGTGAAGTCAGGAAACACTTCTTAACCCAAAGGGTGGAAGAAGTGTGGAACACTCTCCCACGAAAAGCAGTAGACGCTAGCTCAATTAATAATTTTAAATCTGAGATCGATAAATTTTTGCTCGTCCTGGTATTGAGGGATATGGAGCCATGACGGGTAAATGGAGTTAGGATACAGATCAGCCATGATCTCAAGGGGCTTAATGGCCTACTCCTGTTCCTATGTTTCTTTTGCCAATGACCTTATATCTGTGTCCTCTGGTTACCAACCCTTCTGCCACTGGAAACAGTTTCTCCTTATTTACAAACTGTAGAAATACAGGGGCATGTCAGTGCGAACAGCACGGTATGCGGACAACACAGTGTGAACGGAGAGTTTGCTAAGTGTGGGAGTTTGGTAAGTGTGGGAGTTCGGTGAAGTGGGGGAAGGAGGTGCTGCTTTGCCTTGCTTTTCCTAACTTTTTCCCCAGAGCGGCAGTGGAGAAAACTGAGATTGGGGAATAAAAGCAGCAGCAGACCTGCAACAAGAGACAACTACGATGCGATGTCACAGGTGAGGCAGGAGAGTCCGAGTATAAAAGGAGACACCTAGAGCGGGAGGAGAGTCTGAGAGTCTAAGGCAAGTCAAAGAATCATAGAGTCATAGAGTTATACAGCACGGATAGAGGCCCTTCGGCCCATCGTGTCTGCGCCGGCCATCAGCCCTGTCTACTCTAATCCCATATTCCAGCATTTGGTCCGTAGCCTTGTATGCTATGGCATTTCAAGTGCTCATCCAAATGCTTCTTGAATGTTGTGAGGTTTCCTGCCTCCACAACCCTTTCAGGCAGTGAGTTCCAGACTCCAACCACCCTCTGGGTGAAAAAGTTCTTTCTCAAATCCCCTCTAAACCTCCCGCCTTTTACCTTGAATCTATGTCCCCTTGTTATAGAACCCTCAACGAAGGGAAAAAGCTCCTTAGTATCCATCCTATCTGTGCCCCTCATAATTTTGTACACCTCAATCATGTCCCCCCTCAGCCTCCTCTGCTCCAAGGAAAACAAACCCAATCTTCCCAGTCTCTCTTCATAGCTGAAGCGCTCCAGCCCTGGTAACATCCTGGTGAATCTCCTCTGCACCCTCTCCAAAGCGATCACATCCTTCCTGTAGTGTGGCGACCAGAACTGCACACAGTACTCCAGCTGTGGCCTAACCAGTGTTTTATACAGCTCCATCATAACCTCCTTGCTCTTATATTCTATGCCTCGGCTAATAAAGGCAAGTATCCCATATGCCTTCTTTACCACCTTATCTACCTGTTCCGCCGCCTTCAGGGATCTGTGAACTTGCACACCAAGATCCCTCTGACCCTCTGTCTTGCCTAGGGTCCTCCCATTCATTGTGTATTCCCTTGCCTTGTTAGTCCCTCCAAAGTGCATCACCTCGCACTTTTCCGGGTTAAATTCCATTTGCCACTGTTCCGCCCATCTGACCAACCCATCTATATCGTCCTGCAGACTGAGGCTATCCTCCTGGCTATTTATCACCCTACCAATTTTTGTATCATCATGGCAGCACAGCTCGCACCCGTGATATGCTCCTCCTGCACGATGTGGGAAGTCATGGACACTACCAGTGTCCCTGGCGACCATGTGTGCAGGAAGTGTGTCCAGCTGCAGCTACTGGCTAACCGTCTTTCGGAGCTGGAGCTGCGGGTGGATTCACTGTGGAGCATCCGCGATGCTGAGACTATCGTGGACAGCACGTTCAGTGAGGTGGTCACACCGCAGGTAAAGATTATGCAGGCAGAAAGGAAATGGGTGACCGCCAGGCAGAGTAAAAGGACGAGGCAGGTGGAGCAGGAGTCCCCTGGGGCCATCTCCCTCTCAAACAGATATTCTGTTTTAGATACTGTTGGGGGAGATGGCTTATCAGGGGAAAGCAGCAAGAGCCAGGTTCGGGGCACCACGGGTGGCTCTGCTGCACAGGAGAGGAGGAAGAAGAGTGGCAGGGCTATAGTGATAGGGGATTCAATTGTAAGGGGAACAGATAGGCATTTCTGCGGCCGCAAACGTGACTCCAGGATGGTATGTTGCCTCCCTGGTGCTAGGGTCAAGGATGTCACGGAGCGGCTGCAGGGCATTCTGGAGGGGGAGGGTGAACAGCCAGTCGTCGTAGTCCATATTGGTACCAACGACATAGGTAAAAAAAGGGATGAGGTCCTGCAAGGTGAATTTAAGGAGTTAGGAGATAAATTAAAAAGCAGGACTTCAAAGGTAGTGATCTCAGGATTACTACCGGTGCCACGTGCTAGTGAGTATAGGAACAGGAGAATAGACAGGATGAATGCGTGGCTGCAGGGATGGTGTAGGAGGGAGGGATTTAGATTCCTGGGACATTGGGACCGGTTCTGGGGAAGGTGGGACCTGTACAAGCGTGACGGGTTACACCCGAGCAGGACCGCGACCAATGTCCTCGCAAGGGTGTTTGCTAGTGCTGTTGGGGAAGGTTTAAACTAGAGTGGCAGGGGGATGGGAACCTGAGCGGGGAGTCAGAAGGGAATAAAGTTGAGAGCAGCAAGAGAGGGGAAGACCCAGGGGAAATCTACAATACAAATAGTACAAACATTTGTTCAAGAACAAGTGAAAGGGAAAAGCGTAGAGCAGCGGAAAGAATGTGTACTTTAGGCACGACAGATGAAATAAAAACTAGAAGGCGTAAGGCGATTAACCCAGCATCAAAGCTGTGGCAGGGGGTTGGGAACCTGAGCAGGGAAACAGAGGAAAGCGTGTCAGGAAGGGACAGAAGGTATGGAGTAAAAGGTAAAGTGTTAAAAAAGGAAAATGCAGGAACTAAGTGTCACAAAACATATTTGAAAGTTCTTTATCTGAATGCACGTAGCATTCGTAACAATACGGACGAGTTAACGGCACAAATAACGACGTATGGGTATTATCTTGTGGCCATTACCAAAACATGGCTGCAGGGTGACAACGACTGGGAATTAAATATGCCAGGGTATTTAACAATCAGGAAGGACAGGCAGGAAGGTAGGGGAGGTGGGATGGCTATGTTAATAAAGGAAGGAATCACTGTAATGCAGAGAAATGATATTGGGACAAAGGATCAGGATAATGAAACAGTTTGGGTAGAGATAAGGAATAATAAGGGGAAAAAAACACTCGTGGGCATAGTATATAGGCCTCCTAATAGTTGCAACTCTGTTGGAAGAAGTATTAATCAGGAAATAGTCGGGGCATGTAATAAGGGAACAGCTATAATTATGGGGGATTTTAACTATCATATTAACTGGACAAATCAAATTGGGCAGGGCAGCCTTGAGGAAGAGTTTATTGAGTGTATTAGGGATGGATTTCTTGAGCAGTATGTAACTGATCCTACAAGGGGGCAAGCAACCTTGGACCTGGTCCTGTGTAATGAGCCAGGATTAATTAATAATGTCCTAGTTAAGGATCCCCTTGGAATGAGTGACCATAACATGGTTACATTCCATATCCAATTACAGGGTGAGAAGGTTGGTTCTCAAACAAGCGTACTGAGCTTGAATAAAGGAGACTATGATGGTATGAGAGCGGAATTGATTAAAGTGGACTGAGAAAATAGATTAACGGGTAAGACAGTACATGAGCAGTGGTGTTCATTTAAGGAGTTATTTTACAACTTTCAAAAAATATATATTCCACTGAGGAAAAAAGGGTGTAAAAGAAATGACAGCCACCCGTGGCTAAGTAAAGAAATTAAGGATAGTATCCGACTAAAAACAAGGACATATAAGGTAGCCAAACTTAGTGGGAGGATAGAAGATTGGGAAGTCTTCAAAAGACAGCAAAAAGTAACGAAAGGATTGATTAAGAAAGGGAAGATAGATTATGAAAATAAATTAGCAAAAAATATAAAAACAGATAGCAAGAGTTTCTACAGTTATATAAAAAGAAAAAGGGTGGCTAAGGCAAACGTAGGTCCCTTGGAGGATGAGATCGGGAAATTAATGGTGGGAAACATGGAGATGGCAAAAATGCTGAACAAATATTTTGTTTCAGTCTTTACGGTAGAGGACACTAAGAATATCCCAACACTGGACAAACAGGGGGCTCTAGGCGGGGAAGGAGCTAAATACGATTAAAATCACTAAGGAATTGGTACTCAGTAAATTAATGGGACTCAAGGTGGATAAATCCCCTGGACCTGATGGCTTAGATCCTAGGGTCTTGAGGGAAGTGGCAGTACGGATTGTGGATGCTTTGGTAATAATTTTCCAAAATTCTCTGGACTCGGCAAAGGTCCCAGCAGATTGGAAAACTGCTAATGTAACACCCTTATTTAAAAAGGGTAGTAGGCAGAAGGCTGGAAATTATAGACCAGTTAGCTTAACATCTGTGGTGGGTAAAATTTTGGAGTCTATTATTAAGGAGACAGTAGCGGAACATTTGGATAAACATAATTTAATAGGACAAAGTCAGCATGGCTTTACGAAGGGGAAGTCATGTCTGACAAATTTGCTTGAGTTCTTTGAGGACATAACGTACAGGGTGGATAAAGGGGAATCAGTGGACGTAGTGTATTTAGACTTCCAGAAGGCATTCGACAAGGTGCCACATAAAAGATTATTGCTCAAGATAAAGAATCACTGGATTGGGGGTAATATTCTGGCATGGGTGGAGGATTGGTTATCTAACAGGAAGCAGAGAGTTGGGATAAATGGTTCATTCTCGGACTGGCAACCAGTAAGCCAGTGGTGTTCCGCAGGGGTCGGTGCTGGGTCCCCAACTCTTTACAATCTATATTAACGATTTGGAGGAGGGGACCGAGTGTAACATATCAAAGTTTGCAGATGATACAAAGATGGGAGGGAAAGTGGAGAGTGAGGAGGACATAAAAAACCTACAAGGGGATAATAGACAGGCTGGGTGAGTGGGCGGAGATTTGGCAGATGCAACACAATATTGGAAAATGTGAGGTTATGCACTATGGCAGGAAAAATCGGAGAGCAAGTTATTATCTTAATGGCAAGAAACTGGAAAGTACTGCAGTACAAAGGGATCTGGGGGTCCTAGTGCAAGAAAATCAAAAGTTAGTATGCAGGTGCAGCAGGTGATCAAGAAAGCCAGGGGGATAGAATTTCAAAACAGGGAGGTATTGCTGCAGTTATATAAGGTATTGGTGAGACCGCACCTGGAATACTGCATACAGTTTTGGTGTCCATACTTAAAAGAAAAGACATACTTGCTCTCGAGGCAGTACAAAGAAGGTTCACTCGGTTAATCCCGGGGATGAGGGAGTGGACATATGAGTAGAGGTTGAGTAGATTTGGACTCTACTCATTGGAGTTCAGAAGAATGAGAGGCGATCTTATTGAAACATATAAGATTGTGAAGGGGCTTGATCGGGTGGATGCGGTAAGGATGTTCCCAAGGATGGGTGAAACTAGAACTTGGGGGCATAATCTTAGAATAAGGGGCTGCTCTTTCAAAACTGAGATGAGGAGAAACTTCTTCACTCAGAGGGTAGTAGGTCTGTGGAATTTGCTGCCCCAGGAAGCTGTGGAAGCTACATCATTAAATAAATTTAAAACAGAAATAGACAGTTTCCTAGAAGTAAAGGGAATTAGGGGTTACGGGGAGCGGGCAGGAAATTGGACATGAATTTAGATTTGAGGTTAGGATCAGATCAGCCATGATCTTATTGAATGGCAGAGCAGGCTCGAGGGGCCGATTGGCCTACTCCTGCTTCTATTTCTTATGTTCTTATGTTCTACTCTATCAAAACCCTTCATGATTTTGAACACATCATGAACAAATCAACATCTTATTAATTTTGTTGATTGCTGCTCTACACTGGTTGGTCATGTTGAGCATCAAGCCTACAAAGGCTCCTAGGTCTTTTTCAGCTTCATCCTTAACAATTTCAACACCACTCATGGTGTGTATGTGCCACTCGTTATTTCTTCCTACGTGCAGTAATTTACATTTCTCTACATTAAATTTCATCTGCCATTTTTCTATCAATTTACATATTTAATCCAACTCATTTTGCAATTTCTGAGCTCCAATTTCACTGCTTCTCCTAGTTTGGTACCATCTGTAAATTTGGCCACTTTGCATTGGGTTTCTGAATTCAGGTCAATTATGTAAATTAGAATCAGTAGTGGTCTCAGCATCAAGCCCTGGGGCACCCCACTCTGTACTCCCCACCCCACCACCGCCTACCCCCCAATCCCAACGTAACTCCTGTAACAAATGCCCATTCTTTCCTACCCATCAGCTAGTTTCTTATCCACTCCCAGGGTTTACCCTAAATCCCAATTGCTTTGAGGTTAAATAATAGGCTTTTGTGTGACACTTTGTCAAATGCCTACTACAGATTCAAAATTCTGCTGAGTCCATTTGAATTATTTCTCATTATTTGCTCAATCTCCAATTTAAGTATTAAAACCCAATGCCAGCATTTTATGCCATCAGTAAACTGCTTAAGCTGTAGCAATAAAATTAAATTGTGTGCCAACTGCAAGCTGTTAATGAAAAATAACAAGAAATTACGGTGCTGGTTTTATTTTTCGCAGTGTGCTAAGCATCCCATAAATTCCACAGTGGCTTGCATAAGCTATAGCAAGTTTTGCTGGTCCTAATAAAAAGCCAGGGAAATGAAAGATACAAATATGTGCTTTCCTCAGAGGGCATTTAAACTCTGCCAATGTTGTACGAAACCAGTAAGCCTGCAAGGATGCCTGGAAGAACTTTTCTCTCTCTTTAACTATGGGGACATCTGGTCTCAGCATGCTGCCTCTACACAGCAACATAGTTGAGATTAGGAATATGGCAGAATGACAGTGACTGAGAAACAATTTATAGACAAATTGTCGTGTTCTTGTTAATTTCTTCCCAGCCAATTTACTATACAACTGCAGAGTTCCAAAAACAGGTTGCAGATAATGCATTATTGGCGATAGAAGATAGCTTACAATAAGTGGGTAGGAGACAGAGTAATGATAAAAAAATACAAAATTTTAAAATAGATCACCACAGCTTCCCTATTTTTGAACAGGAAGCTGTGGTGATCTCACAAGCTGAGTTGAGGTGTTGGTAATGAACTATCTGCATACTTTTGCTTTGTTTCAATTCTTTTGTCTTTTTAAAAAAAATTAAATTTTATTTTTTTCCTTTTCTTTTATGAAGGTTAAAGAGGAGAAATAAACAAAAACAGTTCACTGTGCAGCAAAAACAAATTTAGTTTTACCTCACAAATTGTTAGGCATCTAATCTATCACATTTCACTTCATAACATGATTTTATCACATCCTATTTTTCCACTGCTAACCGTTGAAGCCAGCCTCAATGCATAGTACATGTAGTTGAGTGTAACTGTCAGCAAAGTATTGTACTTTTAGGTTTTGCCTTTTTTCTAGCTAAACCCAAGCTCTGCTCTAGTCATACAATTCTGGTATGTAATTTAAAGACTATATGCCAGCTAAAGGATAAACACCAAGACTTATTAATACGGTAATTACCATATATTGTATATGGGTTTGTACCATTTTCTGTTTTGTAAACCAAAATACCACAGCTGTTCAGCACTAAATATTTGTCACATGATATGCTTCAACAATCACATTAATTAGAATCAGATTTTAAGGGCTTTCTGAAAACCCAGTGAATTTGGTTAATTAATGTAGAACAAATAGAACAATTGTATAAGAAAATTTGAAAATTACGATATAGTTCCTCTAAAATCCCAATGCTTTAAAAACTACAGTACTTGTATTACGAAATCCAAAAAAACTGAGTAACACATTACATCAGGCTGTTTTTATTTCCTTTTCAAAACGTAAAATTAAAGGACTCTATTTACAAACCACCAAATAAGAGCATTTTGAAACTTACCAGATCAGCTAGTCGCAATCACTTTACAAAATATGTGGACTGACTACAATTTTTTTTAAATGCTGCTGTATAATCAATTTTTGTGTGGTACTAAGCATCTGGACCAGAATTAGCACAGAAAAACAGAAATACTGCAGCTGGGACATAGCTTAACAATTTGAGAAAAGCTTTTCTTACTATACCTTTAAAGGTGAACTTAAGATAAAAACATCATCATCCTCTTCCTCCTCCTCTCTACTGATACTCCTAAAAGTAGAAAGCTGCATCATGCTCATCTCTTGGTAGATGCCAGATTCACATGGCAAAGTAGAATGAACGCCCAAATAGTCTGTATGTAGGTTATGACTGGGCAAAAACAGTAGATCTCAGTAATGCTTAGCCAATGAAAAACTAGCTGGAATGTACTCTCCAAAACAAAGCTGTGGTTTACTTTGGTATACGATCATGTGACTAATTATTGATTTTATCTGAACACCCTCCCTAACAATGGAAAACAATAACTTGAAAAAAAGTTTATGAGATAGAAAGAACATTAGACTTTTAAGTAAACTGAATTACTTCTGCAATGAAACCTGTATAAACAGACACTCCCAAAAAACGGACACCTGCAAAAAATCGACACTTATTGAGACACCCAAATAACATGCATTGTAAAATATATAGCAGGCACTCTGAAACCATGGATAATTACGAACAACAGATAGCCTTCAATGCACCAAGCCCTTTAACAACTTAAAGCTGCTGCATCTGGAACTTTCACTGAGTCGGGATCACTGGCGCTTCCCCTTGCAGCTTTCTGCCCCCAAATTCTCTTAGGCCCATCATTTTTGTGTGATCAGTCTATGCAAGGCAGCAGCGGGTTTTGTGAAAGAAATGGCTTTTGTGGAATGGGGAGCTCTTTACCCAGCATCCGTGGAGGCAGAGAAACCACTCTATCTCTGGGATTGAATGCTTGCATGGCTCTATCCCAAGGATAGAGCGGTTTCTCTGCCGCTATGGATGCTGGGTAAAGAATTCCCATTCAACAAAAGTCATTACTTTCACAAAATCCGCTGCTGCCTTGCGCTGACTTGCATGCACTGACCTCGCCAGCCTCCCGAATCAAGGAAAGCACATGCGAACAGCGAGATGGGTCATTCTTCCCTGCCCCAAGGCCGTGTCCATACACTCTTTCAGCAGCTGTTGGCAGTTTCTCTCCCCCTGACTCTGCCATCATCTTCTTTACCTTGGCTTCTGATGGTGGTTCTGCTTCTTTGAGGAGCTTTGACTTTGGGAGTGAAGGTGGATAACTGTCCTAGGAGTCTCTGTCGTTCTATAACGTGATGGACAGGCCTGTGAGTTCCAGCTATCGGTCAGTCTTCCTGCAGACTAACTGCTCAACCAGAAAACTGCAGTTTCACTCCTACACATAATGTGACCTGTTGTGTTTGCCCTCCCAAATGTTCTCAATCCGTTCTAAGACTTGCCTTTGGAAACAGAACCCATCATCACATTTTCCCTTTTTTTTGACCTGTGACTGAGAAATGCAGTTCATAATTGAAATTATACTCTGCTCCAAGTGAGGGAGGTTTAAAATTAAATGGGAAATTTAGACTGCAAAACTGTAGTGAACAGAGCCAAACCCTGGTGTGTGGGAGGGGGATTGCTGCAGCTGATTAGGTGCTGATCATAATCTCAGCTGGCTTGTCAAGATTGTTGGGAAAATTTTTACAGTACATATAATGACCATTTTGAAAATAAGGACACCTGCAAAACAAAGGACAGATGATGCCAGTCCCTAAGGTGTCCGTAATTTACAGGTTTCACTGTACTTGTTTTTATAAATAAAAGAGATTGATGTTTAATTTCAAGTGTTAGAAATACAAGTTTAGAAATAAATTTGTTTGACATTTTTCTACACTTTTATATGCAAAATCCCTTCACAATGCAACAGACTAAGATTTCTCCTAAAATAATACATATCTATATACAAATTAATGTTTTTTACGATGAGGTTACAAAGGGATGTCTATGTCTCTTCCATACTTATATAAAAATTTGCAATATGCAATATGGTGTTGGGGGGGGGGGTGGAGAACAGTGGCAATATCGATTAAGGAGAATATTGCAGTGCTGGAGAGAGAGGATGTCCTGGAGGGGTCAAGGACAGAATCTATCTGATTAGAGTTAAGAAACAATAGAGGTGCCATTACACTACTGGGGGTAGTCTATAGGCCACCAACTAGTGGGAAGGAGATAGAGGAGCAAATTTGCAGGGAAATTACAGAGATGTGCAAGAATCATAAAGTAGTGATAATGGGGGACTTCAACTGTCCTAATATAGACTGGGACAGCAACAGTGTAAGGTGCAAAGAGGGGGAGGAATTTTTGAAGTGTGTTCAGTGCATTTCTGGCCCAACGAGGAAAGAGACATTGCTGGACTTTCTTTCTGGGATATGAGGTGGGTCAAGTGGAGCAAGTGTCAGTGAAGCAACATTTAGGGAACAGCGATCATAGTACCATAAGGTTTAGATTAGCTATGCAAAAAGACAAGGACCACTCTAAAGTAAAAATACTCAATTCGAGGAGGGCCAATTTCAGTGGGATGAGAACGGATCTGGCCCGGGTAAATTGGAATCAAAGATTGGCAGGCAAAACTGTAATTGAACAATGGGTGGCCTTTAAAAGAGGAGATGGTTCATGTACAGTCTAGATACATTCCCAGGAGGGAGAAAGGTAGGGCAACTAAAACCAGAGCTCCCTGAATGACAAAAGAGGTAAGCAGAAAAAAAGGGGCGTATGACAGATGTCAGGTTGATAATACAAGTAAGAACCGGGCTGAATATAGAAAGTTCAGAAGGGAGACGAAAAAGGAAATGAGGGGCAAGGAGAGTATGAGAATAGGCTGGAGGCTAACATAAAAGGGAATCCAAAAGTCTTCTATAGGCATGTAAACAGTAAACAGGTAGTGAGAGGAGAGGTGAGACCGAACAAGGACCAAAAAGGAGAGCTACGCATGGAGACAGAGGGCATGGCTGAGGTACTAAATGAGTACTTTACATCTGTCCTTACCCCAAGGAAGAAGATGCTGCCAAAGTCACAGTAAGTGAAGAGGTAGCTGAAATACTGGATGGGCTAAAAATTGATAAAGAGGAGGTATTAGAAAGGTACTTAAAGTAGGTAAGTCACCCAGTCCGGATGGGATGCACCCTAGGTTGTGAGGGAAGTAAGGGTGGAAATTGAGGAGGCACGGGCCATAATCTTCCAATCATCCTTAGATACGGGGGTGGTGCCAGAGGACTGGAGAATTGCAAATGTTCAAAAAAGGATGTAAGGATAAACCCAGCAACTACAAGCCAGTCAGTTTAACCTTGGTAGTGAAGAAACTTTTAGAAACAATAATCCGGGACAAAATTAACAGTTACTTGGACAAGTGTGGATTAATCAAGGAAAGCCAGCATGGATTTGTTAAATGAAAATCATGTTTACTCAACTTGATTTGAGTTTTTTGATGAGGGAACAGAGAGTGACGAAGAGGGCAATACGGTTGATGTGGTGTATATGGACTTCCAAAAGGCGTTTAATAAAGTGCCGCATAATAGGCTTGTCACCAAAGTTGAAGCCCATGGAATAAAGTGGGCAATGGCAGCATGGATACAAAATTGGCTAAGTAATAGGAAAGAGAGTAGTGGTGAACGGTTGTTTTTCAGACTGGAGGGAGGTATACAGTGATGTTTCCCAGGGGTCGGTACTAGGACCATTGCTTTTTTTGATATATATTAATGACTTGGACTTGGGTGTACAGGGTACAATTTCCAAATTTGCAGATGCCATAAAACTTGGAAGGGTAGAGAACAGTGAGGAGGATAGTGATAGACTTTAAGAGGGCATAGACAAGCTGGTGGAATGGGCAGAGACGTGGCAGATGAAATTCAACACAGAAAAGTGTGAAGTAACACATTTCAGTAGGTAGAACGAGGAGAGACAATATAAACTAAAAGGTACCATTTTAAAAGGGGTGTAGGAACAGAGAGATCTGGGGGTATATGTGCACAAATTGTTGAAGGCGGCAGGGCAGGTTGAGAAAGCAGTTAAGAAAGCATACGGGATTCTGGGCTTTATAAATAGTGACAGAGTACAAAAGCAAGGAGGTTATGATGAACCTTTACAAAACATTGGTTCGGCCACAACTGGAGAATTGTATCCAGTTCTGGGCACCGCACGTTAGGAAGGATGTGAAGGTCTTACAGAGGATGCAGAAGAGATTTACTGGAATGAATCCCGGGATGAGGGACTTCAGTTACAAGCATAGACTGGAGAAGCTGTGGTTATTCTCCTTAGAGCAGAGGAGATTTGATAGAGATATTCAAAATCATGAAGGGTCTGGATAGAGTAGATAGGGGGAAACTGTTCCCATTGGCAGAGGGGTCAAGAACCAGAGGACATAGATTTCAGTGATTGGCAAAAGAACCAAAGGCAACATGAGAAAAAACTTTTTTTTTTACACAGCGAGTGGTTGTGATCTGGAAGCACTGCCTGAGGGGGTGGTGGAGGCAGATTCAATCTTAGCTTTCATAGGGGATTGAATAAGTATTTGAAGGGAAAAAATTTGCAAGTCCAAGGGGATAGGATGGGGAAGTGGGATTAGCTGGATTGCTCTTGCAGAGAGCTGGCACAGACTCAACGGGCCAAATGGCCTCCATCCGTGCTGTAACCATTCTATGATTCTATATTAGATTCCTATACAGTATTTTCCAAACATTTATTTTCCATTAAAATAGTAAAATTAAGTTTTGAAAAAAAATGTAAGTAATGATTATCAGCATCCTTGATGAGCAAATTCACTTAAAAAATAAGGCAGATTTAGGGAATTGATAGGAATGTTCCCACCAGCACAAGATAATGGCATGGGTCTGGACAATTACTATTAGTGATCTTGCCAAGTTCCTGCTTGGAACTCCCTCATCCAGATTTCAAGTATGTGCCCAGTTCCTGCTTGGAGCTCCCTCATACAGATTTCAAGAATGTGCAAGAGCATGCAAATAAAGCACCACATAAAAGTCAGAATTTCTTGATTCTTGAGTGGAAGACCCCCTCAGCTTAATATCATTCATTCACAACAAAACATTAAAGACAAGCTAAATGGAGAAGGAAAGCTCTTTTAAAAAAAATACATTTTTGTGTAGGCACTTTTTCATAAATAATTAGGTTTGCTTTTTAAAGATCCCCAACCACAAAAATTAATTTTTGATGGGGTACATGATGAAAGAGGGTTTAAGCAGAGGGTTGTTAGGGCATGGAATACCAGAAACAGTGGTAGCTACATAATCCACAATAGCTTTTAAAATGGAATTGCATATGTATTTGAAAAAGAAACGGGTATGGGCAAAAGGTAAGGAATGGGACCAAGTGGATAGCTCTTGCAAAGAGCCAGTGCAGGTATGATAAGCCAAATGGCCTCCTTCTGTGCTGTAAAATTCTGATTCTATTTTGAATGCATTGTCAAATATTGTGTAGCTTTTATTATGGAGTGTTTTAAAAGCTAGATGAAAGCTCAATTTTGATAGTTTTGACAACTGCCCCTAGGTCTCTCTACAATTGTGATTTCAGTTATGAACAGGTCGCAAAAGGGAATAGTTGGATAGCGAGCTAAACTTCAAACTGGTTGAACAACATTCCTTTCGTCTTGGACACAGCTAACAAACTACCGTTTCAATACTTTACTACCAGTACCATCAGAATATGAACTACTGAACCAACTTGAATCGTGCTACACTCACAATAGGATTTTATATTATCTCTCATTAATGAAACTATTTTATACTGAGGGGCAGTAAAGGAGAGGAAGAAAAACATGAGCATCTTTGGGGTGAGGAGGTAAGATTCTGGGCTCTTTGAACTTTGTACAATGTATCTTTTGAAAAGTGAGATTGAGGTAATAGAGATTTTTTTATTTTTTTGATTCTGTCTGATTTTTTTTTCAGGGAAGGTCAGGGAAAAGATCAGTGTTCCCTAAACTAGGGAATCAACAAGTGATGTGAGGGGGAAATACATGATAGATAGGCTCTGGATGGAGCAGGCTTCATGAGCTGTATGGCCTTTTCTCACTCTGGATCTTTGTGTGTTCTTACAATGAGTTTGGATAATAGAGGATCTGTTGGGTAAGCTGCTATTTGCTAACTGTGCAATAATTTGCAATAAATGCCGATCTTGCCAGCAATATCCACATCCTGAGAATGAAAAATTAACTGAGCAAGGTTGTCTTATGCAGAGCAGTTGGCTAAGCTCTGTAATGTCCTTCTTGTGCCAAGTCATAAATTTGTCTGTAATTAAGGAAGGCATATTCACTGTTGGGGGAAGAGAGTCCTAGTTATCATCAGTGAGTTACAAACTTCCCACCAGGTTGTGAGGCGTATTGCCATTATGGAATGTTACTGGGCTTCAGCATAATGCTTCTCGAGTCTGTAAAAGCCAGAATGTACAGGGGAACATGGAGAGAAGCTTCCACCTGGGTGAAAGAAATGCATTGTTTTGAAGAAATTGTGTTTGTGCTGGGAGTCAGACATATACCCCGATAGGTTAGATTAAGTTGAGTGCAAAGGATTGCTCACATGAGCAGGACGTTATCGGTGTATGGTGATATTTTGTGTTCAACTCCTCCAGCCTGTATGCTATGAATACCCGAATTTGCTATTATGGCTACTGCTATGTGCTCAATGGCTAAGGCAAAGAGTACAACTTGCATTTATTGAGCACCTTTAACATATAAAAATGTCCCTAGGAGTTTCACAGAGGAGAAAAGGATATTGCACCAAGCCTTTGCAGGAAGGTTCAGCGAGGTAACTGAAGGTTTGGCCTACGAACTGTATTTTGAGAAGATGTTTAAAGGTGGGGAGGTAGGTAGAAAGACAGAGTTCAGGGAAGGGGATGGAGTTGATGGCAAAAAGACAACGTTTTTGTCAGGGTCTGAAAATAATGTAGGAAATGAAGAGAAGGCCACGGATGGATCACGTGGAGAATTCTGAAGGTGACTGTGACAGCTCAAGTAAAAGGCATTTCTAGAGATGCGTTGGGACAACTAGAAATAAAACCATGCAAGGTGCGTCTCGTGACATGAACTATGAAGGAGAAGCAGTGATCATCACGATGAATGCTGCAGAGAAGACAAGGTGCAGCAGAGAATATTGTTGGTGACTTGGATCATGGTGATCTGGATGCGTGGGAAGGCCAGGAATTTGATTAATGGGATTTAAACAGACTTGCAGGTGAGATGAGCTATGAGACGACAGCACGTTTAAGAACCTTGGACAAGAAAGGGAGATTAAAGATGGGTAGATTCAGGAGTGGACAGTTCAAGGGTGAATTTTTGAGTATGGTGATTATGCAAGTTTTGAAAGGAAAGTGACAGTGCCTGAATAGAAAGAAGCCATTAGCAATGTGAGAGAGTGGTGGGCTTTGAAAAGTAGTTGAATGGTCAGGTGTTATGGAGGGAAAGGATCAAGCAGTCAGGAGGCAATCTCAGAAGAAGGGGAAATGAGTTTGGAGAGTAAGTGTGGAGAGTGGGGAAAAGAGTACCTTAAATGTTACACAGGTCAGGGTTAGATGAACAAGGGGTGATGATCAGTGGCAGGGAAGTTAGCACCTGAGCCAGCTGCGTGAATAGTCTCAATCTTGGATTAAGTGTAGCAACATTATAAATGTCTTCAAGAAGAACTTGTTTACAATTTTGCTATACGATTTGTATAGCCTCTGATTTGTCACGCTGCTTGTGCGACATCCAATACTGGATGAGCAGAAATTTCCTCCAGCATTGAGAAGACCAAAGCCATTGTCTTCGGTCCCCAGAACAAACTCTGTTCCATAGCCACCGATTCTATCCCTCTCCCTGGCCACTGTCTGAGGCTGAACCAGACCGTTCACAACCTTGGCGTCCTATTTAGAATCATAGAAAGGTTACAGCATGGAAGGAGGCCACTCGGCCTATCGAATCCATGTCGACACTATGCAAGAGCAATCCAGCTAGTCCCACTCCCCCGCTCTTTCCCCGTAGCCCTGCAAATTTTTTCTTTCGAGTTTTTTTTATTTGTTCATGGGATGTGGGCGTTGCTGGCAAGGCCAGCATTTATTGCCCATCCCTAATTGCCCTTGAGAAGGTGGTGGTAAGCCACCTTCTTGAACCGCTGCAGTCCGTGTGGTGAAGGTTTTCCAACAGTGCTGTTAGGAAGGGAGTTCCAGGATTTTGACCTAGCGACGATGAAGGAACGGCGATATATTTCCAAGTTGGGATGGTGTGTGACTTGGAGGGGAACGTGCAGGTGGTATTGTTCCCATGTGCCTGCTGCTCTTCTCCTTCTAGGTGGTAGAGGTTGCAGGTTTGGGAGGTGCTGTCGAAGAAGCCTTGGCGAGTTGCTGCAGTGCATCCTGTGGATGGTATACACTGCAGCCACAGTGCACCAGTGGTGAAGGGAGTGGATGTTTAGGGTGGTGGATGGGGTGCCAATCAAGTGGGCTGCTTTGTCCTGGATTGTGTCAAGCTTCTTGAGTGTTGTTGGAGCTGCACTCATCCAGGCAAATGGAGAGTATTCCATCACACTCCTGAATTGTGCCTTGTAGATGGTGGAAAGGCTTTGGGGAGTCAGGAGGTGAGTCACTCGCTGCAGAATACCCAGCCTCTGTCCTGCTCTTGTAGCCACAGTATTTATGTGGCTGGTCCAGTTAAGTTTCTGGTCAATAGTGACCCCCAAGTACTTATCCAGTTCCTTTTTGAAAACCATGATTGAATCTGCCTCCATCACCCCCTCGGGCAGTGCATTCCAGATCCTAACCATTCGCTGTGTAAGAAAGTTTTTCCTCATGTCACCTTTGGTTCTTTTGCCAATCACCTTAAATCTATGTCCTCTGGTCCTTGACCCTTCTGCCAATGAGAACAGTTTCTCTCTATCTACTCTGTCTAGACCCTTCATGATTTTGAATACCTCTATTAAATCGCCTCTCAACCTTCTCTGTTCCAAGAAGAACAACTCCAGCTTCTCCAGTCTATCCACATAACTGAAGTCCCTCATCCCTGGAATCATTCTAGTAAATCTTTTCTGAACCCTCTCTAAGGTCTTCACATCCTTCTGGCACAATACTCCAGTTGCGGTCGAACCAGTGTTTTATAAAAGTTCATCATGACTACCATGCTTTTGAACTCTATACCTCTATTTATAAAGCCCAGGATCCCATGTGAATTTTAAACAACTTTCTCAACCTGTCCTGCCACCTTCGACGATTTGTGCACATATACCCCCAGATCTCTCTGTTCCTGTACCCCTTTTAGAGTTGTGCCCTCTAGTTTATACTGCCTCTTCTCATTCTTCCTACCGAAATGTATCACTTCGCATTTTTCTGCGTTAAATTTCATCTGCCATGTGTCTGCCCATGCCACCAGCCTCTCTATATCCTCTTGAAGTCCATCACTATCCTCCTCACTGTTTACTACCCTTCCAAGTTTTGTGTCATCTGCAAATTTTGAACTTGTGCTCTGTGCACCCAAGTCCAAGTCATTAATATATCAAGAAAAGCAGTGGTCCCAGCACTGACCCCTGGGAAACACTACTGGACACATCCCTCCAGACTGAAAAACAACCATTCACCACTACTCTCTGTTTCCTGTCCCTTAGCCAATTCTGTATCCATGTTGCTACTGCCCCCTTTATTCCATGGGCCTTTGCTATTCAGAAAATTAGTTTGAAAATTAATACAGGGAGAATTTAAAATACTAAGTTTTATTGACTTGTGTAAAACTAAAAGAGATTTTGACCCTGCTACCTGAGTGAAAACAATTGAGCTGTTATGATATCAATGTGGCACAAGAACTTTTAAGATCTTTCAAAATGTGTAATCTCTTGTGTTATCAAAATCATATGCATTGTAAGTCTTTGTTACATCAGTTGTATATGTGCTGTCTGCCACTGTCATGCCAATTTAGCAAACGCCTTTTGAAAGTCCATATATATCACATCAGCTGCCTTGCCCTCATCTACCCTCTCTGTTACCTCATTACCTCATCAAAAAACTCGATTTGCCTTTAACAAATCCGTGCTGGCTCTCCCGAATCAATCCACCCTCGTCCAAGTCACTGTTACTTCTGTCCCAGATTATCACTTCTAAACTGACTGGCCTACAGTTGCTGGGTTTATCCTTACACCCTTTTTTGAACAAGGGTGCAACATTTGCAATTCTCCAGTCCTCTGGCACCACCCCTGTATCTACGGATGTTTGGAAGATTATGGCCAGTACCTCCGCAATTTCCACCCTTACTTCCCTCAGCAACCAAGGACGCATCCCATCCAGACTGGGAGACTTATCTACTTTAAGTGGAGCTAGCCTTTCAAGTTTTTTTTATTTGTTCATGGGGCGTGGGTGGCATTTATTGCCCATCCCTAATTGCCCTTGAGAAGGTGGTGATGAGCCAACTTCTTGAACCGCTGCAGTCCGTGTGGTGAAGGTTCTCCCACAGTGCTGTTAGGAAGGGAATTCCAGGATTTTGACCCAGCGACGATGATATATTTCCAAGTCGGGATGGTGTGTGACTTGGAGGGGAACATGCAGGTGGTATTGTTCCCTTGTGCCTGCTGCTCTTGTCGTTCTAGGTGGTAGAGGTCGCGGGTTTGGGAGGTGCTCTCGAAGAAGCCTTGGCGAGTTGCTGCAGTGCATACTGTAGATGGTACACACTGTAGCCACAGCGCGCCAGTGGTGAAGGGAGTGAATGTTTAGGGTGGTGGATGGGGTGCCAATCAAGTGGGCTGCTTTGTCCTGGATGGTGTCAAGCTTCTTGAGTTTTGTTGGAGCTGCACTCATCCAGGCAAGTGGAGAGTATTCCATCACACTCCTGACTTGTGCCTTGTAGATGGTGGCAAGGCTTTGGGGAGTCAGGAGGTGAGTCACTCGCTGCAGAATACCCAGCCTCTGACCTGCTTTTGTAGCCACAGTATTTATATGGCTGGTCCAGTTAGGTTTCTGGTCAATGGTGACCCCCAGGATGTTGATGGTGGGGGGATTCGGCGATGGTAATGCCATTGAATGTCAAGGGGAGGTGGTTAGACTCTCTCTTGTTGGAGATGGTCATTGCCTGGCACTTGTCTGGCGCGAATGTTACTTGCCGCTTATCAGCCGAAGCCTGGATGTTGTCCAGGTCTTGCTGCATGCGGGCTCGGATTGCTTCATTATTTCAGGGGTTGCGAATGGAACTGAACACTGTGCAATCATAAGCAAACATCCCCATTTCTGACCTTATGATGGAGGGAAGGTCATTGATGAAGCAGCTGAAGATGGTTGGGCCTAGGACACTGCCTTGAGGAACTCCTGCAGCAATGCCCTGGGGCTGAGATCATTGGCCTCCAACAACCACTACCATCTTCCTTTGTGCTAGGTATAACTCTAGCCACTGGAGAGTTTTCCCCGATTCCCATTGACTTCAATTTTACTAGGGCTCCTTGGTGCCACAATCAGTCAAATCCGGCCAATTACCGCCTCATCAGTCTACTCTTAATCATCAGCAAAGTGATGGAAGGTGTCGCCGACAGTGTTATCAAGAGGCACTTACTCACCAATAACCTGCTCGCCGATGCTCAGTTTGGGTTCCGCCAGGACCACTCGGCTCCAGACCTCATTATAGCCTTGGTCCAAACATGGACAAAAGAGCTGAATTCCAGAGGTGAGGTGAGAGTGACTGCCCTTGACATCAAGGCAGCATTTGACCCTCAACACTCAAGAAGCTCGACACCATCCAAGATAAAGCAGCCCGCTTGATTGGCACTCCATCCACCACCCTAAACATTCACTCCCTTCACCACCGGCGCACTGTGGCTGCAGTGTGTACCATCCACAGGATGCACTGCAGCAACTCGCCAAGGCTTCTTCGACAGCACCTCTCAAACCTGCGACCTCTACCACCTAGAACGACAAGAGCAGCAGGCACATGGGAACAACACCACCTGCATGTTCCCCTCCAAGTCACACACCATCCCGACTTGGAAATATATTGCCGTTCCTTCATCATCGCTGGGTCAAAATCCTGGAACTCCCTTCCTAACAGCACTGTGGGAGAACCGTCACCACACGGACTGCAGCGGTTCAAGAAGGCGGCTCACCACCAACTTCTCAAGGGCAATTAGAGATGGGCAATAAATGCCAGCCTCGCCAGCGACGTCCACATCCCATGAACGAATAAAAAAAAAATGCTGCCTTGATATCAAGGGCAGTCACTCTCACCTCACCTCTGGAATTCAGCTCTTTTGTCCATGTTTGGATCAAGACTGTAATGAGGTCTGAAGCTGAGTGGTCCTGGCAGAACCCAAACTGAGCAGAGGTGAGCAGGTTATTGGTAAGGAAGTGCCGCTTGATAGCACTGTCGACGACACCTTCCATCACTTTGCTGATGATTGAGAGTAGACTGATGGGGCGGTAATTGGCCGGATTGGATTTGTCCTGCTTTTTGTGAACAGGACATACCTGGGCAATTTTCCACATTGTCGGGTAGATGCCAGTGTTGTAGCTGTACTGGAACAGCTTGGCTAGAGGCGCAGCTAGTTCTGGAGCACAAGTCTTCAGCATTACAGCCGGGATTTTGTCGGGGCCCATAGCGTTTGCTGTATCCAGTGCACTCAGCCGTTTCTTGATATCACATGAAGTGAATCCAATTGGCTGAAGACTGGCTTCTGTGATGGTGGGGATATCGGGAGGAGGCCGAGATGGATCGTCCACTCGGCACTTCTGGCTGAAGATGGTTGCAAACGCTTCAGCCTTGTCTTTTGCACTCACATGCTGGACTCTGCCATCATTGAGGATGGGGATGTTTGCAGAACCTCCTCCTCCTGTTAGTTGTTTAATTGTCCACCACCATTCACGACTGGATGTGGCAGGACTGCAGAGCTTTGATCTGATCCGTTGGTTGTGGAATCGCTTAGCTCTGTCTATAGCATGTTGCTTCCGCTGTTTAGCATGCATGTAGTCCTGAGTTGTAGCTTCACCAGGTTGGCACCTCATTTTTCAGTGCCCCTGCTGCTGCTCCTGGCATGCTCTTCTAAACTCCTCATTGAGCCAGGGTTGATCCCCTGGCTTGTTGGTAATGGTAGAGTGAGGAATATGCCAGGCCATGAGGTTACAGATTGTGCTGGAATACAATTCTGCTGCTGCTAATGGTCCACAGCACCTCATGGATGCCCTGTTTTGAGCTGCTAGATCTGTTCTGAATCTATCCCATTTAGCACAGTGGGAGTGCCACACAACATGTTGGATGGTGTCCTCAGTGCGAAGACAGGACTTCATCTCCACGAGGACTGTACGGTGGTTACTCCTACCAACACTGTCATGGACAGATGCATTTGCGACAGGTAGATTGGTGAGGACGAGGTCAAGTAAGTTTTTCCCTCGTGTTGGTTCGCTCACCACCTGCCGCAGGCCCAGTCTGGCCGCTCTGTCCTTCAGGACTCGGCCAGCTCGGTCAGTAGTGGTGCTATCGAGCCACTCTTGGTCATGGACATTGAAGTCCCCCACCCAGAGTACATTCTATGCCCTTGTTACCCTCAGTGCTTCCTCCAAGTGGTGTTCAACATGGAGGAGGACTGATTCATCAGCTGAGGGAGGGCGGTTGGTGGTAATCAGCAGGAGGTTTCCTTGCCCATGTTTGACCTGATGCCATGAGATTTCATGGGGTCCAGAGTCAATGTTGAGGACTCCCAGGGCCACTCCCTCCTGACTGTATATCACAGTACCGCCACCTCTGGTCGTCCGGTGGGACAGGGCATACCCAGGGATGGTGACGGAAGAGTCTGGGACGTTGGCTGAAAGGTATGATTCTGTGAGTATGGCTATGTCAGGCTGTTGCTTGATGAGTCTGTGGGACAGCTCTCCCAATGTTGGCACAAGTCCCCAGATGTTAGTGAGGAGGACTTTGCAGGGTCGACTGGGCTTGGTTTGCCTTCGTCGTGTCTGGTGCCTAGTGGTCCGATGCCGGGTGGTCCGTCCGGTTTTATTCTTATTGTGACTTTTTATAGCGAGATTTTACAACTGAGTGGCTTGCTGGGCCGTTAAGAATCAACCACATTGCTGTGGGTCTGGAGTCACATATCGGCCAGACTGGGTAAGGACGGTAGGTTTCCTTCCCTAAAGGACATTAGTGAACCAGATGGGTTTTTACGACAATCCGGTAGTTTCATGGCCACTATTACTGATACTAGTATTTTAATTCCAGATTTTATTTAATTAATTGAATTTTTTTAATTAATTGAATTTAAATGCGCCAGCTGCCGTGGCGGGATTTGAACTCATGACTCCGGATTATTAGTCCAAGCCTCTGGATTACTAGACTAGTAACATAACCACTATGCTACCGTACCCTATGTACCCTCTTTTTTTTAAATCAAATTTTAGCCCATCCAGTATCTCAACTATATCTTCCTTTACTGAGACTTTGGCACTATCTTCTTCCTTGGTAAAGACAGATGCAAAGTACTCATTTAGTTCCTCAGCCATCCCCTCTGCCTCCATGAGAAGATCTCCTTTATGGTCCCTAATCGGCCCCACCCCTCCTCTTACTACACGTTTACTGTTTACATGCCTGTAGAAGACTTTTGGATTCCCTTTTATGTTGGCCACCAATCTACTCTCATACTCTCTCTTTGCCCCTCTTATTTCCTTTTTCACTTCCCCTCCGAACTTTCTATATTCTGCCTAGTTCTCACTTGTGTTATCAACCTGACATCGGTCATATGCCCCTTTATTCCATTTCATCTTACTCAGTATCTCTTTTGTCATCCAGGGAGCGCCGGCTTTCGTTGCCCTACCTTTCTGCCTCATGGGAATGTGCCTAGACTGTATCCAGACCATCTCCTCCTTAAAGGCCGCCCACTGTTCAATTACAGTTTTGCCTGCCAATCTTTGATTCCTATTTACCCGGGCCAGATCTGACCCTGAGCTGAGCTTCTAACCCCATATCCTCTTCATCACCAAGTCCGCCTACTTCCACCTCTGTAACATTGCCAGTCTCCTCCCTGCCTCAGCTCATCTGCTGCTGAAACCCTCATCCACTGCTGAAACCCTCATCCATACCTTTGTTACCTCTAGACTCGACTATTCCAACGCTCCCCTGGCCAGCCTCCCACCGTGTTCCCTCCGTAAAGTTGAACTCATCCAAATCTCTGCTGCCCATATCCTAACTCGCACCAAGTCCTGTTCATCCATCACCTTTGTGCTTGCTGACCTACACTGGCACCTGGTCCGGCAACACCTCGATTTTAAAATTCTCATCCTTGTTTTAAAATCCCTCCATGGCCTTGCCCCTCCCCATCTCTGTAACCTCATCCAGCCCTACAACCCTCCAAGATCTCTGCACTCCTCCAATTGTGGCCGCTTGCGCATCCCCGATTTTAATCGGTCCATCATTGGCGGTCTTGCCTGCAGCTGCCTAGGCCTCCAGCTCTAGAATTCCCTCCTTAAATGTCTCCGCCTCTCAACGTCTCCTCCTTTAAGACGCTCCTTAAAACCTACCTCTTTGACCAAGCTTTTGGTCACCTGTCCTACAATCTCCTTATGTGGCTTGGTGTCAAATTTTGTTTGATAATTCTCCTGTGAAGTGCCTTGGGATATTTTACGACATTAAAGGCGCTATATAAATGCAAGTTGTTGTTGTTTTTGTTACTTTGCCTCTGAGCTGCTATATTGCAGTTATATCGATACAGCATGGCATCGTGCAAGTCTTCCAATTTTTCTCCCTCAAAAAAATGTCTCTCTCCTTTGCTGACTGTTTCCCAGGTCAGATCAGGAACTTACTGTGGGGAAATTAAGGGCCTATGGGACATACACTTACTGAATAAAATACAAAATGCGGGAGATGACAAGAAAGAGAAGCACAAGAAAATGCAGTTGACAAGAAAGAGAAGCATTAGAGTAAGTAAATGGACTATAAAAAGAGAACATAAAGGGTGGTAGAAGTTTGGAACTCTCTTCCGCAAACGGCAATTGATACTAGCTCAATTGCTAAATTTAAATCTGAGATAGATAGCTTTTTGGAAACCAAAGGTATTAAGGGATATGGGCCAAAGGCGGGTATATGGAGTTAGATCACAGATCAGCCATGGTCTTATCAAATGGCAGAGCAGGCACGAGGGGCTGAATGGCCTACTCCTGTTCCTATGTCCTATGTTCCTAACAGAAAAAAAGGAAGAGGAGAAAAAGAAAAGTGCACCAAGAAGTCGTTCCTTTGGACAGATCATGAACCAGACTCAGGCTTTAGATATACTACAAACTGATTCAGAGCCTTGTGGATACACTGTGCCTGTGGTACCTGAGAAAACTTTCACTGTGATAGAAACACTAGTGCTGTGGGGAGGGTTTAAACTAATATGGCAGGGGGATGGGAACCGATGCAGGAAGTCAGTGGGAAATAAAGTGGTGACAGAAACAAAAGGCAGTAAGGGAGAGTGTACAAAACATGACCGGACAGATGGTCTGAGAAAGCAGGGCAAAGACCAAGGGAAGTCTAGATTAAAATGCATTTATTTCAATGCAAGAAGTCTGATGGGCAAGGCAGATGAACTCAGGGCATGGATGGGTACATGGGACTGGGATGTTATAGCTATTACTGAAACATGGCTAAGGGAGGGGCAGGACTGGCAGCTCAATGTTCCAGGGTACAGATGCTACAGGAAAGATAGAGCAGGAGGTAAGAGAGGAGGGGGAGTTGCGTTCTTGATTAGGGAGAACATCACGGAAGTAGTGAGAGGGGATATATCCGAGGGTTCGCCCACTGAGTCTATATGGGTAGAACTGAAAAATAAGAAGGGAGAGATCACTTTGATAGGATTGTACTACAGACCCCCAAATAGTCAACGGGAAATTGAGGAGCAAATATGTAAGGAGATTACAGACAGCTGCAAGAAAAATAGGGTGGTAATAGTAGGGGACTTTAACTTTCCCAACATTGACTGGGACAGCCATAGCATTAGGGGCTTGGATGGAGAGAAATTTGTTGAGTGTATTCAGGAGGAATTTCTCAATCAGTATGTGGATGGCCCGACTAGAGAGGGGGCAAAACTTGACCTCCTCTTGGGAAATAAGGAAGGGCAGGTGACAGAAGTGTTAGTGAGGGATCACTTTGGGACCAGTGATCATAATTCCATTAGTTTTAAGATAGCTATGGAGAAAGATAGGTCTGGCCCAAAAGTTAAAATTCTAAATTGGGGAAAGGCCAATTTTGATGGTATTAGACTGGAACTTTCAGAAGTTGATTGAGAGAGTCTGTTGGCAGGCAAAGGGACGTCTGGTAAGTGGGAGGCTTTCAAAAGTGTGTTAACCAGGGTTCAGGGTAAGCACATTCCTTATAAAGTGAAGGGCAAGGCTGGTAGAAGGAGGGAACCTTGGATGACTCGGGAGATTGAGGCCCTAGTCAAAAAGAAGAAGGAGGCATATGACATGCGTAGGCAGCTGGGATCAAGTGGATCCCTTGAAGAGTATAGAGATTGCCGGAGTAGAGTTAAGAGAGAAATCAGGAGAGCAAAAAGGGGACATGAGATTGCTTTGGCAGATAAGGCAAAGGAGAATCCAAAGAGCTTCTACAAATACATAAAGGGCAAAAGAGTAACTAGGGAGAGAGTAGGGCCTCTTAAGGATCAACAAGGTCATCTATGTGCGGAACCACAAGAGATGGGTGAGATCCTGAATGAATATTTCACATCGGTATTTACGGTTGAAAAAGGCATGGATGTTAGGGAACTTGGGGAAATAAATAGTGATGTCTTGAGGAGTGTACATATTACAGAGAGGGAGGTGCTGGAAGTCTTAACGCGCATCAAGGTAGATAAATCTCCGGGACCTGATGAAATGTATCCCAGGACGTTATGGGAGGTTAGGGAGGAAATTGCGGGTCCCCTAGCAGAGATATTTGAATCATCCACCGCTACAGGTGAGGTGCCTGAAGATTGGAGGGTACCAAATGTTGTGCCTTTGTTTAAGAAGGGCGGCAGGGAAAAGCCTGGGAACTACAGACCGGTGAGCCTGACATCTGTAGTGGGTAAGTTGTTAGAGGGTATTCTGAGGGACAGGATCTACAGGCATTTGGAGAGGCAGGGACTGATTAGGAACAGTCAGCATGGTTTTGTGAGAGGAAAATCATGTCTCACGAATTTGATTGAGTTTTTTGAAGGGGTAACCAAGAAGATGGATGAGGGCTGTGCAGTGGACGTGGTCTACATGGACTTCAGCAAAGCCTTTGATAAGGTACCGCATGGTAAGGTTAAATCTCATGGGATCCAAGGTGAGGTAGCCAATTGGATACAAAATTGGATTGACGGCAGAAGACAGAGGGTGGTTGTAGAGGGTTGTTTTTCAAACTGGATGCCTGTGTCCAGCGGTGTGCCTCAGGGATCGGTGCTGGGTCCGCTGTTATTTGTTATTTATATTAATGATTTGGATGAGAATTTAGGAGGCATGGTTAGTAAGTTTGCAGATGACACCAAGATTGGTCGTATTGTGGACAGTGAAGAAGGTTATCTAGGATTGCAACGGGATCTTGATAAATTGGGTCAGTGGGCCGATGAATGGCAGATGGAGTTTAATTTAGATAAATGTGGGGTGATGCATTTTGGTAGATTGAATCGGGCCAGGACCTACTCCGTTAATGGTAGGGCGTTGGGGAGAGTTATAGAACAAAGAGATCTCGGAGTACAGGTTCATAGCTCCTTGAAAGTGGAGTCACAGGTGGATAGGGTGGTGAAGAAGGCATTCAGCATGCTTGGTTTCATTGGTCAGAACATTGAATGCAGGAGTTGGGATGTCTTGTTGAAGTTGTACAGGGCATTGGTGAGGCCACACTTGGAGTACTGTGTACAGTTCTGGTCACCCTATTATAGAAAGGATATTATTAAACTAGAAAGAGTGCAGAAAAGATTTACTAGGATGCTACCGGGACTTGATGGTTTGACTTATAGGGAGAGGTTCGACAGACTGGGACTTTTTTCCCTGGAGAGTAGGAGGTCAAGGGGTGATCTTATAGAAGTCTATAAAATAATGAGGGGCATAGATAAGGTAGATCGTCAAAATCTTTTCCCAAAGGTAGGGGAGTCTATAACGAGGGGGCATAGATTTAAGGTGAGAGGGGAGAGATACAAAAGGGTCCAGAGGGGCAATTTTTTCACTCAAAGGGTGGTGAGTGTCTGGAACGAGCTGCCAGAGGCAGTAGTAGAGGCGGGTACAATTTTGTCTTTTAAAAAGTATTTGGACAGTTACATGGGTAAGATGGGTATAGAGGGATATGGGCCAAGTGCAGGAAATTGGGACTAGCTTAGTGGTATAAACTGGGCGACATGGACATGTTGGGCCAAAGGGCCTGTTTCCATGTTGTAACTTCTATGATTCTATGAAACAGGATTGCACAATCTAGGCTGACACGACTGCACTACTGAGGGAGTGCTGCATTGTCAGAAGTGATGTCTTTCGGATAATATGTCAAACCGAAGCACTGTGTCTGTTCAAGAGGACATTAAAAAAAAGTTTAACATCACTATTTAAAGAAGAGCAGAGTTCTCCCAGTGTCCTAGCCAACATACCTCCCTCAACAAAAAAAAGATTATCTGGTATGACCTTCCTATGCGCAAATTGCCTGCCATGTTTGCCTACACAATAACAGTGAATGTATTTCAAATGTAATTCATCAATTGTAAAATGTCTTGAGGACATGAAATATGCTGCATAAATGCAAGTTCTTTTTTTCTCTCCACTCTCCATGCCCTCTCTAAATTCTCCCCCCAACCTCCCACCCCAAGCCACACAGTCTCCTTGAACTCATCCCCGCTGAAATACCTGGCAAACAAGACTATCCCTGCTGATGAATTCATCCTAATGAGAGTGTTGCCATCCTGACCTGACTTATATAACTGATACCACCTTGTCTGGCTACATGATCTCCCTTTCCAAACTGGAGGCAGTGCGACATCCATTTCCAGGTCTCATTCTCATACTCCTCAACCACCTTTTTCTCATGTGAATCTCTCACTCTCCACCACCCTTTCTACCTCCCAAGATCCTCATTGTCTTCTGGTTACCAATGCTATCTAGTAGTTTACATGTCAAAATTTCCTCCCTCTGTTCTCACTCAGCCTGTGCATTGAGCAGCGATTCATCTTTGGTGACTTCAACCCCCATCTAGACTCACCCTGCTTGTCTCTTTCAAATTCTCTGTCTTCTTCCTTCACTAACTGCTTTTGTTCCTATCTCAATCCTTCCATAGTTTTTACAGAAACATGGTGGCAATCACAAAACAATCCCCAAAATGCCACTAAAAAGCCCAGAAAATCGTGTAATCCCATGTAATAAAAATTGAAGTTGACAGATTTGACAGGATAGTCAATTCTTTCCAATCATTAACAGAAATTGAATAGAAGTTTGTATAGTTTCATTTTAAAGCTAAATGCATAAAAAACATGTAATGCACTGACTGCAGATGTAGAGCACCAGATGTGCAAAACCATTCCTTCCAACTGCTATCTAAACTTCTGATGTGTGTAAAACATCAACATTACAATGCATGTTTGAGATGGTCTTTCCAACCATTCACCAAGAACAACAACAAATCTAATGGAAGTTGAATCAATGAGGAAGAATCTCTGGTTTCACTTTGTAATTTTTCAGTTACTTGCAAATATTGGGAATTAAATGACTGTAGCTAGTTAGATTTTGTCCTTAGCTGGAACAACAGAAAACCACGTTCTAGATATTTCAACCATGTTTTGAAACTTCTTTGGTCAAACAACAATCAGCAACAGCCACCAATCAAAAACACATGAACCAATCAACTATTTTTTGAAAATCCTTTCAGCTGCCATTTTGAACTCTTACTGTCCGAGTACTGGAAATAAGGCTTGTAACAAAAAGAATAAAAAATTACAAAATTTACAAGAAAATGATTAAAACCTATATGTCATTTTATACATTTGAAATGCCTGTAACAATGTTTTCCATCAGAGGTCTGTGCCTACAGGATAAGTCTGAGCCTTGAGTTCATGTAGGTTCTTAGTACATACATCATTGTTAGTTGGAGAGACTCAGCTCCTAGCAGGCACCTGTGTGTATAATTTCTAGATGTTTGACTGACAGAAAAACTGGCTATTCAAAGCATGCTAGGATTTACTGTTTACAAGCCCTACCAGAAAAATTACTTAGAATAAAACTCTTTTAGGGCTGTATAATAATATGAACTCCCTATTTATGTATTGAAACAATTAGTTGGTTTCCCAAGACATCTCAACCACTGAATGTTTTGAGTAAATTCCTGAGTGCTATAGTAGTTAATTATAAGTTTCTTATTCATTGGAAGCAGTACTGGGACAGTTCAGCAATTCACATTCTGAATATATTATGCACCAGCCAATATCATAACTACAAAAGCCTCCAAGGATAAAACTAGTCATTTAGAGGCCACTTTTGACATGCATGCCCTTTAGACAAATCAGTGGTCAGGTCACAAATCTTTCCTAAATCCAATTGAATGCATTTAACCATGTAAACAAAAGCTTGCCTATCAGGAGGTCTGTAGACAACTCATATCAACTCGCCAAGGCTTCTAACACAGCACCTCCCAAACCTGCGACCTCTACCACCTAGAAGGACAAGGGCAGCAGGCACATGGGAACAACACTACCTGCACGTTCTCCTCCAAGTCACACATCATACCGACTTGGAAATATATCGCCGTTCCTTCATCGTCAAAATCCTGGAACTCCCTTCCCTAACAGCACTGTAGGAGAACCTTCACCACATGGACTGCAGCGGTTCAAGAAGGCAGCTCACCACCACCTTCTCAAGGGCAATAAGGGATGGGCAATAAATGCTGGCCTCACCAGCGACGCCCACATCCCATGAACGAATAAAAAAAATCAGTCTTGCATCCTTTGTTGTTCCTTTACTCTACCCATACAGTCTCCCCTGTCCAATGGCCCTTACTAAAATCCCCTCATTCTACTGTGGTAATTGTGTCTTTTATCTACTCCCCCTTCTTTCCCAATTCCCCTGTCCTTCCAGAGATCCTATAGTCTGGAATATTTAGCTCCCAATCACGTACAGATTGTAGCTGGATCTCTGTAATGGCTACAACATTGCACCCCTTTAGCTGAATTTGTGCTTCTTACTCACTTGTTTTACTTCTTATGCTGATCTGATCACCCCTTCATGTTTCTACATGCAGAAAAGAGTAAAAAAAACTGAAAACTACAAGCAAGTCCCAGGATTGTAAGGATGGCTATCCCTTTGAAGTTCAAAAATATTTTGCAGCAAGCAGGCAATAAAATGTTAACAATGTTCGCATCTTGCAAAACAAAGTGGGAATATTTTGTAACTGCTGGCTTCCTGATAACAGAATTGCCTGTTTGTTTTGACACCTGGAAGTAACAGGAAATTAGATTTTCCTCTTGACAACATGCTGCACGTCAGCCACCAGTGTCTTTATCTTAATTTGTTTCTAAACAAAAAGCATTTGCCTCATTTTTTGAAGAATGGCAGTCTTCTGTCTTTTAAATCTTATTGGGTGACAAGTCTCCATTCTAATCTTAGCTATTTTAAAAATCCTAGAAACAAATTCATTTTCATCACATACTGCTCTCCTGTTCTGTGCTGCAATGGATTAACACTCTAACATGCTCTGCTATAGAGTGGTAGGATGCAGATAGTTTCATGTCTCTGTAGTTGCTCACATGTCAAGTTCCTGATTCCACATACTACTGTATCATAACTTGAGGCCAGGCATTTCCCCAAAGGAAAGAGGAGAAACAATAGACAACATTCACTCCTGTGCACTTCCTATTGATGAAAAAGTAACAAAGACAATCCTAGTTTCTGTGCCAAGGGAAGTTCCGAAAACAAGTAAAATAAATTTTATTTGGGATGGGGGAAAACATTTTTGTTCGCAAAATCCAGGAATTTGAAGAAGTAGTAGCAGTTCAACCAGACTGTAAATAGGCCAGTTGGCAAACTGAGGTCTGTCTGCATTTGCATATATTTCAGCCAAGTGTCTGCATTCACAGCAGCTATTTTGTTCCTATAAAATTGAAAGATTAGCAATTAGTAGGTTAGTACAGCTACAACACTGGCATCTACCCGACAATGTGGAAAATTGCTCAGGTATGTCCTGTAAACAAAAAGCAGGACAAATCCAATCCAGTCCATTACCGCCCCATCAGTCTACTCTCAATCATCAGCAAAGCGATGGAAGGTGTCGTCAACAGTGCTATCAAGCGGCACTTACTCACCAATAACCTGCTCACCGATGCTCAGTTTGGGTTCCGCCAGGACCACTCGGCTCCAGACCTCATTACAGCCTTGGTCCAAACATGGACAAAAGAGCTGAATTCCAGAGGTGAGGTGAGAGTGACTGCCCTTGACATCAAGGCAGCATTTGACCGAGTGTGGCACCAAGAAGCCCTAGTAAAATTGAAGTCAATGGGAACCAGGGGGAAAACTCTCCAGTGGCTGGAGTCATACCTAGCACAAAGGAAGATGGTAGTGATTCTTGGAGGCCAATCATCTCAGCCCCAGGACACCGCTGCAGGAGTTCCTCAGGGCAGTGTCCTAGGCCCAACCGTCTTCAGCTGCTTCATCAATGACCTTCCCTCCATCATAAGGTCAGAAATGGGGATGTTCGCTGATTCGCAACCCCTCAGATCATGAAGCAGTCCGTGCCCACATGCAGCAAAACCTGGACATCATCCAGGCTTGGGCTGATATGTGGCAAGTAACAGTCGTGCCAGACAAGTGCCAGACAATGACTACCTCCCCTTGACATTCAACGGCAGTACCATCATCGAATCCCCCACCATCAACATCCTGGAGGTAACCATTGACAAGAAACTTAACTGGGCCAGCCACATAAATACTGTGACAACAAGAGCAGGTCAGAGGCTGGGTATTCTGCGGCGAGTGACTCAACTCCCGACTCCCCAGAGCCTTTCCACCATCTACAAGGCACAAGTCAGGAGTGTGATGGAATACTCTCCACATGCCTGGATGAATGCAGCTCCAACAACACTCAAGAAGCTTGACACCATCCAGGATAATGCAGCCCGCTTGATTGGCATCCCATCCACCACCCTAAACATTCACTCCCTTCACCACCAGCGCACCACAGCTGCAATGTGTACTATCTACAGGATGCAATGCATCAAGTCGCCAAGGCTTCTTCAACAGCACCTCCCAAACCCACCTAGAAGGACAAGGGCAGCAGGCACATGGGAACACCACCACTTGCACGTTCCCCTCCAAGTATTCCCGACTTGGGAATATATCGCTGTTCCTTCATCGTCGCCGGGTCAAAATCCTGGAACTCCCTACCTAACAACACTGTGGAGAACTTTCACCACACGGAATGCAGCGGTTCAAGGCGGCGGCTCACCACCACCTTCTGAAGGGCAATTAGGGATGGGCAACAAGTGCTGGCCTTGCCAGCGAAGCCCACATCCCATGAATGAATAAAAAACATTATTAGGACAATTTTAACTTTATATTTTTTAACTTCAACTTCCTAACACAATGTCATTGCTAATTTTTCACACTGGAATTTTTCACTAACAATGACTGGTACTTCATGTACCAGGCAAAATAGTGAGTTGGAAATGCAATACTGTATGTAACATTTAGTCTAATGCTTCACATTGTGTATTAGTTTCATGATTATCATTCTTCATTCTTTTAATTAAAATTTCCACCATGCTTCAGATATTCCCTAATCCAACAAATTTTGTATTAAAAGTTTCTCTTCGGATGCTTTCCCACCTCAGAGCCATACGTTCTCATCCTGTGTCTACTTCTTTTTTCCCCACTGAAATTAGCTAAGTCTGAAGAAGTAAACCCAATTCATACTCACCTATTTTTTTGCTAAGATTAGCAAATTAAAGGAATTTTTGCCCTAAAGATAACAGATGAGTTAACTAAAAATCTTGAAATGACCTAGTAAGTGCACTTAGATGTACACATATACAACAGTGAAAAGGCAACAATCACATGTCAAGCAGGACTAAGACAATGATGGAACACATATGCTCCTGTTTGTTCTTTGGTAAGAGGTTAAGGAGCACTGACTTAAGATTTTAAAAAAACTAATTTGTTCTGGCCTATTTTGTCATGTAAAATTAATAAAACCATTCCAAATACTGTGCCTGGAGAGACTAATGCAGACGTAAATGAACTCAGTTAGCACGATATTATAGCTGAGGTGGCAAGAATTTGCTCTACAGATTGTGCTGATTAAGCAATGGCCAATAATCCACCACCATGCCATTGCAGCAAATAAATTCTACTCAAAGGATTGTATAATACCACCCTGATCAGCATTTGAGGGATCAATCTAAACTATAGGCCTTTAGAAAAAGATTTAATCACTACAAGGCTCTGGGTATAGTTAGATCATACCAGTACCAAAATCTCTAACCTACTGTAGTACAGCTCTTGATTTTTTTTAAAGACAGCAAAACCAGTACTGTAGTTTAGTACCTGCAATTATACTATTGCTGGTATAATGGAATTACTAATCATTTATTTTAATTATAAAAAGAAATGTTTCTTACTAGTTTCGCTCCAGAGACTTGAGCACATTACACTATTGCCGGTATAATGGAATTACTAATCACTTATTTTCATTATAAAAAAAATGTTTCTTACGAGTTTCACTCCAGAGCCTTGAGCACATAATCCAAGCTGACACTGCAGTGCAGTACTAAGGGAGTGCTGCACAGTCGGAGGCGCCGTCTTTCGGATGAGATGTTAAACCGAGGCCCACTCTGCCCTCTCAGGTGGACGTAAAAGATCCCATGGCACTATTTGAAGAACAGGGAACTTCTCCAGGTGTCCTGGCCAATCAACACCAAAAAAACAGATGATCCGGTCATTATATTATTGCTGTTTGTGGGACCTTGCTGTGTGAAATTTGGCTGCCACATTTCCCTACATTATAACAGTGACTACACTTCAAAAGTATTTTATTGGCTGTAAAGTGCTTTGAGATGTCCTGAGGTCATGAAAGACGCTATATAAATCCAAATTCTTCTTTACAATCTCTTTCTCTCTGCTCTGCCCTCAATATCTAACACCAACAAATCCCATAAATTATATAGTAGAAAAAGTGCATTCATAGAGCATCTTTCACATCAAATCCTCCAGAGCACTTCAAACATAATTAGTTACTTTTAAAAAACTCATTCTCAGGAAGTGGACATCGCTGGTGAGGCTGGCATTTATTGCCCGTCACGAGTTACCCACTACAACGGAGTAGCTTGCTAGATCACTTCAGGAGGCAGTTAAACATCAACCACATTGGTGTGGGACTGGTGTCACATATAGGCCAGACTGGATAAGGACGGCAGGTTTCCTTCCCTAAAGGGCATTAGTGAACCACTTGTCTTTTTACGACAATTCAACAGCTTCAAGGCTACTTTTGCCGATACGAGTTTTTTATTTCCAAATTTTTTTTTTAAAAACTGAATTCAAATTCTCAAACTGTCATGGTGGTATTTGAACTCTCATTCTCCAGATTAGTTGTCCAGCTCTCTGGATGATTAGTCCAGTAACATAATCACTACACTACCATACACTAAATTTGAGTACAGTGTCTGTTATGCAGACAAACACAGCAGCCATTCTGTCTGTGCCAGCAATACCGTTGGACAGAGTATTAATCATGAAATTAATCAGAGGCAGTGCGTCGGAGCGCCAGACTAAATAAAGAGCGAGGCCCGGGGAGTAGGCCTCAATCGGAGCGCCTGAGGTAAGGAGCGGACTTGTTCGGAGTCGGGGGCGGTGCGTCGGAGCGCCGGACTAAATAAAGAGCGAGGCCCGGGGAGCAGGCCTCAATCGGAGCGCCTGAGGTAAGGAGCGGACTTGTTCAGAGTCGGGGGCAGTGTGTCGGAGCGCCGGACTAAATAAAGAGCGAGGCCCGGGGAGTAGGCCTCAATCGGAGCGCCTGAGGTAAGGAGCGGACTTGTTCAGAGTCGGGGGCAGTGCGTCGGAGCGCCGGACTAAATAAAGAGCGAGGCCCGGGGAGTAGGCCTCAATCGGAGCGCCTGAGGTAAGGAGCGGACTTGTTCGGAGTCGGGGGCAGTGAGTCGGAGCGCTGGATCAGCGATAAAGAGTTCAGGGCTTCAAGGAGCGAGGTAAGACAATCAAAAGTGACGTCAGCATAAGGGGAGGAGCTGATTGGCTGCTAGCTCGTGAGGGTTTCTTTTACCGTCTTTTTTTTTTAAGTCTTCAGTTTATTTCAGCTGCAGCTGCTGGAGGCACGAAATCACAGCCAACAGCTAAGTGATTGGCTAGTGACTGGTAAGTAGTTTTTCTATCCTTTTTTTTTCTTGACTTTGTAGTTGTTGTTAAGCTAACTTAAGGGTTAAGTCATGGCAGGAGATCCCAGATCCGTGTCATGTTCCTCTTGTGGGATGTGGGAATTCAGGGATCCTTCCTGTGTCCCTGGTTCCTTCACCTGCGGGAAGTGTGTCCAGCTGCAGCTACTGTTTGACCGCTTGACGGCTCTGGAGCTGCGGATGGACTCACTTTGGAGCATCCGCGATGCTGAGGAAGCCATGGATAGCACGTTCAGTGAGTTGGTCACACCACAGATAAAAATTACTGAGGGAGATAATGAATGGGTGACCAACAGACAGAGGAAGAGTAGGAAGCCAGTGCAGGGGTCCCCTGCGGTCATCTCCCTCCAAAACAGGTATACCCTTTTGGATACTGTTGGGGGAGATGGCTCACCAGGGGAAGGTGACAGCGGCCAGGTTCATGGCACCGTGGCTGGCTCTGCTGCACAGAAGGGCAGGAAAAAGAGTGGCAGAGCTATAGTGATAGGGGACTCGATTGTAAGGGGAATAGACAGGCGTTTCTGCGGACGCAACCGAGACTCCAGGATGGTATGTTGCCTCCCTGGTGCAAGGGTCAGGGATGTCTCGGAGCGGCTGCAGGACATTCTGGAGGGGGAGGGTGAACAGCCAGTTGTCGTGGTGCATATAGGTACCAACGATATAGGTAAAAAACGGGATGAGGTCCTACATGCTGAATTTAGGGAGTTAGGAGTTAAACTAAAAAGTAGAACCTCAAAGGTAGTAATCTCAGGATTGCTACCAGTGCCACGGGCTAGTCAGAGTAGGAATGACAGGATAGATAGGATGAATACGTGGCTTGAGAGATGGTGCAAGAGGGAAGGATTCAAATTCCTGAGCCATTGGAACCGGTTCTGGGGGAGGTGGGACCAGTACAAATTGGACGGTCTGCATCTGGGCAGGACTGGAACCAATGTCCTAGGGGGAGTGTTTGCTAGTGCTGTTGGGGAGGGTTTAAACGAATGTGGCAGGAGGATGGGAACCGATGCAGGAAGTCAGTGGGAAGTAAAGTGGTGACAGAAACAAAAGGCAGTAAGGGAGAGTGTACAGAACATGACCGGACAGATGGTCTGAGAAAGCAGGGCAAAGACCAAGGGAAGTCTAGATTAAACTGCATTTATTTCAATGCAAGAAGTCTGATGGGCAAGGCAGATGAACTCAGGGCATGGATGGGTACATGGGACTGGGATGTTATAGCTATTACTGAAACATGGCTAAGGGAGGGGCAGGACTGGCAGCTCAATGTTCCAGGGTACAGATGCCATAGGAAAGATAGAGCAGGAGGTAAGAGAGGAGGGGGAGTTGCGTTCTTGATTAGGGAGAACATCACCGCAGTAGTGAGAGGGGATATATCCGAGGGTTCGCCCACTGAGTCTATATGGGTAGAACTGAAAAATAAGAAGGGAGAGATCACTTTGATAGGATTGTACTACAGACCCCCAAATAGTCAACGGGAAATTGAGGAGCAAATATGTAAGGAGATTACAGACAGCTGCAAGAAAAATAGGGTGGTAATAGTAGGGGACTTTAACTTTCCCAACATTGACTGGGACAGCCATAGCATTAGGGGCTTGGATGGAGAGAAATTTGTTGAGTGTATTCAGGAGGAATTTCTCAATCAGTATGTGGATGGCCCGACTAGAGAGGGGGCAAAACTTGACCTCCTCTTGGGAAATAAGGAAGGGCAGGTGACAGAAGTGTTAGTGAGGGATCACTTTGGGACCAGTGATCATAATTCCATTAGTTTTAAGATAGCTATGGAGAATGAAAGGTCTGGCCCAAAAGTTAAAATTCTAAATTGGGGAAAGGCCAATTTTGATGGTATTAGACAGGAACTTTCAGAAGTTGATTGGGAGAGTCTGTTGGCAGGCAAAGGGACGTCTGGTAAGTGGGAGGCTTTCAAAAGTGTGTTAACCAGGGTTCAGGGTAAGCACATTCCTTATAAAGTGAAGGGCAAGGCTGGTAGAAGGAGGGAACCTTGGATGACTCGGGAGATTGAGGCCCTAGTCAAAAAGAAGAAGGAGGCATATGACATGCATAGGCAGCTGCGATCAAGTGGATCCCTTGAAGAGTATAGAGATTGCCGGAGTAGAGTTAAGAGAGAAATCAGGAGGGCAAAAAGGGGACATGAGATTGCTTTGGCAGATAAGGCAAAGGAGAATCCAAAGAGCTTCTACAAATACATAAAGGGCAAAAGAGTAACTAGGGAGAGAGTAGGGCCTCTTAAGGATCAACAAGGTCATCTATGTGCGGAACCACAAGAGATGGGTGAGATCCTGAATGAATATTTCACATCGGTATTTACGGTTGAGAAAGGCATGGATGTTAGGGAACTTGGGGAAATAAATAGTGATGTCTTGAGGAGGGTACATATTACAGAGAGGGAGGTGCTGGAAGTCTTAAAGCGCATCAAGGTAGATAAATCTCCGGGACCTGATGAAATGTATCCCAGGACGTTATGGGAGGTTAGGGAGGAAATTGCGGGTCCCCTAGCAGAGATATTTGAATCATCCACCGCTACAGGTGAGGTGCCTGAAGATTGGAGGGTACCAAATGTTGTGCCTTTGTTTAAGAAGGGCGGCAGGGAAAAGCCTGGGAACTACAGACCGGTGAGCCTGACATCTGTAGTGGGTAAGTTGTTAGAGGGTATTCTGAGAGACAGGATCTACAGGCATTTGGAGAGGCAGGGACTGATTAGGAACAGTCAGCATGGTTTTGTGAGAGGAAAATCATGTCTCACGAATTTGATTGAGTTTTTTGAAGGGGTAACCAAGAAGATAGATGAGGGCTGTGCAGTGGACGTGGTCTACATGGACTTTAGCAAAGCCTTTGACAAGGTACCGCACGGTAGGTTGCTACATAAGGTTAGATCTCACGGGATCCAAGGTGAGGTAGCCAATTGGATACAAAATTGGATTGACGACAGAAGACAGAGGGTGGTTGTAGAGGGTTGTTTTTTAAACTGGAGGCCTGTGACCAGCGGTCTGCCTCAGGGATCAGTGCTGGGTTCGCTGTTATTTGTTATTTATATTAATGATTTGGATGAGAATTTAGGAGGCATGGTTAGTAAGTTTGCAGATGACACCAAGATTGGTGGCATTGTGGACAGTGAAGAAGGTTATCTAGGATTGCAATGGGATCTTGATAAATTGGGCCAGTGGGCCGATGAATGGCAGATGGAGTTTAATTTAGATAAATGTGAGGTGATGCATTTTGGTAGATCGAATCGGGCCAGGACCTACTCCGTTAATGGTAGGGCGTTGGGGAGAGTAATAGAACAAAGAGATCTAGGAGTACAGGTTCATAGCTCCTTGAAAGTGGAGTCACAGGTGGATAGGCTGGTGAAGAAGGTATTCAGCATGCTTAGTTTCATTGGTCAGAACATTGAATACAGGGGTTGGGATGTCTTGTTGAAGTTGTACAAGACATTAGTAAGGCCACACTTGGAATACTGTGTACAGTTCTGGTCACCCTATTATAGAAAGGATATTATTAAACTAGAAAGAGTGCAGAAAAGATTTACTAGGATGCTACCGGGACTTGATGGTTTGACTTATAGGGAGAGGTTGGATAGACTGAGACTTTTTTCCCTGGAGAGTAGGAGGTTAAGGGGTGATCTTATAGAAGTCTATAAAATAATGAGGGGCATAGATAAGGTAGATCGTCAAAATCTTTTCCCAAAGGTAGGGGAGTCTATAACGAGGGGGCATAGATTTAAGGTGAGAGGGGAGAGATACAAAAGGGTCCAGAGGGGCAATTTTTTCACTCAAAGGGTGGTGAGTGTCTGGAACGAGCTGCCAGAGGCAGTAGTGGAGGCGGGTACAATTTTGTCTTTTAAAAAGCATTTGGACAGTTACATGGGTAAGATGGGTATTGAGGGATATGGGCCAAGTGCAGGCAATTGGGACTAGCTTAGTGGTATAAATTGGGCGACATGGACATGTTGGGCCGAAGGGCCTGTTTCCGTGTTGTAAACTTCTATGATTCTATGATTCTAAATAATAGGAGCTTGTAACAAAGGTAATGCAGTAATCATGAGGGACTTTAATCGTCATATAGACTGGGCAAATCAAATCGGCATAGGTAGTTTGGAGGACGAGTTCACGGAATGCATTCGAGACGGTTCCCTAGAGCAATATGTCATGGAACCAACCAGGGAACAGGCTATTTTAGATCTTGTATTATATAATGAGACAGGGTTAATTAGTAATCTCACAGTAAGAGATCCTCTCGGGAATAGTGATCATAATATGATAGAATTTCACATTGAGTTTGAGAGTGACGTACTTAAGTCAGAAACTGGAGTCTTAAACTTAAATAAAGCCAATTATATAGGTATGAGGGACAAGTTGGCTAAGGTAGATTGGAAAACCAAATTAAAGGTATGACGATTGAAAAGCAATTTAAAGAAATATTTCAATATTCTCAACAAACATACATTCCATTGAGAAATAAAAACTCCATGGCAAAGTGATCCACCCATGGCTAACTAAAGAAGTTAAGGATAGTACTAGATTAAAAGAAGAGGTCTATAACATTGCCAAGAAGAGTAGTAAACCCGAGGATTGGGAGAGTTTTAGAAACCAGCAAAGGATGAACAAAAAATTGATAAAGAGAAAATAGAATATGAAAGTAAACGAGCAAGAAATATAAAAACGGATTGTAAGAGCTTCTACAAGTATGGAAAAGGGAAGAGCGTAGCAAAAGTAAACGCTGGTCCCTTAGAGGCTGAGACAGGAGAAATTATAATGGGGAATCAGGAAATAGCAGATGCATTAAACAAATATTTTATATCTGTCTTCACAGTAGAAGACACAAAAACATACCAGAAATAGTGGGGAACCAAGAGTCTAATGAGAGTGAGGAACTTAAAGTAATTAATTTCAGTCGAGAAAAAATACTTGAGAAACTAATGGGACTAAGAGCTGATAAATCCATGGACCTGATGATCTATATCCGAGGGTTCTAAAAGAGGTGGCTGCAGAGATAGTGGATGCATTGGTTATGATCTTCCAAAACTCCCTAGATTCTAGAACAGTCCCAGCGGATTGGAAGGTAGCAAATGTGACCCCGCTATTCAAGAAAGGAGGGAGAGAGAAAACAGGGAACAACAGGCCAGTTAGCCTGATATCAGTCATCGGGAAAATGCTGGAATCCATTATTAAGGAAGTGATAACAGGGCACTTAGAAAATCATAATATGATTAGGCAGAGTCAACATGGTTTTGTGAAAGGGAAATAGTGTTTGACAAATTTATTAGAGTTTTTTGAGGATGTAACTAGCAGGGTAGATAAAGGGGAATCAGTGGATGTCGTATATTTGGATTTTCAAAAGGTATTCGATAAGGTGCCACATAAAAGGTTGTTACACAAAGTAAGAGCTCATGGGGTTGGGGGTAACATATTAGCATGGATAGACGATTGTTTTCTGTCCATTAACCAGAGAGTAGGGATAAATGGGTCATTTTCAGGATGGCAGGCTGTAACTAGTGGAGTGCCGCAAGGATCGGTGCTTGGGCCTCAGCTATTTACAATCTACATTAATGACTTGGATGAAGGGACCGAGTGTAATGTATCCAAGTTTGCTGACAATACAAAGCTAGGTGGAAAAGTAAGCTGTGAGGAGGACACAAAGAGTCTGCAAAGGGATATAGACAAATTAAGTGAGTGGGCAAGAAGGTGGCAGATGGAGTATAATGTGGGGAAATGTGAGGTTATTCACTTTGGTAGGAAGAATAGAAAAACAAAATATTTTTTAAATGGTGAGAAACTATTAAATGTTGGTGTTCAGAGAGACTTGGGTGTCCTCGTACAAGAAACACAAAAAATTAGCATGCAGGTACAGAAGCAATTAGGGAAGCAAATGGCATGTTGGCCTTAATTGCAAGGGGGTTGGAGTACAAAAGTAAGGAAATCTTACTACAATTGTACAGGGCTTTGGTGAGACCTCACCTGGAGTACTGTGTACAGTTTTGGTCTCCTTATCTAAAGGAAGGATATACTTGCCTTAGAGGTGGTGCAGCGAAGGTTCACTAGATTAATTCTTGGGATGAAAGGGTTGTCCTATGAGGTGAGGTTGAGTAGAATGGGTCTATACTCTCTGGAGTTTAGAAGAATGAGAGGTGATCTAATTGAAACATGTAAGATTATGAGGGGGCTTGACGGGGTAGATGCTGAGAGGTTGTTTCCCATGGCTGGAGAGTCTAGAACTAGGGGGCATAATCACAGGATAAGGAGTCGGTCATTTAAGACTGAGGTGAGGAGGAATTTCTTCACTCAGAGGGATGTGAATCTTTGGAATACTCTACCCCAGAGGGCTATGGATGCTGAATCGTTGAATATATTCAAGGCTGAGATAGACAGATTTCTGGACTCTAGGGGAATCAAGGAATATGGGGATCGGGCAGGAAAGTGGATTTGAGATCAAAGATCAGCCACAATCTGATTGAATGGCGGAGCAGGCTCGAGGGGCCATGTGGCCTACTCCTGCTCCTATTTCTTATGTTCTTAATGCCCCACAAATAACCACGAGATGAATGACCAACCAATACATAAAAACAGATGACGCAAGGAACACTGACCAGGACACTGATCCTCTTCAAATAATGCCACAGGATTTTTCAATATCTGTCTGAACTATTGGAACTACCAGAAGGGGCCAAAAAATAGCACTGTAAATTCAGCAGTCCCTTCGTATTGCACAGAAGTGTCAACCTAAATCATGAGCTCAAGTTCCTGGTAAAGGGTCTGAAGCCAATAAATTCAGAAATGAGAGCACTACTAACCGTGGTAAACTGAAAATAACTGAAGGTTAATTATTTAGAATATATACTTGTCCAGAAGTAAGAGTCAGAAGTTACTGCTATGTCTTCTGTTTCAAGTCTTTCTATTTTATTCAACTGAAGTTGACAGTTAAGCACAGTATGCAGCAGTGAAACATATTAACATTTTTAAACATACCCAAAGAAATCTCACACAATTGCCTATGCACATTACATCATATATTATTTAAAACCAAAAAATATACAAAATATTCGCCAATCAGCAAATGCTACATATCTCCCTCTCTAACCTAATATCAAATTTTTAAGGGAAATTGGATTAATACTTGAAGTAGACAATGATACAAGATGTGGGGAAAGAGCAGTGGGATTAGTTTTGGGTTGCTCTAAGGCAGAGGTTCCCAAACTAGGGGGCACAATGATGGTATCAGGGGGGCGTAAGGAGGATGTCGGACATAGTGTCCAGGAAATTCCTCGGATCTGCTCCTGCTTCACTGGCGTTACTTCGCTGGAAGTATGGCAGAAACCACCTAAGTCTGGCGAAGTAACAAAATGGAGCAGATGCATGGAATTTCCTAGCCAGTGAGTTCTAATGATATGATTGGACTTCATATTAAAACCCTAAAGTACAAGGGAACACAAATAAAGCAGCTAAAGTGACAAAACTGCTAAAGCATTCTGGGTTACCACCTTTATCTACACTAACATTAATCATGCAAAAATACTGTTTCTTAGAAAGAAGGGGCGTGCGTGGACATGATTCTCTGAAGGGGGGGGCAGTTTAAAAAAAAGTTTGGGAACCTCTGTTCTAAGCAAAAACACCGGCAAGACAATGGGCTGAATGGCCTACTTCGATTCGGTAAACTTCAATGATTCTGTGGATTAGACTGCTGCTGTAGCGACAGTACATTTACTGGCCCCAGGGAGCCCAACAGCAATCTGACCCAGTAGAAAACAAACAGATCTGGCTGCCAGTCTTTAAAAAATAGGCAATTAGTTACAGAGAAAATAGGCATTCTCCCCTTTTTGTTAAATTCTGGAGAATTTCAGGGCTCTACCTTAACTCCAACCTCTGTCTTCAGCCAGAGAGTGCCTAACCATGATTTTTGCTTCAAAGATTCAGAATTAATCTTGAATTCTGGGTAGTAATGTGCTTTGAATTCCAGTCTATGAGTTATTACTGTTCAAAGTAATTTCATATCCAATGCATTACATGTGCACGCGAAACTACAAAAGAAGCAGAAACACACACCATTTATAAAAGACACCAAGCGTGCACAACATTTTTGCAAAACACACCAAGGGCCTCTGGTGGCAGAAATCAAATACTGCAACATTTCATGGAAAAACAATGTCTGGGGTTCATTACAAAGCTACAACACAAAAATGCTCAAATCAGAAAAGTAAGATTTTTTGTAGGTTCTGCATGGATTGCCTTCACATATTTACTGCATATTTATATACGTGAACAAGTTTGACCAAGAGAAGCATGGAAACAATGAAATTGTTACAATTGGTTAAATTATAAAGAATTGTAGTAGTTTTATCTGGTTGAAACTTGTGTACCTTATTGCTTCACAAATGCCTGTTCCACAAGGGTCTGAGACACACTTAAAATTGCTAGTTTGAAGATGTTTGGTTATGTCCCCATAAATATATATATCCCACTTGTTCCATTTTATATATCTTGAATTTTTCTAGCCTTAAAATTACTATAACCTATATTTAACTAATCCTGGGACATTTCTCACTTTCAATTTCCTGGAGATTACAAGCGTTCCTGATGTTTCATTCTTCATACAACTTAATTCTCCCTGTAAATTACAGGAATTCCTGCATACATAAGAACATTGCATGTGCTACATGACCAGCCAATTAGCTTACTGCCAGATCTGGGTCAACCATCTGAAAAAAATTCACCTCTTCCTCTCTATGTTCCAATCATCTTGCTACTCCAGTATCACCCTGAAGAATAAGGAAAATCTCAAACTCTTCTTCTCCATTACTAACCGCCTCCTTCAACTTTCCTCCCGTTCCCTCCATCCTTACCTTCGATTCCAGTTGCGAGCTAATGGAATTTCTTTGTATCCAAAATGGAGGCTCTCTCAGTTACCTAGCGTACCCCAACTCACACCTTAACCTAGCAATAACCTCATAAAAGTTTCTCTCCATTTCCAACACAGCCCTCACCAGACTCACTTCCTCTCAGAGATTCACATCCCCACAACTAACCTTCCCAACTTAAGTCCTGACCACACAACTACCCCTCCTTGTTCCAATGCTTACCAACATTTCAACTGCTTCTCTTCCCACCCCTTTTCAAAACTGTCATAACCATCCTGCTCCTTAAAATGCCTGCCTTTGACCCTCTGCCTCTCCAAATACTGTCTCATCTCCAGTGTGCTCTTTCATCCCAAGGTTCTGGAATGTGTCTGTAACTCAACTCTGCCTATTTCTTTCATCAGTACTTATTTCAAACCCTCAGTATGGTTTTCATACGGTCAGCAGAGATAATACTGCCCTCATCAAAATCACCAACAACATTATGTGTGACTGTAACTGCAGGTCATCATTCCTTCCAGATCTCTCTGCTGCTTTCAACAGTCAACCATACCAATCTAAGACTGTTGCAAGAAGAATTCAAGGAGAGTTTAGAAAAATAACTTTACGGGAGGAATAGAATCTGGAATTCTGTGAGAAGCAGAGTTCATAATTAGATCATTGCTTGAAAATGAGGACTATTAAGCAGGAACGGGACTGAGCAGTAGGCTCAAATGGAGCAGACGTGATAGATAGCAAATGGCTTGCTTCTGTGGTGTGACATTCTATGATTCTAATTTAATTTTTGTTCTAAGATATTTATTAGGTCCTACTTGGATGTGCACTTGAAGTGCTATAACCTACAGGGCTACGGATCAAATGCTGGAAAGTGGGATTAAGCTGGATCGCTCTTTTTCAGCCAGCACGGACACGATAGGCCGAATGGCCTCCTTCTGTGCTGTAACTTTCTATGATTCTTTTCTTTTAAATTCGTTCATGGGATGTGGACATCGCTGGCGAGGCCAGCATTTATTGCCCTTGAGAAGGTGGTGGTGAGCCGCCTTCTTGAACCGCTGCAGTCCATGTGGTGAAGGTTCTCCCACAGTGCTGTTAGGAAGGAAGTTCCAGGATTTTGACCCAGCGACGATGAAGGAATGGCGATATATTTCCAAGTTGGGATGGTGTGTGATTTGGAGGGGAACGTGCAGGTGGTGTTGTTCCCATGTGCCTGCTGCTCTTGTCCTTCCAGGTGGTAGAGGTCGCGGGTTTGGGAGGTGCTGTCGAAGAAGCCTTGGCGAGTTGCTGCAGTGCATCCTGTGGATGGTACACAGTGCACCGGTGGTGAAGGGAGTGAATGTTTAAGATGGTGGATGGGGTGCCAATCAAGTGGGCTGCTTTGTCCTGGATGGTGTCGAGCTTCTTGAGTGTTGTTGGAGCTGCACTCATCCAAGTGGAGCGTATTCCATCACACTCCTGACTTGTGCCTTGTAGATGGTGGAAAGGCTTTGGGGAATCAGGAGGTGAGTCATTCGCCGCAGAATACCCAGCCTCCGACCTGCTCTTGTAGCCATAGTATTTATATGGCTGGTCTATGCTGCATTGAGGTAGAATTGTTGGGAAGAACCAATGAGCACTTGGACTGCTGGTATAAGAAATCAGTGCTTGAGAGGTTGGGGTTAAAACATATTGTTGATAAAGATTAGAGGGCACTTTATCCTACATCTGGTCTGTGCTACACCCACATGATCACCAATGCTCAGTTTAAAAAGTAGAAAATTTTTCATTCCCTAGCAGTAACATTTCCTCTTGTTGCCCACAAGAGTCACAGCCCCGATTTCAATTCCAGGCAGGTTTTGGGCGGGTGGGTGGTGGGATTAGTTAGAAACTCAGCTGCTGCAGGAAACAATAGGCAGGAGTATTTTAACTCCTAGGTCTCATTAACATATGACTGGCAACCTGCGGAAAATCCCATGCTCTCCTGCCGGAGGAGGTTCTGAGAGGGTCTTGCAGGGAGAAGGGGGCTAGGAGATTCCTAAACTTTCCTTGTGGGGCCTAAAGATACACTCCTGCTTCAGCAGTCGGGTCTCAATGATTGTAATTGGCTCCCAATATGCATATGTCAATGAGGACCCCACCGGCTTTGCATGGGTGATTTAGCTGCCCATCCAGAAGCCCTTGTCAAAATCGTGGATGGCAGGATGCGGGCGGCTCCGGGGCGGGTAAGTAACCTAGGACATTTTAACTCCCTGGGTAGGATTAAAATCGTTCCCCAGAAGTTTAAGTATTAAAATAATTACTTTCAAAAAGTCCTCCAATTTTGTGGTTCGACAGGCATTGCAGTACACAGTCAAATAATATCTTTCACCCTGGATAAACTCAGAACACATTTAGATTGCTCTTTCAATACCAGCAGTTTTCAGTTAATCAGCATATAACTGACTAAATTCAAAATAAATATCCAGCTCATCATGTGGCTCTTTTTTCTACACGTTTTTCTTCCCCAAGTCCACATGGTACACAAGATCACAAGGCAGCTACAGATAAGGAAGACCAATCATCCCATCTTAGTTCATCCATTCAGAATTATCTTAAGTCCCGGAGCTTCTAATTGTTTAATAAATAATTCCACTGTTTTTGTCCCCACTTCTCTATCCAAACATCTATTCCATATGTTGATTACTCTCTGCATGACAAACTACTTCTGAATATCAGTCTTAAATTTGCCTTTTACTAGTTTGAACCTTTGACCCCTTGATCTAGGAAATCAATGTAGGTCAGTGAGAACAGGAGTGATGGGCAATCACGGCAGTGCAGGAAAGGATACATATAGCAGAGTTTTGGAGGGTGGAGGATGGGAAACAAGGATTTCAGTGGTGATGGGGATGAGGTATGGATGGAAGTGGGCAATACTGCAGAGGGTGAGGTAAGTGGTCTTGGTGATGGATAGGATGGATAGGGGAGCAGAGTTTGTGGAGAGAGTAAAAGATAATGGCTTCAATCTTCCCGATGTTTATCTAAAGAAACCAGTGATTAATTTAGTACTTGATGTGGGACAAGCAGTCAGACAGCAAAGAGGCAGCCAAGAGAAGTAGTGGAGAAGTATAGCATGCATGTGAAAGTTGACTTTCTGCCTGTAGATAATGTTACCCAATGGCGACATGAAGATAAGGAAAAGGAGGGGCCAAGAATAGATCCTTTGGCAATAGGTCTGAGACGATAGTGCAGGAGTGAAGAGAAGCCGTTGTTGGAGATGTGCTGGCTACATTGTAAATGGAATCATGCAAGGGCAGTCTAATGGAGCTGGACAGATGATGGAGGTGGCACTGGGGGAAGGATGGCGTGGTCAACTGTATTGAACATTGTGGAAAGGTGGAAGGCTGAAGAAAGATAGTGTACCACGGTCACAAAGGATGACATTTGTGGCTTTGGCTAGGGCCATTTTGATGCAGTGAGAAGGGTAGAAGCCAGACTGGAGATATTCTAACAGGGAATTTTGAGAGACATATGGGCAGGGTGACTCACCCCACTTTCCCTCTGCCTGCAGAATCACCTAGTCTCTACTTCACTTTCACTGCACATCTGAAATCAATTAATTCATCCAGTGGGAAATCATGGGTGTGAATACATGTTCTACCATTCCATACCATAGAAATTTGCCATGATGTGGAGATGCCGGTGATGGACTGGGGTTGACAAATGTAAAGAATCTTACAACACCAGGTTATAGTCCAACAATTTTATAGAAATTTGCAATTAATGTGCTTCAAACTACTGGAATTATTTATAATTTTTAAAACTGTTTATTAATTTAACTATTACCAAAAATCTACTTTTTAAACTATGAAATACACTTAAATAATAGACCTCCTAACCTGTTTTCTCCCATACCCACTTTCAATGCTGTAGTTAGCATTATTGAAATGAAAGCAAATAAGAAACCCAAAGCAATAAATATTTCTGAAGTCCACTTTGCGTAACTGAATATATATGAAAGAGAGATTTTCAATAACAACTTGCATTTATATAGCGCCTTTAACGTAGAAAAACGCCTCAAGGCGCTTCACGCAAGCATAATCAGACAAAAATTAACACCAAGTCAAAGATGATGATGTTAGGAAAGGTGACGAATAGCTTGGTCAAAGGTGGGTTTTCGGATGGTCTTAAAGGAGGAGATCGAGGTGGAGATAGAGAGGTTTAAGAGAGGAAATTCATGATCAGAGGACCTAGACTGCTGAAGGCATGACCGCCAATAGTGAGACGGGGATACGTGGAAGGCCAGAGCTTGAGGAATGAAGGGTTCTGGGAGGGTTGTAGGACTGGAGAAGGTTACAGAGATAGGGAGGAGTGAGGCCATGAAGGAATTTGAGCACAAGGATGAGAATTTTTAATTTGAGGCATTGGCGGATAAGGAGCCACATTACAGAAAGGATAGGAGTGATGAATGAGCAGGATTTCGTAAAGGATGAGAGTTTTGGATGAGCTGAAGTTTACACCATGTGGCGAATGGGAGACTAGGGTGTAATACATTGTCAGAAGTGCCATCTTTTGGATGAGATATTAAACTGATGGTACAGGTGAATGTAAAAGATCCCAGAGCACTGTTCGAAGAAGAGCAAACTCTGTGTTTGCCTACATAATAGTCATTTCACTTCAAAAGTAATTAAATATAAGGCATTATATAACTGCAAATTCTTTTTATTTGACAATGCTTGAACATTTTATTCCAGGTTAATAAATTTAGTTGTATTCTCTGTTAAAAGGACCAGTTAGTACTTAGTAGAATTTTAAGATACTTTTAAATCAGAACTTAAAGATTTAACTTTTGCTTCAATTTAATTGAACTAATCTGGTACTAAATATTGGCATGTTATTTATCATTACAGCCAGTTCACATTCCCCTCTACTAATGCATGTCTACACTACATTATCTTAATGCGCAATTAAAATAAACTGAAATAACCAAATTTGTTTTCGAAACAGGAAATTATTTTTGTCACATGTGCACCACTGCATAGGACACTGTTGTTCAAAAGGATAAGCCACTTGCAACGAATTACCTCAAATTAAGATAGAAAGTTTACCCCCAATGAACACAAACTCCAGACTTTCCTGTTGATTGAAGAAACAAAATTGGGAAATCATATTATAGCTTCGCTATAATTATCCTGTCCTTTATAATCGTACAACCTGGATATAAAATGTTTTCAAGATAAAATTTTCTGTTACTACCATAGAACTTAAGACAAGCCCCATTCAGCACAGGTCTATCTTTTATAAAACCATCTTTCCACAAATTTAATTGATGTCATAATACTAAGAATACATACAATCTTAACAAAAAAAACCTGTTGATTAGATAGCAAGTGTCATCATAGATCACCATGTCCAACTGCTGCCTTTCCTTCCCTCCCAGCCCCAACATAGCACTGAGGTTCAACAATTGTTATAATTGCATTGATGGTTTCTTATCCATTTATGGAAGTTATTGCATGAAGAAAAAAGTGGACATGGAGGAGTTGCTATGCACACTCAAACAATGCTTCACTTCCAATAACAATTAGTAAGTGTAACAATGCTCCCCACTGAAGAAAACAAGGCAGCACCAAGGTCAATTTAGTGTCAAATCTTAAAAATAGATGGAGAGTACCACTTGAGAAAGACAAAACTATATCAATTATTAGCTGAGCAGTGGGTATTATCAGTAAAATTCACTGGCAACACCAAAGTGCCAGAAACTTAAGATTATGTTAAAAGTTAAAATAATACTCAACATAAACAAGCACAGTTTTGCTGTTAAGTCCAAGTCCAAGATTTTTTTTTAACCTAGCTTTTCTTCTGGACACATTTAGCCTACCACAATATTATAGGTTTAATTCGCAACTAGTGAAAATATAAATTATGATGTTTGTTTCTTCATACACTGTGCCAGCAGTTTAGTAAGCAGCTTATACCAACTGAGCTCTTGCAGCTGTGTACTGCAAACATACAATCTAGCCCTGACCCGAGGAAAACAGTTGAGTGGTGTCTGAGTTTATGTTTGAAGTGTACTTATTATGCTTACTCTCCTACACCAAATTTTGTTCTGCTGCGTATTAGCATAAAGAGGGAGTAGGAAATTCCAGTATCTTTGCAGCATACAACAAACTTAAGATATATTAATTACAACCCAAAGTATCCCACACACATGTTATGCTTCACCCTACTGATCTAAAACAAACAGAAAATGATAGATCCGGTAGTATTTCACATCTCAACTGCCAGCATAATGAATTAATTAGTGTTAGTAGACTAGAGGTGGTGAGATAGTAACCTGTAAATTCAACATATTATTAAAGAAATAGTTAATAAAACCACATCCATCTATTACAGTTTACTTCTAATGCTCATGTGACTGAAGGCATCATAAATGGCACTAATGGCTCCATCAAGTTCTTCCCATATCACCACAGCAGACATCTATTAGTAAACAAATCAGGCTCATTACTGGCAAAAGTGGTCTCAGTCTGCTCAGTGGTAAAAGGTAGAACTATAATTTCTTGTACTAATTATTAGCAAAAATGTAGACAAGTAAAAAGTGCAGAAGACTGTTTTATACTAACATTTACTTTTTCACTAAAAATAGCTACCAGAGGAAAATGTGCTCTAAATGTTCAAGCTTCAAGCAGGTATCATAGAATCATAGAAAGGTTACAGCATGGAAGGAGGCTATTCGGCCCATCAAGTCCATGCTGGCTCTATGCAAGAGCAATCCAGCTGGTTCCACTCCCCCACCCTATCCCCATAGCCCTGCAATTTTTTTCCTTTCAAGTACTAATCCAATTCCCTTTTGAAAGCCACGATTGAATCTGCCTCCACCCCCACCCTCCAGCAGTGCATTGAAGATCATAACCACTCGCTGCATAAAAAAGTTTTTCCTCATGTTACCTTTGGTTCTTTTGCCAATCACCTTAAATTGATATCCTCTGGTTCTTGACCCTTATGCCAATGGGAACAGTTTCTCTCTATCTAGTTTGTCTAGACCCTTCATGATTTTAAATTCTTCTATCAAATCTCTTCTCAGTTTTCTCTGTTCCAAGGAGAACAACTCCAGCTTCTCTAGTCTATCCACATAATTTAAGTCCCTCATCCCTGGAATCTCTTCTGCATCCTCTCTAAGGCTTTCACATTTTTCCTAAAGTGCGGTGCCCAGAACTGAACACAATACTCTAGTTGTGGTCGAACCAGTGTTTTATAAAGATTCATCATGACTTCCTTAGTTTTGTACTCTATGCCTCTATTTATAAAGCCCAGGATCCTGTATGCTTTTTTAACCACTTTCCCAACCTGCCCTGCCACCTTCAATGATTTGTGCACATATACCCCCAGATCTCTGTTCCTGTACCCGTTTTAGAATTGTGCACTCTAGTTTATATTGCCTCTCCTCGTTCTTCCTACCGAAATGTATCACTTCTCATTTTTGTGTGTTAAATTTCATGTTTTTTTTATTTGTTCATGGGATGTGGGCATCGCTGGCGAGGCCAGCATTTAATGCCCATCCCTAATTACCTAGAAACATAGAAAATAGGACCAAGAGTAGGCCACTCGGCCCTTCGGGCCTGCTCCGCCATTCAAAATCATCATGGCTGATCATCTAACTCAGTACCCTGTTCCCGCTTTTTCCCCATATCCCTTGATCCCTTTAGCATTAAGAAATATATCTATCTCCTTCTTGAATACATCTAATGACTTGGCCTCCACTGCCTTCTGTGGTAGAGAATTCCACAGGTTCACCACCCTCTGCTTGAAGTAATTTCTCCTCAAATTGCCCTTGAGAAGGTGGTGGTGAGCCACCTTCTTGAACCGCTGCAGTCCGTATGGTGAAGGTTCTCCCACAGCGCTGTTAGGAAGGGAGTTCCAGGATTTTGACCCAGCGACGATGAAGGAACAGCGATATATTTCCAAGTCGGGATGGTGTGTGACTTGGAGGGGAACGTGCAGATGGTGTTGTTCCCGTGTGCCTGCTGCCCTTGTCCTTCTAGGTGGTAAAGGTTGCAGGTTTGGGAGGTGCTGTGGAAGAAGCCTTGGCGAGTTGCTGCAGTGCATCCTGTAGATGGTACACACTGTAGCCACAGTGCGCCGGTGGTGAAGGGAGTCAATGTTTAGGGTGGTGAATGGGGTGCCAATCAAGCGGGCTGCTTTGTCCTGGATGATGTCGAGCTTCTTGAGTGTTGTTGGAGCTGCACTCATCCAGGCAAGTGGAGAGTATTCCATCATTCTCCTGGCTTATGCCTTGTAGATAGTGGAAAGGCCTTGGGGAGTCAGGAGGTGAGTCACTCGCTGCAGAATACCCAGCCTCTGACCTGCTCCAGTAGCCACAGTATTTACATGGCTGGTCCAGTTAAGTTTCTGGTCAATGGTGACCCCCAGGATGTTGACTGTGGGGGATTCGGCGATGGTAGTGTCGTTGAATGTCAAGGGGAGGTGGTTAGACTCTCATTTGTTGGAGATGTTAATTGCCTGGCACTTGTCTGGCACGAATGTTACTTGCCACTTATCAGCCCAAGACTGGATGTTGTCCAGGTCTTGCTGAATGCGAGCAAGGACTGTTTCATTATCTGAGGGGTTGCGAATGGAACTGAGCACTGTGCAATCATCAGCGAACATCCCCATTTCTGACCTTATGATGGAGGGAAGGTCGTTGATGAAGCAGCTGAAGATGTTGGGCCTAGGACACTGCCCTGAGGAACTCCTGCAGCAATGTCCTGGGACTGAGATGATTGGCCTCCAACAACCACTAATATCTTCCTTTGTGCTAGGTATGACTCCAGCCACTGGAGAGTTTTCCCCGATTTCCACTGACTTCAATTTTAGTAGGGCTCCTTGGTGCCACACTCCATCAAATGCTGCCTTGATGTCAAGGACAGTCACTCTCACCTCACCTCTGGAATTCAGTTCTTTTGTCCATGTTTGGACCAAGGCTGTGATGAGTTCTGGAGCCAAGTGGTCCTGGCGGAACCCAAACTGAGCATTGGTGAGCAGGTTATTGGTGAGTAATCTGCCACATGTCCGCCCATTCCACCAGCCTGTCTATGCCCCCTTGAAGTCGATCACTGTCCTCTTCACTGTTCACTACTCTTCCAGATTTTGTGTCATCTGCAAAGTTGGAAATTGTGCCCTGTACACCCAAGTCCAAGTCATTAATATATATCAAGAAAAGCTGTGGTCCTAGCTGGAGAACACCACTGTACACCTGTCCGAAAAACAACCGTTCACCACTACTCTGTTTCCTATTACTCAGCCAATTTTGTATCCATGCTGCTACTGCCCCCTTTATTCCAAGGGCTTCAATTTTGATGACAAGCCTATTTTGCGGCACTTTATCAAACGCCTTTTGAAAGTCCATTTACACCACATCAACCGCACTGCATTCATCTACTCTCTCTGTTACCTCATCAAAAAACTCTATCAAGTTAGTTAAACACAATTTGCCTTTAACAAATCCATGCTGGCTTTCCCTAATCAATCCACACTTGTCCAAGTGACTGCTAATTCTGTCCCGGATTATCGTTTCTAAAAGTTTCCCCACCACCGAGGTTCAACTGACTGGCCTGTAGTTGCTGGGTTTATCCTTACACCCTTTTTTGAACAAGGATGTAACATTTGCAATTCTCCAGTCCTCTGGCACCACCCCCATATCTAAGGATGCTTGGAAGATTATGGCCAGTACCTCCGCAATTTCCACCTTTACTTCCCTCAGCAACCTAGGATGTATCCCATCCTGACTGGGTGACTTATCTACTATAAGTACAGCCAGCCTTTCTAGTACCTCCTCTTTATTAATTTTTAGCCCATCCAGTATCGCAACTACATCTTCCTTTACTGAGACTCTGGCAGCATCTTCTTCCTTGGTAAAGACTGATGCAAAGTACTCATTTAGTACCTCGGCCATGCCCTCTGCCTGCATGAGTAGATCTCCTTTTTGGTCCCTGATCGGCCCTACTCCTCCTCTTACTATCCGTTTGCTGTTTGCATGCCTATAGAAGACCTTTGGATTCCCTTTTATGTTTGCGCCAGTCTATTCTCATACTCTCTCTTTGTCCCTCTTATTTCTTTTTTCACATCCCCTCCAAACTTTCTATATTCTGCCTGGTTCTCACTTGTATTATCAACCTGACATCAGTCATATGTCCCTTTTGTCTGCTTCACCTTACTCTCTATCTATTTTCTCATCCAGGGAACTCTGGCATTAGTTGCCCTACCTTTTTCCCGTGTGGGAATGTACCTAGACTGGACCTGAACCATTTCCTCTTTAAAGGCCACCCATTGTTCAATTACAGTTTTGCCTGCCAATCTTTGATTCCAATTTATCTGGGCCAGATCTCTTCTCATCCCACTGAAATTGGCCCTCCCCCAATTGAGTATTTTTACTTTAGAGTGGTCCGTGTCCTTTCTCATAGCTATTCTAAACCTTATGATACTACGATCGCTGTTCCCTAAATGTTCCCCCACTGGCCCACCTCATTCCCCAGAACCAAGTCCAGCAATGCCTCCTTCCTCGTTGGGCCGGAAACGTACTGGTCAAGAAAGTTCTCCTGAACACACTTCAAAAATTCCTCCCCCTCTTTGCCCCTTACATTATTACTATCCCATTCTATATTAGGGTAGTTGAAGCCCCCGGTATCACAACTCTATGGCTTTTGTACCTCTCTGTAATCTCCCTGCAAATTTGCTCCTCTATCTCCTTCCCACTAGTTGGTGGCCTATAGAATACACCCAGTAGTGTAATGGCACCTCTAGTGTTTCTTAACTCTAACCAAATAGATTTTGTCCTTGACCCCTCCAGGACATCCTCTCTCTCAGGCACTGCAATATTCTCCTTAATCAATACCGCCACCACCCCCCCCGCCTTTTTTCCCTTCCCTATCTTTCCTGAACACCTTGTATCCAACCCTGCCCTTTTGTGAGCCGGGTCTCTGTTATCACCACATCATCATATTCCCATGTGGCTAATTGTGCCTGCAGCTCTCCAACCTGGTTTACCACGCATCATGCATTTACACACATGCAATATAAATCTATTTTAGACTTTCTTGTACTCTCTCTTGGTCTGGTCCCATCTACTACCATACTATTTCTTGCTCTAGTGCTATCTTTCTCTCCCAATCCTTTGTGCACCTTGCTTCTGCTTTCCAATGCTACATCCTAGTGCCCAGCCCCCTGCCAAATTAGTTTAAACCCCAATACTAATACTATACCAAAGAAAGCAAGCAATAAGGAAGGCAAATGGCATGTTGGCCTTTATTGCAAGGGAGTTGAAGTACAAGAGTAAGGAAGTCTTACTACAATTGTACAAGGCTTTGGTGAGACCACGACTGGAGTGCTGTGTACAGTTTTGGTCTCCTTACCTAAGGGAGGATACACTTGCCTTAAAGGTGGTGCAACAAAGGTTTACTAGATTCATTCCAAGAATGAGAGGATTGTCCTTTGAGGAGAGATTGAGTAGAATGGGCCTATACACTCTGGAGTTTAGAAGGAGAGGTGATCTCATTGAAACATACAAGATTCTGAGAGGGCTTGACAGGGTAGATGCTGAGAGGCTGTTTCCCATGGCTGGAGAGTCTAGAACTAGGGAGCATAGACTCAGGATAAAGGATCGGTCATTTAAGGCTGCGATGAGGAGGAATTTCTTCACTCAGAGGGTTGCGAATTTTTGGAATTCTCTACCCCAGAGGGTTGTGGATGCTGAGAAGTTGAATATGTTCAAGGCTGAGAGAGATGGATTTTTGGACTCTAAGGGAATCAAGGGATATGGGGATCGGGCAGGAAAGTGAGTTGAGGTCGAAGATCAGCCATGATCTTATTGAATGGCGGAGCAGGCTCGAGGGGCTGCATGGCCTACTCCTGCTCCTATTTCTTATGTTCTTATTTTCTTCTCTAATCACTCAATGGGTGAACAGACTATATATTGTAATATTGCATCATACAGACCTACGGTTCCCAGGTTCAGTCCCTGCTCTGTGCTCAGTTAACCCATCTCAGTCAGCATGGATGTGCAGGTGTTGCTGATCATCATCATCTGGCTAAGAAAGGAGAAACTATCTACATTCTAGCCACATTTTTTGCTTCTGATCACCATGTAGTGCTCCATGCATGAAGTGGATGTGTCTGAACATCGGGAAAAAGCAGAGTTCAAGGTCGGCTATGATGCCCCCACCCACACAGCCTAAAAGACCATTAACATTTACTCGCCATGGTCACAGATGAATCAAAAGTATTAGAGGACTGCTGGGATCCACGATACCTCACTACTTACAAGTTATCAACTTTGAGATCAAAGAATATTTTCTGTGTTACAGAAATCAGTATTTATTTTTGAAGTTGATATTACTACACTTTTACAATTAGATTTTCACTCTGAAATCATTGATCTTAAGAAGATCATCTTCAATTTAAGACAAAAATAAAACATTTTGTGTGTAAAGGATTGTTCCTTAATTTGTACTCCATTTTTGGCACAGTATCAAAAGAAAAAGTCATTATTCGTTCTTACTGTACAGATTTAAAGTGTTCATTTGTTTCTGCCTATAGAGATAAAGTTCAAAATTTAATTAAATTTCAGCATCTTTAACCTGACAGAGCCACATGATCTGTTTGCTACAGCCTTCATATGATTTATTGCAATACTACAAGGGATAATAACTTTATTTCCAAAAATAAACTAGCTACTAGTAAAAGCATTCATGTCACAAGTTTTTAATGTCCATGTCACATAAATCTGTAAGCACGACAAGTGGACTAGTACCAGGCAAGAACAGTTTATAACACCAAGGCCAAATTTCCTCTTCAATAACACATGACAGATGAAATTTAACACAGAGAAGTGTGAAGTGATACATTATGATAGAAAGAATGACGGGAGGCAATATAAACTAAATGGTACAATTTTAAAGAGAGTGCAGGAATAGTGTGCCCTGAGAGTGTATGTACACAAATCTTTGAAGGTGGCAGGACAAGTTGAGAAGGCCGTTAAAAAAGCATATGGCATCCTGGGCTTTATTAATAGAGGTATAGAGTACTAAAGCAAGGAAGTTATACTAAACCTTTATAAAACACTGGTTAGGCTGCAGCTGGATTATTGTGTTCAATTCTGGGCGCCATACTTTAGGAAAGACGTCAAGGCCTTAGAGAGGGTGCAGAAGAGACTTACTAGAATGATACCAGGGATGAGGGACTTCAGTTATGTGGAGAGACTGGAAAAGCTGTGGTTGTTCTCCTTAGAACAGAGAAGGTTAAGGGGAGATTCAATAGAGGTGTTCAAAATCATGAACAGTTTTGAAAGAATGAATAAGGAGAATCTGTTTTCAGTGGCAGAAGGGTCAGTAACCAGAGGACACAGATTTACGGTGATCGGCAAAAGAGCCAGGTGACATGAGGAAACGTTTTTTAACCCAGCGAGTTATAATGATTTGGAATGCGCTGCCTGAAAAGGTGGTGGAAGCAGATTCAATAGTAACTTTCAAAAAGGGAATTGGATAAATACTTGAAGGTAAACAATTTACAGGGCTATAGGAAAGAGCAGGGGAATGGGACTAATTGGATAGCTCTTTCAAAGAGCATGATGAGTCAAATGGCCTCCTCCTGTGCTGTACCATACTATGATACTATGATTAGTAAACTGGAGCAATCGGAAAAATGGGATGGAAAATAGGTTTGGAACTATTCTGCTGGCTCTCCATCATCTGGTCCCATTTTGATGTTTGTCCATCCGAATTGACATCAGGCTTACAACACATCCATCCAAAATAGGCAAGTGTATTATAATGAGACTCAGATGATGGGCATATGTAATACGGCGCATCTCTCATCATTTGCACTATGGTAAGGCTGGGCCCGAGGAATGACATGTGTTCCTAGCATCCAGGGTTGCTGTGGGGAAAATTAAAATTTTAATTTTTTTTTAACAGAGCTATCTATTGTATTAGGCAAGGTGGGAGGAGAGGGAAATCGAGAAAAAAAGTTAAAATTTACAGCCAGTGCTGCAGCCAATTCTACCCCTCCATACCACCAGAGGAAGGTGACCTGGCAGCGCCAGTCACACCATTGGAGGCTGTTAAAATTATTCAAATAATTCCAACCCTGAGAAATTAGCTGGGGGCAGAAGTGCAGGAAGAAGTCCTGCCATGCCAAAGTTCTACTATCATTGCAGCAGAGACAAAGATGACTTCTCCATGTAAGCAGGCGCTTCCCACTGTTTTCGATGAGAACAAAAAGAAAATCAATATAAGTTCCTAACATATAAACCGACTTAAATGGTGCAGTTTTATACTGGTACTTCTTTGAAAGCATTGTGACCTGGCAACACGGTAAAATTACCTTTCTTGCATTGATCACAAATTAGTGATAAGCAGGGCTCTGTGCATGTGTGTTCTTAAATGCTTAAGGAAAACACAAAAAAAAAACCTATGTAGGCGTTCATTTCATACTAACTTTCTCTACCTGTAGTGGGAGAGATGGCGAAATTGTGGGAGCAACAACCATCAGTCCATGTAGCAGGGAACAGAAACTTTAGCCTTTACTTGCGAGTAGCAGGAAACACAATGGATGATGTGAGATATATTGCTTTTAGCATGTCAAGCACACTTAACTGTTAACGCACCTAATAGCAGATCACGTTTTAATATTACAGTACATATAGACAAACTTTACTCCATTCCTCTCTAGGGCAAGTGTCCCTAATAAATTCCAGATCCAAAGTTCTCGATTCAGTAACTGTCCTTTTAGATTGGAAAATTGCAAACATAACTCCGTTATTTAAGAAAGGTGAGAGAGAAACCAGGAAATTACAGACCTGTTAGTCTAACAACTGTTATGGGGAAGTTATTGGAATCTATAATTAAGGACAGAGTGACTGAGCACTCAGAGAAATTTGAGCTGATTAGAGAGGGCCAACATGGATTTGTAAAAATAAATCATGTCTAACGAACTTAATTGAGGAAGTAACTAAAGTAGTAGGCAGGGGAATGTCAATGGATGTAGTTTATATGGACTTCCAGAAGGCATCTGAAAAGGTTCCATATAAGAGACTTAGCTAAAATTAAAGCTCATGGAATTGAAGGCAAATTATTGACCTGGTTAGGAGATTGGTTAGGCGGTAGAAGATAGAGAGTAGGGATAATGGGTATGCACTCGGATTGGAAGGACGTGACTAGTGGCTTCCCACAAAGATCTGTGCTGGGACCTCAACGCTTCACTATATTTATTGATGACTTAGATAACACAATAGAGAGCCATATATCCAAGTTTGCCAATGACACAAAGATTGGTGGCATAATAAGTAGTGTAGGCGGGAGCATGAAATTACAAAGGAACATTGATAGACCAGGCCGTTTGCAACATTGGCGTCCTATTTGACACTGAGATGAGCTTCTGACTACATGTCCACTCCATCACCAAGACCGCCTACTTCCACCTCCGTAACATCGCCCGTCTCAGCTCATCTGCTGCTGAAACCCTCATCCATGCCTTTGTTACCTCTGAACTTGACTATTCCAATGCTCTCCTGGCTGGTCTTCCACCTTCTACCCTCAATAAACTTGAGCTCATCCAAAACTCTGCTGCCCGTACACTAACTCGCACCAAGTCCCGTTCACCCATCACCCCGCGCTCACTGACCTACATTGGTTCCCGGTCCAAGAACGCCTCGATTTTAAAACTCTCATCCTTGTTTTCAAATCCCTCCACGGTCTCGCCCCTCCTATCTCTGTAACCTCCTCCAGCCCTACAACCCTCTGAGATCTCTGAGCTCCTCCAATTCTTACCTCTTGCACATGCCCAATTTTAACCGCTCCACCACTGGCGGCCGTGTCTTCAGCTGCCTAGGCCCTAAGCTCTGGAATTCCCTCCCTATCCACCTCTCTCTCCTCCTATAAGACGCTCCTTAAAACCTACCTCAACTGTCCTAATATCTCGTTATGTGTCTCGGTGACAAATTTTGTTTGAAAATCACTCCTGTGACGCGTCTTGGGACATTTTACTACATTAAAGGTGCTATATAAATGCAAGTTGTTGTAGTTATAGATTATGTGAGTGGACAAAACTGTGTCAGACGTATTTCAATGCAGGCAAGTGTGAGGTCATCCATTTTGGACCAAAAAAGGATAGATCCGGGTATTTTTTAAATGATGCGAAGCTATGAACTGTGGAGGTCCAAAGAGATTTAGGGTTCCATTTACACAGGTTACTAAAATGTAGTGGTCAGGTACAAAAAATAATCAAAAAGGCTAACGGAATGTTAGCCTTTATATCCAGAGGGCTAGAATATAAAGGGGAGGATGTTTTGCTAGAGCTTTACAAAGCCCTGGTTAGATCACATCTGGAGTACTGTGTACAGTTCTGGGCACCATACCTTAGAATTGGTTGACCGACCTTACTGAATTCTTTGAAGAAGTAACAGAAAGGATAGGCAAGAGTAATGCAGTATTTGGATTTTCAAAAGGACTTTGATAAGGTACTACATTGTAGACTCATAGCTAAAGTCAGAGCATGTGGAGTCAGAGGACAGGTAGCTGAATGGATAGCAAGCTGGCTACAAAACAGAAAACAGAGGGTAGGGGTTAAGGGTAGCTACTCAGACTGAAAAAGGTGAGAAGTGGTGTACCACAGGGATCAGTGCTGGGACCACTGTTGTTCACAATTTACATCAATGATTTGGATTCAGGAATCAGAAATACAATTCCAAAATTTGCGGACGACACTAAATTGGGGGGTGTGGTTAATATAAAGGAAGAATGTGTCAAAATGCAAGAAGACATTAATAAACTTGCAGACTGGGCATGTAACTGGCAAATGAATTTCAACATAGATAAATGTGAGATGGTGCATTTTGGTAGGAAGACTAAGGAAGTCATGTGCTGCTTGGATAATAAGAGACTAAACGGGATAGAGGAGCAAAGGGATCGAGGGGTACAGATACACAAATCACTAAAAGTAGCGATGCAGGTTATGAGGCCATAAAAAAGGCAAGTCAAGTACGAGGGTTCATTTCTAGAGGGATAGAACTGAAAAGCAAAGAAGTTATATTAAACTTGTAAACTTGGTTAGACCATGCTTGGGAGTATTGTGCACAGTTTAGTCTCCGTATTATAGAAAGGATGTAGTGGCATTGGAGAGGGAGCAGAAAAGATTCACAAGGATGATACCAGAACCGAGAGAATATCCTTATCAGGAAAGGCTGAACAGGCTGGGGATCTTTTCTCTAGAAAAGGGTGACCTGAAAGAGATTTTTAAGATAATGATAGGGTTTGAAAGGGTAGATGTAGAGAAAATGTTTCCACTTGTGGGGTAGTCCAAAACTAGAGGTAATAAATAAAAAATATTCGCTAATAAATCCAACAGGGAATTCAGGAGAAACTTCTTTACCCAAAGTGGTGAATGGTTGTTTTTCGGATTGGAGGGAAGTGTACAGTGGTGTTCCCCAGTGGTGGTTCTAGGGCCACTGCTTTTCTTGATATATATTAATGACTTGGACTTGGGTGTACAGGGCACAATTTCCAAATTTGCAGATGACACAAAACTTGGAAGTGTAGTGAACAGCGAGGAGGATAGTGATGGACTTCAAGAGGATACAGACTGGCTGGTGGCATGGGTGGACACGTGGCAGATGAAATTTGACGCAGAAAAATGTGAGGCGATACATTTCGGTAGGAAGGAGAGGCAATATAAAGTAAAGGGCACAATTCTAAGAGGTACAGGAACAGAGAGATCTGCGGGTACATGTGTACAAATCGTTGAAGGTGGCAGGGCAGGCTGAGAAAGCGGTTAAAAAAGCATATGGGATCCTGAGCTTTATAAATAGAGGCACAGAGTACAAAAGCAAGGAAGTCATGATGAACCCTTATAAAATATTGGTTCGGCCACAGCTGGAGTAATGTGTCCAGTTCTGGGCAGCGCACTTTAGGACAGATGTGAAGGCCTTAGAGAGGATGCAGAAGAGATTTACTAGAATGATTCCAGGGATGAGGAACTTTAGTTACGTGGATAGACTGGAGAAGCTGGAGTTATTCTCCTTGGAACAGAGAAGGTTGAAAGGAGATTTGATAGAGGTATTCAAAATCATGAAGGGTCTAGACAGAGTAGATAGAGAGAAACTTGGCAGAAGGGTCAAGAACCAGAGGACATAGATTTAACGTGATTGGCAAAAGAACCAAAGGTGATATGAGGAAAAACTTTTACATAGCAAGTGGTTAGGATCTGGAATGCACTGCCAGAGGGGTTGGTGGAGGCAGATTCAATCACGGCCTTCAAAAAGGAACTGGGTAAGTACTTGAAACGAAAAATTTTGGAGGGCTACGGGGATAGGGCAGGGGAGTGGGACTAAGCTGGATTGCTCTTGCATAGAGCCGACATGGACTCGATGGGCCGAATGGCCTCTTTCCATACTGTAACCTTTCTATGATTCTAAGAGTGGTAAGAATGTGGAACTCGCTACCACAAGGAGTAGTTAAGGCAAATAGCATAGATGCATTTAAGGGGAAGTTAGATAAGCACATGAGGAAGAAAGGAATAGAAGGGTATCCTGATAGGGTTGGAAGAAGTAGGGAGGGAGGGTTAGATGAAGTAGGGAGGGAGGAGGCTCGCTGGGAGCATAAACGCCGGCATAGACCAGTTGGATCGAATGGCCGGTTTCTGTGCCGTAGTTTCGATGTAATTCAAGGTCACCTTAGAAAGATGTATTTACCTTGGAAGGAGTACAGCACAGATTCACTAGAATGTTACCAGGGCGAGTCTAGGACAAGGTAAAATGACCTTAATATCAGAGCCAGGTCATTCAGGGGAGAAGTTAGGAAACTCTTCTTCATGCAAACGGTGGAAGTGTGGAACTCTCTCCCACAAAAACCCGTAGATGCTAACTCAATGACTAATTTTAAATCCGAGAGCAATAGATTTTTGCTAGCCAAGGGTATTACGGGATTATGGAACCAAGGCGGGTAAATGGAGTTAGGATACAGATCAGCCATGATCTCATTGAATGGCAGAACAGGCTCGGGGCGGTGAATGGCCTACTCCTGTTCCTATTGTAAAACCAGTGTGAATATTTTTTCAGAAAAAATAGCAACACAGATTGCATACCCACTGAAAGTAGGAATTTAGAAAATCCTCATTATAACACCCCCACCCCCACCTTCAGAATCTTTCTCACTGTTCAAGAGAATCTCCTGATAACTCAGCCAAGGAACAACAATGAAGATAATCCTTGAAGTCACCTGTAAGCTGAACTATCAGGAACCTTCCCAATTGAGAAGGACAGCATAGCAGAGGGGAATGTGACAGAGCAACTCTCTCCCATTTGGATTCTTTAGGCCCTGTTGTACATTACTTTCAGTATTGTGACACTTTCACCCTGTATTTTTATCCCAAGACTGTCCCTTCAGTTTTCTTTTCGTCTTGTACTCTAATATTAATAGATGAAAGGGTCAAGCATTAATTTGGTCACGGTTTCTTCATGGTAAATTGTTTTTCAGAATAAAGGATGGAGATCCTGATGTTTCATAGTATCATAGTAGATACAGCACAGGAGGAGACCATTCAGCCCATCATCATGCCTGTGAAAGAGCTATCCAATTAGCCCCATTCCCCTGTTCTTTCTCCATAGTCCTGTAAATTGTGTTACACTCTGCTTTGTAACCCGCAAATGAGCTAAGTATAGAGTGGGACAAAAACAGAAAACACGCAGGTCACGCAGATTCTGTGGAGAAAGGAAATAGGTTAACATTTCAGGTATCCGGAAACATTACATTTTTTCCTTTCCTTACAAATATGACCTGATCTGTTGAGTGTTTCCAGCATTTTGTGTGTTTGTTTCAGATTTCTAGTATCTGCAATATCTTGTTTTATGTTTTAATGTATAGTGCATGACTGGTTTGGAGGAGGAAATGGTTAACCTTCCTATAAAAAGGAAGCCCTAATTAAGCTAGGGGAAAAACGAGGCAAGATTCGTAGACCAATAAAAGCACTTCCGGAACACAATGTGGGAACAAGCTCAATGGGTTGAATGGCCCATTGTTCCTATGTTCTTATATTCTGTACCTTGCAGAGTACCATCAATGAAGTAAACCAAAGGGAGCCAATATGGGGGGGGGAAACATTAAATTGGGAGATAAAACAAATCTGCGAGGCTAACACCTGTGGATTAGAAACAACAGACCTGTTTTGTTGGACTATAACCTGGTGTTGTGCGACTCCTTACATCTGTTTTGTTTAGACTGAGTCAGTTTGTAATGCCAGATAGAGTGACTATATTTGCAATGTATCAATTTCACCACTCTGACCTTATAACAAAGCAGCATTGTACTACTGTTTACATCAAAATAAAACATGCAAACATTAGTTTATACCTTCCAGTATTTTACAGAAGAATACCTTACTAAACACTTCCATGGGTCCTCCTGTGTACAGACAGAAAATACAGATAGCAGCCCAGAACAGCAAGAGTCCAGATTCGGGTGAGTTTGAGCCACAGGAGCATTTGACATACCAAACTGCCAGGTGATGCACGTCCTTGGTGGGATCTCAAGGGAACAGCCCACATTGGCATCTGGCTCCCAGAAATGAAAAAGAATGATAAAGAACCAAAAGAAAAAAAAATTACCAGTGCAAAAATGAAAGGAGCCTTCCACAGAAAAAAAAGGTTTGTAGATACATTCTTAGTAAAATGCCTCAAATCAGTGCTAAAGGAAAAATATGTTTAAATGTATTACCTCATTTTCACCTTTTGTTCTGACAGTACAACATGTATTTATATAGTGCCTTTAACAATATTTGACACTGAGCCACACGAGGAGATATTCGGACAGGCAACCAAAAGCTTGATCAAAGAGGTAGGTTTTAAGGAGCGTCTTAAAAGAGGAGAGAGGTAGAGTGGCAGAGAGTTTTAGGGAGGGAATTCCAAGGCTTAGGGCCTAGACAGCTGAAGTCACAGCTGCCGGCACAGCTGCCTATGGTGGGGCGAAGGAAATCGGGGATGCACAAGAGGCCATAATTGGAGGAACTCAGAGTTCTCGGAATGTTGTAGGGCTGGAGGGGGTTACAGAGATAGGGAGGAGTGAGGCCACGCAAGAATTCGAACACGACGATGAGAATGGACGGGAGTTGCTGGACCGGGGGCCAATATAGCTCAGCGAGCACAGGGATGATGGGTGAACAGGACAGTGTGAGTTAGGATACGGCCAGCAGAGATTTGGATGAATTGAAGATTACGAACAGTGGAAGATGGGAGGCCAGCCAGAAGAGCATTGGAATAGTCAAGTCTGGAGGTAACAAAAGCATGGATGAGGGTTTCAGCAGCAGATGGGCTTAGGCAGGCACTGAGACGAGCGATATTACAGAGGTGAAAGAAGGCAGTCTTGATGATGGAGAGGATATGGGGTCGGAACTCAGCTTAGGATCAATTAGAATGCAGAGGTTGCGATCAGTATTGTTCAGCCTCAGACACTGGCCAGGGAGGGGGATGGAATTGGTGGCTAGGGAACGGTGTTAGTGGCGGAGAGCAAAGACAATGGCTTCAGTCTTCCCAATATAATAGGAGGAAATTTTTGCCCATCCAATACTGGATGTCAGACAAGCAGTGTGACAAGTCAGATGCAGTGGAGGGGTCGAGGGAGATGGTGGTGAAGTAGAGCTGGGTGCCTCAGCGTACACGTGGAGTGTTGTCGTTGTGTTTTCGGATGATGTCGCCAAGGGGCAGCATGTAGACGAGAAATAGAAGGTGCCAAAGATAGATCCTTGGGAAACTCCAGAGGTAATGGTATGGGAGCGGGAAGAGAAGCCGTTGCAAGAGATTCTCTGGCTACAACTGGATAGATAAGAATGGAACCAGGCAACAGCAGTCCCACTCAGCTGGACAACGAAGGAGAGGTGTTGGAGGAGGATGGTGTGGTCAACCATGACGACAGCTGCAGACAAGTCGAGAAGGATGAGAAGAGATAGTGCACAGTCAAAGAGGATATTATTTGTGACTTTGATTAGGGTTGTTTCAGTGCTGCGGCGGGGCGGAAGTCTGTTTGGAGAGAATCAAACATGGAGTTGCAGGAACGGTGGGCGTGGATTTGGTAGGCCACAACACGTTCAAGGATAGTAAGATTAGAAATGGGGCAGTAATCTGCAAGAACGGGGGGGGGGGCGGGGGGGGGTCAAGAGCGGAGGGGGTGATAATGATGGTTTTGAAAGGGTGGGGAACAATACCTTAAGAGAGGGTACCATTTACAGTGCCAGCTAGCACAAGGACCAGGGAGGTTGGATGGTCAGCAGTTTACTGGCAATACAGTAAGGAGGGAGTGGCCCTGGGAGTCCGCAACATTGATTCTGGATCCCATGAAATATCATGGCATCAGGTCAAACATGGGCAAGGAAACCTCCTGCTGATTACTACCAACCGCCCTCCCTCAGCTGATGAATCAGACCTCCTCCATGTTGAGCACCACTTGGAGGAGGCACTGAGGGTTGCAAGGGCACAGAATGTACTCTGGGTGGGGGACTTCAATGTCCATCACCAAGAGTGGCTCGGTAGCACCACTACTGACCGAGTTGACCAAGTCCTGAAGGACAGAGCTGCCAGACTGGGCCTGCGGCAGGTGGTGAGCGAACCAACACGAGGGAAAAACCTACTTGACCTCGTCCTCACCTATCTACCTGTCGCAGATGCATCTGTCCACGACAGTATTGGTAGGAGTGACAATCACACAGTCCTTGTGGAGACGAAGTCCCATCTTCACACTGAGAGCACCATCCAACGTGTTGTGTGGCACTACCACTGTGTAAATGGGATAGATTCAGAACAGATCTAGCAGCTCAAAATTGGGCATCCATGAGGCGCTGTGGGCCATCAGCAGCAGCAGAATTGTATTCCAGCACAATCTGTAACCTCATGGCCCGGCATATTCCTCATTCTACCATTACCAACAAGCCAGGGGATCAACCCTGGTTCAATGAGGAGTGTAGAAGAGCATGCTAGGAGCAGCACCTGTCGTACCTAAAAATGAGGCAACAACCTGGTGAAGCTACAACACGTGCATGCTAAACAGTGGAAGCAACATGCTATAGATAGAGCTAAGCAATTCCACAACCAATGGATCAGATCAAAGCTCTGCAAGTCCTGCCACATCCAGTCGTGAATGGTGGTGGACAATTAAACAACTAACGGGAGGAGGAGGCTCTGTGAACATCCCCGTCCTCAATGATGGCAGAGTCCAGCACGTGAGTGAAAAAGACAAGGCTGAAGCGTTTGCAACCATCTTCAGCCAGAAGTGCTGAGTGGATGATCCATCTCGGCCTCCTCCCAATATCCCCACCATCACAGAAGCCAGTCTTCAGCCAATTCGATTCACTCCACTTGATATCAAGAAACGGCTGAGTGCACTGGATACAGCAAATGCTATGGACACAGACAACATGCCGGCTGTAGTACTGAAGACTAGTGCTCCAGAACTAGCCACGCTTCTAGCTAAGCTATTCCAGTACAGCTACAAAACTGACATCTGCTCGACAATGTGGAAAATTGCCCAAGTATGTCCTGTTCACAAAAAGCAGGACAATTCCAATCCGGCCAATTATCGCACCATCAGTCTACTCTCAATAAACAGCAAAGCGATGGAAGGTGTCGTCAACAGTGCTATCAGGCGGCACTTACTCACCGACATTCAGTTTGGGTTCCGCCAGGACCACTCTGCTCCAGAACTCATTACAGCCTTGGTCCAAACATGGACAAAAGAGTTGAATTCCAGAGGTGAGGTGAGAGTGACTGCCCTTGACATCAAGGCAGCATTTGACCGAGTGTGGCACCAAGGAGCCCGAGTAAATTTGAAGTCAATGGGAATCAGGGGGAAAACTCTCCAGTGGCTGGAGTCATACCTAGCACAAAGGAAGATGGTAGTGGTTGTTGGAGGCCAATCATCTCAGCCCCAGGACAATGTTGCAGAAGTTCCTCGGGGCAGTGTCCTAGGCCCAACGGTCTTCAGCTGCTTCACCAATGACCTTCCCTTCATCATAAGGTCAGAAATGGGGATGTTCGCTAATGATTGCACAGTGTTCAGTTCCATTCGCAACCCCTCAGATAATGAAGCAGTCCGTGCCCGCATTCAGCAAGACCTGGACAACATCCAGGCTTGGACTGATAAGTGACAAGTAACATTAGCGCCAGACAAGTGCCAGACAATGATCATCTCCAAACCACCTCCCGTTGACATTCAACAGCATTACCATCACCGAATCCCCCATCATCAACATTGTGGGGGTCACCATTGAGCAAAAACTTAACTAGACCAGCCACATAAATACTGTGGCTACAAGGGCAGGTCAGAGGCTGGGTATTCTGCGGCAAGTGATTCACCTCCTGACTCCCAAGCCTTTCTACCATCTACAAGACACAAGTCAGGAGTATGAAGGAATACTCTCCACTTGCCTGGATGAGTACAGCTCCAACAACACTCAAGAAGCTCGACACCATCCAGGACAAAGCAGCCCGCTAGATTGGAACCACATCCACCACCCTAAACATTCACTCCCTTCACCACCAGCGCATCATAGCTGCAGTGTGTACCATCTACAGGATGCACTGCAGCAACCCACCAAGGCTTCTTCAACAGCACTTCCCAAACCCGCGACCTCTACCACCTAGAAGGGCAAGGGCAGCAGGCACATGGGAACACCACCACTTGCACGTTCCCCTCCAAGCCACAAACCATGCTGACTTGGAAATATATCGCCGTTCCTTCATCGTCGCTGGGTCAAAATCCTGGAACTCCCTACCTAACAGCACTGTGGGAGAACCTTCACCACACGGACTGCAGCGGTTCAAGAAGGCGGCTCACCACCACCTTCTCAAGGGCAATTAGAGAGGAGCAATAAATGCTGGCCTTGCCAGCGATGCCCACATCCCATGTACGAATAAAAAAAAATGGTCAAGACTGCAGTTGTGTCTCATGGACAAGAGGTGAGATAGAAGAGAAACTAGAGAAAGATGCGGGCTCAGAACGAGGGCAAGGGGCAAATTTGGCTTGCTAGGCAAGAGGAAGGGGAGGGATGCAGCAGAGCCAGCTGAATGGATATCTCAGTCTTAGTGACAAAGAGTCCATGAGCTCCACGCACTTGTTACAGGTGAGGGTGAAAGTAGCAGGGGAGCGGGTTTAAGGAGACGTTTGGTCGTAGATAAAAGACAGGGTTATCTTTGCATTCCAGGATGGTCCTGGAATAGGGAGCGATTTTGGCAGAGGAGAGCTGAGCCGGATAGTGCGTGATTTGGTCCAACCAGATCTGGCAATGAATGGTTAAAACAGTTGCCTGCCAGATACGTTCAAGCCTACACCCCTTGGACTCAAGGGAGCTAAGATGGGGGCCGTACCAGGGGGAATGACGAGAGTAAGGCATCAAAGGCAGAGGCGTGGGAGCGATTCAGCAGATTGACAGCTGCAGAAGTATTGTGACGAATGGAGGGCCAAACAGAGTTTGAAAGTGCAGTTGTAAGTGACTCATTATTTTATTAACCTTCAAAGGATTATAGTTAAATTGTGCCCAAGGCAGCAAAATTAAGTTTAACCAGAGAATCAAACAAATTATGAAATATTCTGTAGTTGCTCAGCCATTGCACATTTATTTGTGGAGATACAAACATAAACGTGAAAACCTACAAATCTATAATACGAATTCAGTCCAGAGAATAAGCAACTATAAGCCTGTAGCGGCAAGACAACAGAACTTTTTTCTAAATCAGAAGCACTGGTTTTCATGTACAGTTTTCAAAAGAATATCCTTTCGATTACAAGCAGATACTTGTCTAGCGCAGCTCTGATAGATATACCTAAAATATGGTGTCATCGTGCTTAGTCAGGAGGCAACCATTTTCTTCTAGTGTGCTACAAATCATGCTACCATTTTCAATCACACAAACATTGGTCTAAAAGTCATTAAAAAGGAACCCCCACAAGATCGGCAAATCAAAATATTTCACAGAATTTTAAATTTAATATAGTAAATTTAAATTTGAATTGTGCTACCCAAACTTGTGAGCAAAGATTAAGGCCCCAATTTTAGAATGGAGGTGGGATGGCGAATGGGAGCATGGGTAACCCGACTAATAAAATATGTCCGTTTCCCATGCAATCGTAAGTGAATTGGTGCCACTTAACGTGTCTTCCGCGTTTGCCATCCGAAAGCTGCGCAGCAGGCGGACTGCACACCCGCATCACAGGCTGTCAGCTGGAGGAGCTCTATTTAAAGGGCCATTGCTCCAAAGGCTTTTGCTGGAGCAAAGACCCAGAAATCACAATGGAGCAGCACAGGGGCAAGGCTGCTCCAAGGTTCAGCAACGCCTCACTGCAGAAGCTACTAGACGGGGTGAGGAGGAGAAGGGAAGCGTTTCACCCCGCGGATGGGAGGAAGTGCCCTGCCTCTGCCACCAAGAAGGCCTGGCTCAAGGTGGCAGATGAGGTCACCAGCAGCAGCACCACCTCCTGCAACTGGATCCAGTTAAGGAAGTGTTTCAATGACGAAACTAGTCAGCAAAAGTGAGTACACACTGATTCTCCTGCATTCCGTGTTCCACGTCACCATCCCCTCCCTCCCACCAACTCATTCTGCACTACCAAGACTGCTCCATCACATCACTCCTCATACCTACTTAAGGCTCATCCTCAACTTACCTGCACTTCCTCACCGCCCCATTAGTCACCCCACCACTGCCACTCACCCCAATCCTCATCCATTGTGAAGGCTCTGTCTTATACTCACCCTCTGATGCATCTCTTTCATAGTCAGCCTCACCCAAAGCAATGCATTCATCGGTTGGCCACTTCACCATCACCCACTCATACGTCTGTTCTTTCTCCCCTTCTAGAGAGCGCAAAATGCACGCGAGGGGGCGAGGACTGGAGGGAGGCCACAACAAATAGTGGTCCTCACAGACGCGGAGCAGGAGGCGCTCGAGATCAGCTGCACCCTCGAGTGCCTGTCCGTCGGGGACGCTGAGACTGGCACCCCACAAACGTCTGGTGACACATCTTTAACATTCGTCACACACAACATGAATTGATGTTAACAATGCTTGCCATGTTGAACACCTCAGTATGCTCATCGTAACATGACACATCTGTGATGATGCTTAATATTGCCTTCTGTTCTCTTACAGGCCCTTCAATGACCGCAGTGATGGCAGAGGGCGATTCCTCAGAGGACCTGCCGGCCTCTGAGGGTGCACCGTCACGTCATAGCGAGCAATCCACCAGCGCAGATACTCACACCTCGGTAGGTCCTAGTACTCGGTTAGTTGGGTTGGCACCTGATGAATCACCACACACAAGTGAGCACGAGCAGACACTGGTGGCAGAGGCAGCTGTGGAGAGTCCCTGTCGGTGGGACCACTCCTCTCCAGGCTCTGCTCAGCTGGACGCAGATGCTGAACCCCGAGGGCCATCCTTTAAAATGAGAATGATCGAGGGACAGCAGCACATTTGCGAGGTACTGGAACAGGTGCTACACGCACTCTCCACAATAGCGCAGAGGATGGAGGAGTCCAACTCCTGCATTAGTGGAATGGTGGCGCAGGTACGTGAGGGAATCGCTGAGAAAGTGCCACAGGGACGTGAGCAACTGTCTAAGATAGTGTTGCACATAACTGCTGAAATGTCTGAGATAGTGTCATAGCTCAGTGTGGAAACGTCTGCAATGGAGAGAAGGCTTGCCTCCGTTGACCTTTAAACACGGCTCACAAATGAGTCCATTTAGGCCCTAACAATGGTCGTTCGGACTCAGGGTGAACAACATTCTGCCGCCTTAAACAGGCAGACAGGTACTTTAGAAGTGGCCTTCCAACGCATCACACATGTCCACCACACGGTTGTCCAGCAGGGCTGTAGGAGTGATGTGGGCCTGGCCCAGGAAAGGGATGATGGCGAAAGGGGACATGGAAGTGAGGACGCCACTCAAAGCACTCCCATGTCTCACCCGTTGCCCCCCTCTCAACCAATAACCGCAATGCTGCCTCTTCTCCAGGTAGCCGAGTCGGCCCCTGCACAGGTGCAGGTGGAGCAGTCTTTGGAGGGGCCCTCACGGGCTCCAAAACCCAGAGGACGTAGGCTGAAAACATGTAAGCAGTCAGGGCGTGAACTTGAGCAATCTGCCACTACCTCTACTGCTGCCACAAGGGATGCACCACATAGAAGTAGTAGGAAGAGAAAGGCTAAGGTTTTGTGAGCACAAAGGGTATGCACAAGGGTGTCTGACAGATGGTCATGTTTTTCATTTATATTTGGTTTTTGTTAAAGTCACATTAAATGTTATCACTCTCACCACTACTGCCACTCCTTGTCCATTCTTGACTGGCTTTTGTGACAGGGCCCTTTCATGAGGTTCACCATGAACGGCGACACTTGATGTCACCCATTGGGTCACTTTACAGCGGGTGTATGTGTAGTTGCAGAACTGTTTTATGCTGGGAGGGGTAGCGAGGCTGGTGATGTTGCTCGTCCTCAGATGCAGTGGTGAATGCAGTGCACCCCCATCCTGATGGTGTCAGTTTGAGGGGGTCTGAAAAGTTGGTATATTTGTGTGAACAGAAGAATTCTGAATGGAAACTAAGAATTTTCAGTGAAAATACAAAGATCTCCCAGCCAAAAGTTTGTCTGAAAGAACTGAGTGCCCTGCTGCAATAACTCATCTTTTATCCCCATCTGTCAAACAAGCGTTTGAATGTCCAACTGGCTGCTGGCTGAAACACGTCCGGTAGAACATGGAGTGTTTCCCACAACACGGAAAACACGCTGAGGATGTTTGAAAATCAGAACCCTGCCTCAATGTGCACAAAATTAAGTACTTCAAGTATCTAACTAACTGTCTTAACTGTCATCCCGCCGGCTTTAATTGCCGGTGGGACTTCCGCATTCGTGAGGCACACGCGCACCCAGATGAGTCAGTGGGAAACCTGGAAATCTGCAGGTTGGAGCCGGGTTCCGAACTCACTCGGGATTTCCCTGATTTTCGGAGCCCCCCCGCCCCCACACTGGGATTCCAGTAGCTCACCCATTTTTTGTGAGCCTTCACAGTGAATGTTGGCAAGCTATTGAACAGCCACAGGCATCACTGTTGAGAGTCTGGTGTTGCTCTTACTAACACCCATACACTTCCATCAAGTGTTACTGCACTCCAGAGCGAGAATTCCCTACCCAATTTTCCCCTCCCTAATCCAGGGGTACCAAGGCTAATTGTAACGTCCCTACTGAGATCAATTTAGCATGTATTGGGAAATCAGTCTGTGTAGCTCAGCTACCAGTAGTTAAATTTTCTGAGCTATCAGGAGATCTTATTTTTATTAGAAAGCTAACCGACAATACTTTTCCAACCCGATGCAATAGAAATTGCTGTGCACTTTATCCTGTTTTGCCAATTCTTAGCTAGGTGGAGTGCCTCACCAAGATCGACTATTCCGTATTCAACTTACATAATCTTGCCTTCAATTGGTGGGAAAAGGTATTTGCAAGACTAATGAAAAAAATGGATGATCTGTAGTCAAAGGTAAATTATACCCAATGTATTTCTCACAGTGGAGGAAAATCCAGGTAAACTTTACTTTTGTTAATGTTGCTACTGTTTGAAATTAACTGTACTTGAAAAGAGAATATGCTATAGAAAGTGAAATTCAGTTGTAATATTTAAGAATCAGAGGACTGCAGGCAGTCCACCACCTTTGGTGCTGCAACAAACTAAATTATGAAGTGGTGGAATGTAGATTTGAGCCCATGATCTCCTATGTGCCAAGTTCTTAATCTCAGCCATAAGGACTATAGTTATCATTTAGTGAACAACAACAATTTGCATTTATATAGCACCTTTATCGTAGTGAAACATTCCACCGCACTTCACAGGAGCGTTATCAAACAAAATTTGACAGCAAGCCACATAAGGAGATATTAGGACAGGAGTCACAGAGGTAGGTTTTAAGGAGTGTCTTAAAGGAGCAGTGGTAGAGAGGCGGAGAAGTTTAGGGAGGAATTCCAGAGTTTAGAGCCTAGACAGCTGAAGACACAGTCACCAATGGTGGAGCGATTAAAATCAGGGGTTCGCAAGAGGCCAGAACTGGAGGAGCACAGAGATGTCGGAGGGTTGTAGGAGGTTATAGAAATAGGGAGCGGCAAGGCCATGGAGGGATTTGAAAACAAGAATGAAAATGTTAAAATCGAGGCATTGCTGGACTGGGAGCCAATGTAGGTCAGTGAGCACTGGGGTGATGGGTGAACAGGATGGTGCGAGTTAGAATATGGGCAGCAGAGCTTTGGATGAGCTCAAGTTTACGGAAGATGGAAGATGGGAGGCCGCCCAGGAGAGCTTCGGAATAGTCAAGTCTAGAGGTAACAAGGGCATGGATGCAGGTTTCAGCAGCAGATGAGCGGAGGCAAGCAATGTTACTGAGGTGGAAGTAGGCGGCAAAATAGACTTAAGAGCTTCAATACACAAATCTGTACACACAGTAGCGGCTTTCATTTTTTTGTCTATGACAAATGTAAAATTCCTTTAACTTCCCACTGCTCTATGAATGTGTCAAAGCTAGCATCAATGCAAACAACAGAATCAAATAATACATTTCACAGAACAGGAGATAAATTTTAACGGAAAGCCGGGACGAGAGCTGGGGGGGGGGGGGGGATTTTCCTGATGGGAACCCCGGAAGTATGGGTTTCCTGGAGTTCCTTACGATTTTGACGTAGGTACATCTTTCAATTTTTTTTCAGTAGGTTTCCTGCCTGACAGCCAGCCAAATTGACAGGCTAGCTGTCAGTCGGACGGGAGAGCAGCCAGGGAGCAGATGCCAGCAGCTAAGTTTAGATCAGGGTGGGGAGGGGTGGGATCACGTGGGGAGTCATTGGGGTCGGGGATCATCGGGGTGGTCGTCAGTCATCGGGGGCTCAGAGGACATGAGAGGGGGAATTGGATATGGGGGAGGTGGGGAGTGGTCGGAAAGGACATCGCGGGTGGGGGGGGGCAGACACCGAGGACGGGGGAGGGGTCGGACATCGGGGGGGGGGGGGGGGAAAAGAGGAGGGTTGGTCGATTGTGTGTGGGATTGTGACTTGAAAGCTTGTTGGGCCTGGAGGAAACACTCCTTCTCCTCCTGGCCCACAAGCTGTGCAATAAAGGCTCATACATGTTGTTCTGGCCTTCTCACCTCTTCTTATGTGTTGTGAAGCTGAAGGCCTAGGAATCCCAGCCCCCAGCAGTTAAAAATAAAAGACCAATTAAAAAGATTTTACTGACCAACCCACTTCCTGAGAGCGGGTTAGTCACCCGTCCCTCAACCCGCCTCCATTAAAACCAGAAGTGGGTGGGTTGGGGTCCGGTTTTACTTTTTTACAATTTTTACTTCTCTATCTGCCCCAACCCACCCATTCGTGGGGTTAAAATTTACCCCCAGGAGTCAGATTTGCATAAACTTTTTTGACTTACTTAGTGGTACCTCGATTTGCAACTGAATCAGGCAATACCCAGTTATTTTGAACACTGTCAGTATTGTGAAAAGGATATGGATTTATAAAGCATACACATACACTAATGCGCATACACAAACACACATACATCCATATATTGTATGTCCATACACACATTCAATTACAAGAGCCCATATTTTGCCATCAACTATGTTCAGTTTCCAACATGAGCCACTGGAACAGGAATCCGGACTGATTTTCCCCTCCCTTTCCCAGAGGTGTTGAAGCCATTTGTAGCATGCCACCTTTGATTAGCTAACTCAGCACAGACCTGGGATACTCTGGTCTGTATGGCTCAGTTACACTTAGTGTAAACCAGCAGACCTCCAGGGAGCTCTTATCAAGAATTCTATTTCATGGTAACTTTTACAGTTTATTTTCAATGGCCAGAAGAAAACTACGAGATATTTTCAGGAAAAATTAGACCACTAACTTAAGCTTCATTTACTTCCCTTATATTGCAATCACTGCATGGTGATCTATTTGAGGAAAGACGACTGGAAGAGTTGCCATGTGCACATCCAAATCCTGAATTTTAAATGGCTTAATCTCTCCAATGACAGTGAGGAATTTGACATTGATGCATTAAACGTTTGTTTGATAATTTCACTCCCAGGAGGCACTAAAAACCACTATGTATCACAAAGAACACAATGTTGTGCTTTTCATGGAAAAATGGACCGATCACAGAATATGACAACCAAAATGCTGGCGTAAATCCAGAAAATCCCATAATCCCATTTAATAAGAATGGAATTTGACTTAGTCACTGCAAACCAGCAAGCCTAATAATAAATGGACAGAAGTTCAGAATATGATGCCTACACACTAGAAGTAGTTTTGGAATAATAACAATAAAAATGGAATTTGATTTATTTAGTCACCGCAAAAAAAATTGCCCTGCACATGACTCTACCCCTCTAATTTTCCTTCACTATTCTAGAAGATGCTGCAGCCTCTGTTCAAAAAGCTCAAATTGGAAACTGAGTGAAATAGGGGTCCAGTATGTGCTCATTCCTCACTCTGTGCCTCTTAGCTTCAGTGTCACAGTATCATAGTCGGTACACCACAGCACAGTAGGAGGCCATTTGGCCCATCATGCCTACGCCAGCTCTTTGAAAGAGCTATCCAATTAGTCCCATTTCCCTGCTCTTTCCCCATAGCACTGTACATTTTCTCCCTTCAAGTATTTATCCAATTCTCTTTTCAAAGTAACTATTGAATCTGCTTCCACCACTCTTTGAGGCAGTGCATTCCAGGTCATTACAACTCACTGCATTAAAAAATGTTCCCTCACGGTTGCCACTAGCTCTTTTGCTGATCGCCTTTAATCTGTTACCGATGGTTACCGATCCTTCGGCCACTGGAAACAGTTTCTCCTTATTCGCTCTGTCAAAATCGTTCATGATTCTGAACACCTCCATCAAATCTCCCCTTAACATTCTTTGTTCTAAGGAGAACAACCCCAGCTTCTCCAGTCTCTCCACATAACTGAAGTCCCTCATCCCTAGCACCATTCTAGTACCCTGCATCCCTCTGCACCTTCTCTAAGGACTTGACATCTTTCCTAAAGTATGGTGCCCAGAATTGAACACAATACTCCAGCTGAGGCCTAACCAGTGTTTTATAAAGGATTAGCATAACTTCCTTGCTTTTGTACTCTATGCCTCTATTAATAAAGCCCAGGTACTCATATGCTGTTTTTAAAAAAAACAGCCTTCTCAACTTGTCCTGCCACCTTCCAAGATTTATGTATGTGCAACCCCAGCTCTCACTGTTCCTGCAACCACTTTCAAATTGTACCATTTAGTTTATATTGCCTCTCCTCATTCTTCCTACCAAAGTGCATCACTTCAATCTTCTCTGCATTAAATTTCATCTGCCATGTGTCTGCCCATTTCACCAGTCTATCTATGTCCTCCTGAGGTCTGTTACTATCCTCCACATTGTTTACCACATTTCTGAGTTTCATGTCATCTGCAAACTTTGAAATTATACCCTCTATACCCAAGTCCAGGTCATTAATATATATCAAAAAAGTGGTCCTAATACTGACCCCTGGGGAACACCACAGTATACTTCTCTCTAGTCTGAAAAACAACCATTCATCACTACTCTCTGCTTTCTGTCCCCCAGCCAATTATGCACCCACGCTGCCACTGTCCCTTTAATCCCATGGGCTTTAATTTTGCTAACAAGTCTATTATGTGGTACTTTATCAAATGCCTTCTGAAAGTTCACATACACAACAACCGCACTACCCTCATCAACCCTCTCCATTACTTCATCGAAGAACTCAATCAAGTTAGTCAAACACTATTTGCTTTTAACAAATTCGTGCTGATTTTCATTTATTAGCCCACACTTTTTCAAGTGCCAATTTATTTTGTCCCGAATTATAGTCTCTAAAAGTTTCCCCACCACCATCGTTAGGCTGACTGGCCTGTAATTGCCGGGTTTATCCCTCTCCCCTTTTTTGAACAGGGGTGCAATCCTCCAGTCCCCGAGCACCATCCCCATATCAAAGGAAGATTGGAAGATTGTGGCCAGAGCCTCCGCAATTTCCACCCTTACTTCCCTCAGTAACCTAGGATGCATCCTATCTGGACCAGGTGACTTTTCTACTTTGAGTACTGCCAATCTTTTAAGTACCCCCTCTTTATCTATTTTTATCCTATCCAATATCACTAATACCTCCTCCTCTACTGCTACAATGACAGCATCTTCTTCTCTAGTGAAGATGGAGGCAAAGCATTCATTTAGTGCCTCAGCCATGCCCTCTGCCTCCACAAGAAGATTTCCTTTTTTATCCCTAAACGGTCCCACACTTCCTTTGATTACCTTTTTACTATTTATATGTTTATAAAAGACTTTTGGGTTCCCTTTTATGTCAGCCACTAATCTATTCTCATACTCTCTCTTTGCCTCTCTTATTCCCTTTTTTAGAACTCCTCTATACCTTATGTATTCAGCCTGGTTCTCTACTGTATTATGATCCTTACATTCATCATAAGCCTCCTTTTTATGTTTCATTTTAATCCCTATATCTTTAGTCATCCAGGGAGCTTCAGCTTTGGATACCCTTCCTTTCCCCCTCGTAGGGATGTGTCTACTTTGTACACAAACCAACTCCTCCTTGAAGGCCTCCTCAATTACTGTTTTGCCTACCAATTTTTGACTCCAATCAACCTGGGCAAGATCCCTTTTTAACTTACTGAAATTTGCCCTCCTCTAGTTAAGCATTTTCTCATTTGGTTGTTCCTTATCCTTTTCCATAACTATTCTAAACCTAATGATATTATGATCACTGTTCCCCAAATGCCCCCCCCCCTGAAACATGCTCCACCTGCCCCACTTTATTCCCCGGAACTAGATCCAGCACTGTTTCCGAAGCTTCCAGTGATCTAAAGCTTAGCATTACCAAGCTAGCCCAATGATACATTTAAACCAAGAACTTCCAAGTACTGATATACATATCTGTTTTGAACGATTTTCTCCTCAAATTTTAAGTAAACCCTTAGTATCTTAAATGAATCTACACAATGAACTAACATAATTACCTGATCACAGGAACAGTATTTGATAAAATCACTATAGCAGTTCACAGTAAAAACCACTGGACCACTAACATGACAGAATCTACATTACTTCAGCCGTATAATTGGTAGCTTTGAGAGGTAGATTGTAAAAAAAAATCCCAAAGCACCTATCTGCATATATTCTTGCAGTCCAATGACCATGAACCAACATCAGAATATATTCACTGGTTGATCAAATCAGTTCCACCAGCACTTAATATATTTATTGGCAATGAATATATTCACTGGTTGATCAAATCAGTTCCACCAGCACTTAATATATTTATTGGCAATGTTTTTGCAAACCTGTATTAATTTCAAATTTTGTTATTCAGGAACCTTAAAACAACTTTACTTCTAATTTTAGAAACCATAATTCAAATGACAATTGAAACATTCAGTATTATTACTTGGACATTTAGTGATTGAGGAAGTTGCAAAATAGGTTTGCTATAATAGGGGCCACCATGGTTATAAGAGACAATGCATTATCATAGTGAAGTGATCACCTTCATCATAATTTGATTTTCCTCCAAAAACCCAGATGCAGAAAATAAGTAATTTTTTTTTTAATCAATCACAGAGGCAGAGGACAAACAGATCAACTTAACAGAAAATAAGTGTAACTAAAAATTCCAGAAAAGGTTTGCATCACTGAGGCAATGCATTTCTACTTTTTTTTTAAAAAGAATGAAATTACCATCATCGTCTATGCAGTAATATGGAATTCCTACCTGCAACTGTTCCGTGGAACTGCTACTGTGTTCATCTCCAGATTCAGAGTCTTGATGATGCCTTTCTGAACTCTCTGCAGCCCATTCACATGAATGTTCCTGAAGCAAGTTCTTAATTTTCTCTACATCCATGGTTTCAAGATCCTGTGGCTGTCCCGGGATTCGGTTCAGATTTGTAATTCTTAAACACTGTGATTCACTTTCTCCGGGTTCTTGACTCTGGTTACTAACTTTGGCATTACATTGGACGCCAGAATGCAAATGGACCATCCCCTGAACAGAAGCCTGGTCCTGGTTCTGTGTTTGGTTTATGCTTAGGTTTGTGGTCTGGTTCTGTGCAGAAGTCTGGACTTGCAATTGTCCCAAAGAGGATTTGAAAGAGCTGGAGTAATCTGATGGTTTGGAAAGATTTTCAGACACCTGCGGTAGCTTGGCATCTGCATTTAAACTAGCAGATTTGACTTTAACAGAACTCGGTACATGTTTCACTGGTGGCATTAATGCCTTCCGAGGTAGCTCTTTAACATACTGTGCTGGAAGATAAAAAGGCTTTGAGCTATCTTCCTTCTTAACCTGCCACCAATCATTATTTGTCTTCTTCAACAAAATATATCTTTCACCTTGATTTATTGAAATCTTTCTATCTTTTGCCTCGTACTCATAATCATACTCCACCTCAATGTACACCTGTCCTGGAACAATAGATACATCTGGTTTTCCGTCTTTCTCAGCCATCTCAAAGAAACTATCGTTCACCTTTTGAAACTGGCAGTAATCCACATGATTTGTTTCCAATGTTTCACTAAAGATGGGGAAAAACACACACACATTAGTAAATATTGCTTGCTTATCCTTAATATGCTGAAGATCATTGTAACACTCTGATATCATTGTAACACTCTGATATTGTAAACGTTTATTGCAAGCCTATATCACTGTATTTTTTTGCAATTTTTAGATGACTTAAAACCAATGAACTTGCATATCGCAGTTTCTTATACAATCTTCAAATTACTGCTTTAGTCAGGATTAAATCCCAATTCCCTATCCAAGCCAGTGGTTGCCTCCAATTCTATGCGCTCTCATTTTTGTTAACAATCTCTTATGTTGAACCTTGTCGAATGCCTTCTGGAAGACCATATAAATAACATCTATAGACACTCCCTTATCTACCACATTTGTTACCTCCTCAAAAAATTCAACTAGATTCATTAGACATGACTTACCCTTTACAAATCCATGTTGGCTCACAGCTCAAAGCAATGCAGAGCTAACATTTGAACTCAGGTCTACCGACTTCATCATGCTAAATAACAGCAGTTGCACCTTTTACTAGGTAGCACTCTGGCCTCTAAGTCAGAAGGTTGTGGGTTCAACCCCACTCCAGCGACTTGAGCACACAATCCAGGCTGACAGTTCAGTAAAGGCCTGAGGGTGTGCTGCATTGTTGGAGGTGCTATCTTTCAGATGAGGTGTTAAACTGAGGCCCCATCTGCCCTCTCAGGTGGACATAAAAGATCCCGTGGTGTCTTGGCCAATATTTATCCATCAAACTATATCACTAAAATAGATTATCTGGTCATTATCACATTGCTGTTTGTGTGAACTTGCTGTGCGCAAATTGGCTACACATTTTTCTACATTACAACAGTGACTATACTTGGAAAGTTTTCATTGCTGTAAATTGCTTTGGGACATCCTGAGGTCGTGAAAGGCACTGTATAAATGCAAGTTCTCTTTCTCTCACACACACACACACAAACATTTTCTTCTTGCATGTAACACAGGTATATGAGAAAGATTTATTTAACTTTTAGAAAGTTAACTATTTCCTTATTAAATTATCAGAAGCCTTCCTTAGGTTATTCTCAACGTAATAGGTATTCTTTCATCATAACAGATGATGATCGTAACTACCCTTTCATAGTTGCGCAATTTATTTTTTAAAAAGGGGACTGCCGATTGCTGGAATCCCGTTCATGTTAAATAATCCGGTTAAACATTAATTTAATTCATCTAAAAACCAAATGATATTTCCGGTCTGCAAAAAGAACATTCAGCCTCCAGAAGTATGTTTTTAAACAGGAGCAGACACGGCTTCAACGACAAACCTACAAAGTAAAAATCTTGTAGTTGTGTCTCTGGGTCATGTAGTAACATGCTGACCAGTTCATTCCTGATCTGTGAAACATTTCCGGGTGTTTTAATAAGACAATTTTTTAAAAAACAAATATATAAATTAGTGTGTGTACATAGGCGACACGCCTTGTCGTTCAATACAACATTTCACTGCATTAACTATGACACAATTTTTCAGGAGAGCAGTAATTTCTATAATAAACACACATATGAGGTCGGGTAATACACAAAAGTGAAAAGAAACCCCGCGGCTCTGGAGATTAAATAATAACAAGGCAAAGCGAGAGAAAGAGAAACGAGCATGCATTTCAGAAACATGTGAAAGTTTGTGCGCTCCTCTCCCCAGTATTTAGTCCCTTATCTGCAGATATAAAACATTTAACTGTAATAACCATCATAATCCTCACAACTGCTGCGGGGGGAGGGGGAGGATAGGTTCGTGTGTGTGGCGGGGGTTCAGTGAGTGCGTACGTGTGTGTGGCGGGGGTGTCAGTGTGTGCGTGCGTGTGTGTGGCGGGGGTTCAGTGAGTGCGTGCGTGTGTGTGGCGGGGGGGGGTCAGTGTGTGCGTGCGTGTGTGTGGCGGGGGTTCAGTGAGTGCGTGCGTGTGTGTGGCGGGGGGGTCAGTGTGTGCGTGCGTGTGTGTGGCGGTGGGTCAGTGTGTGCGTGCGTGTGTGTGGCGGGGGGTCAGTGTGTGTGTGCGTGTGTGTGGCGGGGGGTCAGTGTATGCGTGCGTGTGTGTGGCGGGGAGGTCAGTGTGTGCGTGCGTGTGTGTGTGGCGGGGGGTCAGTGTGTGCGTGCGTGTGTGTGGCGGGGGGTCAGTGTGTGCGTGCGTGTGTGTGGCGGGGAGGTCAGTGTGTGCGTGCGTGTGTGTGGCGGGGGGTCAGTGTGTGCGTGCGTGTGTGTGGCGGGGGGTCAGTGTGTGCGTGCGTGAGTGTGGCGGGGGGTCAGTGTGTGCGTGCGTGAGTGTGTGCGTGTGGGGGAAAATCAGTGTGTGTGGCGGGGAGGGGGGAAAATCAGTGTGTGTGGCGGGGAGGGGAGAAATCAGTGGGGGTGAGTGCGGGGGGGTGTGTGAGTGCGGGGGGGTGTGTGAGTGCGGGGGGGTGTGTGAGTGCGGGGGGGTGTGTGAGTGCGGGGGGGTGTGTGAGTGCGGGGGGGTGTGTGAGTGCGGGGGGGTGTGTGAGTGCGGGGGGGTGTGTGAGTGCGGGGGTGTGTGAGTGCGGGGGGGTGTGTGAGTGCGGGGGGGGAGGGGGAGTCGGCGTGCGCGGGGGGAGGGGGAGTCGGCGTGCGCGGGGTGAGGGGGGAGTCGGCGTGCGCGGGGGGATGGGGGAGTCGGCGTGCGCGGGGGGGAGGGGGGAGTCGGCGTGCGCGGGGGGGAGGGGGGAGTCGGCGTGCGCGGGGGGGAGGGGGGAGTCGGCGTGCGCGGGGGGGAGGGGGGAGTCGGCGTGCGCGGGGGGGAGGGGGGAGTCGGCGTGCGCGGGGGGGAGGGGGGAGTCGGCGTGCGCGGGGGGGAGGGGGGAGTCGGCGTGCGCGGGGGAGGGGGGAGTCGGCGTGCGCGGGGGGGAGGGGGGAGTCGGCGTGCGCGGGGGGGAGGGGGGAGTCGGCGTGCGCGGGGGGGAGGGGGGAGTCGGCGTGCGCGGGGGAGGGGGGAGTCGGCGTGCGCGGGGGAGGGGGGAGTCGGCGTGCGCGGGGGAGGGGGGAGTCGGCGTGCGCGGGGGAGGGGGGAGTCGGCGTGCGCGGGGGAGGGGGGAGTCGGCGTGCGCGGGGGAGGGGGGAGTCGGCGTGCGCGGGGGAGGGGGGAGTCGGCGTGCGCGGGGGAGGGGGGAGTCGGCGTGCGCGGGGGGAGGGGGAGTCGGCGTGCGCGGGGGGAGGGGGGAGTCGGCGTGCGCGGGGGGAGGGGTGAGTCGGCGTGCGCGGGGGGGAGGGGGGATGTCGGCGTGCGCGGGGGGAGGGGTGAGTCGGCGTGCGCGGGGGGGAGGGGGGATGTCGGCGTGCGCGGGGGGAGGGGGAGTCGGCGTGCGCGGGGGGAGGGGGGAGTCGGCGTGCGCGGGGGGAGGGGTGAGTCGGCGTGCGCGGGGGGGAGGGGGGATGTCGGCGTGCGCGGGGGGAGGGGGGATGTCGGCGTGCGCGGGGGGAGGGCGGAT